>NC_088884.1:52851947-53476947 GCF_037157495.1 Lathamus discolor
AGGCATTAGAAAGAGGAAAATCATTAGGGTAGAAAGCACTTTCTTTGAATCATGTTTTTCCTCTTCACTTCCGAAGACCAGAAGCAAGTAGTTATGGCCAGAAAGGGTCACAAACATTATGACACCACTTGCAGCATCTCCTAGTTTGGACACTGTCTTTAGGAATGGAAATTGTAATGATCTACTTTTTAGCTGTGCTAAATGGAAGAGAATTAATGGCCAGGATTAAATCAGCTTGCTAAACTCTGGGATGTCAAAGCCAATAGCAATATAGCAGTTCAAACATATGATGTGGTCTTTTTTCTGTTAGACACACAGCATAGTTAATGGGCACATGCACAGTAGTTCTGTTTTCCTAAATGACAGACTTACTATGCTTCCACAAAAGAATGTTACATATGAGTAATAGATCCAGCATTTTTTTTTTTTTTTGGAAGCATATCTTTACTGCTCATGTAACTACTCACAGAAAGCATGTGCTCATAGCCTTTGATATCCTACTTCTTGTCTGGTTCTGTAAAGCACCCAGGAAAGAGGCTGGCTGCCTGCTACAAGATTTCCTAACTCTCTTTGTGCTGAGACCACTCTGTACAGGAAGGAACAAGCTGCATACTTTAAGAATAACTCTGAAGCCAGGAGAAAGCTGCTTTCAGCTAACATCTTTCTTCCATCTGTCAAACGAGAGAATGTGTTCCCATTACACACTGGGGGAAGGAGCCATACACTGAGCATCCCACACAAAAACAATCCTTTTTCTTATCTAAGTTTTCAGATAAGCTAGGACAATTCTTATTTTCAAAAATATTTTTAGCTTTTGAAGAACCCATTGAGAAGTCACTTGCACATAGGCTTGGGATGCTGAAATAACCTGAGAATGCTCTTTAGTTTCCCATGACTGCTACAATTTTCTTAGTCAATTAAGCATATCCTGCACACGGTTTATTTCCCAGTTTTATTTTATTTTTCTTAAGTCCTGTACTTGCAGCTTCAGTATCTTTTTGGACAGTGCCTCTACCTAAAATCTTTTACCTCTAAAATCATTCTCCAAATTGATTTAATTCTTTTTAAAAGAAGAAATATTAGATGCAGTATCAAACTCTGCTATGAAATTTGCTCTAAGACTGATAACAGGTATAAAATATTTCCATTTCAAGAATTAACTTTACAAATCAGAGCTCTACTGGAGTGTCATAACCTTATCTAATAATAATAAGCATAAAGTGCTCTAATTATTATTAATGTGAAACTTGAATAACTTATATTAGTGTGAGAGGAAACTTTGGGCTACTAGCTCTAAAAAAATAAAAGGTATTTTGCACCAGTTATTAAGGAGCAAAACGGCTCCTGGTAAACCCAGGACACCCAACAAAAATAAAAGGTATTTTGAAACTCAGAGATCTAATGGAAAGATTTCAACTCCACCTATTACAACCATACCAAATACAGAATGGGCAGGGAAAAATATTTTGAGAAATCTGGGTAAGCATACCTTTTTATACTGGTTAAACACTGCATAAGAAACTACAATAATTAAGTCATCTACATTTGGACAGATATGTGGGGTTTTTTTTTTTCTCATTTAAAACCACTTTAAGCTCTAGAATGTGGTTCCTAAACAGGCTACTGGTGTTTGAAGTATAGAAATTCATCACTACTTAGGAAGCCAGCAATTACGATTAAAAAGACAGTCTTTTCAGCCACTAAATGCCTGTTGCATTTTCAGACTGCAGAGAGGAATATTGATGAGAATAACAAAGAGCTTTAAAAAAGGAGTATTTTAAAACCTTGACAATAGACTTTTTGCTTGATTTTTACCCTCTAAACTTATTCAATAGTGCCTGCGTATATGGCTTTAACTAAGTCCTGTTTCAGATGTTTTTAAAGCACTTAACTTCCACCTCAAAATTTAACAAGTATCACAAGACATGAAACATTAATAGTAAATCTAAAAATATCATCATCAGCAATGTCATTAAGTACTAAAACACAAGGAGTCATCAAGTTCTAAATTAAATGAGGAACAGAAAAGGGGTACATGTTCAAAACAAACAAACTAAAAGAATTTTTATCTAATGAGATTCAAATTAGTGAAGCTTCAATTATGGCTTGAGATCTTAAAATATTAAGATGGTATGCACTATTTTGAACGCATGATGACAGAGCTGAACTTATCAACAAACAAACAGACATACTGAAATATTTCAAAGTTCCTTGCAGAATGTGAATTTTTTTTAAACCTTTAGCATGCTGTTATGAATGCAGCAAGGGTGGATTACATCAGATAAAACTTAGCATGACCCCAGTTTTTGGGCCCCATGGCTATTCTGACAGCTGTGCCTTCGAAAGAACTCAGTTTTGAATTGGAAATTATGTACTTTTACTATGTAAGCTCTCTTGTATTGCTGAGTCACTTAAGTGAAGAAATGTGATGCACAGCTTCAGTGTTTGATTGTGTTTGTTTTGGTGTAACATTTTTGCATCAAAGACACTAAAAACATGGTCCTTAAGGATTGTTTTTTTCTAGCCCAACAGGGAAGCTGCTAAAATCTACCTCTCCCATTATTCAGTCCATGCTTCAAGACATTCTGTCAATTATCTTTGGTTCAAAAGATGTCAGTTCTTCAAAGTAACTGCATAACCATCTTGTTCTCAGTTGGTTTCCAGAACATCTCTAGATCTTGACTCTGTCCTCCTTTCTCATATTAAGCATATTTTAAAAAGACCTCAGTTTAGAGTTTTATGACAGAATCTGGTCTCAGCACTATAATACTTTCCAAAACCAAACAGTATTAACAATGTCTTCATAAACATAGGTTAGGGTAGAGAGCACTAAAATAATCATATATTAACAATCTACTCATTAATTTTGAAAACTTTCAACAATACAAGAAAGCTGATCTCCCTAAGAAGTGTGAAAAACAAAAAGTATATAATCAGTTAAGAGCAGGGATTACGATTACAAAATTTTGTTTGAATGATAGCATTGCTGAAAAACTCATAAATTAATATTTAAACCTTCAATATCTATTTTAAGCTACTTTTCTACACCTTAGTATTTGTATCATTTAATTCACTTGTCTAACACTATATGTGGAATACTATTTCCTTTAATAACCTTCGATGTTTCAGTGCACAGGCTCATGTTGTAGTATATATGGATTGACTAATACATCCAGATACAGAAACTGTTCACAACTTCTAATTTTTCCCATACAAAAGAAGCTCTTGTTCTCTTTTACAAGTGATTCATCCAGTAAGCCCTGATGCATCAAAAAGCCTCTTCCAGCAATGTCAAACTCTTGTCTAGACTAAAAAGTCCTTTAATAACTCCTCATTCTCTGCTAGTACTAAATTGCAAGCGGACTAATCTCTATTTACCTCAATTATTCTACACATGCTGCTCCCAGAACACTCCATGCACTTTACACTAGGTTTTATTCCAGTCCTAGTATTTTGTACCAAGTATCTGCATCACATATGGAAGACTTCTGACCCTTACTGGGGTCTACTTCTCCTAATTCATCCTCCTCATACAGATTTCTAAAATCGAACAGTAAGTTACCATGCTAGGTGCACTATCTCTCTTGTTTAGAATGGTAGTAGAAGCCTCCACTGATATATTTTGGCATAAAAAATATAAGAGCAATCCCTTTCTATCACAGATTTTAAAATCGATAGTTTAAATCAGTTAGCACCAAAAATAATTGGTAAAATGATTGCATGTCATTCTGTCCACAGCCAAGAAGCAAAATTCATGTACGCAGCAGCAAATTAAATATGAAGCCTGCAGGAAGTCTCCACAGATTACATGAAAGGCAGATATTAGGAAAATAAGGTTTCATACATGGCTTTTAAGTATACTTAAGGGGCAAAGTATTTCCAGGCCAACTGCTATGTAAAGATTAACAATCTGGAATTCATTGACAGCCTTATTTGCACATATGTAATGACAGTCTATAAACAGATTGAAAAGCCAAAAATAAATAAAATAAATTCTAAATAGCCATCACTTCAAATTACAGATTTTACTCTCCTTTGCTTTGTTTGCCAATTACATCTGTACAAAGTGAGTCTAATGCAAAGACATTACTTTATGCCACATTTGCATATGCAAAATCATGCCTACAAAAGCAGTAGAGCATTATCTTTATCTCTGTTCGAAAAAGTGTTTTAAATAATGTGAAAGCTGTAGGTGTTAGATTCCTCACTTGGATAATAACAGAAACTATACCTTTGGGAGAAGCTGGATTGCTTGGAGTATTCTCTGTCTGTGCCCAGAGTTAAGGATTCCTATTTCCAAGAGATCCTGGTCCTCCATTACGTTGCTTCCCTAAAAATGGGGGGAAAAAAGAAAAAAGGTGGAATACAAGTGAAAAAGCAACAGATGTCTTCAGTAGCCTGAAACAAGCCCTTCTGTTGCATTTGAGAAAGAACACTTTGCTTAACTTACAGTATCTGACAAGAATCATAAATTACTGATGACTGCATTCATTTTCACAATGACAAAAATATGGTGGAAGGTGCTTGAACTCATGGACAATTACTCTACTGCTGGCAGCACTGCAGTGGAGAAATTGTAGCTTTCACTCAAACCATATACCAGATGCGAATCTTCTTTCATTTGACTGGAACCAAGGACATGACTACAGAAACGTCCAGAAACTGTCTATTTTTCAATTCCCCTCCTTTCTCATCCATCTATACATGATGGTCATTTTTCTCCAGATTGGAAAATAATTAACACAGAATAAAATGAGCAGAGTGGATGAGGATAAAATTATTTAGTTCCTCGTTAGAAAAATAGTGAAGAGAGTAGTATCAATGCACCCTATAGAGTCCCTATTCCCCTAAATTTCACTCTCCTAGTGCAATCCTAACTTTACCTATCACTGTTCTTATCACCCTGCTTGCGGGCAGATCAAATAATTCATAACATACAAACAGCTGAAATAGTTTATCTGTTCGAAGAATACATAAAATAATTGCCCCCAAAGCCCATAAAATAAGCCTCCACAACTCAGGTCTTTATTCTTAGGAGTTGCTAGCACTAGGGAGAGGACCTATAGGTACACAAACAGGATAATATCCTACGTTCAAAGAGTGTGACACCACCTAGATAGTAAGTTTAGCATTTGAAGGTTAAGGTGTTTAGCTGGCAGTGACTATTTGGAATCACAGGAGGCACAACGGTAGCTCAAAAAAAGAGAATTGCAGCCAGGGATCAAATCAAGATTGTTCAAAGTAGGCTGGCAATCTTGTATTCCTTTTTTTAGACTACTTCAGTTCAGACGAAACTTCAGCTTTTAAAAACATTTAATTTATTTTTAAAAGCTTCTAACTATTGCAGTTGCAAACAAAACCTGCAAGAAAAGAGATGACCTGTCTTGAAGTCTTACCCCTGTTGGAGTCTTATGACACTAATTTGCTAGAAACAAGAATTATTATTTGTACTCATTTAACATCATGAAACAGGATTTATGTGAGCAAAACCATAAAAACTTCATCTCTACGTTTCCATTAGGCTTGCTGCTTCTGACTCAGTAGGACTCTTAAGCAGCAGCAAAAATGAAAAGCTAACAGGTGCATAACAGAACATGCTTAAATACTTTGCTGAATCAGGGCTTAATAATGGATATGAATTCTTTCTGAATATCAAATCTCATGTCCCACAGCTACATAGCTTTATTTCAAAAAGCACACTAGAATACGCAATACTTCACCCTGTTCAGCTGCTAAATCTTCACCCTTTTCAGATGGACTAATTAGTTTACAGATGTACTCTTGAGGACTCTCAAGTGCTACTCTGCAGAGTACCCTGCAAAATCCAGGGCATGTCTTTTTAAGGCAATCATAGAAACTTTGCAAAGCTATTACATTTAAAATTATATTTCACAGTAAGCGGTATGATTTAAGACTCAAGTCTGCAAATCATACCCTGAAAAACTTGGTGTGCAGCATTCAGAACAGGAGCAGACAGAGATCTGCTCTAAAGGGAGAAACTCTGCAATCATGTAGATTTAAGTAGATCACATGGCGACAGTGCATGCAGCACAGGCTGTGCAAACAGCGATAGTGATGAGGTGGGGTTAACACCCCCTTCATCTCCCTGGTAAACACATACAAAATATAATTTCCCCTTTCTTCTTTTCTCCTTCAGGAGAAACCTAAAGGAGGCTCTAAACTCATGGAAAGAACCGAGGAAGAAAACTTCCATTTTGGGCTGGATTCTCCAGCTGCTGGAAATAGCTAGCATAAGTGGCTTTAAGAAAACTGAGCCAACTGAGGATCCAGTCCAAAACAAAGGCTGTGCATTTTCATTCATTTTAATAAATGCAGATATTTTGTTTACAGCTATTGCTTTCACTTCATTTCACTGTTTTTCATATTTCACCTGTCATCGCTGTATGATGTTTACATACAATCATGAAATACTCATCACTGAGCTACTACACAGAGTTTACTGTGTGTCAGTAACCTTGGCATCCAGCTTCAAATCCTGCAATGTTTAAAATCTAATCCAACTAATACTTAGGCACAAGAAAAATTCCATCTATTCACACATAGATGTCGCATAGCAGAGAAAGCTTTATTTTATTAATTCATTATTATAATTTTTCCTTATGTGTCAGTTTGTACCTTTTGTTTCTTTGCAGCTGGTATTCTATATATTTTTTTAAACTATGTCAACACTACAAAATCAAATATTTAAAACTTTAAAAAGCCTGGAATTCATCTGGCGTCCTTGTCCTCAGTCTAAGAAGGCAACAACCTGATCTTTCAATGTGCTCAGGTTCTGGAGCTTCTGTTGTGTATGACCATTAGTGTCAACAGTAGCAGACACTCATCTCTCCTGCAGAATTAGGCTTCATTGTCTCCTGCCATGGAGTTAAACCAGATTTTCATGTTTCCACATTAGCAAACCAGGAAATTTTACATACTAAGAATTATCCACTACTGCTTAACATAGAAGACTAAACTGACAGTAGTAGAAAGCTGCTGTCTGCTTTGCAGACTCTGTGAAGAGTCCCAAAAAACAGTCCCCCATATTTCTATTTCCCTGGTGTCTACTCCCATTCTCTCCTTAATCCCAGAGCTTTTTTTTTTTTTTTTTCTGATTACTGTTGCACTCCTGCAGTCTTCTTCCATAGTCTCCTTTGTTAAGAGTGAGGAAAACCTAATTTCCTTCTGTGGCAAATGAGAGATGAGACAAGAGGAGAAATTCTCTCCCTGCTCTTAGCTGCCATGCAAACATTTATTATAAACTGGTCCCAATTTAACCTTTATTAACTTTACAGAGATGACATGGTAAGTGGAATTAAAATGAATATGAATGCAAGAGTGTCTTTTCACATCATTTTAGCCCTAAAAATAGCTGAGCTACATTAGCTGAAACATTCACCAAAAAGAAATTATTCTGGTAGACACCTAGAGAATCTGAGTCCAAAGATTTAACTTTGATATGCTTACATACAAAACAGGCTCTTATAACAGGAAATAGAGGACAGCAATCTCTACTAGGGTTATTATGTTTTTATTATGTAATAAAAATATAAGAAGCTCTGTGATATTGCAGTTTCTTAAGTCTATAAGAAAACTTGGAAGGAAAACTTCTCAGAATTAAAGCAATAAGAATATATCAAAAGTTCTTACACTAGGGCAGATTCAGATCTCATTCCCTTCAGCTTACACTGTTGAAATTCCTGTCCTGTTAATGCATAACATTTAGTCTTATGAATTGGAAGGATCTTGATTCTAAAGTTCCAGTTAGGAAAAAGTATAGCTGACTGCCCACCCCCGTCCCCCCCACCCCAGGATCTGCACAGCTCTCAGGAATATCATCTTTTTCCCTGTAAGCACATAGAGGAAGCCAATCTTCTGAGTAAGAAGGCAGTGGTTTCACAGAACAGTTGGGCTCAAGAAGGAAGGAAAAACGACTCTGCATATGGGAGACTGGAGGCATATGAAAAACAACGCAATTTAAAAACCTAAGAAATTTTGCCAAAATCTGAGATAGTTCCTATAAATAAGTTCAGAACAAAATACATAATGGTACACTATGAGATAAAGATTTTACTGGCATTTATTTGGGTTGTTCCACACAAAATCATCTCTGGCACTCTACACCTGAAGTTAATATGGACTTTCCTCAAAATGCTGGATTAGACCTTTATGCCATATTCCAAATGTATGTAAGTACAGATATTTGTATACAGAATCTTTAGAAAACAATTTAAATTGGAATATGTCAAATTTATAGCAAAACAAAAATTACTGTTTTTTATTAAAACCAAACTTCAATATATTAAACAGCTCAAAGAGTCTAAAATCCAATTTAAAAGATTGATAAACTTGTAGACAACTTCATTTACTATCAAAAGAGAACAAATTTCAGGATTCTTAAAAAAAAAAAAAAAGACCAATACCTATTTTATATCCTGCATGAACAGAAGCACTTTGTCCCTGAAGATAATAAAACATGGTTAAAGATAATAAAACATGGTTATTAGAAGAACGCATTGGGATGGAAGGCATGATTGGATGTTTCTCATTGCTCTTCTTTTGTACCTCTGTTTTCACTCCTCCTTCACATATTTTCCAGTGTCTGGTTCTAGTGTCATAGCACTGCCTAAGTAAAATGGTACAGGGGCTTTAAAACAGGTGGCAGATAGACTACACCTATCTGAAAATTCAGCTACTGAAGTTGGAAGAGATGGGCTGCAGGGAACAAACTACCTGCATATGCTTTTTGGTCTTACTGCTCTTCACCTTGGCTGATAGACTGAAAACCTGATAAATGTGGGAGACACACTACATAGATTTTCATTGTAAAGTTCGGGGGAAAAAACTCAATGAGTAGGTAAATGCATATGCACTACTTTATGTAAATGAAGTAAAAACTGATGGGAAAAAAAAAGAGAAAGAACAAGTTAATTTTGAATTTAAGGCTTTTTTCCTGCTTACAAAAGAAAAACCTGTTGAGCAAGATTTAGGAGAGTTCTGACTATAGGCTGGCAATGCCAACTAAACCAGCTTTTTCTATGCTCAGCTATATCAGCTAGAGGAGGAAAAGTAGTAGATCTGGTGCTAAAGCTGTGTAAGAGCTGCTACTTATGAGGTTGAGTGGAATTCATTTGCTGTATAACCACAGACCAAGTTCAGCTGGAGGTGACAAGTGCTACTGGAGCTGGCAGCAAATTCCATAACTTTTTTATGCTTTTGGTGTACTGGAAATTGGTTTGCCCAAGAACAGGGTTGGTGTTGGTTAGGGAAAGATGACTTCTTAGTACACCATTGATGGAGCAGCACTGGTGCTTGCATCACTCCCATTAAGTGGGGAGCGCTCGATGCTCTCCTTTGCACTCTCCCAGCCACCCATGTAGTAGTGGGCTGCACCATCAACATAATAAGATCAGTAGGAACTCTGAAGAGCTGGTACAGATGGTACCTAATGCATAGCAATGGGTAAGATCGTGGTGTATCCATATCACAGGCAAGGCCTGGTAGGTGTTCAAAGTGCCTTGCTAATATCTCTACCAACGTGTACTGCACTGAATCTTATCCTAGATCACTGAGACTTGACACTGCACAGAACGGGGGGCTGAATGGAGCGGGGGCAACAGTCCTCACACTTGAGCTTACAGGGCTTTGGAAATATGATTTGCCACAGAAAGGAAAAAAGATGATATGGGAGGTGGCACACTTAGCTGAAGTACCCAAGAGCCTCTTCATTCCTGCCACCCAGATAAGAGAGGTGGGAGCAGGCCAGGAGCAGATGGGAATTCTTCAATTATACATGCTTGGAGACTTAAGTCAGAGATAGAAAACTGAGACCAACCGCACTAAAGAGCTGTATGCCTTTTTACCCCTTCTACCCCAATTGCATAACTGGGAAGGAAGGGAGCAGGCCATCTGGTACCAATGGGAAGAGGGACTGTTGTGAAGCATATCCTCAACAACTTGCTGAAAAACAGTCCCCTCCTCAGTCTGAATTGCTTTGCTTCTCACCCGCCTAATCCTAATATTCTTCCAAACCACATCCCCTTGAAAGGGCTGGTATCTAAACCGTCCTCTGGCCGGGAACAAATTAGTGACATCTCACAACGTAGTTACAGACACACTGAGTATCCAGGACTTTTCTTTTTCATTGTCTAAATCATATGTCAGAAGGTTTACACATTTTCATCACAACATAGCTTTTCAACAAGGTAAAAGAGCTTATTTTGTATTTCTTTATTTCTTTGCAAAAAATTACTAGAGAAATGTAGCTTTCGATAATGAATACTGCCTCTTACTAGTGCAAAAATTTCAGGCAATGTGTCACATGTTTCATTTCCAGACAAGAACTGGTAAAAAGAATTTAGCAAGCTTCACCATGAGTGAAAAGGTTGCCTCTCACTAGAATTGCCACTGCTAACATGAAAACAAGATCTGTAGGAATGATTATTGAGTGAAATGCCTTTCAGGTCAGAAAAAAATATCAGATATCTGGAGATACTGCAGAAATTGTTATTTCACCTAAAACCTGACAAGAATATCTTAGAAATCCCCCTGCAGAAGCATGAAATTTTGCCTTGAGGGAAAGAGATTGATTATAAAATGTTAGGAATAAAGGACTGAGCATGTTGCAAAACAATCCTTTGATAACATTCTTCCAAAATTAATTTGCTTTTAAATTACTGATACTCATTCTCAATCCTCAAGTTGCCCTATTGTCAGTCTTTATATTTATGACTTTCTTAGCAATTAAAACCCCCACAAAAAGAAAAACTGGAAGACAGTTTTCCATATTACTGTAATTTTGTCAGGAAATAATAATAAACTACTACTGAAATGTTAACTAAAAAAGGCCATTTCACTCACTGATAATGAGTCTGGTGATAGCAATTCAGAGCCTTATTTGCAAACTATGCATAGTATAGTATGCAAATTTATGCATAAAGTAGAACGTGATGTCTCAACAGATCCGAGTCCCACTTTACCTAAGTTTTAAAGAAAGACCTCTCTTTGGTTCACATTCAGCTCTTCCAGAAGTGAACCTGAAGTAACAGTGCCATCAAAAGCTTTTCAAATATTCATATTCAAATGAGCATATAGTCACAGACCTTTCACACAACAGTAATAGTTAATTAAAATGCAATGATAATTAAACAATACCAATAGCTGGGACAAGGATCCTTGTAAGAAGAATTTCTGCTATTTTTACCCCCTTCTCCTTCTAACACTGATACATTACAACCAATACAACTGTCACATGTGCACTACCTGTACAGATAAGGTGGCAGTTGAAACTATTACCTCTCATGTTGCACTTGGCCCACTTAATTACTCACACAGTTGACCCAACTCTGTCTGCCTATTTAGTCATAACAATTCAATAAAATAATTATTGATACTTACCTAAATTACATCTTAATGTCTTGAACATATATGATGAAGATAATTTCACTTCATTTGAGTAATGAAAATTCCAGAGAGTCTATATTGTACCATTATTCAGATTACTTGAGATAAATGCTAGTTAGCCTAGATGCTAAATTTTTCAGTAGACCCACTTTAAAACAATATTATTGTGAGCTAATTAACAGACCTGTAAATTCTCAGAAAAATATTCCTTTCTCCAATAAGTATGCAAGTTTGGGGAGTGCAGGAAGTGGCAAACATGGTATTTTCAGGCATAACAGAAATGCTGAACACCTGTTCTGCATAGAACATGGAGCTCTGTTTAACCTTGGAGGTACCACTGGTGGTTTTGCGACAAATGTAAAAACTCAATTTACCTCCCTCACAGAAATATTTCCTTCCTCACATTTTTATCAACCTTAGCCATGTTTAAAATTTGAGCCACCCCAATCAGCCTGGAGAGTACAAAATGCAGAGGTTTTGACTGTAAAATTCTGGGCAGTATCCATGTCTTAAAAACAGGTTATTCACAGGAATGTTCTGTAAAATAGCAGCAGGGAAAACACACGCTCAAGAAAATATGTAAGCCTTCACACACTTAGACCCTAAAGTTATGATTGAGGCCTTGGAAGCACTTGCTCATCTCCTATCTGGTGTTGAACCCAGTTTACACCAGCAGCTTTACCTTTAGGCTGCCTGGTGTTCAATATCTCTGTTCTAAGCAGGCACATCATCCTGGAAACCACGTCAGTCACAGAATCACAGAATCACAGAATCCCAAGGGTTGGAAGGGACCTAAAAAGATCATCGAGTCCAACCCCCCTGCAAGAGCAGGGTAACCTACAGTACATCACACAGGAACTTGTCCAGGCGGGCCTTGAATATCTCCAGTGTAGGAGACTCCACAACCCCCCTGGGCAACCTGTTCCAGTGCTCTGTCACTCTTACAGTAAAGTTCTTCCTGATGTTAATGTGGAACTTCCTATGTTCCAGTTTACACCCATTGCCCCTTGTCCTATCACTGGATATCACTGAAAAAAGCCTAGCTCCATCATCCTGACACCTACCCTTTACATATTTGTAAACATTGATGAGGTCACCCCTCAGTCTCCTCTTCTCCAAGCTAAAGAGACCCAGCTCCCTCAGCCTCTCCTCATAAGGGAGATGTTCCACTCCCTTAATCATCTTTGTGGCTCTGCGCTGGACTCCTTCAAGCAATTCCCTGTCCTTCTTGAACAGAGGGGCCCAGAACTGGACGCAATATTCCAGATGCGGCCTCACCAAGGCTGAGGGGGAGGAGAACCTCTCTTGACCTACTAACCACTCCCTTTCTAATGCACCCTAAGAAGCCATTTGCCTTCTTGGCCACAAGAGCACATTGCTGGCTCATGGTCATCCTCCTATCCACCAGGACCCCCAGGTCCCATTCCCCTTCACTACTTTCCAGCAGGTCAACCCCCAACCTGTACTGGTACATGGGGTTGTTCTTCCCCAGATGCAAGACTCTACACTTGCCCTTGTTAAATTTCATCAAGTTTCTCCCCGCCCAACTCTCCAGCCTGTCCAGGTCTCGCTGAATGGCAGCACAGTCCTCTGGTGTGTCAGCCACTCCTCCCAGTTTTGTGTCATCAGCAAACTTGCTGATGGTGCACTCAGTTCCCTCATCCAGGTCATTGATGAAAATATTAAACAGCACCGGTCCCAGCACCGACCCCTGAGGAACTCCACTAGTCACAGACCTCCAGCTAGATTCTGTGCCATTGACCACAACTCTCTGCCTTCTTCCTTTCAACCAGTTCTCGATCCACCTCACTACTTGATCGTCAAGCCCACACTTCTTTAGCTTATCTATGAGGATGCTGTGGGAGACAGTATCAAATGCCTTACTGAAATCAAGAAAAACTACATCTACCGCTCTACCATCATCCCTCCACCTAGTCACTTCCTCATAGAAGGCTATAAGGTTGGTCATACATGACTTCCCCCTCATAAAACCATGTTGGCTGTTCTTAATGACCCCCTCATCCTTGATATGCCTAGTGATGGAGTCAAGAATAACTTGTTCCATCACCTTTCCAGGGATGGAGGTAAGGCTGACCGGTCTATAATTACCCGGGTCCTCCTTCTTGCCCTTCTTATAGATTGGTGTGACCTTTGCCATCCGCCAATCCTCAGGCACCTCGCCCATTTCCCACGACTTACCAAAGATGATGGAAAGTGGCCTAGCAATGACCTCCGCCAGCTCCCTCAGCACCCGTGGGTGCATTCCATCCGGACCCATCGATTTACAGATGTCCAGTTTGCATAGCTGATCCCTAACCCAATCCTCATCTACCAAAGCAAACTCCTCCTTTGTCCTGACTCCTTCTGGGGCTATAGAAATCCAGGGCCCTCGGGGAGAGTCTGCAGGAGTAAAGACAGAGGCAAAGAAGGCATTCAGCACCTCTGCCTTCTTTATATCCTCTGTCTCCAGGGTACCCACTTCGTTCAGCAGTGGGCCTATATTGCCTCTTGTGTTAGTTTTATTTGCTATGTATTTGAAGAAGCCCTTTCTATTGTCTTTAACCCGACTAGCAAGATTGAGTTCCAAGGAGGCCTTAGCTGTCCTAATTGCCTCCCTACATCCTCTAACAACTGTCCTATATTCCTCCCAAGCGGCCAGCCCCTCCTTACATAATCCATAGATTCTCCTTTTCCACTTGAGTTTGCCCAGCAGCTCCTTGTTTAACCACGCCGGTCTCCTAGATCCCTTACTTGACTTCCTACTCATTGGGACGCTCCGATCCTGAGCTTGGAAGAAGCGGTCCTTGAATGCTAGCCAACTATCTTGAGCCCCTTTACCGCCTAGTACACTTTCCCATGAGACTTCCCTTAGCAGTTGACTGAAGAGGCCAAAGTTGGCCCTTCGGAAATCCAGAACTGTGGCTTTGCTAGGTATTCTATTCCTCCCACACAGGATCCTAAACTCCACCATCTCATGGTCACTGCAGCCAAGGCTGCCATTGACTGTCACCACTTCGACCAAACCCTCCTTGTTAGCGAGTACTAAATCTAGCAGCGCTGCTCTCCTAGTTGGTACGTCCACCATTTGCATTAAGAAATTATCATCAATGCACTCGAGGAACCTCCTAGACTGTGAATGACTGGCTGTGTGAGTCTTCCAGCAAATATCGGGGTAGTTAAAGTCCCCCACGACGACTAAGGCATGTAGTCGCGAGGCTACTTCCAGTTGCCTGTAGAAAGCCTCATCAACTCCTTCGTCCTGATCAGGAGGTCTGTAATAGACCCCCACAACTGTATCACCTGTGCCAGTCAGCCCCTTGATTCGTACCCACAGACATTCCACTTGCTCCTCATCCGACCCCGGACAGAACTCAATACATTCTAGTTGCTCTCTCACGTAAAGAGCAACTCCACCACCTCGCTTCGCTGACCTATCTTTCCTAAAAAGGACATAGCCATCCATGACCACATTCCAGTCATGTGAACTGTCCCACCATGTCTCTGTAATTGCCACTAGATCATAACCTTTAGCCTGCACACAGACTTCTAACTCCTCCTGTTTATTCCCCATGCTGCGTGCATTGGTGTACAGGCATTTCAGGGAGCCAGTCCTAGTACCCTTTTTCCCCTGCGGGACAGTCCTTCCAGCTGAGTCTAGAAAACTGGCATCTCTTCTTAGATACCATCAGAGCTTGATCTGGTAGTCTCAGAGCACGCTCAAGGGAAAAACACAGGAGCAACAGCATGAACTGGCAGCTGCTCTTTCTTAAAAAATTCTTGAAATCGGCAGATGCTTTCTTTCTTAAAATTCAGAAGGGGAAGAATGGCTTTATCTTTCTTCCTCATAGCACAGCCCAGCTATCAGAGTATTCATACAGAAGGCAGGAGATCAAATGTATGTGTCTTTCTCAAACCTGGGTTTGCTAAGAGCACAAGCTATGCAACAGCTGATAGGAAAGGCACTCTGGAACTGAGAAGGAATCTTTCACTTGTCCTGCTGAAACTAAATTGCTGTGAAGTTTAGTGAGTAAGCCAGAAAGGAATATTACCCTTTAGACCAGTGACAGCTGGCTGTGGTAAATTAATCTTGTGCTGTTCCTAGAGAGGTTCCTGGTTTATTTTGCCAAATATAAAAGCAGATAAAAAGCTAAAAATTCAGGACTTTCTGTTTCTTTCAACCAAGTATCCTAACTTGTGAGCTAGACTCATGCTACTGGTGCATACTGTAATTTGGAAGAAAACAGTGAGCCAGCTGTCCTCATCCAAAGGGATGACTTGCACATCAAGACTCAGGGAGCAGCGCAAGAAATCCAGCCTCCAAATGGTGTCTAATGCAGGGCTGCAAAAGGATGCATAACCTTCAGATGTAACTTCTGCTTTGAAGAATCTTACAGGCTTCCTTTGCTTAGCACTGCAAACCCCTTTCTTACCTGCCTTTCTCTTCCTATTAAGCTTTTTGTGCCTAATTCAACTGTAGCAATCCCACTCCCAGACACAGGAACTGTGGAGTTAAGCATGGCTTGGTGCTCACCATTTCTTCACCTAACTGCATTTTTAATGTGATCTTGGAGGCCTCACCTGGCTGTTCAGAGTCCACTCTGTGCGCTGCAAAATAAAGACACTGCCTAAATTTCAGGTGCCCAAACCATTTTCAGAACCTAGCTGCTACTAATTGGAGGCTGTTAGGTCAACTGAACTAGCTGTTTTGCTTAATACTGCTAAATGGAATTAAATATAAGGCAGCTCCTGAAAATGACAGATACAGGAACTGTTTTTTATGCATCACCGATTTGCTATGTTTAAATTCATTTCACATTCCACCATGTGGCTTTTGATCTGTAGTGCTGAAGCAAGGGCAAAAGGCAAGAGAGCTTTGCAGTTAATAAGGAACAGTTATATACTAACTTTCTCTAGGTGAAAATTAAAAGGGTACATGGAAAATACATAGGCTAGCCTGCTAAATACAGTTGGTTTGGTGAGACCAATTTTAACATATTCCTACAGATTTTGTTTCCTAAGGCAGGCACAACGAATAGCAGGGTTGAATATGGTATTGTCATCGCCTACTGCACACAGATGAGATTTCTGTTATGTGTGATTTGTCTTGCACAAACTGTGTCATTTATTTTCACGGTATATACAGAGATATTACTAGCCAGATCCCTGAAGCCCAAGAGATAAACGGAGATGGCCTCCATTTTATTCAAACCCTTTCTAAAAATAAGAGAACATTTGATTAAGGGTTGACAATTTTCTTTTCTTCCTTTGCTTGTTCTTGTAATTCATTTTGCATGGGAAGTGGGCTGTGTTTTTCTTATCCCTTCCAATTCAGCAGCCAGGCGCCTGGCTTTGCAGGCCCACTCCCGTCACCACGGCAACCAGCAGATCGCTGTGATGTGATCCCATGCGCTTTATGTCACTACATGGTGCTATTGTTCTCCAGCGACGATGGGGGAGATGTGTTTCCCTATTCTCATAAAGTAGGATTTATTATTGTTCCATTGGTCACCCTGCGTGTCATGCGTGGACAACAGCATCATATCAGGATGCATTTCACTTCACATGTAGTGACTTCAAGAATGTCTGGTTTGCACCACGAAGCCTATGTTCAGCACTAAGCAAACACTGCTCCTCAAAACATGCTAGAGAATCCAAATCAAGGCCGTAGTTCCCAAGAATCATTGGTATGACCATACTAGGTGAGATTAAAGGTTTCTCTAACTCAGTGGTTCACAGTGTCTCTGCTAGCAGTTAAAACTGCCCCAAAAAGCAAAATATATGAATAATTTGTCTTACATAATTTTTTTTCACTCTGATCTTTGCACTAATTTAAAGTGACGCAGATGGGCATTTAACTACACTACAGACTGAGCGCTGGATGTACAGCAGGCAGAAGACCTGGTTTTGTTAAATACAAATCCACCATAGATTTCAGTGGATACATAAGACTCAGCTGATCTTTAGCATTTGGAGTAAGCTAATTTACCATCCCTTTTCTAGATTGCAGCAAATCATCCCTGCACTGCAGAGCTTATTTCTTTTTGTGCGTTGCAGAGAAGGCAGAAGACTTCTTGCAAATTAACTTTGGGATGATATACTCCACAAGAATCAAAATAAGAACAGCCCCTTCAAAACTGTATTATGATGACAGGCCCAAACCTGCAGAGCAGATGGAAGAAAGGATACTTAGAATCATCTCTCTGTACTCAGCACTGGTGAGGTGGCACCTTGAATCCTGTGTTCAGTGCTGGGCCCCTCACTACCAGAAAGATTAGAATTGCTGGAGAGGGTCCAGAGAAGAGCAACAAAGCTGGTGAAGGGCCTGGAGCACAAGTCTGATGAGGAATGGCTGATGGAACTGGTGTTGTTTAGTCTGGAGAAGAGAAGGCTTGGGGGGGCCTTATCGCTCTCTACAAATACCTGAAAGGAGGCTATAGCCAGGTGGGTATTGGTGTCTTTTCCCAAATTACAAGCAACAGGACAAGAAGAAATGGCCTCAAGTTGCACCAGGGGAGGTTTAGACAGGATATCAGGAACA
The DNA here is from genome assembly GCF_037157495.1 of Lathamus discolor. Taxonomy (NCBI): domain Eukaryota; kingdom Metazoa; phylum Chordata; class Aves; order Psittaciformes; family Psittacidae; genus Lathamus; species Lathamus discolor. The sequence goes on from NC_088884.1 coordinate 52,869,889, forward strand.
ATTTATTCACTGAATAGGTTGGAAAGCACTGGAACAGGGAAGTGGTTGAGTCACTATCCCTGAAGGTATTTAAAAGACATGAAGATGTGGCACTTAAACACAGCACTGTACTCAGCACTGGTACACAGTTTAGTGGACTTGGCACTGCTAGGTTAAAGGTTGGACTCAATAATCTTAAAGATCTTTTCCAACCTAAATAATTCTATAGAATCAGAATGACAGAATGGTTTGGGTCAGAAAGGATCTTCAAAGAATATCTAGCCCAACCTCCCTGCCATAGGCAGGGACATCATTTATGTTGCTCAAAACCCATCAAGCTTGGCCTTGAATACTTCCAGGGATGCCATCCACAACTTCTTTGGGCAGCCCTCTTCAGCGTCCCACCACCCTCATCATAAAAAAGTTCTCCCCTATGTCCATTATGAATTTACCCTCTTTTAGTTTAAAGCCATTGCCCCTTGTACTGTCACAATGGGCCTTGGTAAAAAATCTCTCTCCTCTTTCTGATAAGGCCCCTTTATATATATTGGAAGGCTGCAATGAAACTTATTGCAGCCTTCTTTTCTCCAGGTTGAACATCCCAAATTCTCTCAGCTCTTCCTACTAGGAGAGGTGTTACAGCCATTTTTATGTTCCTCTTCTGCTCTGAGAAGTCCATGTCTTCCTTGTGCTGGTGTCCCCAAAGCTGCATGTGGTACTCTAGGTGGGGACTCACCTGTAACCTGCTAGCCACACTTTTAATGCAGCCCAGGGTACAACTGACTTCTGGGCTGCAGTGCACATTGGTGGTTCATCCACCAGTGTCACCAAGTCCTTCTCTGTAGGGCTGCTCCTAATAATTTCATTACCAAGTCTGTACTGATACTGGAGATTGCCCTGACCCAGCTGCAGGACCTTGCACTTGGCCTTGTTGAACTGCATGAGGTTCACACGTGCCCACTTCTCAAGCCTGTCAAGGTCCCTCTGGATGGCCTCCCTTCTATGCATAAAAGGGATGCTTCACTGTCCTTTACTGATCCCTAAAACGCTTGAGCAATGTGTAAGTGACCAATGAGTGCAAAGAGGGAAAAGAGGGAAAGACATTCAGTTTCTGCTAACTTTATCTAAAATTAAAGGTTCCATTATGGAAAACAACTGGGTAGCCACTGATACGCAAGAAATGCACTGTGCAGTGATTCACTGATCACTGCATTTTTTAGTATCACATTGTCAAGCCATGACAATACATTCTTAATACTAAACAGCAGCATTTCATGTAGCATAGTCTAGCTATGTCACCAATAATACAGTAACTGTCAACCAGACTGTATTAAAATAACCTGTGTAGCTACTGACTGGATCTCATAAAGAATATTAATTACCATAGACATCAAAATAGTTTGCTTACAATTTTTAAGTATCTTGTCATTAAGCAACAATATTTATAATTCTGAAGTATAAAAATAAACAAACACATCCAATAAATAAATAAACAAATGCAAAATCAGATTCCTGGCTGTGTAAGCCAGATAGTAAACTACTTTCTGCTCCCTTCCTCCCTTCATATCTGCTTTTTCTCCCTGTGAAACTTATTCCAAATCCCCATATTGTATCCAGATATAGTTCTAATATTGTGACTATTGTGACCTTTTTTTTGTTCACATTCTCTGCTTTATTTACACATTTTTTACTCTTTTGCAAATATTCTTTTATCTCGGATACAACACAAAAGCAGTAATTAGACTATCATAGTTCTGTGTTTTCTACCCATAACTGACTTCTTAGATGTTACAAATGCTCACACAAGATGGTATTTTTATAGCAATCCATAAATCACTTGCATATATAATGGCAGGCATAATCTTTTATTACCAGTGAATATAAGAAAAAAAATCCATGCATTTGAGGAAGAGTGTTCTCAGAAACTGAAATATGTAACTTGTCTGCAGCCAAAGCAAGTATTAGCTGTGAAATTTAAAGTCACGTATTGGTCTCATACAGACAGTTCTAGCATACTTATATAGCACTTTGAACTATGCGCCAAGTAAACAGGATATGGTTTCAATAATCTTCTGTATAAAGGTAAACTTGCTGTGTTTTTTTGTCTGAGGTGGTGATTATTCCCATAAACATAATGAATTTTCTTAATAATCTGAATTAACAAGGTCAAAATTACTGAGAGGACAAGTTGATACATTCTTAAGATAGTACTGCCCATACGCAGACAGATCCAGTCCCAAAATACTATGGAAGGATTCTGCATTTTTGCTACATGGTTGATATTCCAAGCGTGCATGTTGGGATATGCACTGTCAGAGTCCAGTAAGCTGACACTCTAGTACACCATTTCCCTCAGTCACAGGGAAGCCTTCATGCAAATCAGTCCACCTTGTCTGGCACCCTTTTTCCTGATGCTACTGTGACGAGTTTTACCACTAATCCTTTTCCTATACAAGGATACTCTGCTTGACAACTAACATTTAGGGGCCTCCCCCTGTCCAAATTCAAGCAGTTCTTTTACTGATACTTTGCAGATTTCTTGCGAGAAAGCTTTTTCTAAATTAACTTTGTGATAAATTCTCTTAAGGGTCCTGGTGAGCAATTGTGAATCTCTCCTGCCTCTAATACCAGGTCCAAAATAGACCAGCGCTACCAACTAATCAGCTAATATAACTGCTTCTGATCCAGTGACACAAGATTGTGGGAGACTGTTAGAAAATGTGCAGATGAGGCCCTTAGTGACATGGTTCAGTGGCAGTAGTGAGGTAATGGTTGAACTTGATCTTAAAGGTCTTTTTCAACCTAATTGATTCTATGATGAAATTTCTAGATTTTGGTACACCTTCTTAAAATGAAAAGTTACTGAAATGAACAAACCAGAGAAAATATGAGCTGTTGATCCCCATTACATGTTAAAGGAATGTTGCAAAGTCACAAAGCTACAAAATACCAGAACGAAGACTTCTCAGCACTGGCTAACCACCCTACAACCCAGGATCCATATTCTACGTGGCATCATACGTGCAGTAGAATTACATTTCTGAATAATTCATTATTTCAGTGCAGCGGGATGAATGGTGCTTACAAAAAAAGATATCTGGTATTTCTTTTTTTAGTCTTTATCATGCTCTGTGTAGGTCCATGTCTTATGTATAGTTTTCCATTGAAGACCTCACCGGTAAGAATGACTCACTTCAGACTTTTTTAGATGTGAAATAGTATTAGACAGCTCCAAAACAGGAATTAATATGTTTTATAAAATTTCTTCAAGGCAAGGTGGCATTTTTATGCCCATTGTACTGACAAAGAGTTAAAGTAGGACTAATTAGAATGATAATAAAAAAATCTATTAGTTCTCAGTGCCTAAATGCAGCGATTGTTCTCTTCCATTTCAATAAGCACTTTGTATCTATGTACATATGTATTCAAAGGAAAACTGTAATCAAATTCCATTTCAGCTGTGAGCACTCACACTTTAGAAAATCCAGTTCTGCTCCTTCTCTTGCACATATGTATCAAAGGGTTTTCAGTGCATCACTTCTATCAGAAAAAAATGTGGTAACTTGTAGCTAGCTGTCCAGATAAATCAAAAGCCTGAGACACACTGGAAAATGGAAAAATCTGAATAATATAGTACTGCAAAGGAGTCAGCTTAAGCCCAGCCAAGCAAACTAGCTCTCACTTGGCACCAGCTCTGTTAGGCCAGAGCTGCCTCCCAAAGAGTGGCAAGAATATTTTTGTGAAGACTATCATGTTAAATGTCCCTCTGCTTTTTTTTCAGGACTCCCTAAAATGTTTTAAGTCAGTAAACTGAGGAAAGAGTAAATGGAGAAAAGGAGACATGGGGAGCAGAAGAAAAGGCCAGCCTGCAGGGATGGTGAGGCATGGAGAGAGCTCAAACACAAATGCATCTAGATGGACAGTCACATTGAACCTCAGGACTAAAAAGAAAGGAATAGGGTACCTGAGTAGATACAGGAGAGACAAGAGGAATCCTAAGAAACAGTTTCTGCCATGAGAAGTAATAAAATGCATGACTTGAAGATCAAAGTAATGATAAATTACACATAGCTAGCTCATACATAGTAAATGTTCCTGATTCATTTGGTTTGGGATATAAAAATATTAATGAGTATTAAATACTTGTTTTGGTTTTCTGCACTATTTTTAGCTTAAGTTCAATCCTTGCCACTGGATTTATTCAGAAACTAACAGAAGATACCCAATGGATTCCTCAAGCAATCTGGCTACCTCTGACTCCCAAATGAGAACCTGTGCTTTCCAGCTACAGGTACTTAGAAACCCATACTATCAAAGAACAGACACAAGCAGCTAATTGGCCACACGATAGCTCTTAATATACAAATATTCCTATTCCAGAATCCTCTCTTGATTTCATGTATGTGGGTCAGCAAATATACACAACATCCTAGCCAGATAATTAAGGGAATAGAGTTCCTCCCCAAGCTCATAATCCAAATCAAAGGCTGACCTCAGAAAAGACCCTTAGATATATTGTCCTATGCATTCTCCATAGACCAGGTTTCTTCTGCACATGCTACCAAGCGTTTATTTTCTCTTTCCCCAGGTCTCCATTTTTTATTGTTCAAGAAGGAAGGAAATCAGCATGCATTTTAAACATATACATACATGAAGCAAAATGCTATTACATACATAGAGGAGCTAAGAGACAGAGAAATCAAACAATACAAGCAGGAACAACAGAATTTGCTGACAAAAAGCCTGATGTTACCAGGAACCAAAGATTTGTCTGTATCTGGGTTCTTTAGCATAATATTCCACTCTTGCTGCATGAAGTTATTTTTCTGGACAGAAAGTGAAGATCTACTATTTCTAAAGGAAATAAAACAAGTACCTAAAAAATCAGAACATCAGGGAATAAAAAGTTCACGGACAGAAAAGACACATTTTCAAATTCCAAGGGAGATGGAAAATGAAATAAAATAACTTGCATTGTCAATTTATAATTCCTTTCTGGCAACAAGAGGGATGCCTAGGGAGTTCAGAGAAGCTAACAGAGCTATAATATTCATACTATATTTAAAAATGGATCAAGGCTAAAAACTAACTCAGCATTGTGCAATCTTTTATCCTAATGCAGTATAGCAGATAAGAACTATTATTACTTTATAAACGCCATCTTAACTTACTTCAAGAATCGGGCTTTCTATATGATTAAAAGGGGAGCTGCTTGGAGAGATCAGACCTGAAGCACTGTAAAAGCTGTTAAATAGCGTGACTACTGAATCTATCAATCATTTCTGAGATTTTAAGAGCTGTAACCAGCTGTACATGTATTTGTTTTTAACATGAGCTGCAAGATTCCAGTGAATAAGATGCAGATTTTTCCAGCCCTCTTCCTAATTACAGAGGGGGAGTTGTGTGCAGAAGGCCACTCTTTACCAATTGATGGTTGCTAACCAGGCAGTCAGAGAAAATACTCTTCAGGATTTATATTGGAAAGGTCATTTGATAGGTGTTCATCCAGCATACTTTTATTCATGATATAACAGTTTTTAATATTTAAACCGACTGTTAGCACTTGTATCCACAGTAACCTTATCCCTCCATATCTGCCACCTGGGCAAATACTTGTTTTTTATATTTTGAAACTTCCATCTAGATCTAGTCTTTGGATCAAAAAGTTTTCAATTACCATACACTCAAAGACATTCAACACAAACTAGAGCAGGGATGGTACATCTCGCAAATTTAACCTATTGCTGTTCCCACCATCAAAGTTATTAAATAATTCAGTTTCAACTAATTCAATAAAACACTGTATAATATAACACTAATAAATGTCTGAAACATGAGATTTCAGCTAAGTCATGCATTGTGTGTACAACAAGTGTATATACCCTCAGTTTCATCACTACTAACCAGCCTAAAACAAATATAGTGCATTGTTGCATGGAGATTTTATCCCATAAGCACAGTAATTGCAGCTTAATGAGGGGCAGCAAAAGATACAGAATATAATACGTTCCATAGTGAATAAAATGTTTCAAATGTTTAATGTAGTGTTTTAAAGTCTACAGAAGTTAATTAGATGGGGAGTAAAGTAGTATTTGTATTACCAGTTTTCCTGAAAATATATTTCAGTCAGGAGAGGACTAGGAACAAGACTAGAGACCAGGCGTGATATTTTTGTGTGACACTGGATTTACGATTAATAAAAGCTTATGTTAACTCAATTAGTTATTCTTATTTGGAATAACATCATAGTTAAGGTATTTTATTTTGTCTGCACTTGGCCTTTACCTTATTTCCAACAGTTGAAGAATGTATCTTTTGTTTTTCCCATTGAAAGTCAAGAACATCAAACTTTCTTAGAACTGAATCTGTGCTTAGACACATGTAAAACACTCAGGCAAAGTTTTTGGAGGTGACCACTGATGCACAGTAAGCTCAGCTGAAGAATTATGAGAAAAGTGTTTCTAACAGAATATATTCATTTTTAATTGTCTAAAGATATCATCTGAAGTGTTATTCTTTTATCTTTTCTAACTAACTTTTTATAACCCAGTTTCTAAAATCCAAATGCAAACAAGAAGCCTGTTTGGATGTATAAGCACTTTAGAGTGATAAAACAATTCTAATATTCCAGATTAACAATACTAGACAACTGTGAATTACTGCTGAAAGAAGAGCTTAGAGGTCCCACAATTGTTTTAAATAACCATTGGGCTAAGGGTGTAAAATCATCAAGCAATGTAACTGTAGAAAAATAAAGTTTTATTTTTAACTGCTAGTTCCTTGAAGTATGTGCTTCTGCATACTCAGATCTCAGTACACTGAATGAGGAAAGAACTGGAGGGAAAAAATTAGTATAGAAACCTGTGACTAAAGACTGCATCATGACACATATGAATGTGAGGGATGAACTGAGGTCTGGCAGGTACTGTAACTCTCCAATTCTTTATTTCTGATGATCTTGATGAATTTCTTTTCTGTGGAATTTGTGTATGTCTCTGCACACGTGTGTGCGAGTGCACACGAGTAGGCAGAATGGACAGCATGTTGTGATGGGCAAGCAGAATGGACATCATATGGATAAAAGCCTTATGGATTTCAAAGCTTTTGTTATTACAAAGGTTAAAACTGATGCTGGGGTGTTGGTACCACAAAAATGTATTGGCATGGTGTATGGGAGAAGGAAAATTTTCCCCAACATGTAGAAAATAAGATCTCTAAACAGAAGGAAAGTTGAAGTGCTGAGGAAATTTAGAGGTAGTCAGACATTCTGTACCAGAAATGGCTTATTTGCATGGTAGTTCTGGTATTAAAAGGTAGCTGCAATTTTACCAGCAAAATTAAGCTTGTCTCCCTTGTCGAAATTTTAATTGCTTTTGATAGAAGGAAAGCTTCTCATCTACGTGATGAGAGGCACAATGTGTTTTATAATACATCTGTTTCTTTACTGTTTTTTCTTAAATACTGAAATGCAGTTACCTCATCTAGCTTTATTCTCTTCCCATTACACCCCATTGTGACATTCTATTCACTCTCCCAACTTCTCCCCGCCAGACTCAGTACTGTTGACAGTAACTATCTGTTGCTACCAGCAGCACCATCCATTTCCTTTTTAATAAGGCATCAGTTGTAAGGTGAAAGGCTGGTCAGGACACTGGAAATCTATGCTGAGGATCAATCCTGTGATAGGAAATGTATATTGGTAGTATATTTGTATTTTATTTGTCTTCTAACAATTCATTAATTCTCCAGGAGTTCTCAAAGATGATTGCTAAAGGATCTCATATTTCCTCTTCAGTTTCTTAAGACTCTTCATCAAACATCACCTAACCTAGATGATTCAGATACTGTAATTAACCAAGTACTCTTTTATCTGCTTGCAGCATGATAGCGCTCTCTCTTTCCTCACCCCCTCCCAATACCTCAGTGGCCTTCATTTAACACCGCATTTCACTAATTCTTGTACTTTGTTCTTTATGCTAAAACTGAGTTTTCTCCGTCTTCTAGCAGTGGTCATAACCTTCTTAATATCCCTTTCAGCTACAGCATATTGATAAAACCTTTCCTAAGTGTATTCTACTCACATACTTAATGAAATGTCATTTTCTCTCCAGTTTTTTTTTTCCTGCCTCAATTTTGGTTATTTACCTGTTCTTTTGTGATGTATTCTCTCTATTTTTTTTCAGTGTTTTTCAATCTGCATTAATACTTTTTCATATATCTACCCAAGTTTCTCTTACATCATCCTGTCTTCCTTCATAAAAGGTAACATGTTCAAGAATCTTATGTTTATTTCCAGTTATCTGTTAGTACCCATAATCTTTACCTGATAACTCCTTCAGAATCCCACACTGTAATTATCTGTAATCAAGCTCCTCTCTACTGCTTTGCCCTTCAAACATCTTTAACTTAGTCAGGGAACTCTGTCATTGTTCGAGATTAATTTACCAGATTTCATTTAATTGCTTCTTGTCAGACAGTGTTGTTCTAAAACAGTAATATAAACAACTGTATACTGTGTTCCTTTTAAAATCCTTTTATGATTTTTTTTTATTAAGAAGTATTCCCATATGAAATAACTAAGAATAAGCTGCAACCTTCTATTACATACAGGCCACTAGTTTTAAGTCTACCATTGCCTTCCATTGCGAAGCTTTTCCTTATTTACCCACAATGTAAATAGAATTATCAATGGATTGTCCTTTGAATCTTCAGGTTTTCACTCTGAGGAGTAAAAACTTTCATAATTTTTGCCTCCCTTAACCTTTAAAGTTTCTGTGATTTTTAAGGACCTTTACATATTGTCAGATTTTCTAAGAGCTAAGCAGGCTTTTAGGTCAAGCACAACATTGAATGTTAACATCTAACATATCTGTAGAACAGATGGGACTAATTCCAGTCCTCAAGTACCATACTCACAGATATGTACAATGACATTTAGTGGTAACTGTACATACTATGGCTTTCAACATCTGGATATGGCCCTCTGTTCTTAGTGAGGGTAAGACTGAGCCCAATACATTGATATGTACATTGGACAAGCTCTTCCTCTCAGACTACTGCAGAGTGAACTCCCAAAGAGGCCCATATACTCTAGATGTCACTAACCTGAATGGCAGAGGTGAGTGGAAGGACATTCCACTGCATATACTGGCACTTGGATTGTCTACGAAGTGTACAGCCTGGAAGTCCTGTCTGTGTGCCTTGCATGTACAACCTTGTATGAAGCATTTAAATAGAGATGACCAAATATTCCAGAAGAACTAGAGAAACCCTCACCTAAAGGCTAACTCAGCAGAACCTAGCAGACAGGTAGACAGGCCTATCCCAGATTTTATACTAAGAATCCTTACTAGAATGAGATAAAAGATCTTGAAGCCTCAGGGCTGGATATTCTGAGAGACGAGAAACAGCTTTAATAAAAATACTTTGTGCTTCCTTTTGGCGAACCCTGGATGGATTCTAGCCCAAATTGTGGCATCAAAATTTTTGTGTCTACACGAGAGCTTAAGGAGACCTAGTAAAAAAAGCAATACAGCCTAGACAGTGATTCAGCTGACCAGATGAATCTACTTTAATTTACCCTAAATAGGTACCCTAATAGTTACTTCGCCAGTCAATTAAATTGCATCCTATGCTCCATTTGCTTTAATGGCTGATAAGGTGCTTCACCTAGTTGCCCACAGATACTAATTTAGTCATTTGGGATGTGCAAATGTACATTGCCTGGAATCCAACTAAAGCTCCAGATAGGTATGGGTTTTCCATGGATCCTGTATCCTATATTATAGGCCTACACAGATGTTTCAGACATATAAAGTGATTTCCATTACGTGGACAACTGAAATGAGTCCTAAAGATCTAGTGACTGGTACATATTTTAACTTTAATTCTCCGCCACTCTACGATCTGCTAACAGGCTGGACTATCGCTAGAGTTGGCCTGCCTCAGGAGCTGCAAAGGCTTACTGAGGTGAAGGACAGGAAGACTCGGAAGAGCGACAAAGAGTCACAAAGAGCTGCTTTTCTCAGGGAAGAAGCCACAGCTGCACAGGCACTGAGAAGAGTTCCACAGTTTTAGTGTCAAGTTTTGTACATCTGCAATAAAACTACAAGCAAGTTCTGGGGTTTGCCAGTGATGTTCAGATAAGGGGATTGAAACTCATAGTTCCAGGCATATATTCTAAGATTTTACTTGATGTACAGAAAATCTTAAACCACAGTTTATTCCAGCATCAGTGGGACCCGCATATTACTCGCAGCCGGTTTTAAGGCTGTGTTAAATGGTTTTCTCTAGTATGCTTTAAGCATATTAGGTGTTGGCTTCTGAAAGTCACTACAGACTAGAACCCTTGTCAAACACTGGCTTCCTTTTCATCATCTGCATCATGGCCTATTTAAGAAAGGTGTTGGCAGACTGACAAGTCTTTCAAGCTTTCATCTGATGTCCAAATCGCCTATCTCTGCACCAGGCAGTTTTGGGTAAAAGCTCTGGTGGTCTCTGCAACTTCAGGACTTGAAGCTAATGCACATAGAGGAACTCTTTCAGGTGCATTTCACTCTAAAGAAGCAAAATTGTTTCTGTCCTTATACTCGGTACAGAGTTTAAGATCCTCCAGAGAGATTAAAGGCAAGAATTATTGGGTATTCCAGAACAGCAAATCCCAGGAATGACACCTGAGGGAGGACAGTCTCCAGATAAACTTCAGTTGATTCAATAAACCTCCAGACCTAGTGAAAAAATGAATGGAAAGAAACAAAGAACGAAAGAGAGAGAGGAAAGGAGAAAGAAAAGTTAACTCAAATTAAATCCAAAACAGGCAGCTAAAGGGAACTGAGAAGGTAGCCATGCCTAGCACTGTGAAATCAGGTAAACACTTGTGCAGGTAAGTTCACAGGATGAATACAATTACAGAAAATTATTAGAAGGATAAGAATGCATATGCAACTAAGACAGCAGGCGCAAACTCAAGTCATCTATATTCTCAAGCTCTGTGTGACCTACAACATTGAAGATTCATTTCAGCTGCGTAAGCATCAGGACCCTAGAGCCATCTGAGGTGCTCAGTGCTATCCCACCTGGACTCTGGCTGCTGATCATGAAGTGTCTGACTGTCTCTGGTCCTCATTAATACCTGTCAGCCCTGTCTGGATCTTCTGGATTCCCTATCCAATTGGTACTCCAGTATCCAGTATCTCAACTGGTACTAGATACCTACGTTTAAGCAAGTAATTCATCGGCTAAACACTAGGTTAGTAGATATTTTATGGACTAGTGCCCTTTATCTCAAATGTATAAGCAGCTTTAAATCCCACGCTGCACTCTATGCCTCAGTTTCCCAACAGTGAAAAAAATTGAACTTAGAAAAATACACAGTCAATACAAGCCATTTAAGTACTTGAAGGGGTACAGGTGCATGTCTGTAAGTTCACAGCAGCCACGAAAGTCAAATGTCTTATGCCAATTCAAGTTATTAACTATTATTAATGAACAATATTTTGGAATGTCAAAAATTATAATAAAATGTTTCATATTTTTCTGTTTTGTCATTTCAGTTGCCTGGTCCCTATTTCTTTCACACACTGTTGTATAAATCTTTTGAAGAGATACTATCTTCACTAAATTGCAATATTAAGCAAGTGATAAAATTTCTGAATATCTTTAATGATTAGGACAACCTATAAATATGCTGCCCTTAATCAGAACCAGTCCCCACTGGGCAGTGATATGACGGAACTGCTTTTATCTCTGTGAATCCAGAATGGAGTCTTTGATGAAGCTCCAGAGTTGTATAAAGCTGCATGCAAGTGTCTAGAAACCTTGTACACTTGTATATTTTCATGTTTCTCTGCAATTTAACTTTTCTCAGCATACTAAGTCATGTAGGCCTGAGAGTCTGCATAAAGATTATACCTTATCCCAGAAATATCCATGGGACCTATGCATCAAAAAGATGTTCACTGATTCATTAGGCTTCCTTATTTTTTATATCTAGCTTATGTACTGCAATTTATGATCGACCTAATTTTTTCTTGTGCTTTAGAATTAGACTGCAAAACAGCCTTCATATTATGAAACTGCAGTATCATCTGCATCTTCAAATATAGAAAATCTCTGCAAAAAGTCACTACAAATTTTTACATTTGAAGGACAGCAGCCTATTACACAACAAATTATCAGTTAATAATGATTGCTTATATATATATACAGGTATGATTCTACTCCTACAAGCACACATGAACCAAGTTTTGGGATTGAATCTGTCCTGGGCCTACTAAATGTTATGCAAGTGTCATTCCTGCACATCACTAATAATAGGTAGGAATTGCACTTGCTATGTGCACAAATACGTGTAGAAACAGCTTGTGAAAACACAACTTTTAATACTTTATCGCAAGATACTTTAAAAACATATATACTGATGAACAATGGAAAAATATTCATACTGTAAAGTTACAGAAACAAGCGGTTTCTTATTATAAAGTCCACACACTTCAGTTAACAAACAAATCTTCGTATCCTATTTCAAAGTACGGTCTAGTGAATAGCTTTCCAAAGTACAGTCTAGTGAGTAACTTTCCTAATGCCCAAGGGGGACTAAAAAGAAAGAGTTAATTTCTATGATCTAATGAATGACTAACCATTAAGTCTTTTTATCCAAAAACCTCCTTTTAATTAGAATGCTAATTTAATTAATAGTATTTTGCTTTGAGAGTAGTATAAATAGGATATATTTGTTCTCATATGTATATTATTCCATGGACATTAATTATAACATTGTGATATTCCCTCTCCTGTTCTGAACATCTAGTAAGACATGTATTACTAAATCATACTTAATAGGAGTGTGATGGTTGTTGCTTAGGCAACAGAATGAATAAATGCAGGTCAGAATGTGCTTCCAGAAAAACAAAAGCAGGAATATGGTACTGAATATAGAAGAAATATGTCTAAATGATTTTTACTGCATTGAAGTATTAAGAGTTCTTCAGTGCGAAGTAGCTAACCTATCTGAAACACTTAATAAGACTGTAAAATATAACTTAATATATAAACCACTTTAATAAAGGCAAAGCAGTTTTCTCATATTAAGGAAGGCTACAACACATTTAAGTTTGGAATAATCTGAATTTTAATCCTAGCATAGCAGGTCTTTATTCTGTCATTTTCCTATGTACTTTTTGAGTTTAATTTTCTCTTCAACATTTTGGCTAGAATGGAAAATACTTTTAAAAAACACTCATTTACATTTTCAGAAGAAGCTTTCTTTACATAATACTGTTACATTCAAAAGAATATTATTAAAAAAAATTGATGTTTTCTGATCATTTTTGTTTCTAATAAAATATGAGAACTATCCAAATTCTGGTACAAACAAAACTTGAAATATATAACAGCATGATGAACAGCTTGACATCAATAAATTAGGAATTATTACATCCTGAAAATATAAACTCCTTATTACTAGGGTTTTTCCAGCTTTTTACTTAATCACTGGACATGAGTCTAACCTTCCACTCACATGTGTATACTACCCCAACTAATATTAAAATTTATTCTGTATTTTACCTGCAATATATTTTTGAAAACAAAGCACTTCAGAAAAGGCTTAAATTAAAGGAAGCAGAAAACATTATCTAACACACATGTATGCAGGCATAACTAAATCTGTCTGATACCTGAAAAGTTGGATCTGGGTACTATGTCATAGAATCTTGTATATAATTTGTGTGTTTACATAAGTATGCTAATAAAAGACATAGCAAATTAAAGTCTTATCAGTTCCCCCGGAACATGGTTCAGGCTCCTCCATAGTCAGGGGACAACAAAAGCCCTCCGCAGGGCAGTTTATTTGGCTCCTCTGGCGCTCATAATTTACCTGTGGTAGGTGTACCCCTCTGCATTTGTTATGCCACCTACAGCCTCCTGTGAACAATTTCCTTCTGTAATCTTTTTAAGACTAAATGATCCTCTACTTATGTAACTAATGCTACAACATATATAAAAATCTGTAGTTCCACTTTGTGAAACTGCAGCTTGAAACACATTTTGGTTTTTATTTTTTACATTGCTGCACTGACAGCACACTCTTCCAGCTTTGTTTTCAAGACTATTTAAAGGTGAAGATTCTGTTGAGTTTTACTGATATAAGCAGAAGATCACATGGCAGCCATGTAAAAACAGGAAGAAACCTCTACACTATTATAATGTAGAAATGGCAGACATCTGTGCCTTAATTTTCCAGTCAGTAAGTCAAAGGCACATAATGACTTTAGCCAAAGAAATTAAATAGGAAAACACAAGTTGTGATGATCTTACAGTTGCAATATTCTCACTGTTTCACTTCTGTTTCTTATATGCCGGGTGTAAGTTATGCAGAGTTAGAACTGCTCCAAGATATACATGGTTACTAAAAATATCTTAAAAGGGACTGATTAATATTATTTTAAGCTCTGATACTTTATAGGAAATGGAGTCAGGATTTTTGCAAGAGGTTCAAGTAATGGGAGTACTGAAGCAGATAGAGAAGTGATTATATAACAACCTTACAAGTAAGCTTCTCTACTGTCAATATCCATTTCAATGGGAAGTTTGTGCATGACAGGTCTCTGTTACTTTACACCACATGGTAATACTGTATAACCTGAACTACATAAAATTTTATTTCATTCAAATGTTCCTGATAAATGTCTACAGTTAAAAGATTAAAATGGAGCTATTAAAGGGAATGCATTACTTTTCCACACAGGGCATAAGTTTCAACAAGTGAATCCCATAGCCTGATTTTTGAAGATGAAAAAGCATTTAGCTAAGACATCAAGAATCACTTGCATAGACAGCACACTTCATTAAATAATTTTCTGTTATTTAATTGCCCCTCAATGCAAGAATAGCATTGCATGTTACTTTATTATTACTACAATGGTCTTAATGTTTAAATAAAAGTAATAATGTGATGTATTGCAGATAGGGGTGTTTACAGCTTTTACATGTTGTGAAAATCCTGCAACAGATTAAAAGAACTGTGCATTTTTCTTTTTTAATCTGAAAATTGGTGAGAGGGAGAAAAAAACCTTCATATGCAGTGTTTCTTTTACCATATTTCTGGCTAGAATATTTTGTAACAAGTACAATTCGGAAGTTTATACAAGGACAGTCTATATATTATTAATTTAGCTAGACACAGAAAAGTGAAACACTATACAGATCTTCCTAGTGCAATGCAGAATTACTCTAAGGTTTTTATGAGCACATCAGACACAGACAAAAAAGGCAGCTACAGTGTATATACACAGATATGCACAGACAATTTCTTACCATAAATTGCACATTGTCAAATCCATTAGCCAGCAAGTGGTTTTCATACTGAGGTAGCCCAATATTTTCCAACCATTGTCCCACTGTCTGGACAGGGCATCGGGGTCCTGTAGGAGGGTGAAGAGGGAGGCGTTTAAGCAATGAATAACCATCCACTGGATAATAGCGGTAGTCCTGGGCTGAGAGGTGGCATTGCCACATCGTGTTCCTGGAAAAGTTGGTATCAAAGGAGCCCGCCAGCTTGACAGATTAATGTTTTCAGCAAGCAGAAAAGTCAGAAGTAAAACATAGTTTACAGGGCAGTATATAGCATAAGATCTGATCCTAGCTCTACATTTCTTAGTTATTAATCTTTACTACGGACCAGTACGTCATACAGCAGGAAAAAAAAAAAAAAGGCACATCAAGCTGTCAGCGAAGCTGTTCTCCGTTATATGTGATTGTTGGAATACTCCACAATGAGCAATGCACTGCCAGCAGCAAGAATTCTTTTTATCAAGTACTCCTACACTCATCAGTATGCAGCTCCATGATTCTTGCTCCCCCTTGCTCGCTCCCCATCATTACCCAGCCTAGGCTACACCTCGCATTTTCAATAATAGCCATCAGATAAGGCAGATTTTTTTTTTGTCTGCAAGCTGTAAGCCTGCTGCTGCTGCTTCCTCCTACACACCCATCCACGCGTCAATCTTGAATGATGAGAGCAGTCAAAACAAATGCAGAAAATAGCGAGACTCAAAAGCAACCTAGAGCACTTAAATCTGAATAGAATCTTCATACCAGTTACGCTTTACATATCTGTTTATTGTAGATTTTTACGTTTTACAAGACACTAAGAACTGCAATACATAAATCATAGCCAATGGCGTGGTTTACTATGCCTTCCCCTTCCCCCTTTTAATACAAGATAGGTAGTGGTCTGCTTTTCTGCTTGTATAATAGCAAACCCCTTTAATGAATCGATAATGAATACATTTCACAGCTTCTCTCCTGTAGTACTGCAAAAGACATAACCGGCACAACAATTTTAGTCAAAGTAATTAGATTATCTGCATGATTTCTTCAACCATAAAATATTATAAGACACAAGAAAACCTTCAAGCCAACATATCATAATTCAATTTGAAAAGGTCACCATTTCAAATGAATAACTAGAATATTTTTACTAAATAAGATTTTAAGTTTATAGAATTTTCATACAAAAATGTGAATGATAGTAGGCAGACATATAAGATTTGCATGATTTCTAGGGAGGAAGCATATTTTATTGACTATAACGGGAAAAAATTAAAATGAAAGTGAAGTTCATTTTCTGCACAAGAAGACAAATACCTCACAATGTATTCTCTATCAATGCTCCATTTTTCAGACAGTTTCTCTAAGGCTGGAAATACTTTACACCTTTATTCTAAGGGGAATGTTTACTAAACTTTTGCTTTTCATAACTGGACTAAAGGACTTGAAAAAAATAAAGGCAGAAAATTGATATATTCAGAGTCCATTGTGAATCTCAGGCAATGATCATCTCCAAGGGGCACTGAATTCCAGGCATAAGGAAATTATAGATACCTGTCAAGGACATCATTTGGGATTGATGATACTATGGAAGAAAACTGTTCCACTGAAATCCAAACCTACAGCCTGACTGATAAGGTATAACGCAAAGTGTTTGCAAGTGACATGCAGAGGCTCCCTAAGCAGTTGCAGAACAGACTTTAAACTTAGCTGGGTATTTAAAATTAACAATATTAAGAGAGTTTCAACTCCAGCCTGACTAGAGTTTGGACTAAAACCTGTTCTCTTTTGCTCTGGTATTGATGCTTGGATTAGTGGAACATCTCTGAAGTCCATAATGAATTTATAGAATAATTTTAGTTCAGCCATAAAAAATCTTTCATGAGGTTGGAAAGTTGCCCAAGATAGATCTGTAGGAGATCTTGCATTACTCCAGTTCTTCTTATTAATTTGCTACATTACCACATGAAATGTGAAAGGTTCATTAGGCCTATCAAAAAAATGCTGAAGGCTTCTCTGGCACAGGTAAATCTGTAGCTGTTGAAGAGGCATTTAGGAGTTTTCTCAAGTATTTAATAACATTATCATGCGAATATATGCAATATAGACCATTTATCTACAGTGTGCACAAATAGCTAAACGTATTTCAAACAGATTAATGGATAATTCATTTTTTTCTCAGAGAAAGGAGCTATACCAAATTGATAGAGATCTAGGTCTCATGGAGATACAAATGCATTTGTTCACATCTGTCTGTAAATCTTCCCTATTTTGCAGAGTTTTTTCCACTGCGAATCATATATTTGTACACAGGTGGAGCATAATCCCTTCAGGGTTGTGCCCAGTATGTAGCAAGGCTGTAAGGAGGAGGGTAGGGCTATGTTGTGATGAGATACAGTGGACTTCCCTTAAGTAAGCAAATTTGAAAGGCTGGGAAAGCTCTTCAGAGAACAAATTGAGAACAAAATTATCTTAAATTGAGAATTAAATCTTCGTTGATTTTTTTCTTAGTTGGCTGAGAAATCATTAATTTCTTTGAAAAGGACACCTGAATTTGTCTTCCTCCTTCCCCCATAAGCAGAAGAATTGATATTGGAAAGAAACCCAATGAAGCATAATCCCACTCTTTGAAAGAATTATGCATGATAGGCTCTTTATTTCCCCTGCATGCATAGACACAAATGTCTCTGCATCTTGTGTTCCCAATCAGCAAAAATGTTCTGCCTACAAGGCACAGCCAATAATCAATATATCAGTTTCGTGGTCAAATGCTTCATCCTTACCTTACTATAAACAGCATGGAAGTTATGCTGCCAGTGATGCAAAGAGTTTGGCTCAATGCCTAGCAACAGTGTAGGCAAAATTCAGTTTTTGAGTGGCTCCCCAGACACATTTCCTCATGTAGCTGCTGGTACTATCCATGGCCCCAGTACTGGATTATTATAGCACTGCTGGTCCCACTGCATACTCTCCTCCAATTCTGTCCTCTGCCAGTATAACTACATGTCTGAACCCATCAAGGCAACATAAGGTTGCTCCAAAAGGGGAAAGAAAATAAGGAGAAACACAGTCAGCTTGCTGCCTTGTCCTCATCCCTGACTCCTGTCTCATTGCTGAAGTATCCTGTTACCTGCAAGACTTTTTTTCCCTCCTTGTTCTTCCAAAGGCAGTAGTAAGGCAAAGATGAAGGCACAGAGCCTTAGATTAATCTAGATTAGATTAGAGACAAATATTTCATCATGGGAACATGCAGCTCTTCAGATCTCCTTCTTCTTTGCCAGTCCAGGAGATTTACCTTAGGGAGGCTGCTTGGACAGTTTTTATGAGCCAGTTCAAGCAGAAACTGGAGCAGATGCTGTTGCTTTGAGACTAGAAGACTATCTCTTCATTTTGCTAGTCTATGATTCAGTGCCAGCCCCACCAGTGTGCTGCTGCAGGCATTGCCTACTTTGGCTATGCCTAAAGCTGGTCCTGATATTGAAAAACGTTGCGCAGGCTGTGTAAGATGTTCTCACCTGCAACATATTCACATACTACTGTGCTTTCCCATGATTTCAAAAAACATAAATCCCATGATAATCCTTCTGTGATACCAACACCACAATCAAAAAAGATGGACTTATTCTTGCATGGGAAAACTGACACATAAGTCAGGGGTAGCAATACTTGGTTCTTGCTTCTCCAAGGCAAAAGAAGCAGCACATAGAAGTAATGTCTCCAAGAAAAATGCCATCTGGTATGCTATACAGTAAATTCTACAAGATGTCTCATTCCCAGTGAGACTCAGAATATCTTTATTGTGGGGTTTGGAAATGACTGAATCTGTGACATCAAAGATCACATGATTTCAAACATGTTGAAAGGCAGATTTGCTCTAAATGAAAAGGAATTTAAGATCTTTATTTTATTGTCTCTGTTAATAA
Organism: Lathamus discolor; assembly: GCF_037157495.1. Taxonomy (NCBI): domain Eukaryota; kingdom Metazoa; phylum Chordata; class Aves; order Psittaciformes; family Psittacidae; genus Lathamus; species Lathamus discolor. The sequence continues at coordinate 52,889,121 of NC_088884.1, forward strand.
TGTGGATTTTTCTTATCATTTTTTCTTCATTTAGTTTTCAAGTGAGGAAAAGAAAGGAATGCAGTGATATTTTTTGTAGAGGAGGTGTTCCCCCAGCCATTGTGAACAAATTATTATAAACCAATTTCTTAGATAGGTCAAACATCGCTAAACACTTCTGATGTTAAGGAGTCAAACATGGAAGAATTTTTGTAGCTACTGACCAATACATTTCTGAGTGGAGACTATAGCACAATATGAAAAGAATTAATCTTTAAAGTACACTGGCAGCAAGTTCAGCAGAGCTGAAGAAATTGATGCTAGAGTAAGTACTATAAACATTCTTCTTTAATTAAAGCTTTCAGCCATGTCCAGCACTAAATGGAATATAATTTTCCTCTTTGCACTTACGATTTCAGCCAGATAAAAAAGTTATCTCAACACTGTGACAGAACTTGAGAAGCAGAGTTAGAATGACTGCACGTTCTAGGGAATAAACTAATCTAAACATTTTCCTGGAGAGGTGACAAGAATAGCTAGGAACAGTATGTTGTACGAGAAAAACTATGTCTAACATCTAGCAGACCAATATAATTAAAAAAAGTTTGTTACGAGAGAAATATAGTAGTTTCCAAGAAGTGTATGCAAGGTTCTGCTTTACCACATGCATTTCAGCTATATTACTAGGCTACTCAAAATGCTTAGATTTTGAAATTATCTTTTTCATAAAACTCTGAAAACCCTGGATGCCTTACATAAAATATGTAATTTCTACCAGCAGCCTAGCTCTTTGGATGACAATGCCACTTTGTATGATCATGTTTGGTGATGCTGAATATGTGCCTTAAAGTATTTTTAGAGAGAGTTTTCCTGGCATATACAAAACCAAACCAAAATCAATAGAAACAGCTTGAATTTAAATAACACTATCTAGCATCTATAATCTAAAGGTTACATTCCATTGCTTATGTGTGGGCCCGGAACACATAAAAATAATTCTCAGACCACAGCCAATGCAAGCTAATGGAACAACCTTCATTGACTAGGAAAATCATCCCCATGGTTCTGTTCTGATTTTTGTTGACATGGTTTAGTGCAAGGTGTCCCTGCCCATGGCAGGGGGGTTGGAACTAGATGATCTTACCATCCTTTCCAACCCAAACCACTCTATGATTATGTGATTTATTATAACTCTGTGTCCTGGGTTCAGCTGTAACAGTTATCTTTCTCCTTCCTATTAGCTGGTGCAGTACTGTGGTTTGGATTTAGTATGAGAATAATGTTGACAACACACCAATGTTATAGTTGTTGAGTCGCGCTTACCCTGATCAAGGACTTTTCAGTCTCATGCTCTGCCAGTGAGAAGGGCACAAGAAGCCGGGAGGAAGCAGAGACAGGGCACCCGACCCAAACTAGCCAAAGGGCTATTCCATACCACAGCATGCCATGCCCAGTATATAAACTTGGGGGAGTCACCTGGAAGGCCCAGATCACTTGGGTCGGGCTGGGTATTGGTCAGCAGGTGGTGGCAAGCAATTGTATTGTGCAGCACTTGGGCTTATTGTGCTTTTTTTTTCCCTTCCCTTTTTAGTTTTATATCCCCTCCCCTTGTTACTTCCCTTATCATTATTACTATTAGTATTAGTAATTAGTATTAGTAGTAGGTTTATATTATACTTCAGTTATTGGACTGTTCTTATCTCAATCCACAGGGTTTACATTCTTCTGTTTTTCCTCCCCATCCTGCCTGGAGGGAGGAAGGAGGGAGTGAGTGAGAAGCTGTGTGGTTCTGTGTTACCAGCTAGGCTTAAACCATGACACTCTACATTACCACTATGCAAGTACAATAACTGTATCTATAATAACTATAACTACAAAGTCTGTGAACACAATTCATTTTACTTAACAGATGATTTGTCAAGAGTGAACTGCACTTTGTGAACCTCACTGGACTTTCTACAAGTTTGTGTTTCTGACTGTGTCATGGTTTAAACCCAACCATAAACCTCGTTCACTCACTCCCCCCCTTCTTGCCCTCCCCCTGCTCCTGGAGGGATGGAGAGGAGAATCGAAAAGAATGCAACTCCCACGGGTTGAGATAAGAACAGTTTAGTAACTAAGGTATAACACAAACCACTGCTGCTACCACCAATAATAATAATGCTAAAGGAAATAACAAGGGAAGAGAATAGAACACCTCAACACCAGCCGACCAATAACTCGCCCCACTCCCCCCAGCCGAGCACCGACCGATACCTCGTCCAACCCTGCAGTCCCAGCCCTTCCGGGTAACTCTCTGTTACATCCTGGGCATGAGGTGCTGTGGTATGGAATACCTCTTTGGTCAGTTTGGGTCAGGTGTCCTGTCTCTGCTTTCTCCCGGCCTCCCCTCCTTTCTGGCAGAGCATGAGGCTCAGAAAGTCCTTGGCCAGACCAAACATTTGAGCAGCTACGAAAAACATCGGCGTTATCAGCACTGTTCCCAGGCCAAAAGATCAAAACACAGCACTGTACTAGCTCCTAAGAAGGAGAAAAATGACTGCCACTGCTGAACCCAGGACAGATTGTTCATATATTATTTACCCAGGAACAGCTCAAAGTTCTTCACTCCATCATGAAACATGCATCTATTACAGACACTTCAAAGTTAGGGTATTTTTTGTATATAGTCAATTGCTTTGGCAACTTTGATATAGTTTCCTTCAGAACCCATCCTGTTCAGTGAATAAGGGATAGTTCTTACCAGAAAAATCAAAGATCTGTTTTCTAGAGCACAGCTACCATACTAGGTCTCAGGACACCTTGCTTTATTCAAGACCGCCACTACTATGATGCTGAGCAATATATATGGTATATGGTAACATATATCACCATGCAGCAAGATTTCTTGAGCTAAAATTAGTCTTTCAAGATTCTGATTTTGTATTTTAAGTTAATAAATTTGGGGGATAATTTATAGTTAAAGACAACAATAAAACTGTATTATATAGAATTGCAATAGCCAAGATATCCTTGGCCTATAGAACAGAAATACTAGATGCAACCTACTGATTTGCAAGAATTAGTTAAGAACAGATGGGTGTTTCACTGTGACACCACAGGAGGAGCTGCACTGGATCACACCACACCTTAATCTAGCTTCACCTAGCTTCAGCCATTCACCAACTTTATTCAGCGGCTAGTATAAGAAAATGTAAGATGGACATGCAGTGATCCTTTCCTAGCATTTTCCCAGTACCCAGCAATTTGTAGCTCAATGTCTCCCTGAAAGAGAAATAGTGTCTTTTTGCTTAATAGACCTCCATGGATTTTTCTGCCGGTTTGGTGGTTGATGAAATATGCTGGGAGAAAGAGGGTTGCAGGGAGCACTGGATTTGTCTTCTGCCCTCCCTCTGTAACTCTTTTCTCTGGGAAATGGAGGGAATGTCTTTTTACATTATAGATGTCACCACAAGGGTAAGAGGTTACTGTCACTTTGTATTGCATTCAGGAAAGATACAGTTAAGATTCAATTAGAATTCAGCTGCTTTTTTTCCCCTTTTCAGGAACACTGAAGGAGCTCCTACTGCTGAAAGCAGTGCTGAGCAGGTGGTATGAATGCAAATCTCAGTGGAGCACATTATTTTATTAAGTTGTTCTACCTTCTACAAATTCTTTTGGTAGGACAAGGAGCTTTCAGTTGCCTGCCATTTTTTGCAAGAATCATATTCACATGCAATGGGTAAACGTGCACATTCTTATTTGGCTTCAATGAAACTTAGTAACAATTTCTGTAAAAAAGGAGTTAGTTTCTTAGAGCAGTTTCTCTGCTTGCTTCAGGAACTTTTACAGGATAATAGTAACACTACACTCACCACCTATGAGTAATCATTTTCACTCTTATCGTCTGCAAGAAAAAAACCCACCAAACTTGAAAATTTACATGACACCATGACCAATCGAAATACTTTATTTAACTCAGTAAAGATTTTAGACTACTGTTAAAAACTAATATACTAAGTATATATCTATAAAAAAGGCATACTACGTAGTCTTGCTAAAAATGCTATATAAGCCCAAACTTCCATGCTGTAATTCCTGGCACCATAAAAACAAATATATGTCATTTCAGATTTGAGCAAATCAAGCAGGAGTGGGTAACAGAAAAATATTTGAAAAACTGTTCACAAAAGGTTTGAAAGAACACTCACGGAACAGAAATAGCTCAAGAAGTTAAATACAGCCATTAAATAAATGGCAACAGCAATTTCATAGATTTGGTAACTGCTGCAAGGTTCTGTGGAAACACAGAATCAAACCAGAGGTATCAGGGTTCTGAGGGCACCAGTGGGCCTTGCTGTCCACGCCCAGCATCTCCCCAGCCTCCCTCACCCTGCCTATGGTCCAGGACCCCATTTGAGATCAGCCTGGGACTGTCACTCCCTGCCCAAATAATGCTGCAACAGTGCCAGTCTCTGAGCCTGCCTCTGGTCCTAACTACTGGATGGATTCTGGACCTACAATGTAGGTAGTTTGTATCCTGGATGGACCCCTCAGACATCTGTACTGTTTTTTTTGCAGTCCTATCTTCAGCCCTGCCTCCTGCATAGACTATGAACCCATTTTACACCTTTCCTCCATTCTTATCTCGGAGCTCATCTCCTTTTACTCTTGGCTAGGCTCCCTTTACAGACCATGGACCCGAGTCATCTCTTAGGGGCCTGTCTGGTGTAGTCAGTGGAGCATGTTACCAATACCTGGTAACCTCCTGGCACCCCATGGGTGAGGGCACAGCTCACTGCTGTTAGGGAACAACTGTCCCTCTCTGCTCCCTGACAAAAAAGGCAGGTTCTCAATAGAAACTTGCTTTATTACATAAAAACTCTATAACTACCTTCTGTAATATTTATCCTCTACTAACACAGTCTGTGCAAACACCAACAGAAAACTGCGGCACCTTCAAATGAATAATGAAGACGTTACTTGAGTGGGTGGCATGCTGGCACTGCTCTGGCAATTCACTGGACTGTTTGCATATGGATGAGGTTATATAAACTGCATGCATCCTGTCTGTGAGCTCCCTCATGCTGACTGCTTGACTCTCACTCTCCCACCTCTGGAGTAGGAACTCTGATCTGGCCTCCCTACCCACAGATGGAGCCTAGGATCCTGCTTCAGAGATCTGTGCTGATGCCTATAGACAGTGCAAACAGCTCTCATGCCACTGTAGTCCTGCACGGCTTTTTGCCTTAGGAATTGGAGTGATAAAAATGTAATTTTCCAGACAAAACTGACAAACTGTACTCTGGGCACCATTCCTTCCATCATTCCTTTGTCAAGACTAATGGATCTCAGGAAGAGGTCAAGTGGTTCTGCAGGTACAGGTTAGCTGAAAACATGTCAGACTAGTTTCACCAGCATCATTAACGTTGTGTGAGATATAATGTTAGTGAGATAATGATTATTTCCCATACTACAAACGAGATCAAAAGTAGAGCTGGTTTAATAAGCAAAACCAGTACCTGCAGTTATTCCCTTAAATTCTGGTCTAGGGCTGTTTAACTACATTCCTTGTTATCCGATCGAAAATTGCATGGATTTTGTCTTGCATAAATTTGAGAAGAATGGCTAGTATCTACTTGAACTCCATATTCATATGCAAGTAGGGGGGTTTATGTACTTACAAGATAATTTATTCTTTGGAATTATGTTCTGTAAAACATTTCAAATAGCCTACCAGAAAACAGAGTAGCACCAAGTAACTGAGATGGTCCATCTCATCCCACAAATAGAAAAACAGCCAAATTTCAGAGTTCATAAAAATTATTTATCTGAAGTTATGCATGAAGTAATGAATAATCAATATACTTTAGGAATAGATACCAAAACAATTCATAACTTTACAACAAGTGCTATTAGAAACATTTAATGGAAATTTATATTAGCAGCCAATAATTTAACCTCAGCTAAAGGCAGCTGTAGATAAAAGTAGAAAAAAAGTTTTGGGAAGTTCCTGGTATCACGGTTTATGAACCAGGGGTGGTAAATAGTAAATAGCAAATAGTTTTGGAAGGATTTGAAAGCATTCAAATACAATATATTCCTGAATACAGGGCAATGAAACAAGAAAATACTGGTTCTAGTGTTACGATCTTGAACTCAAGTTAAAGGTCTGAGTTAGAAAGCAAATGAATACACTTTAGTTAGTTCAATATTCTATATCACTTCATTTTCTGTAGGTGGAACTAAAACTAGAAACAATTCTGTGGGATGTAAATTCTATTACATGCCAAAGACTTTTAACTAAGCCTGTGATGTTTTTGTGATTACTAGAAATACGAGTTTCAAAGAATTCATATTTATTTCAATCTAAAGACTGCTAGATTAGGAAGGAAACAGTGAATCACCTGAACTTTCAAGAAACTGTTATTAATTCAGTCTTAGTAGACTTAGATCTCTCCATAACTTATGAAATATAAACTTGAAAGATAGCCCTAACACATTTATAAGAGTAATACTCATCTCATTCAAAAGACCACCAAAGAATATTGAACAAAGTTTTACATAGTTGCCCTTACTAATCACTTTATGGTTTCCATGCAGTCCATTTTAGAAGCTAGAAATATTCTATTGTCTGTAACGTATTTCCTAGCCACAGGTTGTGAAAGCCTCAGTTTTTATCAGATACTTTTAACTCCACTGACTTTTTAATTCCTATTCTGCAAACATTTTTATCCTGGTATTGAACTTGATTCTGCTTCAAAGAATAAATGCTGTTCAATTCAGTGACTGAATATAATATTAATATATATCTGTGTAAATGATTACATAGTTGCAAATTACAGATTAAACTGCAAGGATAAAGCCTAACCTAAGCAAGTGACCTGTAAAATTTTTAAGTAATCTGCTTGTTCTTTTCATGTCATTTATCATGGCTTGAAGAAAATATCTCTTAACCTCTGGAATTACAGTAGCATGATTATGAGAGCATTACAGAATGAAGGCACCATTACCTTGTCACTTTTTAGGCACACCAACAAACACTCTGCCATTAACCTTGTGAAATCCAGCCAAACTGTCCTTGAGGAGATGACACAGATTAATAGTACTCCCCCTGGACTGCCATGGCCCAGTGGAGAAACAGGCAAGACCTCAGTTCTACGGGAAATAACTTTGAAAAATGTCTTAATCCATTTTTTCAAGTTCTGAAGTCTCCAATCTACCTTTTTTTTGGTCCTTTTATCACCTATCTAGATGGACATAGCTCAGCAATATTCAGCCCCATAATGTAAAATGCTACAGTATGTAGGGCTCAGTGATTTCACACTAGGTCTGACAGAGGAGAAAACTGACCAAGGAGAGTCGATTGCAGCAGTAACATTATCATCAGCAGAAATGTTTTCAAATCCACTTTAGAGTTAGGGACTTATTTACTACCAACAGAATCCAGGAGGTGAGTAACATTATTTTTGAAGCACCTTTCATAACCAATCAATTTGAGTTCTGGCTGGTTTTGTTTGTATCAGCACAATTTTGTAAGGCTAGGCCATAGACAGGTATATCCAAAATTTTAAAGTGAGAATAACTTTTATTTACTTAATTTTCTGTACAGTAATGTATACAATTCTTAACATTGTCCCCAAACATTCCTAAACATCATACTACTTAACTCTCCATCTTACTATTATTTGTCAATATTTCTGAACCTTACGCCCTTGGAAGTCAATGAAAATCTGATTTTCTGAGTTTTGCAATCTGTGTATTCATACCATTCTGCACTCTGTCTCAAAACAAAATATTATGGGTGTATATGAATATGATGTAGGATCACTTTATTCCATTTTTGCCTATCAACATGCATGTCTTCTTTAGAACTCAGTATCTCTCACTCCTTCTAAAGGGGAACTATTTAATGTGAGATGATTTTAAAAATACTGAAACAAAGCTCTAAGAACAGTGGTAAGTACATCGATTTTTCATAGATTTGAGTAGTATATTCACACTGCACATAAACTGTTCATGTTTGTGGTCACACAGACTTCTAACCAAATTTAACAGCAGAATGTAAGGATCAGATATTAGGTTAATAAAAAAATGAAGTAAGAGATGGTAGGAATGCAGTTTGCATTACTTTTCTTTCTGAGATTAAGTCTTTCTACAAAACAAAAAAGAGATTTGTTTATGCCTGACAAATATTTTAGTATATACTCTCTAAGGAAAAATGCTTGGTTACTCAGAAATAATGCTACAACTGCCCAGACTGCCAAGGTTTAAAGTTTTTCCAAAGGAGAAAATGCACACACCAGAATGGGGTCTGAACCTCCTCTGCTATTTCACTAAAACCTTACACCCGATGTGGGAAAATACCTCTCAAAAGTCTCAGTACATTAAGTCAGTCAAAATTAAATGTTAATCCTCCAATTAAAAGAGAGTTTGTAGAAGATTCCTTTGCTCAGGGAGTCCTGTTGCACTGTATCTAAATTTAACATGTCAAGATCTGATGGTCACAAGTAGACTACAAACAAAATCAACAAAAATTAGGTTATATATTTACTCACTGATGAATGTCAAGATTTATGATATTATAGTCCCATTTTCTTAAGTTTCTCTGTTTGCTGTCAATCATCTATTCCTTCTAGAAGACATATGCCAGAAATCATTTATTCAAGTCTGTGAATATAATGATTGAATTGCTGTGCAAACAGTTTTGAAAAAAGAAGCCTAACTTAGGACACAAAAAGCACTGACACAAATAAAAGGTATATGTTGATAGGCACTTACAGAGAGAGTGCACATGTAAATAGAAAATGCATCAGAGTTAGAGACTACATGGGTAAATATGGTCTGATGACTTACATTTTTACTGTCTTTTCAGTTTAGTCTGTCTTCATTTTTAGTAAGCTGTTTCAAACACAGCTCTAATTAACTGGTGTATGAAGAGCATATAGATGAATATTACATTTATGACACTACAGGTTAAAATTGCCAATAAAATATGAATACATGAATAACAGAAAATAAAAGAAATGCTTGCTGCTTCTTGTATCCAACTCCCATTGTGTTTATTTTAAAACATAGCTACAATTATCCTGTAGTTTCCCAAGTCTTCTGTAAGGTTTGTTTTGGGATTCAATGGATCATTAAAACAGATGCATCCTTATCTCTTGTTTAGGCCTTTATGAAGTAAAGTCAACAAAATATTAATCCAATTATTTGTGATTTCTCTGGAGAATTTATGTGATCTTTGGGTAAGCTCAGTAGCATGCAATGCATTCTGACTAACATGTTCTCAGTAAATAAATGTCCAAAATATTTCTTCCATGTATTTTACAGCTATATGGCTTCTGTTCTCCACTGTTCTATAATCTAGGTGATCACATAGGCTGAAATTACCATTCAAATAATTCCAGAGATTTTTATAATAAATATGAAGATTGTTATGTATAATACATGAGTACAAGTGCATGTGTGCAAGCATGAGAGGAAACAGTGCTACAAAGGGTTAAAGGTATAGTCTGTATTGATAACCAAGGGCTCAGCTGACAGCAGTAAAAGACTAAGGAATGTGTTTCTGTCAAGACAAGGAGTGTGCTCTGATAAAGGAACAGCACAGATCATTTGTCAGCAGAAGACTCTACAATACACACTACACAGGAGGACAGCAACAACCTTATAGCACACCATATGTGGTATTCACCTTCTTGTAATTCCGAAAGCAAGATAGATTCTAGCCCTAAAATATCCAAGATAAGAAAGCCAAAATAGTGAGCACCACTGAAGTATACAAAATTTTGGATCAAGAGGACCACACTATAGTAACTGTTGACTCCTAAAGATCTATCAAAAAAATTAGTTTGCTGTTATTACACACAAGTGGCCATGAACAGGCAACTTGGCTAACATGCATGCTTGTTTTCTGGGTAAAGAGAGTGAGTGACATTCACAAGAGAAAATGAACGACTAAAACCAGTTTTGCCTGAAACAAGAATCACCTTTGCCTTCCATAACATCTCATACTGACTTGGCTTAGACAAATTTGCTTCAGCAATTCTGCCACTGCAACTTAAAATTCCACATTCGCTTTGCAGTTGTTAATAAAATACAAGTGCAGAATCAAACCCAATTGTGTGGCCTTTTTCCCTGCAGTGCTGTCCTATATTTGATGCTAAAGAGTTCATAGATGCAGTTTAAAAATCTCAAACTGCATATTCATTTCCTATTAAGGAGGCATCAAACAGCACTGGAAGCAGAGAACAGCTGCTGGAGCTGTCTCCCATCATTGGGTCCCTCTTCTACCAGTTATAGAGCCAGGTTCCCTCTGCCTTTTCTTTTTTTTTTCCACTTTATGATGCTACAGATATTTTGGTCTTTTTGCACAGTGTATCAGCTTCAATGGGAAAGTGGAGTTAGGAGGGAAGTGATGTTATTCTTATTTTACAGTCTGGTGGTGTTGGCTGCTGCAAAATTAGAGTTGTCCGTTCAAAACTGTAAGCTTCAAAGGTCTCCCACTTTGTGAGAGGGTGCATGGTTCCATTTATTAAAACCTATGAACTAAATCCACTTCATCAAAGTGCTTAGTTTAAGCACACAGAGATTTAAAAAGGGGAAGTAACTGCTGCAAAACAGACCCTAAATAACAATTAAAGTATATACTTTCAAGTATATAACTTACCACTGTGAAACTGCCTTATGCCAACATGCCTACACATATCTAATTAAAATTCTGCCTTAATTAAATACTTGTATTTTATCTGTTTTCTGCCCTTGGAGGAGGGAGGATATTAACAGCTTTGGAGGAAGACCATTTTGCCAAAATCACAACCATATGGCAGCAAACAGAAAAAGGGCCAGCCTAGCAAGGCTTCATTTGTTAAAAGAAAGTTTGATTACTTTGGAGTGAAGTTTTTGCTTTCATAGGCAGAACTATAATAAGGAGGATGAAGGCTTCATGTCTGTGTAGTGGCAGTGGAACAGATGGAAGAAAGAGAGGAAACTGGGCATGTAGCTCCTGGTAGTCAAAGGTCTGCACAATTCCAGTTACATTACAGCTGTACTGTAATGACAGGTGCACAACGTGAATTCTTACTCCTCTCGTTCTGCTTTTCTGGCTGTGTGTGTTCATTCATCCCTTAAACACAAAATGCATTCTAATACAGTGTTCCATGACCTACTACTGGCATTAAATATGTAGTACATGACAGAAACACACACAGGTAGTGGGCATATCCAGAACCATTAAAGTCTTGTTTGTGGAAAAACTTCATGTAAAGTGGAGCTGTAGGGTTTATTCTGAATACAGCACAACCCACTGCAGTTCTGCTACTTTCAAATGATGTACAGCTCATATGAAGTCAACTCAGGCATAGCTGTCAGCGTTCTGGAGTCCTTCTGCTTACAAAGTAGCTCCAGAAGAGTCAACTCATGGGTCACTCTGAAGTTGTTGACACACTAATACATACTGCTAAACTAAATATTTTAGATTTGCTAGATTTTTTTTTTTTTCCCATTCTGGTAAAATTCTGTTGCATACACCTCTTCCAGTAACAAATCACATTAATCTTTGAAAGGCACTCACTCAGGAAGCCTCACTGAGCAAAGTTTGGAGCTTTGATATTGATGTTTAGACATAGATGCTGAATGTGATGCTAGGATTATGTTCACGCATAGCCACTATTCTCGGAAAAGGGCAACAAATGAGCTTTGTAAAGTCCAAACTTGCTAAATGTAGTAAGAAATTTGCTTATTTCAGCTGTAAGAAAAGGCTTGCCAATATTGTATGTTCTAAGCTCAAATTGTAGATCATGAAACTCAAGATAATTTGGTAAACTGCACTCTGTATACATCTAGGTGGAACAATGAGGGCACTTGCTCAGCTGATCAAAGAAATCCTTACTACAGTGTAGCTGCATGCACACAGCAACGGGATAGCGAATTTTTGGCTAGCACCCAAAAAAGAATTCATGATCAGCAGAATTATAAAACTGTAAATAACCCTCTATGTGCTAGAACATATTTGACAGTGTTTTTTTCAAAAGCCCAGCACAATCCTAAACTGATTGTAGATTATTTTGATATTGAATGACCTTTAACAATTATTTTCCTTGTCATTATTTTAATTGTTTTGACTTGAAACAACCCCTGCTTTAATCATGACAACGATATGATATCCAATTACCCACGTTAAAAATCCCAATTTTTTTCTGAAGTAGATTATTTCTTCATTATCCTCTTTCAAGTGACTTGCAAATGTAAGTAAACTCTGAACCACACACCTCTGAACAGCTACTAGGCTTCAACTAACACAGAAATACTGCTATGCGTGCCTTGAAAAACTTAGGCAAATAAAAAAATGGAAATTGAAGTATTTCTTCTTTTTACTTTACCTTGTAGACAGGTTCTATCTAAATCATGTTATCCCAGTAGTCACAGAATTATTGCAACATAGACTCACAGTGATTTAAAACAGTAATCTGATCTATTCAACTGACTCAAGACAGAATCAGGTATACTCCAAGCTATATCCTTCTTAATTCTAGCAAATATGCAGAAGTCTTGAAGGTGCTGCTGAATGTAACACAGGTTATAATCTCCCTAATAATATATTTGGATGCTTCAGTATATTGTCTTTTTAATTGTGTTATGGGGAGAAGAGGGGGAGATTCATGTCAGCTAGTTTCAGACCACTATATCTGAGCATGTCCTCTAGGCTATCTTTATAGATATTTTTAGTGCCAATTAGATGTGATGAACAATACCAAAGAAGTGCCTGCTTATCGTACTCAATGCAGTCCACACTGAATTTAGTCTGAATTTAGACATTAAGAATAAGCTTCTTCCATCTGACCTACCTTTATTTTAATTAAACCCATGTTTCCTTAATTTGCCAACTAGAAAAACACAAGACAATGTCAAAACCTTAACTGGAGTCCAAATAGTAGGCGTCTACTGTTCTTTCCTCACCTACAAAAATCTGATATCTGCTCCTAGCAGGGAATTAGATTGCTTTAATAGGTTTGCTCTTGGCAAATCCATGTTGCCTCTTATTTATTTCTTCACTATTTTTTGGCTATTTTAAGTAGTTTATCTGTTCATTGACTTTTCTATGAATTGAAAAGATTCCATACTTTTCTATGAATTGAAAAGATTCTCCTTTCTTTCCTTTTTTAAAGATAAGCTCTACATCATTCTCTTCTAGTGTGTTGGTACCTCATCCATTCTCCAAGAATTCTCATAAAAACCCACTAACAGGTTTAAGTTTTTCAGACAGTTATGTAGCACAAAATGAAGTTCATAAATCAATTTTAAGATACCTACCCTATACAACCTGCTATTTCCTTATCTACAATTGAGGTTACACTCTAAGGATTAGATGTGTATGTCATATGCTCCACAATGACCTTTTCAGTAAAAATGTGTTATAAAAAGTCATTGTATGTTTTTGCCTTCTCTACACCTACTATGAGCAGCTTTTCCTTTCCTGCAGTACTTCTATTAAGTGCCAAAGATTTCTTTATTCTTCTCCTTATTAATGCACTAATGTAATTATGTTATATTAAATCTTCATTTCTCTTGCTAGTTGCTCTCACTGAGTGCTTTGGCACTTCTGACTTGTCTCTAGATGCGTGTGCTATTCTACAAAGCTCAGTAAAGAGAGACATTTTCTTCATTTTATCTAAAGTGAAAGAAAAATGACAATTTATCTAAGCTGGTCTTTTACACTTTCTTTCCTTCATATTGGTGAAGCTTGTATTACGGCCTTTAGCAGTATTCTGTTGAAGAGCCCATAGATTTCTATTTAACTTGAACCCTAGCGATTTTTTAAAATAAACTGGCTGAGTTTACTGATGTTTGCCTCCTTGAGACTTTTTTCTGGGCAGTCTGTCAATGAAAATTCTTTCCCAACAAGTGCTGTGGCAACTAAAATCTCCCATTACTATCAAGTCCATTATATTTTTGAAAGACAAGCCAACATTTCTTTAATTTTTCCCTCTACACTCCCAGTGTAATATATATGACAAATTCTCTACAATGCCAATTTTGCCACAATCATCAATTTATTCTTGTCTATTGCTCATTAATTCCTCTTCTCGGCTCCCTTTTCTTCCACCATTAGCATACAAACAGCTGGCAAAGTGACCCATGACTTTTTCTAGTCAATTCTTTAATCTTGTTTTAAGTAATCCTGTCTTTCTCAGGGGTTCACCTATGTCCTTGCCACATGGTTCTTAATTTAAAGTTCTCTCAGAATAGAAGCCCTGTAATTATATTTAGGGTGTACCTAACTGATGCTTGACTTGGATGTGAGAGGAGATACAATAATATCACTTGAATCGTAGTTTTTATCCATTGCCACAAAGCTTTATAATCACTTTCAATTTTGATCATTCCTGTCAGGTCCATGAGTATTCTTTATCACATGCTAGTGATTGGAAGAATCTTTTGCAACCTGGCAAATTCGGACTCTGGTGAAGAAATACACCAGCTGTAAGTGCCTGGTGATACAGATGTCTCCACATTACCTTGAGTGGAGTCAGTAGCCAGTACATTCTTTTATTTTCACTCGACAGTAGAGTTTTTGTACTGCTTGAGATAGTGTTTTTCTTGTCTGTTACCACTGAGATTAGTTCTTACTTGCCCTCTAGTCAGCACTCCTGCTTTTGATTTCAGAGGTAAGCTATTCAAATGTTGAATGTTCCATGCCCTTAGAGGACACCAGCAGCTATCTCTCCCTCTGTAGTTTCTAGTTTACTCTTCCATTACCTGTGCCACTACTAAAGTGAAATCTCTGCTTTAATACTTTTGTTTCTGAATGCATGCTGTGGATGAAGTCCTCATGACCACATCAGCCAGTTTCAATTCTCCCCTTTCACTGATCCTCTAATCACTTCTTAGGAGATTCCCCTCGAGAGCTAAATGAAGTCTTTCCAGATTTCACTAGCAGGAAAATATAGTCCAAGGTTCCTGCAAATCCATTCAAGGATTTCATCACAAGATGTCATCATTGTCTAATTTAAATATAGCTATTGAATTATCAGTGTATGACACGTTTCCTCTCAAATATTTTTCACTGAGAATGAGATACTGTGCAGTATAAAAAGCTCTTCATGCCTAGTAAATTAAGAGTATTTGTACTTGAATTTAATATGATTTTGTTTTTACTAACAGTTCATTAAAACACTAAAGTATAATATGAATTACAGGACTAAAGTAAATATTAAAAAAAAGAATTCCATATCAAGATACATTCGCTCTTCAGTATTATCAGAAACTTTACTGTTTGCTAAAAAGTTATTAGACAAGAAAAGTGAAATTTCATTAATATAGGTCCCTTAGCATCCATCACTAAGAGAAATATCTTTGACTTGTACACTCTGATAACTGTACTACTATATTATACAAACTTAAGCAGGGGAGATTCAGGCTGGATATAAGGAAGAAGGTCTTTTCTGTAAGGGTGGTGAGGTCCTGGAATATGTTGCCCAAGGAAGTTGTGAATGCTCCATCCCTGGCAGTGTTCAAGGCCAGGCTGAACAGAGCCTTGGGTGATACGGTCTAGTTGCACAGGGTCACAAGTCTTGCCAGCAAACCTGCTCCAGCAGGGGCTTCTCTCTCCACTGGACCACAGGTACTGCTAGGAGCCTGCTCCAGCACAGGCTTTCTGCAGGGTCACAGCCTCCTTTGGGCATCCTCCTGCTTCAGCATAGGGTCCTTCCCAGGCTGCAGGTGGATATTTGCTGCACCAGGGACCTCCATGGGCTGCAGCAGCACAGCCTGCCTCACCATGGTCTGCACCACAGGCTGCAGCGGAATCTCTGCTCTGCTGCCTGGAGCATCTCCTCCCTTTCCTCTTGCTCTGACCTTGGTGTCGGCCAAGCTGTTCCTCTCACATATTCTAACTCCTCTCTCTGGCTGCTGCGCCATTTCTCTCCCTCCTGCTTCTCAACTATGTTATCCCAGATAACATAGTGCTATAGTGCTAGCCCAGATAACTACGTGCTACCAGCAGGTCCATCCAAAACCTGGCCACACAAACTCAATATATTCCACTCCTTGCCTCTGTGGATCGCATATTTAAGCATTATCATTAGAATCACACAAACTTCACTCATATCAACAACAAGAAAAAAAAAACAATCCCACACAAAAATCAGAATAATATCATCACAACACCAAACAAAAGTGGACACAATTTGCACACAATGCACCCCTCATAGCTTTACCACAATTACAATTACCAAAATTCTGCACCACCATTCCACATTGTTCAGTCCATATTTTGCTCATTACCTCTCACAGTTAGTACCCTGACCTCGAATTCCTGGAGCCCCAGGTGGGGCACCAAAAAGTACTGTGGTGAGTTGGACATGGCTGGATGCTAGGTGACACCAAGCTGCTATATCACTCCCCACCTCAGCAGGACCAGGTAGGGAGAAAATAAGATGGAAAAAACCCCTTGTGGGTCAAGAAAAATGCAGTTAAATAAAGCAAAAGCAAAAGTCACTCACAGAAGCAAAATTAAACAAAAGATCTGTTCACTACTTGCCATTACCAGGTGACGTCCAGCCACTTTCTCAGAAGTAGCGCTTTAGTGTAAGTAGCAGCTGCTCCAGAAGATAAACATAATAACAAATGCTGTCCCAACCTCCCCCCTTTCTCTTAGCTATTATTGCTGAGCAGATTGATATGGCATGGAATATCCCTTTGGTCAGTTTGGGTTAGCTGCCCTAGCTATATTCCCTCCCAACATCTTGCCCACCCAGCCTACTGGTAAGGGGGGATGTTGGAGAGACAGCCTTGGTGCCATGTGAGCACTGCTCGGCAGCAGCTAAAACACTGGTGGTACCAACACCCTTCCAGCTACCAGTACAAAGCACAGCACTATGAAGGGTGCTACAGGGGAAATTAACTCCATGTCAAATTCAGCAAATCCTGAATTGCTTTTAGCAAATTCAGAAATTATTAATTATCTCCTAACCCAGAGTTTCTCTTTGAATAATTCTCCCTTCCAACACTGCAAGTTTCAGGAATCAAAAACAGCCTGCCAGGACAACATGCCTAGCACTTTTCATGAGATTGCCCCTTACTCTTTTAGAACAATAATAATCTGAATCTGCTTGTTTTATCTGCTATTACATTTGTATTCAAATCAGCTTTTTCTCTTTTTCTTTGATTTCCTTCTCACTGTCCAGCTACTGTTAAAATAGCTGTGTCAACTCTATTTAATTGATGACACAGTTTTATCCTGTACAGATATAATGCTCTATGAAATGGGCTGTTGTTAAATACACTTTTCTATTTTTTTGTTTCTTAATTTTAAGCAATAAGGTACATAGTCTCCTGCCCAATAGATAAACCCAAGTAATTGGAACTGCTAACAGGAATGTACCAGTACAGGTGAATTAACATAGCTTTGCCTCAAGACCAAATTATTCAGACGTACAAGTCAGTTTTCTTTCCACGGCTTAGGAAGAAGATACAGTAAAATACTTTCAAAATTCTTATCAGCACTGTTGCACAGGTTTATACTGACACACCAAAAGGCTAGGCATGATGTGGAGTTCTTAGAAGTCACCATGGTAGGAAAGGTTTGTAAATTTTCCCTACATTGCTGACACTAGTCACTGGCTGTCAGCAACACTTCCAGCCCTGTGCCAAATATTTGATCGAAGCAGTATTAGGTAACATGATGCTTTAAAAAGCGTCAGCAGCAATTGGATTAGATATATGGAGGGTCCCATCGTTCCAAACAAAAACTCAGCTGAAAAAGACTGGAAAATATCCCCCTAGCAGGAAGGCCTCAGTAAGTAGACACTAATGGAATATTTTTTCTGGTAAGATTCAAAAAACAACATTAATGACTTCAATGTGCTATTTAAAGTAACAGCTCCAGGGTACTGGACCTAATGCACCTCCAACAGTAAACAACATTGATTCTGTTCATGGTTATACAAACACCTACAAATGATTTCAACACAGTGGGTTACTTAGCAATATCTTATTCACGGTTTCCCTATAGACAGTTAAGTCAAAATGAAACAATAGTTAGTTGTTTTTCCTTACTTGTAGTGTGATCACTCATCTCCTCCAGTCCAGTATTAATTCCAGCATCTATAGAACTCATGATTTTATCAATCTACAAAAGAGAAAACAGTGAAAACAATTGATGGGCCCCATCTTTGTCACTTCATTTTGGTTTCTCATGCATAAATTTCTGGCATTATTACGACAGTTAAAAAAAACAACAACCAAGATTGCAAAACACAAAAATCAAAGGTAGACAATTTCTCCACCTTGATTTTTATTTTGCAACATTTGTACACTAGAAAAAGCTAAAGCTTAAGACTAGTATTTCTTTTTCTACAGTTCATACTTATGATTATGGTCATGTAGGTATAACCAGCAGAGATCTATTTAAGCAGTAATATTAATGCATAAGAATATTGTTTTGTGTGTTATGAAGTACTAAAGAAATTGTTCATTGAAGATTTCCAGAGAATTTCTTATGCTTTTTTTTTTTTTTCATCTGCCCCAAGGCCACAAATAGGCATGAAACATAGATGTGTCCCCACATACCACAGAATGATATTGTTCATGAAACAGCATCACGCTGATCCCAAAACTCATTTGCACATGTCTGAATTACATTGAACTTACTATGTCAAAAATATTATACCTTTTTTTTTTTCTTTAAGAACAAGACAAAACAAAAAGTGGATCAAAAGCTGGTATTGTCTAAGAAGGCAGACACAGAGTACCAGGTTTTACTAAGATTAATATTAGGACTATCAGAAAAGCATTAGCCTCCATTTAAAAAACTACGTATTTGTCACTGGTGATATGAGAAATCAGGACAATCTGGAAACCATGTCAGAATCTGCAGATTTAGAATTCATACCTTTTGTTTTTAAAATAAACTACATTTTTTCTTACTCTCAAGAACAAACAAAACCTCATGTCTCCCTAAAAAGGCAAACTTGGACCTGACTCATATTAGGATTTCATAACAATGTATCCAAATTATTAAGATCAAAACCTGATCTTAAGAACATGTCACTGAGAAAGTAGCTCTTTTACAACAAAAACTACCTTCGGATGCCCTATCAGAACAGACATTTAGATGAGCTGGGAACCTTGTTTCTAGAAAAATAACCAAACACATCCTCTGGGTTCTTTCTGAAATAAAATAGCACTCTGGAGATATATAGATTTTCTGTAGCAGTCATTTTAAAGAGAAAAGCTTGCTTCTCTGTAATAGCAGTAAGATTTAAATGTTTCTCACTTTAATTTACCTCAGTAAGATGGAAAGTTTTGTGTCTATGAAGAACAATTTGCATCCTTGAAATTTAACAAAGGAGGAAAAAAAGAGGTGTTTAAAATTTGTTTTAAATCTAGTTATAAAACTAAAATAAATGCTTTTGTAGGAGCAAGCATGTACACTACAAACTCAGTGTGGACATTTCTTTTAATAGTCCTGAATTCACCATAGCTGTAAGTGCATTCCCACTTTACGAAAGCATATGGTATTTCCCAAGCATTCTGTACACAGGTTACATACCAGTTAGATAACATGTTACATAGGGAGAGTTTGTAGAATACATAATCAACCTAAAAATCTTAGACTCTCCATTCCTGCCATCTTCTCTTGTCTCTTGCTGGTGGGCATTGCCATCGTGGGAAATAATTATCAAGTATCTAAATACGGACATAGCTACAAAGAACTTTACCGATTTAATTAGTGTTGGTGGTGAGGCTTTAGTAGAAAATAATTTCAATGTCACAACGAATTGCAGAATTACTTCTGGTTAACTTCATTCCCCATGGACACAATAGGCTTCATTAAGTGTGCAGTGTTTGAACAGAAATGCACTGCATTTTGTTCCAGCTGTCAAACTACTATGCATTACACTAGGACATAGTCTCTGAAGATTTGCAGTGTGGAAGATGAATTTTTTATTTCAAACAATAACAGCATTTTCACAATACCATATATTTCCTTGTCCTTAGAAATAAATATAACTTACTTCTTCCCATTCTGATGTGAAGGAAGGTGTTCTCTCCGAATTCCCTTTGGAGCATTGCTGGTTTGGTGTGGGTTCACTCCAGTTGCTTCTTGCTTTTTTGTCATTTGGTGGACGGGTGATAAGATTAGAATCAGATTTTGACACATTTTTGCACAAATGCATTTCAAGCAAAGTCTTTGGAAAAGATCGTATTCTCCCAAGTGTGCATGCTCGCTCAACAAATCCCCCAGTGGTGATAACCCATTGTTCACTTATCCTGGTTGATGTGCCAACCAACGTATGATTTTCTACTGGTTTAGTTTTAGTATGAAATATGGTTCTGTTAACAACTGGTGGCTTTTTTTTCTTAACAGGTGGATCAGTGTTGCTTTCTTTCTGCAGCTGTATCTGCTGAACTGTGCTCTTGCTCAAAATGCTTTTCTCTAGTGGACCACTGCACTGGTTTACTCTGCTGTACAGCTGGAATGGATTATCAGGTGGGTCACACGCAGGTGATGATCCATGGAGTAAACCCGCAAACTGTTCAGCGGGGTGTGCTTCAGGAAGCTCACTTTCAGTGGATGCTTCTCCCTGGCAAAGACGCTCTGAAATGAGAGATTACCTTGTAAAAAAAACAGGGTGTTAAAATACTGCAAACAACAAAACCCTTACTCTCTGCAAAGTGACTTTTATATGCTACTTGGTTCTTTCTTATGTACAGAAACAAAAGATACTTATGTCATGAATTGATTTATTAGTCTCTTAAAAAACAATTCTCTCCTTAAACTTAACTATTTTATCTTGCCTGAAAACCAGCCAAAACCAGTCAGTGCTACACATAAATTCCATGAAAAAACAAATTTATAAGACAAAATTCCATTGTTATGCCATCAAGCTAATGGTTGTCTCATTTAACTTGTTATTAAGTTGAAAGGTGCACAAATTATACAGTTTATTATGATGAATTAGCTAGTTAGTTTGTAGGTAGTAAAACAGATGAAGAACCAGTATTGTCAGGAGTATTGTTAGTAATTTTAGTTCTTATAGTCATTACAATAATAGTGAATTTACACTATGATGCCTTTACTGACAGTCTCTAAAGAATAGACCTGAGTTTTGTTTTTATTTCTAGGAACTTTTGCAAATAGATTCAGAGTAATAGTAACCATTAAGAAAAAACAGAAAAAAAAAAAAACCCACCAGGAAATCAAGTCTTTTTGAACCAAGTTTTATATGCAATTTAGTACAAATACACAAACAAAAACAAAACACCTACAGAAAAACGCACTTTTTGGCAGTCAGAGTGGATTATTAAAGATCTATAGCTCTTTTTTGTGACTGTTGCTGTAAGGACTAAGAGGAGAAAAAAAAGGGGGGGGGGGGGAAGAAAGAGACCTTTTTCTATCTGTACTACCTCATTTACAGTACTGGTATGGATAACATCACTCTATCCACATGCTATTAAGTTAACATATTCTACTCAGAATAAATGTGTCCCTACTAACAGTTGCATCTCTATAACTACTTTGTTAAAGATAAATACATTCATCTTATTCTTCCTAGAAGTTGTATGCACATACGTAGACTCTAACTGTAGGACTGTATGCATAGCACTAGCTATGAGAAGAAATCAAATATTTCATTATGTAATAATTTGCAAAGAAATGAAGCAGTTTTCTCTTATTTGGTGAAATACCTGCTTGCAAAAAAATAAAAATAAAAAAAATCTGAAATCAAAACCAAATTCCCCAAATCTCAAAAGATTACTTCTAAAAGAAGGCAGTATTTGATTACATGAATGAAAGCTCTTTTACTAGTCAGCTGCTTAAAAATGTAACATTAGTTTTTCTTATTTGGTAAAATATCATGATAAAATTCTAACCAAGATTATGAGTGCAACCTAAGAAAACCTACTTTTCTTTGGGAAACAACTGACTAGAATATAGTCTTAAGAAATTTTGCAACTGTGGGCTGTTATGGCAAAAGATTGTATGGGGGACTTGCCAGAGCTTAAGGAATCAATAATGCCAGAAAAGCTCTTTTATGGGGGACACGGGACATTCTCACTTTCTTTGATTTCTGAAAGTTGTTGAATTAATTGTATGTCTACAATTTTGAGGGTGAACTTAAAATTAAAAATAAATTATGCAAATAATGATCAACTTTGGTATTTTTCCTTTACATGAAAAACTCAGTAGCTGGGATCCTGCTCCAGATTGACGTATCTTATTTTACATGTCTAAGAAGTAAGTAAACTCTCATCAGTCAAAGATCAGTTTGATAGTCAGAGGATCCTAGAGAGAAACGCTGCTCACCATACGTTGCAGCAGGTCAGTACAACTATTTTATTGTGCATATATAAGTATATATATTCTACTGTAGGTATAACTTTCATCTTTATAATACACATATAAGCGCTTCAAGAAAGTAAAAAAAGATGAAAATGAAGGTTGCCTGTGTAACCTCTAGTCTTCTTATGCATTAGCAGCACTGTATTTGAGTTCTTACATCATAACCTACTATTTTAAAAAAGAACACAAAAAACCAACTGCCCATTTCATGTTCAAAATGAAGTTCTCTCAGTGATGGAGTTCTCTCAGTGATTCTCTTTGTTCAAAAAGAATGGTTCTGTTCCCTATTTATTGCACAACATTCAAATTCTTCTCTGAATATCAAATTCCTTAGATTTTTTATGGTGCCTATTATCTAATGGGTTCACAATTATGAACTTATATCTTTACAGGGTAAGGTTGTAGCGTGATAACATCCTAGTTTGATAAATGGGAAATAAGAGACAAGGATATAATGCTGAAAATGTCTACAAATTTGGGGCATTCAATTTGAAATTATTTTAAGATTTGCCTTGTTCAGAGTAATTAACATTGTAGAACACAGAATATAACACAATTGGTATTGACCTCAGTAGTCAAGTCAGACCCCTAATGTCTCAAATTCAGCTGCCAAAAACCAAAGGAATACTTTTAATGACTATTTGGATAAAGTTTGGTCTGTCTTGATCAACATAACAAAAGCTCTGTCAGAGATTGAGCATTCTCTCTGTGGTGTTCAGCTACCTAGCTGTCAGTTCCTTTCCTTGATACTTTTTTACTTTTTGCTTTAACTAAGGCCTTTGTTAATTATATGACAAAGGAAGCAAAGATGTCGTAGCTATGCCTGCTTCTCCCCGTGATTTTGAGCAATGCAAACCACATCTATGATGAACAATGAAAAAGACTGGATTTGTCAGGGGAAAAAATAAAAAAGTCTAATGCTCTTTTAATACAGATTTGTATTATTATTTTAGCATCATAATGCTGTTACTGCTTAATACTTTAATGTTCCGGGAATAGTGAGAGTACAGAGACGGACTAAACCTGTGCTCTAAATAGTATAGTAGCCTACTAATCACTGTATTGTTCCAAAGAAACCACAGGAGGAAAGAAATAATCCATGAAATAGATAGTGATAAAACTACTTGTTTTCTGTCTTATTTCAAGAGAGTATTTTTTGACCTAAACCTGAAGCATGAGATACCAAATAACCTCATCAAACTCCATCATATCTAGAACCGAAACTACAGGTCTTCATTGCTTATGCAAATTCCTAACATCTCAGCCTCAAGAACTTGAAGTATAAGAAAGTCTAAACAGGATCATACAATATTTCTACTGCATCCTTGCTAAAACAGGCAACTTTACTGAAGAAAAAAAAACAACAAACCAACAAAAAATCTTCCTGAGCTTTTAATAATTACCCATATAAGAGATTGGTGTTTTTTTATTGTAGCATATTTCTGCCATTAATTTTAAGACAACTGATACTAAATTCAGTATTTCTTCTGAAGCTTAGTGCTGATGTGTTTTATGTATTATTTTCTGCCTGTTTTTAAACAGATCAAAATTATTCTTGTTCTTTTGAATACTGCTGTGTATTGAAATAAAATCCTTTGAGATGTCTATACTAATGATTGATATTCTGTGTGATTAAAACTAATCTTAAATCTACTGGTATTTCTGAAATTCAGACTCCATTTCTATTGTGTTCTATGCCCTAACTTTATCATATACTTTTGATCCTTTTCATTAGATGCTTTATATTTATTTTTTCAACCAACTTAACTGGGACTAAGAAATGGTATGATATGCAATTACATCGCATAGGTCTATACTCAGTGAGCAGCAAGTCAATACTAATTTTTCTTTCTCATAGGCTTGTGTGAAGTCTTCTGAGTAGAAAGAGCATGGGAATACCAGAAAGAATAATAGGTGGAGAAGTTCAAGATCTTTGATTGAATCCCAATGGAGAGAAGTTTTCTGCTTATGATAATTATTTTTTTTGCAAAAAATTTATTTTAGTAATTTAAAAAAAAAAAAAAGCCAACAGAGATCTTACTTCCTCACCAGATATTACCTTTCTTACCACCTTATCTTTTTATTTGTAAATAGTATCCTAAATACCAAAACATAAACAGATGTCATTTCTACCAATTTTTAGTGTTATTACAAGTGCACATACAGCTTACCCATCCGAGTGGGTTACTTCTGAAAATCGGTGCAATACTGCCACATCTATGTTGCACGGAAAACATTTATATTTGGAACAACAAATAAATTCAGTTCTGCCACAATACATATTGCTATTATCACCAGTTTATATACAACCAAACTGGCATTTAGGCAGCAAATTGAAATTCAGTGAGCTATTTATTTACACACTGATGCACCCCAGCACAGTTGTTGTGATACATATATAGAAGTCTGTGGAATACCATTTCTCACTTTTAGCATTTGAGTTATACAGATGCTTCACCAAACTCACGTATCTATTTTCTGAATCTGACTCCAAGACTGCAGAGCATCTTAAGAAAACCAGAAGCATACTAAATACTGTGAATTTTGCACTTATGTAAAGTTTGAAATCAGTTTATTCACATTTATATCTCACAAGATTCCATGTTCAAAACTACAGCACATTCAGAAGAATAACAGCTGTTAGTAATAATGAAAAGAGCTGTAATAGATAAATTATAACGACAGAATTACATCTTTAACAGGCACTGCTGTTGCCATGGCACAAGTTTCTAATGTAAAATAAAAATCCACTAGAAATCTGTTCTATAGCTATGGTAACAACTGTATTGTGACACCCGCAAAATTAATCTGTTGAAGTTCTGTTTTCATTTGATCCAGAAAGGTGTTTCCAGCAGCACATTCTGCACATGTTATATCTGCCCAAAACTATATTCTCAACTCCCTTCTCCACACACACTGTTGATTGATAAAACTATCAGTCACAGCTGAATAGTATTTGGAGAGTACCTTCTTTTAGAAGTCAACTTTGAATGGTAAGTATTGCTATGATATTGGTTGTATTGCCAAAGTAATATTATAAAATGGGATGATGAGCAAAAAGAGGTGTAAGACAGAAAATTAATAGTATTTAAAAACTTAAGGAGCAATACTCAGGAAGCCATTATCTCACACAGCAAACATCAAGGTGCTCTGACCAAGCTCCATCTCTTTGATGGCAGCATGTTAGCTGCAGCTATCTTTGATGAGGCAGTGCAGTATTTTCTCACTCTAGTAAATGTTATAGCAAGGTACCATGGACCTGTGTGGGAGATATAACAACACGATTACTAAGCAACTAATGAAGAATGTGGGCACCAGCAAGAACACAGAAAAGCAGCAAGTCTCAAGACAGATTGCTGTTTCTCCTTCTGCTTCCTCCTAAATCTAAATAAACCACAAGAAGATGGCTTGCAAGGTTAGTGTTTGCAGTTTTCAGGCTCTGTTCTCAGGTTCCAACATTACCAGCTTCTCAAAGCCATACAGTGCCTTAAAAATCAAATTAAAAGTCTCTGTGGACTGTGTTCTTGTTCTTACTTATAACTGCCAATTCAACCACTTGACATCACAGTCTACGCTTGACTGTGCACTATTTTACTGCCTCACTATTGCTACCTTGGTAGTTTCACTGTCCACATTCTACCCATCTGTTTCAAAATGGTCCATCATGAACTGTGAAATAAGAGAAAGATATTGGGGGAAAGACAGTTCTGTACAGAGTTTTCTGAACATTGCTTGCCAGCCTCTAACAAAGAAAAAAGCTTTCAGTGAGGAAAAACATTAGTTGGTAATCAATGATAATTCTAGCCACATTAGAATACCCAAATATAGTTCTTGCCCAAAATTTCAGCAATAGCAGTGTAATCTGGTGCAAACAGAGTTAATTCTAAGTCCTGAAGAGATGTAGCGACTCTTCTGTACATTTTCAGAAATTTGTTTTATTATATATATATTCTGTTTTTCAGGGGGACATAAATGCAATTTTTACACAGATCATAAAGGGTTAATCTTTAACTGCAAAATTAAACCTAGAAAAAAATATAGAGCTGCAGCTGCCACCTCCATAATGCCGTTTCCATGAGAATTTCTTTCTGTGTGACTATATAAGGCATGGTTCCTAGACGTCTTAATGACAGTCAGCCTCTCATGAACCATCACATTTTACAGCACAAGAATCTGCCTTATACCTGCTCATCAAAATAAGAATCCTTCAGAAAACTAACATGTCAACATGTTTATGGACTAAAAATTTCAGGCAGATAATGTTCAGCATCTCCCAGGTGAAACACTGGACTAATTCTACACCCATGTTTAAGTTAAAATTTTACGAGAAAATTCCAACGCTACCATGCAGCCAAAAAGAAAAAAAAAAGTATTTCTTTGTAACACTCAAGCAATCCTTCATAAGAAATTCTGAGAAATGAATGGAAATTGATGCAAAAGGTAATTTTGCAGAAAGATCACATATAATTGCATTGAGAAATTGAATTGAGAATTCCGTAGTCTCTTCTTGCAGGAGAAAGCTAGCAGTTGAGTGGGCTGTGGCTGTGATCAGAAAGTACATGTTAATTTGACAATGTAGTACAGCAGGGAAGAGTAACAGAAGAGAAAAAATTGGTGGCACTTAATATCCAAAATCAGTGCAAAGCAATAGGAATGTGGCAGATGAAATCTTGAAACCATATTGTTTTGTTGACGACTTCAGTGAAACCTTGTTAATTGTTCCACTTCTGATATTTCACACTTCAAATGCAAAGTAGGAATGACAAAGTCCTTCACCAACTGGGAACAAAACATATTAACTGTCAAGGCAAAAGAGACCAGAAAAATAATGTATGAGTTTTAGAATGCTGTTTCTAAAAAGAGATATTGCTCATCAATTTCAACACTTGTATTTAGAAGGAAGAATTTGCCTAAGTAACAATTCAGTTTCCCCAAGCATGAGACAAAAGCAGAAAGTATACAAAATATACATTTTGACATTTGCACTGATCATACATCTCTGTCTTTTCTAACCTTGGTAAAGAATATATTTCTGATCTGACCAGTATTTCTAAGATACTTTAGATGTGATACAAGGTAGTTTGCCTCTCCTCATTCCACATATAAGCTCATTTATGTTCTGTTTCCCTTATGTTTCAAAGCCAGCAAGAATGGAAACAATGCTTTTGTAAGAAATAACGTAAAATAAAGGATTATAACAAGTTCATCAGGTCCTTAAACCAGAAATACCTGAAGCAAGACAGGCCTAGAATGTTACTATTGCTTTGTTCTGCTCCTACTTATATTTCATTCAGTATGAGGAAGACTGATGAACAAACATCAACTATTATGTTTACCTGTAAACTAAGGATTCAGATCAGCCACATCTAATCTTCCTATCGTATGTATATATATAAGAGGGCAGAGACAGAGGAGAGGCAAAAAAGTAGAAAAGTAGTACAGATTTCCTAAAAACTTTGTACAGCAATAAATGCTACTCAGGCAGGCTACTATGAAGTGAATGCTTGTATGAACGCAGAGAAATTAGAGGATCACCATCATCTAACTTTTTTATCTCCTTTAGAAGAATCCCTTCAAAATCTTTGTGGAATGAACCAACAGTTAGAAGACTTACATTTAAACTATGAGGTTAGCTCATCTGTTTCCTTCAAAGACTGGGGACCTGAGAGTGAAAATGCCAGAAACGTTGTTTTATTTGGGGGTTTTCTCATTGGATAGGACACAATCTATTTGACCTCCTTGGACCCATCAATTTATTCCTAATCCAGTGGACCATTCAGACCTTCCTCTAGTGGGAGGTCCATGGGAGATACCTGGACTTCCTTTGTACTGAAAACAACAAACAATGAAGTTTTGTTCACAGCAATAGATTTGTCTGTTGGCCACACCAGCTATGTACATGTCAAATACTGCCTATGAAGGTATCTGAGCCATCATTTCTCTTTGAGGTATAACAGTTCCCCATTCTTCTGGGTCTCGTCACTGTGGTCAGTCAGGAAATAGATGGTTCCTGATAGTAAGTTCTGAATGGGTAATGTGAAAGAATGTGCTACATTTCTCTCAGCATTTCTCACTGAATACTTAAAAACATTACTTTTTTATTTCACATGACAAGAAACTTCCAAACCTCAGTAGTTTTCATAATAGAAGTATCTCCCAGATGATGATTTTAAACACTTCTTCAGTATTGGATGTCAAACACTTCATATTTGTCTTCCGAGCTTTTAGGATATCTCTTTCTGTTGTTTCAGTCTCAGAAAAGGACTCACTAGAATATTTGTTTTCAGTCACTATAGAAGGAAGGTCTGAGCTCTTGGACTCGGCTTTTTTACACACACTCCTTTCTTCCCCCTCTCCACTCACTCCTACCCTTCTCTTACACCCTACAAATAGAGAAGTTATTAAAACTGACAGAGTGGCTAAGTCCTTCATCAGTCAGACATACAAACACAGGAAGAAAGACCAGACCTACTATCTGCTCACACACACTGTTCTTTAACTCGGGTGCTAAATTAGTTTAGATAGGATATAAGGAAGAAATTCTTTCCTGTTAGGGTGGTGAGGCACTGGAATGGGTTACGCGGGGAAGTTGTGAATGCTCCATCCCTGGCGGTGTTCAAGGTCAGGTTGGACAGCGCCTTGGGTGGGATGGTTTAGTGTGGGGTGTCCCTGCCCATGGCAGGGGGGTTGGAACTAGATGATCTTAAGGTCCTTTCCACCCCTAACTATTCTATGATTCTATGATCCCGTAAGTTGTATCTTACTTCCATAGATTTCATACTGTTTACGCCTCAACACATCGTCCTGTAGAGTATTTCTAAAACATGGCCTCTACCTGTCCAGCTAAAAATTGTTACTCAAACCATTCTCTTGTATTGATTAAACTTCAGGCCCCTGCTTTTGACCCATTCAAGAGCTCTTCTACAAAAGTCATCTTCTTGGTCCATTGCACTGAGCATGTTACATGCTTCCGCTCACCGTCAATTTTAAGGCAATTTTTGGCATGCAATTTTTTTCTTAATAAACCTTCAAAGTAATCAAATTATCAATTCATGTTTTTCATGTGCTAGCAATTTCCCATTATTACTGTTGTGTTATTTTTATATCTGCTGAGAAGTCACATAGCAGAATTTAATTGTTCTAATATTTCATGATTCAAAGGGATTGTAAAACAACTGTATATTTCAACTACATTGACAGCTGTAGAAAAATTAACATTGGTATACATCATGTTTCTGAAAAAGACAGTTCTTGGCACTGCCTCAAGCCCACTGCTGCTCCTGCTGCACAGACTGGTTTAGGTTCAGAATTGACTTGCTTTGAAATAACACTGATTCTTCTGCTTCGGTTTTTATCTGACCTACCAAAAACACTCAAGAGAACTGAGTATGCAGAAGTAGTTAATTAAGTCAATCATAATTAACAAATAATTGCAGAAACAATATTACAATTGTTTTAATTAGTGTACTCCTCATTTGGAATAAACTGGAAATCAAATGATCACAGTCTCCCGAGAAACTCACACAAGTCACTTTTTGTTCTGTTCAAAGAAGGAAACAAGCATCACTAGCAGCTTAACATATCAAACAGCACTGTAACAGATACCAGAACAAAACCTGGAAGATGTTTTCTTTTTCTTCTCCTTTAAAAAAAACCAAAAAAAACCCCAAAAAAACACTTTTATTTTTAAAATAATGAGAAATGACAATGAAAACATTTTGATCATTTTTCTGTTTAAAAGTGGGCAAACATGATATTGCTCTCCTATTGTAATATTAGGAAACAAAAAAGGGAGAAGAAAGGAAGAGAGAAGAGAGTAAGAGCAAAAGAAAGGAGCATCCTGAAGACCAAAGATTCTAAACCCAGAAACTTCTGATGAGATTTTCAAATTACAGTTGGTCCTGAAAAGGACTTTTTAATGTGGAAAGTGCTTTTATGATTTTTTTTTAATTAGCTTTCAAAAATCTCATGGAGAAACAAGGACAAAATGCAAAGTATTTAGCCAACACATGCATCTTGAAAGCATTTTTACGTAAACACCTAGTGTAAAGAAACAGAGTCAAAAAAAGTTGAGATGGTCACTTCCAGAATAGGTTATCTTGAAGATTATAGTATCATTAGCACTTCAGCTTATGTTATTTAATTATTTTGCCTACCTGCACCAACCTAAGTGAAAGAAAGCTGATGAAGGTGGAAGGAATAAGTGACACGCATTAGGTATTTCCAAGGAGAATGACAAGAGAATTTATTCCAGGGAATAAAGGGCGAGCCAAAATTTAAAGTAATTGTGATAGCTACAGTACTGGTAAACAAAGAATGAACATGTGGAGAGAGGATACATATAGGCCCTTTTTTTGAAAGCAACTTTCTTTCTTCCAGCTTTCCCTGTGGATATTTATTATAACTCTAACAAACTTTTTTTAAAACAAATAACCACATAAAAACATATGAAAAAATATGCTATGTGCTTTCAAACCAAAATTAACACCACAGATCTGACAACTGATGAGTGAAGTTTAAAAGTAAATTTTAAGTGAAACTTATTTAAGTGAACCTAACCTCAGAGTCATTCTATCAATATAAATTCTAAAATCTCTAATTGCAAGTGCCTTCAAAATATTTCTAATCTGAACTTTCATTGGTTTTGGCATTTTATAGCAGCCCAAGGCATGCAGTAATCACCATAGAGAAGTACACAAGTCTGAATCAAATTACCTGCCTGCTTCTTAAAACTGGCATCTTCCATTTCAGTTAAACCATACTTTATACTAAAGCAAACAGCAATGTTTTTACCACACGAAAGACAAAGACTCAGCATAAATCAGTAATTTCTAAGATCTGACATTTTTTGCCAGCTTTTGAAGTCAATTAATTAATAAAGACTATTATAAAAGAAAAACTATCACACTTGTACAACTTTACTTTGCAATTCTCAGGTGAAGAGTTATAGAGTATTACCATTTTTTCCCTACATGACTAAGCCTCTAAGAATTCCCACTGAAAAGTAAGAATTCTTGAGCCTTTCATGGTAGGAGTTCTCCTTAATTTATCTTGACAGTTAGAGAGACTGACTCAGATCAAGTAAAAGTATTTTTTCTTCATTGTGGGTGTGGAAGTACCACTGTACACCAAGATTCTGCCCTTGTACTCCACTCTGGTGAGAGCCCACCTCCTGGAGTA
This sequence comes from Lathamus discolor, assembly GCF_037157495.1. NCBI lineage: Eukaryota > Metazoa > Chordata > Aves > Psittaciformes > Psittacidae > Lathamus > Lathamus discolor. Next base: position 52,920,610 of record NC_088884.1, read on the forward strand.
CTGCTCTGGATCCTCAGTACAGGAAAGATATGTTCCTCTTGGAGAGGGTCCAGAGGAGGGCCACAAAAATAATCAGATGGATGGAGCACTTCTCCTGTGAGGAAAAGCTGAGAGAGTTGGAGTTGTTTAGTGTGAAGAAGAAAAGGCTCTGGGGAGACCTTATTGCAGCCTTTCAGAGGGAGGCAGATAGGAGCAGACATTTTAGTAGGGCCTATTGCAGTAGGACAAGGAGTAATATTTCTAAACTAAAAAAAAAAAAGGTAGATTCACACTGGATATAAGGAAAAAAAAATTTTATTATGAGGGTGGTAAAACACTGGCACAGGTTGCCCAGAGAGGTTATAGATACCCCATCCCTGAAAATATTCAATGTCAGGATGAATGTGGTTCTGAGCAACCCAACCTAGTTGAAGATGTCCCTGCTTATTCATGTGGGGTTGGACTAGATGGCCTTTAAAGATCCCTTCTAACCCAAATAATTCTAAGATTCTATGGATTTTAAAGGTAGGCATCAGACAAAGGCTCTTGGCTGGTTAAAGTGGACTAGAGTTTAAGGCAATGGTAGCACATCTTCTCCTGAAGGTACAATGTCTCTAAAATGAATATACACACAAAATTATAAAATTAAGGTCAAAAGTACCATTTGTACCTGTCCTGCACAGGAGAGCATAGAATAAGGATTTTCATCTCCCTGAACAATATGCACATCCAACAGCAGAGCCAAAGGAGTTCATAAAGATGATGAACCTAGTTCTTAGGTATTGTACAGATCAGCTACTGGCCCCACTCCAAGGACACTAAATATGAAAAAATTTTTTCAGTTTTAATCACAGGATCATTCTTTCATTTATTAATGTTTATTGAAGTATTTGTAAAAGGCAAAGCCCCTATGATCTCATCTAATTTCTATTTCACACTGCCTTCTAAGTGGAATATGCAAAAAAGCTGCTTGAAGATTTTTGGAAAAAAAAAAAAAAGAAAAACAAGAAAGCACTTAAAGAAAAGCTAAAATGCCTGAGAAATAAAAAAAATAATCAAGAATAATGAATCAGAAAAGGAGAGTGAGAAAACACAGAAGTGGAAGGTAACGGATAATCTGAATTATAATTCCAGGGAACTATTACATGTTAACAGAACTGCACTACTCTGTAAGTGCTTTTGGTCTTCTTGCTACATCTGTGCCTCCTGTCAGGAAGCTCATTTGATCAAGATATCGAAATTAGATGTCTCTTTCTTCCACTTCTGCTGTGTTCCTCTCCCATATAATCACAGCCACTGCAAATCTAAATTACTGCCCAGGTGCAAGCTGATGTTTTCAGAGACTTGTTGACTGGACACAGCTCAGTTTGCTTTCTCTTTATAGATGAAGTGAACTGCACGGAACTATTAGTTTTACTGAATACCTTGCCTGAGGTCAATCATTTTTAAATACAACTTATCTTACACAAATGACTATTTTTGGCATTTTTTTACTATTATTTTGCATTTAATTAAGGCATAATAATGACTATCATTTTGGCATTTGATTTTGCTCCTCTATTAGACCCATAGATTTGTCAAAGACAAGTTTTGGAGTAAGTCATAATAATGTCAATAACACAATCATGGGAAAACTTATGAAAAAATTAATGACAAGTTTACAGTAGCTGAAGTAACATTGAAAAAATGTATACTGACTCAATTAAAAATAACAAACCAACCCCAAATATTTTTTTGCTATTTTATGATAGGTAGGTTTTCTTTGCTATCGTAACTACATGACAGATGTCTTCTTGTATTAAAGCTGTATATTCATCTGCCTTAGATTCATCTGCCAACTTCCTAAAGTTTTTCGTATTCACTCAATAATCCTTTCAGCTATGCCACGTGGGAAGCCCAGCCATGCTTTTCTGAGCTGTAAACTGAGTTGTAAAGACAACTGACTGTTAAGATAACTGTCATTCATGAAGTTAGAATTCCTTTCAAAGTCATTAGAGACATCTTCTCAGTCCTTATACCTTTATTCCTTTTCTGTACAATTTTACATACAGACTGTGTCTTGACACCTGAACAAAGATTACTGTATTCATGGGCCTCAGCTCAAATTCTTAAGTCCCAAGTGCTTTTTTCTCCTTCAGTTATTGTAAGTCTCCAGAACTATATGAAAACAAAGAAATAACATCCAAGCTCCCCCCAAATAGTACAAAGTTCAGGCAGTAAAAATCTGGAAGCCAAGCTTTCAGCATTGCTCAAAGCAGATACCAAGGTGATAGCTGATATCTGGACCAACACAGGGAGAAGTCACCACTTTGGGCCTTTGGTCTTCAAGAATTCCAACAGTATCTGAAAAACTAAGGAAAAGATCAACCAAGCAACAGTCTGGAAAGAGGACAGAAGGGGCCAAAGTGAAGGAACACAATACTAAAGGCATTTTTGACCTGCTTCCTAAACCCATGTCTTTCTTGCAAGACTAAACACACTAGTTTAGTCCTCATTAGTACACAGACTTATTTTTTGGCATCACAAACACTGTAAATCAGAAGATAATCACGTGCACACTTACAGAATATACTTTTCCTTATGCTAACTTTACAGAGTGAACTCCAACCTAAAACCATGAAATTTCATCCTACACCTTCATGAGACTACAAAAGCATTCTTGGAGGTCACAACAAAGAAACAAATGGGGATAGAGGCTAAAAAAGAAAATAGTTTAATCAGGTAAATGAGTTGGGTAAATTGGGTTGTATCATTCTACAAATGATACAAAGCTAAGGATGATTTTCACAATGCCTTTCAGCTGTTTGGTGAACTACAGAATTGTACGTCATTTCCTCTGCATTCTTCAGAAAAAGGTAACACTGACCATGTTTATGACAGGGCAATAGAAAAGTTTGGAAGTGTTATGCTTGAGATTGTTATTGTTCTTCTTCCTCTACAACTTCAAAGACTATTAATATAACTAGAGTCCCACATATTCTTAAAATAAACTGGTGAACTAGGCAGACTTTTTTCTTAATTTCATGTATACACTCTACAATTCATTTGAAAGCATCACTCATGAGTGCTAGATGTAGCTAGATGTTGCACACCCTCTACGTAACTAAACAGTACTAACACAAGATTATTATGTAGAGCCTTTACTGTAGCACTGGCAACAGCATCAAGAACTCTTAATTGACATTTGGAATCTTACAGACACCAACAATAATTTTTTAGATGTAGTTCATCTTCTCCCACATCCCACTCAAATGACTGGCATAAAAGGCGTCACTCACTACAGTGGCCTCCAAGCAGTTGCTTCTAATAATCCTGTCTTGAGCTAGGAGCTTCCTATCTTCTTACAAAACAATTCCCTTTCTACAATTTCAGAGGTAATACTTCAAAGTCTTCAAATTGTAAATGTTTCTCTCATAAATCTGCCATCTTGTCAAATTTCCACTATCAAAATTAAATTAGTTTTCAAGGTAACAACTGCTTTTGCTTGAGAATTTGGGAATGCTTGAGGTGTTTTCTTGAAAGATATCTTTGCACATATGACACAGATTAGCCGTATAATAACAACAACAAGAATTACACTATATTCACCAATATGAAGTCTTTTTGATTTGGAATAAAGATGTTGTCCAGTTGATTTTTTTTTTCACAGTAAAATATTCAAAACCCACCAAATCAACACTTGAATAAAGATTTTACATGCTTAGAAAAAAACTTGATTTTTACATATGCCACTGGAGAGGAATCGATTTTCTTGAAAGAGAGCAATTATTAGAATTTTACACACTGTCAAGAATTATGTAAATCAAGAGATTAAGATATAGGTCATTTATTTCTGAAGAAAACATTTTTTGAAGTATGAAGGGAGAAAAAATGAACATAATTTAACTTCTAGTCTTGGTATCAGCTAAAGCTGTGTCGAAAAACCACTTTGAAGACAGCTGTAACGATATAAAATATTATGGTGCACCAGCTGTTCACGGAAAGTATTCTGTTAAGAGAGTGACCCTTCCAAACGGAAGTTGTGGTATCCAGTGAAAAATCTGAGCTACCTGAAGTAGCAATTTCCCTTCCACTAAGGGAAAACAAGGTTCCACACAACTCTTTCCAAATACAAGAGAAGATACAAAACCTTGTTTATGATACACAATGTTTTTATTACCTAGTTTAATGTCAAATTTATGTCTTGTCTGAAAGACTCTCTAGATGATGGAAAAAGTGAAAGGGATGAAAACTCATTTGATGTAAATAGGAGCATGTATTGAAATTCTGTAAAATATCCCTCTGCTCTAAGTATTTATACAAGTGTACACTAGAAATAAACTCTGCAGGCATAAATACTTCAACGTTCTCTTGTTTAATGGCTGCACACCTGCATGCCTACAGAAAATCTAGAAAAATCACTTTATTGTAACTTCAAATGAATAAATTTGTTTGCATCAGGTTCTCTCAATACTATTTAACACTGCAGCTGAGTCATAAGGGGAGAAAAGAAACAGGTGACATGAAAAATCAGCAGAAAGGGGCAGAATCAAAAACTACTTAAGTGGATAGGAGATGTGACCACACTGCATTCACAACAATAACTACAGTACACTGTACAAACCAAGAGAGCTTTAAAAAAAACCCTACATAGTAACAGGAATCTCTCCATATCATTGCAGTGCATAGAACAGGCTTGCTCCAAACCCCAGAGCAAATTAGCCTATGCTATGCTGTATTTAATACCACTCTCAAGCTTGAGGCAGTTTAAAGATGGCATAAAAATTGCTAGTGTTTTTTTTTAAATACCCCCTACAATTTAAGTAAAATACGTTGCTGTCAAGAAAAAGTGAGTTTGGTTTTGCCTCAATTTGCCTAGCTTGCTCAGATTCTTTGAAAAATACCAAGCCTTTTATATCTAAAAATCCACAAGAACAATGTTAGAAATTACTAAAAGCAATCTGTTTCTCTTAACAGAAGACTGTCTAACTAAAGCAAATGCAGAAGAAAAAACTGTAGTCTGAAGTAAAAACTGCTATATTGTGACTCAGGAGTTACTCCTAGCCTTTTCAGTTTACCAGGTGACTTTGGAAAAACAGTTTAGTATTAAGTTTGCCTGAATTCCCTTGGCTGTAATAATACCAGTCCTTCTAAAGGGCTCTTAGACCTGCAAATGAAAACACCGTTGTATATGAGCTAAGTACTATCAGCATCTTAAGATGCTTAAAAGATTTCGCCATAAATCCTGAAATTTTCAGAAGTCCTTCAAAAATGCTTGTACTGTATTTTTATACATCTCTGCTAATGTTTAGGAGTCTTCTGTAACATGAAAGGAACTGAATATATGAGAAAACAAATTCAACTGCAGAGTATACAAAGTGTTATTATGTCTATAGCAAATTGAAAAAATAGAAATGTTTTATTAAAGCCCTTTGGCTATAATAACAATGTGCTACTTCTTGGTACTTATACTTCAAAAGAAAATGTGAAGTTTCAGGTTTATGTTTTAACTCAACTGGAATTAATTAGAAAGATTTAAAAGATTTAAATTATTAAATATTATTTTGCAAGACATGACTTCTCACACACTATGATACAACAAATTTAAATCAGAGGCAGATGGTACCTAGTATTCTTACAACTGAGAAGACTGGTATGTAAGACAATCTACTGTTGTGGTCTGTTGAAGACAAACAGGCTCTCTAGGATCCTCAAAAGCATTTTTTACTGGAAGGGAAGCTAGAAATACAGTTTTCATTTAAAAATTTATTTATTGTGCTTGCGGCAGCCACACACAGAAAAAGTGTATCAGGAGTCTGCAATGTTGTCACAATTGCCGAGTTCAGTTAAATGCCTGGCCCACTTATGATCTTTCCCACAGCAGTCCATTTAGCTTTAGACTTCTATTCATCATCATCTTTTTTCTAATAAAAACTGTATTTATCTTTAATGCTGGCAACTGAGTCCTCCTGAAAAACCCCAAATTACGTCAGCAGATATGACCTTATTTCAGAAACTGTGGCTGGCTCACTAATGAGCTATGACAAAGCTGAGCACTGACGAGACAGCTTTCTAAAAGACAAAGCAGTATTTACTTGAAACATCTTGGAGAAGCTATCTTATAACATTAGAATCCCTTATATACATGCCTGTAGGTAACTAAGCAGTAACTCAGCTTGTTGCCTAGAGCCTGATACAATTTAAGGTCACCTGAATGACCTAAATAATTTAATTCTATATGAAAAGTCACATCACTTGAGAATTTATACTTACCTTTGTTATGAGAGCTAACCTTAAAATACATGAGAGTCAAGACATTATTGATGCATCTGTGAAGCTTCCATCTAAACACTGTTCTTAATCTTTGCACTGCATAGTTCCAGCTTCCCAAACTCGGTATCAACCCTGCGCTATGCAGTCTTCCCTCATCCCTCCAAATTATGATCCCAATCCACATCATCTGCCTCCTCCTTTCTACACATTTCATCTTCCCAGAAAATGACTCAATACCTATGCTTTCTAACACTTCTTATACGACATCCCTACCAAGGAAAGCACATCAAGCAACAATATTGCACAGTTGTGCAATGTTTTCCATCTAACTCTTGATGTGATTGTAAACCTAGCATCACAGTTCAATGTCATGGAAAAAGAGAAGTTCAGGTCTGAGAGACAGTCTTGTTTGTCAATATAATGTTTGTCTATTTAGCGTCCTCTCAGGACCAGGAAGTCCTCACACAGGTCTAAAGACTAATTGCTTCTGGTTCCTGAATTGTTGGTTTTATCTTCTCATGTTCACTGTACAATACAGAAATATTGTAAAATGGAGACAATACTGACCTTTGTAAAATGGTATAAGAAATAATTAATACAAATACATGTCTAAGAACTAGATATTGCTATACTACTAGCATTAGCGTTAAAAATTACAAAACTATCTTACAAGCCCTTTCTTTACTAAGCACCATCTGTTTGTCTTTGGATTGAGGGAAAAAGGATGTTTACATTAACACAGAGTGAGGGCATTTTATTTGCAGGTCTTTGTCTTCTGGGTTTTCTGGACTCATTTTTTCTTATCCCAATAGTAGCTAAAACTTCACAGAGAAGATGTTTGTGCTGTACCAAAACATGTCATTTGTATTAACTACCATCCATTAACTTCAGTTCCAAGAGGATGATGTGACACTGATGGAGGAATACCGTAATTAAAGGCTGCACAAACGAACCCAGCACAGGGTCACTGAATCTAGCCCTTTGTAAGAACAGGCACTGAAGCTGCAGAACATCAGTATTGAAGAGTTCAGAGACCATTTGCAGACATGCCATGAACTACAGGTCCCAAAACAGCTCCTCAAAAGAATTTAACACACACAATACAAAAAACAGAGCTTACACTGCAGTAATTGGCAAGAGAGATCAAGAATACTTCAGATGCTATTGGCTCTTTCTTCCCCACAGAATTCTTCAGGTGAAAAGATCCAGAGGATCCTCTGATACTCCTAGCATTCATGAATCTGTTACAATAGTTCTTGACTAACCCATATCGTGTTAACATCTGTCACTTTCCAATATAATATTCATTATTTCCAGTGTCACATTTCTCACAGATAGCAAGAATGGCTAAAAAATAATGATTTTATTTAGTGATAATTCTGCTTCTGAGAAAACCTAAAATGCTGATAAACTGCCATTAGCTTCAGCATATGAGGCCTTGTGCAACACCTACTGAAGTAAATGAATATACGATATTGCCTCAGAACAAATTTAAGAACTGTACTTAATATAAACATTTGATTTATGGGTTTTTTTATGTTTTAGTTCTAGTAATTTTTATTACAATTAAAATTTGTGTCTTTAATGAACAGCTATTACATAAAATATGTTGTCAAAGTATTTTTAAAAGCAACACATTTTTTCCTAGCAATAACCAACTGTAATTGACAAAATGGCATTTTTCAGCAATGGATATGTAGCAATCTAACTCTTTAGTTTGGAAGCCTAGTATTATATTAAGCTGTGTTTTTCTATTCTGCTCACACTGCTAATATGTAAAGTTTTACCAGGATGCAAAGCTTTCTGTTTATTTGTTACATTTACTTATGTCATACTGTGAAGATACACAAGCCTTTCAAAACCAAACTGTATAATTAAACTGTTCAGAAATAGAATGCATACCTGTACATGGCTTAAAAGCATTTTATTAAGCTTTCAAATGTTGAAAACGAAATAAAGCCACAAACCCAATTTGGTTTGGTATTTACATTTGAGTAGAGATTTTTTTCAATGGAGTCTGCAAGTGATTAGTCAGTGTGTTCCCCTACAGTAAGTGTATTAATATTTCTCATTAGCAATTGGGAGCATAAAACAGATTTGTTCAAACTGAATGTAGAAGTGGCTAATAATATGATAAACTACTAAGAGAACTAATTTTGCTGTCAATTCTATATCCTGGTAATTACCAATTAAACAGGCTGGACTTTTCTTATGTTAATTGCTAGTGGTTTAAAAAAAATAAATTGTGGAATTTTTTTTTCTTCCCCGACAAAAGCAAAGTATTTTGAAATTTTTTCTAGAAAAAGACCAGGTTTATACCTAATCATGCCTTCTTCATAACTTCATTCATTTGAGCTGACCAGCTGACTTCAACTTATGTGTTTGAGAGCAAAGCCATCTCTATATGGAACTGTTACATGGATTGGTGTCTCTCTAAAGACAGTCTTTCCTGATACTTAAATGGCCACAAGTTTGGATTTTCAGTTCAGCTTTAAGTATTTTAGAAGACATCCCCTCACCCATCCATAAAGAAGAGACTGTTTATACAAGCAGAAAGCAAAATCATCACCTACTTTAGCAAAAAGGCTGTTTTCAAATAATAAATCATCTTTGTACAGAGTTCTTTCTTTGATAGCAGAAATAAGTCGAACAGAGTCTTGTTTTTTTTCAGACTCACACCCACCCTAAGAAAAACTTGTCGAGAGTCCCTTTCACAGTTTTTTAATGCTTTAGGGCCAGCAAAATGCTCTCTTTTACACTATGGATTATTATGATTCATTGCTTATGGAACACAAGGAAAGGAAAAATGGAGCCCTCAAATCCATCATCTCTCCCTCCAGGTACCAGAACAGTGCACTCAAAGAACTGAGCTAAAAGCATCAGAGTTCATTATCCACATGGGCAAGAAAGTTACGCTCCATTAATTTATGCTAAATTCACGTTTTATTGTCTTCACCACTAAAAGGAATAAAAAAGGAATAAAAGTTTTCAATTTTCCTTTCACTGTATATAAGCATCTTCCTAAAATACCTTCTCATTGGCTCAATTTTTACGGAAAATGAAGTACAGAACATCTGATATTTCATCTCTGTGGAAAATATTAATAAACACTTAAAAAATAAAATTGCATTACAAAAATTGCTTAAAAAATGAATGTGAGATATCAAGTACTTAAAGCCAGGAAAGGCAACGTTAGCAAGAATTTCAACTTTTCTCATTGAATGAACTCATAACCCTCAAATCTTTTTAATACACCATTTCCCTGGTTTTCGTATTACAGCATCTGATCTGAAGAGTACTTAGTCTAATCAATACATTTAAGAAGAAGTTAAGAATGTTAACTTGGTTAAGTTAATCATGTTATTTCATGTTATGTTAATCATAGTTATTTCTGATTTTCCACACATTTCAATATAATCTACCAACAAAATTTTGCTGCAAATTAAACAGAGGTAGGAGACTTATTTCAAACAATTTGATATTTTCAATTTGCAGCAAAACAGATTTTGTTGGAGTCTTGTTTAATACTTCACTTCCTGTTTAATCCCAAATGAGGAGCAGAATGCAAAGACGACCAACAGGACCCCTAAAAATGTCCTACCCAGGAACATTGCTTTGCAGAGTTACACATATTTTGGGCAAGACTTAATGTGTATGCAGAGAACATGAAGCTCTAACAAGGGTTTGTGATTGTCTGTACATCTCTACGTTTTGCATATTCTGTGTCTGTCTCCCCACTTCTTAGTCCTTTTGCTTTCTCCTTGATAACTTCCCCTATGAGAACATAGCTATGAGAACTGACCTCATCCAATGCAACAGCTCCAGCTTCATATTTCCTAGAAAAGCCCTCACTATGAAACAGCACAGGTTTTGCCTAGTCCCGGGCAGTTTATTCACTTCATGCTTTGTAAAGTGTGATGAGCAATGCTCTCTTTACATGGACACTCAAGACTGGGAGCTCTGCACAGCACTGACTGCATTCAGGCTAGAAGCAAGGAAGAAAGCATCAGCCGCATCGTGGTCCTGGTATTTTACTGGTTGCTTAGGCAACCCAGCCCCGCTGCAATGAAGTGAAACATGGAAAAAGTAATTGCACTGAATGGGAATCCACTTAATTCAGAATCAGTATCCAGTTTATGAAGTAGAACATTTTTACATAAGATCAGAAAAACTGTCTGGTTTTGATGTGTATTTACACCAGCAAAATTGGAAAAGAACTGATATCACAACTTACATTATTTCCAAAATGCACTGAACCATTAAGGAACCTGAATTTTAAACTCACTGTTCAGACAAAAATATTCCCTGATATTTAGCAACATCATCGTAATAGGTAAAGCATTAAAATATTCTGGATTAATTTATATGACATATATGAAAGATTTCTGGAAGCCATCCTCTTACTAATTTCACAAGAAGCTTTATGTCAGTAAGACATAAAGGATAAGCTCTTCTTGAGCTGAATTACCCCGCTGATGTCCTGAGCAACAAAGCATAGGCTTTATAAAATCATTGCAACCTAACACTAGTACTATTGGACTAAATCAAGATAGACATAGCACAGTCCTGGTACCACCTTTCATTTTTGCTGATGTGGTTCTGATGACGTCTCACCAGAAAGATTTCTAGTAATCTATGCTTGTACTATTTAAATATGCATTAGTAACAGAATATTAACTGTAGCATTAATATTACTTCCCCCATAGTATTTTAAAAGTACTATTTACAATAAAGCTAGCTCTAATTTTAGCAATCATTCTATAGCTGTATCTGAAAGAGTAGAGTGTAGTCTTAGACACTCTGTCATTTGAGCAAATTAATATCATTTGACACAGAAGGAAATACAGTCAGGGTATGTTAAGCTAGAAAGATAATACAAACAATTGAAGAGTCAATGCAGGTTCATAGCCAAGAGCTCAGAATTTAGTACGTACAGTTGAATTAGAAAAATAGCAGATGCATGATCATTCCTTGTGCTTTAGAGAGATTCCATCTAAAGACCAGAAGATCAGTGATAAAGATGTTAGGAAAACAGTGATTAATCCCCAGCAACTATGTCTTAGAATAAATCATTTCCAAAACATCAAACACAGAAGAAGAATCTAAATCATAGCAATGAGGCAAATATTAAAGTAGATATTGAGGATGTTAACATCTGTTCTTTTCATATCTTAGTTTAAATGCAAAGTTCTAAGAATTGGCATTTAACCCAGTTTCTCAGCTACATGCTAAAGATGCATACTTCATTTTAGATGCATGATTTCCACTAATAAGAAATCTTACAATAAATATGTCACCTAGTATAGTGGCCACATTTCATATTTTATGGAGCTTTTGAGCTTATGCCTCTTTAAAGAGGAAACAATTATTAGTCTACTGGTGTGTCAAAGTTTATTTACAGACAGATATATTTATCTACTGTTGCATATATACCTGTCTTACTTTTAGTATAAATGCTCAAGAAGCCTGGATCCCTATTACAGCTTTTAAGAGAAATGGAAATTAAAGCTTGTGCATTATTATTTTTTATTTAAAAATATGGTTACTCTGAGAACCTCACCTTTGGTTGCTTTATAAAAAGAACTGGATTAATCTCTCAATTTTTCAGGCTTTCCTTTAGTATTTTACCATCAACTTCAAAAAAGCAAACTCAGAACAATCTTAAACAGCACCTTCATTTATCAGTATCGCAAACTGAAAGGCTTATATTGCTGTACTGTCTCTACATGGAAATGTATGCAGTAATTCTCCTTGCAAAATGTACAGAGATAAATTAATAAGTAGAGGCACAGTCACTCATGCAACTGTTTTGATCCAAACATGAAACGTTGTAACTACCACTAACAGGCAGCTACCTGTGAAGAACACAATGGAAACTATTCAGCAGATTTATGAGCAGCATCATGTATTCTTCTGCTATAGAAATTAAAAAATATACTTCTCTTGCTTAGCATTTTAGATAGACAAACTATTGTGACCTAGATGGGTGAACCTGTGATCGGCTTCTGAATGATGCATGAGCAAGGAGAGAATTAGGATCTGTCACAGCTGAAGTCCTTTTGCTCTTTGTTTTTCATGAACCACTTAAGATCTGTGTTGGAAATCCTGAGAAAACATGTTCATGCAGGAGCACATACAAGTACTTTCTTAACTTAGAAGAGTATTTCTATGCATTGAGTTTATAGATATTTATATTTTGGAGGTACATAATTGTGTTTTATCAATGTAAGTCATATTTGACAAAGAATGTGCCATTTATTATATGAATTAGATCTGATTATTATGCTGATAACACCAAATTAAATATGTATGTTTCTGTTCTTTAATCAAGTAAACATTACTTGCATTGATGCTGTTTACATAAAGCACATATCAAATGTTAGATAACAAAATTATATGCATAATTTTGAAAAAAAAAAATAAAATTCAGCATTTAAGACAGGAAACCAATTTAAACCAGAAAGACTACTGCAATGCTAAGGAATTTGAACTAAGGTTTATATTACATTGTTATCCTAAACAGACTCAAGTACTTCAAACACAATAATGAAACCTTTGATTAAAGGTATTTTTTAGAAATTATGTCAAGAGATTGCAAGAAATTTTACTTACACTGAAGGAAATCTTTCTGTAACTAAATAAACATTGACAGTTGTTTCATAAGGGCATGATGCTTTACTAATATTTCCCTGAAGAAAGCTCAGTTTCATGATAATATAGCAAAAATAGGTCAGAACTTGAAAGATGAGGATGCTATACTGCAAGATTTTAGTGCAGGGAGAAATCAGATTTCTACCTGCAATTTTTGTGTTAATTTAATTTTCCCTGTAATAAATTACAGAGCAATTGGCAGTGATTAGAGTACATTGCAATTTTCTTTTTAAAGATGCAAAAGGAGCTTAAAGAACACAGCAACATTTTCAGTATCAATTTAAATTCCTTGGAGTGAATTTTTACCATCTGGGAAATGCTTCACACTTAACTTATTTTCAGTAACTCTTTGCAAAATATCAGGGCAGCACAGTTTTCACCAAATCTTTCTTTATCACAATTCTATAATTCCAATATGCCATCTAATTATAAAGAAAATATGCAGAATCACACTTCATCTGTAATTGGGACAACTTTTGTGTCTGTTTTGCTTATTCAGGCTTTGAGCTTCAAACAGATTAAGTAAATACCTCACTGGAAAGGTAAATTTCTATTGTTAACCACATTTTCCAAAAGAGCTTTCACATTTATTATGCATTTCTGGGCCTGGACAAAGTTTGAAAATCACCAGAAGATAATACCATAAAAGAATATTCTATATGCTTTTATTTTGCAAACATTATACTGCATACCATTAAAAAATGCAAACACCTTTCGAATTTTGACTAATCATCTTCTAGCTTATTAAGTGTTCTCATACATGGTATTCTAAAGCATTTATCAGTACATCCAGCTTACTTATTCCAGAAATCTGGATTCTTAAAAGAGAATGTCAGATTAATTTCCACATGTTTAATATGTTTATTCTCAGCTGTACTTTAGATTTTGTATCAACAACCAAATTCACTAATGTTTTATGCAGAAAAATTCTCCAATGATAGGTCATTAAAAGAAAATGTGTCCCCCCAGCCTCAAGCCAGGAAGGGACTGTGGGATTTACACTAAATCTGGAAAGGCTGTGAATAGATGGTGGCAAAATTAATAGCTTCAAAGATCCACTTCAGCCACTGATTAAATCTTTCCGGCATCCTGGACAACTCTACAACTGTGTGCAACACGATTCACAGATCCTATCCTTAGTGATAACATGTTCTGCCTTCACTTTATATGAAAACTCCTTACAGTCTGTACTATCATAGGGAGATATAATTGACCCTGAGTCTCAGCAACAGAGATAATGACATGATGCTTCATTGTAATGTAATACTTTGGAATTCAGAGTTATGCAGACATTTGTTAACAAAATGTTCTGAAAACCAGATAGTAGTAACATGATTATAGATGTGATGGTCTGAACTGCATGTCTCTTTCAAATACAACATAATTCTACATTGTCTATTTATATACTGCTCTGAATTTACACAGGGCCAGACTGTGTACTGCTCTGTGTATGTGTGAAAGCCTGCCATAAGACCTTACATCAGCTAGCAAGACAGCTGTTCAAGAATAGCAGACAGCAACTCTCCCTGAACTTTTTTCATGCTGACTGAAGAGATAAACCAATCCTCTTTTCTTCTGACACGTTGTGCATTACATATCTGAGAATACCAAGCAAGGAAGTAACAGGCTCAAATAATTTTGCATAAACTTGCACTCTTAAGAAAGGGTCAAAAATACTGGAAATGGTACAAATTTCTCTAACACCCCCATGATTTTTTAATAACCACCTATCCAGAAGGATTCAACTAAATTTCTTCATTGGCATAACATGCAATGGACAAAAAACCCTCCTCTTGCTCTTATTTCCCAGAGATGACTGTGTCCAAATGAAACAGATCATCTTGATGTACCTCCGTCAGAAGAGCTTGTGACAATTTAGCCCATAATGTTTTCTAAATGCTAAACTTGAAATTAGGAGTTACATTTTATTCTATTTTTAAAAATGATATTTTTCCTTAGCAGAAATTGACTCCACGTCTGAGGAAGCCACAGAGAATGAGTTCTTTCATATATGGGCAGAAATAATTTTGCTTCTGGCATATACTTCAAAGCAATTTTTAGAATCTGAAACAGAAATAAGTGATGTACTGTGCTAAAATGCCCCAAATTGATCTCTAGCCTCAGAAAAACAGGAAGCATGCAGATTTAAATGCTTTTTTAGAGTACAGAATAATCCCAAATCTTGTCAGTTAAGTGTGCCAGTCTAACTCAAATCTGTTTTAAATCACTGTTCAGACTAATCATGCACTTATTCTACTTTAGAATTATAGATTCAGTTCGGAATGGTATCCCACTGGTTTTGAACTAACGTATTTGCCTCCAGTGTTTTTTAGAAAGGAAAAGTTCTTCCAGTAATTTTTAATGTGTTTGAGTCTGATTCTATCTGAAATCTGCAGAACTCAGTATTAATATTTCCACTAATACCAATAAGCTTTGGATCAGGCCGCTAGAGAATTTTAACTAGTAATCAGCATTTTAAAGACATTTTCTTACTGAACTGCATATATTGTCAGTATCAAATATTCTATGACATCTTCTGAAGATAGTCATAACCATAGATATCTTACCAAATATTCTATTTTGCAAAGTATATTTGCACTTTTTGCTCTATACAGTGACTTAAAAGGATATTATTGAACATATAACTACGGTATGTCATTAAAATTCCTTTTAAAAAATATAAATTTTTTTTCAGATTGTGTATGAATAAGTAGTAGCATGCACAACAATATGCCATATTTATAAAAAAAGTTGCAATTTATTTTACCTGTAATAAATAATTCTTTTTTATTATTTTAAATTATTATTAATTTATTATTATTTATTAGGTACATATAAGGTAATGTACCTGCATTTATTTGATTTTACAGAAAAGGATAATTTAGTACTTTTCTACATATTTTTCCTCTCTTCTTGGTGGAAAATGTTAAATTATCTAATAAAAGATTAATGAGATGTAGTTGTGGGTTTCCTTAATGCTTTCCTGGCAAAAGGTTTCTCAGCTCCAGAAAAGAATGTATGGATGAAACTAGAGACTCTATAAATCTACAAGACCAGGAGTCTGAGTTATTCATTTGTGATATGGAAGACAAAGGTTTGAATTCCTGCTGAGCCCATGTAATTGAAAGAAGTATTTCAAAGCACAGATAAATATCTTAACCAAGCTGTTGCTATCCTAACCTATCCTATACTAGCTTTCTTTTTTCTTTTTTTAACCCATCTCATTTTTCTTGTTCCGTTCCTCACACATTTTTGACAGATGACAGTATTCCTAAGTCAGGATATAAAATACTTCTTAACTTCTCATCAGATTTACTATAATCACATCACTGACATTTACTTAGGAGAATCACTGGATTTCCTGCCATATCATTAGTTTATTTCAAGTTTAGCCCGCAAGTTTCCAGGGAATAAATGAGGGGTATAACGAATGCTAAGAAATACATTTCTATTAGATAAAAGAATTATTTGCTCAGAAACATTTCTTTCTTTTTTTTTTTTTTTTATTTTCTGTTTCATCAGTATTATCTTTAGGTTATCAGATTTAGGACTAAGATGACTAATAGCTGTGAAACATAGTTAAACTCCTTTTACTGTTTTGTGTATTTTTTTCAAGTATTTATCTTACTTTAATGACTGTACTTAGTAATCAATTCTTTAATCTGCTTACAAATAGGATGCTAATCATACAAGATTTGTTGAAGCAGAATTTAATTATACATTGACTGATGGGTGGGGAGTTTTTTGGTCAAAATTATTGTAGTTCAGTATCAGTACATGAATAGAGTGTTTAGTAGCATGGGTGGTCTTACTGTTTGTGATGCAAAAGAACAGAACAGAAGGAATGTGCATATCCAGTAACCAGGCTTGGTTTCTAAGTCCTAAGCGTGCATATAGCGGTTTGCTTTTTCACTGCTGGAGAAAAAAATATTTCCCCATGGCTACTGTTGCTATAGGCGATGTTTCAATTGCTGCTATACTGTGGAAGAATGTCCTTGAGAGAAAAAGTCTGCCAGTTCAGAATTTTCTGAAATCCTGAAATAATCCTAAATTTGATTATGACACTTGACTGGAACTTGAAAAAGGTCTGTTCCCATTTTTTCTTCAAAATTAAGCAAGGTACTTAGTACTTTGATGCTGCTCATCTTACCTTTAACTGAGATTAATGGTATTTACATTTCTCCACTCTTTTTCGAATTACGGTTACATGATAAAGGGCAATGTGTCACTTGATCATCAATGCTTTTGTAGTACCTGGCCACAAGTATACTCTTAGCGCTCCTGCATGGATGGTAAGGTATGGTGCTCCAGCTTTATTTAACTGTGAAGTGGCTTGATTCAACATTTACTGTCAAGTAAAAACATGAAGTTACAGCAGATGAGGTAAGGATCAGATACTTGTTAAAGCACCAAAATATAGCTGCTTGCCTAAATTCTCTGAGTACTTCTGAATAAGTGCTGTACTGTCCAAGGAGAACTTCCTCTGACAACATGCAGAAACTCCATGTAAGCAGATATGGGCTGTCAGTTCCACAGGCTTTGAATGGTATCATCAGGGTTGTTTTTTTTTTTTTGCCTATAGGAATTATTAAAGTTCAGTAAGCTCTGAAGGAAGTACATTATTCAAAAACAAATGGACAGGCCATATATAGTTTCATAATATTAAAAAAAAAAACCCAACTAAAATTGTGAACATTATTCTGTGGTCATGATAAAAAACTACTTCCTAAACTGTGAAAAAGCTGAAGGTATTAGAGCCCCTGCAGTTCATGTTGCTCAAGAGAAATAATGTATGTTTTCACCTTTGTAACACAGGGAAAAGAGTCTTCCCTGTTCCTTCAACCTGTATTTTTAGTAGGCATTTTTTTTTTTCCTTTCTTATCCAATTTCTTTCTCTTTCAGTGCCGCCTTTTTCTTGCATATGAAGGTGTCATAGGACACCTTCTACAGGAGGAAAGAGATGAACATTTACGAGTAGCATCTCACTTTTTCAGATGGATGCAAGCAATCTAGCAAGCAGGTAAGGGTTGTTTGAGTTACTTGAATAAACAGCAAGCGATTCAAATAATTGAATATTCATGGTTTTAACTATTTGCTTTCCTGGGATTTATCTCAGAAAAGCAAAACAATAAGCTTCTTTTTATGTCATACTCTTTCTGATATCTGACACAGTAAAAGGAAAATTAGATCATTTTCTATAACCAAACTATTAATCTCTCTCATTGTCCAATTTCTTCTGATTCTTTCGTGGTTAATAGGAGCTGATTTATACAAAATCTCTCTCATTGTTTTCTTTCTTCTGATTCTTTTACAGTTAATAGGAGCTGATTTATACTGAAGGCTTACAGCTACCATTAGTTTTACAGTCTGGCTGTGAAATCTCTTGACAGTTCCCATTTATGGTGTTTTGGTTAACATCCTGGAGCAATCTCAGAGCGCATGAACTGTATTCCTTCCCAACGAAAATTAAATGGGAAGATGGGTTTCAATATGAGTGCTTTAACTTTGCTGACTTTTTAATAGAAAATACACGATTTGTTCTTCCACCATTTTTAAGGTGTCACTAAACATTTTAAGACAGTAATTTAAGATCCAGGAAGTATACGATATACAGGATGCATCTGAAGTATACCTGGTTTATACTTCTGCCTTAGCAAGAACAATATTAAACTGCCTCTTAGTGGCCTGTTGCATTGGTAAATGCAGACTTTTTATAATTTAAATCCATTTATCATACATAAAAATCCCCAACAACAAACCCATTTTCCTGCTATGGAAGACACCAAAACTAGTAACAGAAAGTAAAATAACTTTAAATCATTTGTTATTGTATTATTTCTATTGAAATATTGAATTACTTTTAAGTTACAGTATTGGGTTATAGTATTCTATGGAATCCAGTGAACATTAAAACTGAATACACCTACATCTACCTTTTTTTCTGATTATAGCTCTTGTAAGCTAAGCATAACAGCAATAAGCTCTTAAGCATAAAAATATGTATATATATCTGACACCTTGATAGCTTGACAAATGAAAAGCTGCTAGGGAGCATTATATTCTAAGAAAAAGTTAAATTTAAATTTAAAAAAAAGCAAGCATACTGGGCTCCAGAGAATTCAAATAAGTTGAATTTAAACTAAATTAGATTTTAATTAAAATGGTACTAAAAATACTATGATGAAATTGGGGTTTGTATGTGTTTGGGTTTTCACATATAGCTTGAGGTTTTGCATGGAGATTTTTCTTTCTTCAGAAGTAAGCACCTTGCAAACATTTGAGCAAGGACATAACTGTCTGTGGCCATGTAAAGCCTCACTGATACCAGAAGCATGGATCTTATTATCCAAGCTACAAGCTACTTGAGACATTGAGACTGCAGATAGCATTGTGAATTATTGATCACCACAAGTATGACACAAACTGCTTGGTAAGACTGTATAGAAGTCTATATTTGGGGTTTTTTTTGATGACACGTAATGTGTGTTGCCTCTACTGTTGCCAATATAGATTGTGGAGATGAAGGATTACACGGAATGATGGCATTCCTACGAGATACGTCTGGAGACAGCAACTCCCAAATAATTTCTTAAAAAAATAATAATAAATACAGGAGATGAGTAATATTGCTTGTGAGCTGTACAAGATCAACCCAGAGTTCTTTCTTAACAGCGTACTTCAGCATGAATTAAATATAATTAACATATGTAAATAATGCTGCTGCTACGTCTTCAATACTTTCAGTCCTGTAAAGGTACAAATAGTAAACAGCCACTAATGAGCTCTATGAAACACCAATAACACTGGGAATAAGACTTTTCTTTCAAATGATTCAACAAAGGTCTTGTCTTGATATAAAATATCTGTAACTAGAAAAAAAAAAAAAGCCATGATCCAAAAGGATTCTATGCTTCAGGAATTAAGAATCTTAATTCTATGAACAGTGCTGCTGAAATGCAGAAAAATTGCATCAGCTGGTGTCACAGTCTGTTGAGTGCAAGTCACAAAAATGAAAGTTCTAGAACATAAGCACAGACCCTCTTTTCAGCCTCTTGAATTTTATATGACTGGAACAAAAGGTGCAACCTCCTCGTGGGGCTTAGATATTTGGCTAAGTGTGGAACTCACTGCAAAAATATGTTGTGGGTACAAAAATTATGTGGGCTTAGCGGAGAATGGATAAATCCATGGAATAGAAATCTGCTAAGGTTTCATGACACATGGGAAATATCCAGGAGGACCTTGGCCTGCAACTACGTGAAGGCTGTAATGACATTCTGAAGAGGTGTCACAATGTTTTGGGTTTTTTTTTCTTTCAATTACACATTTTCCAACGGCTCATATTTGTTCATTGTCAAATATGATACAGGGTAGATAAAACTTCACTCTTACTCAGGACAAACTTTCTATGTTTTTTTTTAATGGTTTTTATTTTATATTATTCTGGTCTTGTTAAACTTTTGAGAATTTATTAATTTTGGGTCTCTGACAGTTCTGACATATTTTCAGAGTAGAGCTTTGTGTCTTCCCCAGACATGGCCATCTGCCTCTATCTTCTTCAACTAAGTAAGTCCAAACTCTTAACGAATCCTCTGCATAACTCTAAGAAGATGAGTCTCTCACTCTAAAACTTAGAAATGGGGGGGGGGGAAATTAAAAATAATTTCATTTTACATAACTTTACAATTAGAGCTACAAAATGAACACTTATACACAGAACTCGTACGACCAAGACCAAATTAGGTATAACATAGAGTATTTCTATAGATTTTCAAAGAAATCTCTTCACATTTTGAATTTATATTATTTATTCTATCCTGTGTAATTATTTTTCTCTACTGAAGCATAAAAATGCTCCTGAAAGGGATATTTTTTAATTTTTTTACAAACTTGTCAGTACCATTTTGAACCCTTATCTAGTTACAAACTATCAAACTAGCTACTGTATAAAAGTTATTCAATAACATGGGGGGGGGGAACAGAGTTAAATGGTTTTAGAGGACTTAAATATTTCATCTTGCTTTATAAAAAGGTCTATTTAGTCACTTTCAGACCATTTGTGAAAGTGTCTCAGATTTCTTGACTAATTACTGCTGAAAAAAAAAAAAAAGGTGTTCATGGTTAGAATTAAAATTATGGGACACATGGCATCGTCTCCATTTTTCAAGGAAAAGAAGAAGAAAAGCAATTAAATAACAGGACATGATAACAAGAAAAGAAAAGTAGATTGAAATGTAAGACAGAATATTCTAAATAATGCTACAATCAGTTTAAATGCATATACAGAGTAAAAGAAAACTGTACTACAAACAATACTGTGGAGACTGAAATATCCTAATGTTTCTTTGTAATGGCCCTCATCTTGCAATGATAATTCAGACTGAAGTTTTCATGAGGACCCCTCCACAGCTTATTCTGTTCACATATTTAGAAAATGTCCAAAACAAATATAAGGGAATAAAACAAGACATCCTGACAGTCTAAAGACTAAAATGGTCTGTCTCTGCAAATGGTTCCACTACAAGTTAAGAACTTATTTCATTTGCAGCTTTGTAAAGAAAAAAAAACACAACTGAAAACAAACAAACAAAAAACAGCAAAGCAAAGAATTGACTAAGATGACACTCAGATAAATTAGTATTTCCTATAGTTACTGTGCCTCTAGAAATGGCCAGGAATTGTAAATTCACCATTACAGAAAATATTTTTTCTTTTGACCTTGTCAGGATAATTATTGTAACTGGAAAAATGCACATCAGATATATATAATTAAAACCGTCAATTATATTGGTTCTAACAATTGCATTTGTAACCTGCTCCTCCAAAGCAGCGCTTTACAAATATTTTTATAGGATTACTGTTCTAATATCTGATGTTCCTTCAGGAAAACATTTTACAATGTGATGAACCACTGTTACATGCCTTTTCTATTATCTCACAAATAGGAGGACCGGGCAACTAAATGAAGCGTAACAGATTTTAATAGTGCAAACAGACATGTATACAAACATGCATACCTCACTTTATGTTTACTTCAAGTGGAAAAAAAAGTCAAAGAAATAGCTAATACCTGGAGCTGATTGTAATGTAAGGTGTAGTATTCCCAAGGATCCCTCTAAAGGAAATCTTCCCCAATTTTAGGACAGTCTCTAATTCTCATCTCCAGCATCATCACAGCATTACTCTATTTCCTACTTTCCTGCTTGCCTTAGACTGAGGGCTAATAATATAGGCTTTCAAAAATAGTGAATGTATTTTATGTATTACATGGGATTTTTTTTCCCCGCTGTATTGTCAACAATTGCTCATTGACTTTATTCAGAGTAAGCAATATAGAGGAAAACAGTAAATCCTCAAGAACAGCCATCCGAATAAAACATAGCTAGCGCATTGCTCAACACATGCCTATCCACATGTGGTCAGATGATTCAGAATTTAATTTGAAAAGAGATTAGCTGTTCATGTCATTTCTTGTTTTATTAACACATCCAGTGCTACATCTAACAGTGGGAATGTGCAGTTCTATTCTTTCAATATGCCTGCTTCAAATTGGTTTATTTTCATATTAGTTTACTATTGACTTAGCAATCAGAATATCCACAGTTAGTGACATGTGAGATAGTGTGTTTGGAAAGCAAGTTCATACTAACAGCTACTAAGTGAGTTTAGTCCAGATAATTCATTTAAGCCTGAGAAAAGACTGAAATATAACAATATACAGGCATTACTGAAGAGCTAGGTAACACTGTCATGAAGTTGGAAAAATATATCTCCAACGAGACTACTTTAAAAGTAGTTCAGGTGGCATGGGATTTAGGGTTTACCACAGATAATATTTTATGAAAGCACTAGTACAGAAGATCAGTTTCTTGCAAAAAAAATACGTTGCTTTTGAAAGGAAGGACAGGAGTGAGTTTCTTGATCTTTCTGCTGTCAGATATTTTGGACATTATTTATACACTGCATGTTGACATATTTGTAACAGAGATAATTACAATGAGCTTCATGGAGCTTGTTGTTTTAAACTGGAAGATGTTAAGACAACAGCAGTTAGGAAACTGAAGTTTATATTAATTAACCCTACATTTCTCTGTTCCTTTGGGACAGACTGTATCTTTACCTTGGACAACTGTGCAAAGGCTGAAATTAGAAGCAGCAAAAAGAAGAGCAACATAAGGAGACCTTAGCATGCTACATCTGCTGGACAACTTAATTAGAACAAAAAAGAAATTGTTTGAGACAGTCCTGAGTATGGTCCCCAGTAGCAGTTCCTGGAATAGCTTGACTATATCTTACTAATTGCACTCAGCTGAACTTGAATAATAAATTGAAAGGAAAAAACAGATAATCTTCAAAATGAAAAGGCTCAACTGAACCTGGTTTAAAGAATGCCTTGGTAGATTTTATTGTATCGTAGTGAAGAAGATGATGAAGAAAATTAAAAACCAGAGAAAACAAGGCTTTAATTTGACCTTCTCAGGCATTTCATGTGGTATAGAGTTCTCAATCACTGATAGGTTGGCCTAGGCTTAGAATACCGCTTTTTTAGATAGTCCCTCGTTGGAGATCTAGGTATCCATATGCAAGAGATAGGAATGCTTTATTTACCTGTATTTGTTGATTATGCTTATTTAAATAAATGCCAATCTTTTCTCCTTTCTCTGTCACTGGAAAACCATGCATTCTTTTGGCAATTAGTAAGGAATTATTAACAGACAAAGTCTACCATGAACAGATCGCACATATAATACCCTCTAGCAATAAAAGACATTTTCTTTTCTCTTCACATTCTTCTCATTTTGTATTTCATTTCCATTAATTTCAAAACTTTTTATAATTGAAGAAACAAGACTTGAAGAGTCTACATAAACATCACAGTCTGATTTTTTCACATCAGATCTTAATAAATGAGATATTTGAATAAGAAAGTAATGTTGACAAATATGTGACCTACTTCAGCTTCACTAACGTCACACAAAGGAACACTCCTGAAGCTGAATAAATTTCAACTCTATCTAGGAAGGCTGCATAGCCAGGAACCTCTGAACAAAGTGTCTAATTCTAATATGCTGAATATCTTGATCTTCTCAAAACAGATTAAACTGCAAGCTTATCTTTAAGTCTAGGGCTGCTTTTGCTTCAGAGAAATTGGAAAAATTTGGCTTGTGAGACAAAGCAATTTGATCAAATATTTACTTTAAAGAAAGATCTGAAGACACCTCCAGAACAATCCTAAGGTGTGACTGAAATATTGAAAATAAAGTCCATATATGAAAGAATTCTTGAATTGTACATTCTGGGTTGTTTTAACGAATGATATAGCCTTCACTCATAGTAAGAAAACAAGACATGTAAAGAGATTAAGAGCTCCATTAAGGTTCTACAGACTTTATAACTAAGCAAAAAACTCAGTAAATACTTTTAGGTACCAGTATTCTCTCTTAAAATGAATGGTATACAGAATCTAGTGAAAATTCAGATATATTAATGGACTGGAAATAAAGATTGCAATGAGATTACCTACAGACAACTGTCAACATTTTTGCTGCATATATTCATCTGAGAACAGATCTATTTCCTGACCTGAAACAGAACAAGAATATCCACAGAAATGTCTTTTTAATATCACAGCCCAATTATACTCAGTACAACAAGACATAATGAAGTTAATATGGGTTAGAGAAAGATCCATTATTCTGATTGATTAAGCAGAAATGAAAAATAACATAATCCAGAGTGACAATTTCAACTGCAAGTGTTGATTGTGCCAAGCTGATGTTACCAAGATGGCTACAATTTTGCTGCCTTTAAGATTTGAAATTTACAGATTCAAAAGAACTTCAGGGATGTATATAACAAGGCACAGAGCTATGATATTAAAGAGGCATCTTCCTGAAAGCCCAGACTGCCCTCTTCTGGAGTGAATGATCTTGCACATCTACTGGTCTTCATGGTCAAAGTTATCTGACGAACATCTCACATACAAAACCATCAACTGATTATGAGGGTTTTAATTTTTCGTTATCACAAAAACCACCTACTAAACATGGATTCATATGATCAAGAAAAAGACTACCATCTTGTCATGACAGAGTTACACTCAGTAATGATTTCCCTGTCCTATGGAGTGGACTAATTTTTAGTATACAAAGTTTAATGGTAGCAGCTGTTATTATTTAGATCCACTGATCTCCAACTTGACTTGAAATACAATGCTATAAAAGGATAATCTTTCACTCTGAATTTGAGAATACTTCTATGAAGTCCACGTTCTTGCTGCAAATAAAGCTGTGAATATAGGCCACACGAAAGCTGCATTCACAGTCTGCCCTGCGTATAGTAGAGTAAGAGAAGAGTTTCCATCAACTTGCTGGTTCTTCCACCAGTTAAAGTTCAAAACTAACACAACCTATATTTTGCTTGCAGGCAACCTGATACTAAGACACTTTCTACTATCCATGCAGCAACACACGTAGTTTTGTTTACACAACAAGGCCATCCAATCCCAAAGCTAAAGCACATACTTACCATTGTATGTGGACAGCTCTGCAGCTAATTAATCAGAAAATGTTGTCATATGCTGTCGGTCAGACAATATAGTACTATGGTAGAGGTCAGTGTTTTTCAAATCAGGGAATGTAGGGAATTAGCAAACACTAAGAGTAGAACTGTGATCCCCAAATATAAAAAGGAGTTTTCTCTAATCCACGAAGAGTTACAAGAGATTGATTCTTCTTTGGTAGCAGACTTCTGAGGTAGAGGTAAAATGACGAAGATTTTTAGAATCAGAATAATTATTTTGCTGTATCCGTCTCCCACTCTTGTCTAAATGACAAGTTTCCCCAAAGAAAACATAAAAAACACTGAAATTGAGCAGGGAAATACTAATGCCTTATTTAGATGGCAGTTCCTGATTTAGAAATCCTGTAAATTCATTTTGATTGTTTCAAAGAAGGCAACAGAAAACTACTAGCTGCAATTATGATGAAAATGGGTTCCTTCTGTGTATTATTTCTTTCTGGTCAACCAGAAGACCCTTGACCTCAATAGGCATGACAAAATAATTAATTGCTTTTTGCTGATGACAGCTTTCAAAATAAACATGAGACACATAAATGTCCAAGAATATAATATAGAATGAAACACATAAAATTCACACAAATCACAGATCATCAGATTTGGAAGGGACTGCTGGAAATCACCTAGTCCAACCCCTCTGCTAATCCTCAATTATAAATGAATTTAACATTCTTCTAAGGTGCAGGTCTTCCATGAATTTTCAGAACAAGTTGGCAATTCAGAGAATTATAATCAAGACATATGATGAATTGTATTTGTTTTCACTGTAGATCTGGAAAAGGAAGAAGGAACCTTTCAGAGAAACAACAGCTAGCTAAAGCAAAAAAAAAAAGCTCTAGCAGAACACTGCTTCTGCTACTCCTTGCTAACCTTTACTATTGAAAGTTCAGCTTTTAACAATCCAGGTAAACAACAAAATCAGAGGCATTTTAAAGAGAAGACAGTTTTGATCTGCTCTTTCTGGATTTTGCTCTTCTCTTTACACATTAGTATTCCTTGTCCCTTGCAGAACTACAACTCACCTACCTTTTTTAAGGAGTCAAAAGGACCTTAATGAGCAAAATAAAATGTTTTTGTTTTTTTTTATTCAGGCTCAGATTGTGTCTCATCTGTGATCCTATATTTTACTTAAATAATTCTAGGGTAGAAACCAGTTTCCACTTCTATTATAATTATGTCACTTAAAGATGGCAAATTAACAATTTACTTCTGGTAAACTATACTCTTGAAAAACTTGTAGAAGATGCCTAGAACTTCAGTCATTTTGCCTTTGTTATTTTTTCTTAGCTTTCTAGGCAGAGACAAGAGGAAATTGAGCTTCCCCTCAATCAATAAATCAAATCATCCACAAATTAAAAAGGTGCAGTTCTAGTAAGCATGAGATTATAGTTCCGATTTCAGACCAAATCCAATGCAGTTATTAAAAGTTATTGAGTGCAGTCTGTTGTAAATTTAACCAAAGATAAAAGTAAACCAAATCCAGATATTATGCAGAATTTAACCAAAACCATGCAACATCAGAAGCTTGGAGAATTTCATTATCTAACTCCAGTGAATGTTCTTTCTGTTTTCTTATATTTTCTTTTAAATATCAAGACATATTGAGTGTCATTCAACTACCCAGAATAAAATTGTGATATTGTTCTGCATAGAAATTACAGTAGAAAAAACAATAAAACAATAAAACCCACCCAAAACCCTAAAGAATCAAATGACACCAGACCTAGGAATAAAAGATACCATTCAAATTAATTATTTCCAGTTAGGCTTGAAAAGATATCCATGAATATAAGCACATTCTTTAGTTTCAAAGACAATGAAAAATCCAAGAAAAAGGCCAAGAAAAATAATATGAATAATTTCTGATAATTTTAAATTTTTCTTCGCAATAAGATAGAATTTCTCACTCAACTTATTTCATGAAAGTTCTTTAACAATATAGTTTTCCTTTGATCTAACTAGGAAACTAATTTTTTTTGATCCTTTAAAAGCAACAGTTTTCAGAATTTTCAAAGCCTACCAACCAGGAATGTAGAGGATTCATCTCATTAAACACTAATGCTCCAGAAGCCAATTGATAAGTATGCACTGAATTTCAGTATTTCTATTTTTTATATTAATCTACTTCTATTCATGCCTTAAATACAGTGTACCTTTAAAAGAAATAATTCCATCTGCAGATTATATAAACTAGCTACTAAAAGACATTTGTTTCAATACATCGGCTTTCCCAAATACTACACTCTTCTGCTACAAGTTTAGCCTAAATAAAGCAACTCACACATGAAATTTGAAGGGGCAGAAGTAGCTAAATGCATAGTATACTAACACTTTCTTGCTCTTGAAGTTTTGGTCTGTGAAGAAGAAACTAATCCTTTTTAAAGCATTTTCATTATGTAAACTTCTATATACAGATAAAACCTTCACAGTTACAATCACACTATTATTCTATTATACTCATCATCAGAGCAAATATATTGAAGTTCTGCTTTACTGAAACACGTCCCTAAGTATTCAGTGACTACTACTTGTAGAAATAATGTCAGGTTACTTAGAAATCTTCCCTTCCTAATCTTTACTGATGGTTACATAATGATTTCTAATTATATTTTCTTAACTTGAAATTCATATTCAAGTATGCTGGCCACACAATGATGACAGTAGATATCTACCTGAATCATTGTAATTTCAAAAACTACAATACCTAAGTTCGCGGCATTTCTGTAAAACAAAGTTTGGATTATTCAAAATATAACATTCAAGAAAAAGTATATTTTAATAATATTGGTCACAGAATATGAGAATCTTTGTTGAGCAGCAGGAAAAACATAAGGAATAATTTTGTGTATTTATGATAAAAGTATTTCACTACCAAAGACAACAGCAATTCCAGCATAAGCTCAAAGACCAATAGTTTTGTAAAGCCTTGCTGACAGGCAAAGTAAGCTTTTTTTTCTATACCTGGAAGTTCTTTCTCTTCAACACTGCATGCCAAAGATCCAAACGAATAATTAGCTGGACTGATTGCAGGAGTAGAAATAAAACTTGTACAACCAATGGATGTGTTGATTTCAAAGTAATTGTGGCTGTGATTCATGCGGTGAAATTCCAGAGAAGATACTATTGATGTGCGCTGCTTGGGCTACAAGAAAAACAGAAGTAAAGAGTGAAAAATACAGACTTTTTGCATAGTTTTCATTACTTGACAGCTAATAAATTTAACTAGGGTTTCTCTCCTTCTACTGTATTTATTTGGTTCAAAGGTTATACTTGCAAAAATCATTTCATATGCCAAGCTGTGGTGTGGATAGATAATTTCCTTCAAAAATCTGGATTAATCTTTATCAGAAAAAAATGCAGGTCTACATTCTAATCAATTTAATTCAAAATAAAATGGTGTTTTACAGCCTTGCATATAATAATTGTAATCATCTTTCGATAAGAAAGGGAGCTCTTCACCAGCTGCATTGCTGGGCACATCTTGCAAAACAATTAGACTGCTGATGCCTGTTTAATGGAATTTACAAAATAATAGCAAGCACTCATCACTCGAAAGCAGCTTTCTGCTGTTTGATCTATTTATAAAGGGCTGTCTTAAATATTCAAAGACTGAAATTTCTAAAAGCTAAGGGGAAAAGTGTCAGCTTTAAAAACATTCATGAAAATCAAAGTTTCTTCATGAGTTCTCATGGAATAATGAAAAGCTTTGTAACAGCTTGTATCAATTGTATTATTCACTTTCAAAATTTGTATTATTCACTTTCAAAGTGAACCTCTGAATTGATCCCACTGACTGACTGTGTTTTGGACTGCAGAGCAGCTTCAGAGCATGAGAAGCCCATTCCTTTTTGGTGGATCTACACCACAAAGTACATTCCAGGATTGTACAAAATGTGCTCCAACTCTTCATGGCCTTTTGACCATAGTATCACACTAAAGCTAGTTCAAATTAAAAAAACAATTAAATGTATATAGCGCAACCATCGGGTCAGCAACAATGTTTTTCACTACATAAGTCTGTTCCAATTGCACTGCACTACTTATTA
Source organism: Lathamus discolor (assembly GCF_037157495.1). NCBI lineage: Eukaryota > Metazoa > Chordata > Aves > Psittaciformes > Psittacidae > Lathamus > Lathamus discolor. The sequence continues at coordinate 52,950,117 of NC_088884.1, forward strand.
ATACAGGCATAATCTTAGTGCTTGATGTCATGGACTATAAGACACAGACCACTGAAAGTCTGCAATGTCATACTAGTCTGTTGCAGAAGCCATATGGCTCCATACTCAAAATATCCTAACAGTAACCATACTCCTTAATGCTTCAAGACTAATGACCTAAACCAATAAACATCTCCTCCAAAATAGGCCCTGCTTCCAAGTTTATAGTTGTCAGTATATTTATTTCATGACAGTGATAAACATCTCAGGAATGACTGTCTTAGATAAATAAAGGTGGGAAAAGTAAATACAAAAAGAGAGTAAAGAGTGCTTTAACTCTTTTATTAGCATGCCAGGCCTAACAGGTCAGAATATTTGTAAAGGTCAAGAATTTGCTACTTATTAGCATCATTAGTGTCAAATTGTTGCCTTGGGAGCAATAAGATGGACCATGAAGCTATTCACCATCCCTTACATAGAACTACCTGTTAAAATACAATCTATCCCAGTGGAGTAATGTTCAATTTTGTTGTCTATTTCATTTTTACGTTATGTGTCCTTATGTTATGAGTCCACAATGTTTGTGTTACAAATACAGAACCAGGCTGTTTTCACTAAAAATTCACTCTCCTTAATGGAATGTCAAACAAAAAACTGAATAGGTTTAGGTCTGTATAATGTTGGTTGCTTGTTAGGTTCTGTTGGGCACCAAGTGATTTAACTGTGTCCTGTTAAAACTAAGAAAAATTGTGAAGAGTAAATTCAGGCATTCATCTGGAACTCATCTATGGTCTATTGAGGGGATTTACTTACTTTAATAATCAAAAGAAGCTTCTGCCTTGAAAGACTCTGATTCCTAGGTCTAGTGATTTCATAGGAGAGTTCAATAAAAAAGGGACAGACTCCAACATCAAACAGTTTGGTTAAAAGCCAATGCTTGGGACCTGAGCCAAAATCACTCTCTCATCAGACCAAAAATATTCATGTGTATTAATTAAACCTAAACTGCATGCTTTTGCTGGACAACAAATTAATCAATGACCTAATTATTTCTAAAACTGGAAAAGAACTCCACTCTTTTAGAAACATGTTTCTGGCCCCTTTCCCAAGCAATGGTGTTTTTGTGGTTTTGCAGGACTTCAGCTTCAGAGTTGACAAGGTGACACATCAAGTAACACGATGTGTGAAATCTCCAGTTATTCTTAAACTGAGACACTTCCTATCACAAAGGGCACCTGGGATGGCCGAGAAGCATCTGATACGTCATATAGACTTTTACTAACTTAAAGGTGATCAGCTATTTCACAAAGCTATTTTCACAAAGCCATCTGCAAGGTCTTGGGGAAGGAGGGTGAAGGTGAAAACAAACAAGAAAAACAACGCACCCCAGACTGTTCTGAAACTTCTTTTACAGATCAGTTTAGTTTACAAATGCTCACAGATTCCAAAAATGTGTCCATCAACAAATAGCTTTGATTTGTTCTGAAGACATGGGTCAGTGATATAAAATAAGTCTAAAGTGGTTTTCAAACATGATTATGGAAAGCTAGAAACATGTTTTCTGTTTGTTCATGATAATATGCAACCATCTGCTGACCTAGGTGATATAAAATACTTCCTATATTATTTTGGGCTTTGACATTATTAATTCAGAGAAGCATATCTCAGTTTAATGTCTTTCCAATCTGATTCTATACAGAACCTCCTGCAGCCTCTAGTACTCCACAGCAAAACACTTCTGTTACATTCTCTGGAGTTAACAAGGTCCATCTGTCAACATGTGCCAATAATTTTTCCACATAATTACACAAGAATTTAGCATGTGAGCTTTTGTAGATAGCTAGAGAAGCCTTTTGCACCTTTGCTTGGTCCTGTAAAATGTTATGTTGTTAAAGTACGTTAATTGTTCATATAATAAATGCTAAGAGAGATGCAGTAAACCAGTTTGTGTTGACTGCATCCCTCTGCTTGTGTCTCTCTAAAGTACAGTTTACACAAAAACTGTAGAAAAAAAATGATCTTTTTCTACAGTCAGGATTAAATTCAGTTCCAGATTTAAACAACTAAATTTACAGCATAGCTATTTACATCTCCACTAAATAATTAAGCTCCCATTACAGTCAGTTGAAATCTAGTCAATACAATCAATAGAGTCCAGAGAACAGTTCACCTCACCCTAGTCACCTTGGTATCAGTTCACTGCCCTTAGCGCAGGTATCAGCCATCACTGAAGAATCCCTGGGGCACCCTACTTGGCCTCCAGCTGCCATTTCGGGGAAAGAATTGAATCTCACATCTCTCCTGAGCATGATGGGAGGTTATAATGCAAATTAGACAGAGATTCTTATATACAGAGTTAAAAGCATATGTGTTTCAGTCCCAGATTGAATTCCACCTGTAGCTCACACACACACTCTAACACTTCATGTATTAGAATATGGAGTCAAATTCTAGCCTTACTGGTGGAATGTGTAGCCAGCAATTAACAAATCACTTACTGGAGTCCTGTACCTTGGTTCCTGAATTGCATCTGCCAAAGCCATTTCTAAATTACATTGACTAAGATCACTCCCGATAGGTCCTCAATAATTCTAAGATTATTTACTACATGGAAAATTGTAATATCCAGAAAACGTAGTCAGGGTTCTATAGCTGTGGAGATTATACAAACACAAAACTCTGTCCCAGAGAGATGATGTTTTCTTCATTCTTTATACCAAAGCCAGCTTTGTCCACTACGTGTTTTCCTTGTACTAACCAAAACACCTGCACACACTTAGACAACCCTTGTGCAATTGTAACATTTTTATGGCTTAATTTCACCCCAGTAAGTATGCTACATAGCCACATGCAGAGTTTTTCCTTAACTACATATTCTTTATTCATTACATTCATGTATTTAATTTGTTTTGTGTGAACCTTCTTAATGACTGATTTTGCTTAAAATGTTTCTTCATGACTATTACTTCACTTGTCATAATACTGACCCAGAAAAACACTAAACCAGCATACCAAATCAGGCTAATGAAGAAAATTTGTCAATGCGAAAGCAAAAATATACCAATAAAATTTTTGAAAGATATTGTAATAACACATTTTAAATAACTTTCAAATCATCTCTAATAAAAATATTTGCATGTTAAATCAGTAATGGACATATATCAATGAAAGATACCACTTTGAACACTGCAAAACAAGAAAGGCATCAAAATACACATACTGTCAGAGGCAAGTACTGACTTACAGTGTTCCCATGAATGGAAGTTGCATGTAAATTCTGTAATGCTACCATGACTCCCATGTAACACTGCAAGCACACAAGGGATTATTCAAATATTTCTCATAACATTTAGCAGAGGCAGTAGGGCAAAATTCTTTTCTTCAGTTAACTTAAAAATATTTTTCCAGCTTTGAAGTACTGCAATATAAGTTTGTGACTCTGCCTTCATTTATCTTTGGGATTTGTGTAGATAGGACCATCACAGTCTTTAAAGAATTAATTCTCACAACACTCCTCTGCACTATGGCAGAGCTATTGGCCCCATTTTACAGATGCTGAACTAGGGTATAGAGCTCTCCCAATGGACAGATGTGTGGCTCATTAAACCACTAAGACCCAATGAGCCTGACGAAATTCTGCATTTTAGTAAATCCTGACAAATTTCAGCTGTCCTGCATAACGTAAAAACTGGGTTCAGTTGTGTTACACCATGCAGAAAATGCACTATAGTATAAAGAACTGAACCCACATTCTCAAATTCCAGCTATTACATAAAATGCAGACTTAGCAAAGAAAGTAAAATGCTGTAGCCCCTTCCTCAGGCTCATCTCACATATACAACATCGTATGGGTGTAGCCGTGTGCCCACATAAATCCCTCATTTTGGTACCAGCCCAGATGAATTCATTCTTCTCATTCCCTGATCAATTCACTCCTACTTCAGAAATTTTCCTTTCTCCAGCTTCTTTCTTTCTTAAGATCCCATTCTAATTGTACATACTCATTTTCCCACCTACCTCTTGCTTTTTCTCAATTTTCTCCCATCTAATGTTACATTCCCTTGAAAACAGCTTGTTTTACTCTAAACCACTCTTGACAGTACCCTAGCTGATTCCACCTCTATTTGGTCTTCCAAAACTTGCTTCTCTGCTTTCTCTGTGGTTTTGTCATCAAGGTCTCTCAAATGAACTCCGTAACAGTCTTATCTCCCACCGGCTTTATCAGTCACTACAACCCTCTCGTTGTCCTTTAATGAATTTGATTTTAACCTCTGTCATCCCTTTCAGATACAACTTTCACATCACTTTTATGGTTTCTCAGTCTTCTATCCTCTGCCTCAACATCCCAACATACCATCTCTATCTCTTTTGCTCATGTGCACTTATATAAAATCCCATAACATTCATAATTTTCTTGGTAAAACACAGCCCGTAAAAAAAAACGGCTTCTTCACTTACTCCTGTATCCAGTACCTCAGGTTTGATTTGCAGAAATCAGCAGGCCTGATACATTTTCATTAGTCAATGCTGCTGCCAGAAGTTATCCAAATAAAAGGATCTGAATTAAGATGATCAAGTAGCCTTGAAACTGCAAAACCTGGAGATTACAATGGATATAGGTTTGATTCATCTATGTCACCTAGAAGTGAAAGACTGCACTGAACTATTACTAGACTCCTGAATTAATTATTCTGTCAAGCCTCAAAATTCCATGTAACAGAGTTGAAGAGATGTTCTGTCTTAAAAAGATAATACAATTTTCTCTTTTTTTCATTTTATAGATACTTAAATTATGACTAGAATAAAAAATCTTGACATTCTTGTTTTTACTTCCCAGCATCTTAATTTAATTTAAAAGCAGAAGGCAGAAATTACACAGTGGCTGGCAACAAATATGGCCCAAGCAGCCACAACAGGGACCTTACAAGATCATAGAAATTTAATAAATAAATAAATAAGTATATATCAAAAAATGGTTTATCTGGTTTTTAACTATATATACTTTTCATTAGTAAAAGCATAGTGCATTTTAAAACAAAATTCATTTTTAATGTCCTAGAAATTTCTGTTTGACTGATTTTAATTTAAAGAAAGACACATCTTGCATCCTGCATGAGCAGCAAGTTCCTACTTCTTCACAGTAGCCTCGTAGCCCACTGGCATACTTTGATCACTTCACTGCTACTGACATGCTCAAGGATGGCACAGACAGATCCCTCTTTCCTGTAGCCTATGGTCAGGAAGTCATGCAGTGTGATTCTAGGTACCATATAACCACAGTAATTTCTGTTCCTGTGGTTCTGTTTTCCTCTGTGCATGTTATATTAACTTCTCCTTTACAAGTCCTCCACTGGAGTATGTAACTAAAGGTCAGAGGTTGTTGCCCCCTTCCATCTTCCACCTCTGGTCTTGTCTCAGATGACAAATCAGACTGGAAATAAATAAGGGCGAAAAAAGAGATCACCCAGTTTCCATTTTCCTTGGCTTCTACTTTCATTCTAATTGGGACAATAAGGCAGCTGTGGGTTGTGAAGTACAGCAGTTCTGAATGCTAAAAAATGTAATAACTTCAAAGTAGTTTTCCTCTTTGACAGATGTGACTAGATTTTGAAGATACACCATTATTCCTATCCTGGGAAAACATTGCTTGAAATGAGCTTCAAATTGCAACAGATAAATTTGATAAATAAGAGGAATGTTTTATACCTTAGCTATAAAAAATTTCTAACTTTCAAGTATTAAAAAAGTGTTATTTTCACTGAAACAGTTGGAAAATGGATGTAAGGCTATTTTCTTAAAAAAAAAAAAAAAAAAAAAAGCTTAGCTTCCAACTGTTAGCAACATCCCATTTTGACCCACAGATTATGAAAATTGCTCATATCATTACATTTGTACATTACCAATTTTGAAGGGACAAGGTGATGACGGATTTCTAAGTTACATGTATGAATGTATGAAAATTTGGTGTATTTTTGGATGATGATACAGGATTACTCAGTACCTGAGGTGCTCAAAACCAGTGAGTGCTACACAGAAACAAAGGAAAATGCTAGGAATCTGGTGAGATACCCATCAAAGCACTACAGAAAGGCTTTAATCTTTCAGATTCTCAGTGTGTTGCTCTTTCCAAGCATTATATGTCCTGGGGCAGGGCAGTTGTCATGGATTGGTTCACCCTCCTACTATTAAACTTCATTAGCCTTCAGAGCAGGGTATTCAAAGCAGAATTACCTACCAGGAATGATCCCTGGCCCATCCAAACTCCAAATCAGGCCTGACAGTGGATACTTTTGGAGAGAGAGAATAGTAAAGGACCAAAATTACAGCCAGGACTGTTAAAAATTCAATAGTATAGATGCAACCTTCCAGTGCTCAGAAGCTTGTTTTACTAGTGTAGATGTACATACCTACCTTTCAGTGTCTGAAGTACCTTTATGCTCAGTAATTCAACAATTCGGTCAGTAACAAGTTCAGATATTAAAAATACTCTGTTCTTCTCTACAATTTGTGCTTATATTGAATCAGGAAACACAAGCTAAAGAATCTCTCCAGCTAAGCGACCAGCTTCAACCAAGCAACAAGATGCATGTAGAAGTAATATTCTAAAACAAAACACTCCTGACAATAAAAAGTGCTCTGCTTTAATTTGTACTTTTGCTTTAGTATCCTGTTGAACTATAATTAAATGCACTCACACATACTGTTTGCTGTTTTCATTAATACTGTGTATTGGGTAGATGTGTTTATGTTTTCATATTATCTCAGCTCTAATTAAAAGAATCTAAATAGAACTATGTTTTATAGTTACTTGTCAAAGGAGATCTTTTACAATGCATCTCTATAAAAATATTTTGGTTAATGTTGTTATTAAGTAGGCACAGAGCATCCATTAAGCTCAAAGGAAATTTTTTTTTTTAAAGATCCTCCTCCGGAGCTGTCATATTTCTTCTACCATTAATTCTGTGGCAATACAGGGCAGGAAAAAATCAGTCCTGTGAGACAATTCCAACCATAGACCTGTCTTCTTGTAATTCTTACTCAGTATTTCAGAATAACAGATTTTCATAATATCAGTCCTATTTGCAGTCATGCACTGATGAACAGATAGCCACCACTTAATAGCACTGGCAGTATATCGTTTAATTATTTGCTTTTCCTAACAAGACCTTTATTTATCCATTTATTTCTGTTTATTCATTTCAACATCATTAGAATGAGAAGATATCAAACTGTGAGCAGTAGATTTGCACAGGTGCTTTAAAGGTTTACAAAGAAAATCTATAGAAAATTTTCTGAAATATATCTTCATACCCAGAATCAAGGTCACTGACTGCTGTCAACTACCTTAAAGTTCTTTCAGTCCTAATGCAACCTTGGAAACACTACATAAAGTAGAGGAACAATCCAGACCTGGCACACTGATGATGAGGACTAAATCTCTGGACCACAGAATACATCCTTATTTTAGCAGGCTTTGGGAATGCTCAGCACTCTTCAAATGCTCAGCACCTTCCAGAACTTCATAAAATCATGTACACAGTTGTGGCTTTTACCTTGGACATGATGGGTTTGATCTCCCACATAATCATAACTCATAATCATAATAATTTTTTTTTTACATTTTATTTGCCTCTTGTGCTAAGCATGGACACTGCACAGAGTTGCACAAAGTCCAGCACCAAAAAATACCAGAGAAAGAAGTGTGTAACTGAGCAGGAAGCATAGGGTGCCTGAACACTAGTTCCGCATGGGGATTTTCGTAGTTATTCCTTTCCTGGCTGAGCATGTTGTAACTTGAGCTGAGGACAGAAAGCAGTTCATGGGAGAAAGAAGGTCTTTACACTCCAGTTGTCCCGTGATCTCATTCAGAAAGAGAGTGGTGAGAATTTATTGCATAACAGTGTTTTTCAGCACTCCTTTTCATGACAAAAAACGTAATAAAGCAGATTTTTTTCTGTTGCAAAACAAGTTCAGTAGGTGCCTTATAGAGTCCTTGTGCATTTGTGCACTGTTGCAACAGCCTGCAGTGAGGGTTTCACTAAGTTTGCAGAGACAGTCATATACCAACTCCAGCTAACTGTGACAATAAATGCTTTTCATTTGGGAAGAACTAAGGGTACTGCAGGAGGAAATAACTAAGGTTATTTCATCATGGGAAAATAGTGATACTAATCCACTTAAAAATCCTGTTTATGGAAAAATTGGTTCTGAAAGTTTATTTTCTGGAACTGTGATTTTTCAGAGCTGCCTCTAAGATGATTTTGTTTGGTTTTGCTCAAAGTAATACCTGCACCTAACTGCAAAAAGGATGAGGTATAACCTCCTTGAATGTAAATTACTATCACTTTTTAGGTGAATGTGAGAGATTCTGCAGCATATATCTCCTACAGTCTCTCTGTCCATTAATGCCCAGGCTGTTACAGGAGGTGGAATGTCATGGTCCCTGTCCCTCATGCCTAGATGAACTACATCTGCATTGGTACACCAGGCTCACTGTACATGCAGAAAATAGTTCTACCTTAGGCAAGGCACACCTGGTAGCCTGAAAAAGTTCAATAGGTCTATTACAGGCTATAGATGTCCTACAACATTCTATTACTGCTTGCAGAAAAATGAGACAATTTCTTTTGTCCTCTAACATTTAAACTATTACATTCTATTATATTGATAAATGTCTTAGCCAGAGGAATAATGAACCATACATAAAATTGTAACTTTGTTTAAAGAGGTTAAAAAAGTTAAATAGAAAAAAAATGTTGACTAATGTAAAGACAACACGTCCAAACTCACAAGAAAAATAAAAAGGTATTATGATGAATAGATTATTGCAGATTTTAGCAATAAAACCAGCAAGAACAAGATGATGAGATTTTATTATGTCAGACACACTGAATTTCTCTCTTCCTTTGTCTTTCTACCAGAAGCCCTCTTTATATCACTGAAACAACAGCCTTAGGAAGTTGGGCTATTCACATAAAATGGGGAAAATACTAATTCATGCTAGATATAATCAAAGTTACTTTTAAATAATCCACATTAAGACACCAAAAGCTGTACCAACAGTGAGTCATTTGAAACATATCTTAAAAAGACAACAAGAGAATATGCAAATGCTGGATTACATTTAGTATAGAATGTAAAAGGTGAGAAGTCAGAATTCAATTTTATGACCATTAGACCCCCCAATTCACCCACCAGTGAATAGCACTGGCAAAAGAAACAGTCTCTTAGGATAAAAAGGTGCACCTTCTCCCTCTATGTATATAGTTCATTTTTTTGAAGCAGACCTGAACAAAAAAGTAGGGAGATTCTTATTAAATTGAGTGGCTAATACAAAAATATACATGAAGCATCACATGCAGCTCATTTTTGTCTAAGTTTCATCTAGACAGAGAGCTATAGGAATTGTGGTAGAACAAGCTCAATTTTACTACCACTTTCTAAAATTCAAGTCTGACAAGGTAAGTTATATTTTACTACATGTACTAATGCAACTAGGTAAAACTTGAAAGAGAGACTAACATTTCCGAGGACTTCGGCTAACTCATTAACCTACTTGGTCTCCTGCCACACCTCATTTTTTCTCCTATGTGCTGTTAGCATACTTCACAGACGCAGTTGCGAAGTTGAAGAAGTACTATCTTAGTCTTCATTAATTAGCAATTAATGAATTAAAAACTTACTAAGACTTGTCTGACAATCCAGAAAAAAAAAAAAAAAAAAAAGATCAAGTGATTCAAACCCTGAACTCAATTCAACTATATTTGTTTCTTATCGGCATATATATAATTTCTCAATAACCCCTCTTTTTCAGAGGCCGACCCTGTGAAAATCTGAAAACAACTCATGTATTTACAAAATGCTAGATCATAGCTAAAAGCCATAGCTAAGATGCACAGATAAAAAAGCATACAGATCCCTGAATTACTGTTAAGTGTGCTCACTTCAGGGCTGGATGGCACTGTGGCACTGAACTTAGTACTGCTTCTGAGATCTGAGTTAGCATCTCTCCAGAGTGTGTGCCAGGGATATACATCATTTCAGTTAAAATAAGCTTTAGCTTTAGTAACAGTACACTGAATGGAATAGTTGAGACATATCCAAAGACAAGTTTAGACAGATTTTAGGGAGCATCTCATAAGAGATGAGCATTAGGGTCACAACAAACTTCAGGTTTATCACTTCAAAATTCATCATTGAAGAAAAGATGGGTTTCCAGAAATATGAGTGAAAGGTTGGTGCGAAATAATAATCCTAGCCAGGTTTTATGATGGCATGTTTTTAATATAAGATGGAGAATAATTAGGACCAGATTAGACACAGCTAGAATGAAAAAGAAAAAGCAAGTTCTGAATGTACTCTGAGGAACCAATCTCTTAACTGACCATGCCAGTCCCCTCAGGATTCACACCTTGTGTATGAGATTGTTCCTGTCTCATACTTGCCAGCTGCGGTACTTTTACCTCGTGTGCTGGCAGTGCAGCATCACAGCTTCTCTCTTCAGGGACCCCATGTAGCAGGTGTAGGTGACAGGGTTCCCCACCGGCTGCATTTGATATGGGAGCCTCTGGAACAGGAGAGAGGCCACTGTGTTGTGCTTAACATCACATTCATACAAACATCTTAAAAATCTGTTGGGTGCTGAAGCATGTATATGCACTGCCATCATGTGAGCTGACATGCAGTCTCCGAAAGAAAAGGCCAAATAAAACAGGAGGCAGGATGACCCCCACCTCTGCCTTCTTAACTCAGCTCGCCAGGGTTCTCCTTTTCCACTCTCTGCACCACCTGCCCTCGCCGGACTGGTGGGAGGAAGGAATCTTTGGTCCCTTCTGCTGCTTCTTATACAGAAATACAGTGCTTCTCCTCACTGCAGGTGAACTGTTATATGCACAGCCCTCCAGGAAAGATAAGTGAGGCTATAAATGGAAATAACAACATGAGTTGAAAGGCTAGCCTTCCCTGGCAGTTTCATCCAAGTTACCAAAGCCTGCCTAGTGCAAAACCAGCTGCTGAAGAATTTCCCATTCTGCCTTTTACTGGCACCTTCCTGTACTAGATGCACAAGACGTATGAAAAGAGGAAAGGAATGACAGCTGGTGTGGAAATTTATATGATCCCTGCTTTCTATCTGTTTAAAATCTGTTTATTTTGCTAGAAAAGTGCAAAGAGGCCCTGGAAGACAAGAGATAATTAATTAATTTACATGCATTGTATAACACTATTCATTAGTTTTACATGAGTGGTAAGAGGTCAGTCAAGAATAGAATCCATTGTGTTAACCTTCAAAGAGCTTGCCATGTAATTGAATGCAGCAGGCATGGGATAAAGGAATTAAATATGCAGGCAGAATTAATATTAACGGTTTGCAAACATTATATTGCAAATATATACAGCTTTGATGCCTAAATTCTTTGGTTAAGATCTTGGGGGGAGGTGACTAGGTAAGCAACAAAAGCAAAGAAAAGGAAGAATATTGAAGGAGTGTGCATAAAACACATGGAGAAAGAAGCATAACGGGATCTGAATTCTATAGTGTATTCAACTTCTCATGTATTAGTGCACAGGTTTACAACATACGTTAAGCACAAGCCTACATGTGCCTTTCTGCTGTTTTTTTCTGCATAGGAAGTATGCCACATGTAGGGCCACATGAGAGACATTTTAACAAATGTGGTAAAGTTCTGACCATATATATCACACAACTAGCTTTAGTTCTGCAGAACGATGAGAATACTGGGAGTCAGTAAATGGTATGATTTAAAGTTGAAAATAGCTCCCCAGAATCTGCTGAATCCATTCAGAGTTAACTAGCAGGAGAACATCACCATTCAGTGTACTGAGTCCATCTGTTGGCAATATCATGATGGAAACGGCTTTTTAAATGCTATTTTCAATAAGCTATCACACAACAGCTTGTTCCCAACAATATTCCAATACCTTTCTGTTTGCTTACCACCTACTATAAAAAACAGCTTAGAGGGAAGAAGGCATTTCAGTACTATACTAATGTAGGGTAGGAGGGACAGAGAGACTACAGGAACCGGCAAAATGAGAAACAACTATAAAAAGACAAAAGGAGAGGAAGCTGTTATTTTAGACCCCCTGCAATCTAGATTTAAACGAGGATATGGAACCCAAGGTACTGCAGTGTCAGAGGGATGGTATGCAGCCAGTCATTAGCATTATCATGCATTGACAGTGTCAGCCATAAGAAACCAGTGGCTCCTAGGTAAAAACAGCAGGTGCTCCTTGAAATTACCTCTAAGTCTGCAAGACCTGAAATCTGTGCTCCAATGAGTTCTGAAAGAAAGATTCACTTTCATCACTGTGACATGCTCACAAGCATGGCACCAACACAATCTGTCCTACAGAAATCTTACCAAAATATCATGTATCCATCAGCTTACTCGTCAAGTAAAAAAAATGCCAGCAATGTACTGATGATACAAAACCCGCATCCACTAGCATCAAAGCGGCTCACTGGCAGAGATCAGCTCAGCAATGAAGAACAGATGGCATTTGAACCCAATAATAGGTAGGAGAGGAACAGGATTTCTTCCGGTTCACACCAGAAAAGTCTCACAGTCAGTTCAGTGTGTACTTGTCAGCTAGCTTTAACACACCTAGTGTCATGCCTTTTTAAGTGGGGAACTAGATAACCCCCTGAGGTTTCTTCTGACCCATGTTGCCCTATGACCCCAAAATAAACTCCTCTATGCCGACTACCTCTACCTTCACTAATAACTCGAATTCTAAGATTTATTTGCTTTGCAGCTTTTCTTTTAAAAGGCTGTACTTCTTAAAGAATTAAAAAGGGCACTCAAGTTTTACATATATTAAGTATCTTGTTCACCAATACACTATTAGAAATATAGTTAGGAAGGATAAAAGTAGAGAAACTACACTATAAGGTAACTAAAGAAGATATGAAACATTATGAGACCATGTAAATGGAGATACAGAAAGAGGAAGGAGAACCCAAAAAAAGTAACAGGGAATTAATACTGATAAAAACAAACATAAACTCAGGAGAAAATTAATAGCACATAAAAAAATACAAAATATTACATAAAGACAATGCATTAGTGCTATATGAAATGTACTGGTATCTGTACATTGCTGGGCTTGTTCATAAAATAGTCTGTCTTCTGCTATCAAGACTGCATCCCAAGTACAAAAAAATAATTTGTGTTCTGTTTATCTGCCTCTGACCTATTCAAATGTGCACAGTGATAATGTCCTCTTAGAACACATGCACGATAGCCTGCTTCTAAAATGAAAAACAGAACTAATAAGATGATGCTTATGATGAGCACCTACCTGAGGACGTATAACTTTTACTATGTTTTCAAGTGCAGTGTCTGGTGATGGAGGAGAGCAGTCAGGTGTTGGGCCTGTAGAGCTGTTTCTATGGTTACCAGATCCTGGTGCAGTAATTGCTACCTGAGGTGCATTATCTGTGAATAAAAATAGCATTTATGTGAACTTACAAATACTTCATATATTTTAAAATAAGAAAAAAAATTATTTTGAAAACAGAACACTACTCAGAACACTTTCAACTTACAAAACCTATTATAATTTAAATGCATCTGGTGAGGAATATATGGTATATCTACACTTATTTTGTCAGCTTATACATTCACTCTACGTTAAGGCAGGATACAGCACTCTCTTACTACCTAAATAAAATGAGGTACAAACCAAACACATATCTTTTACTTTCATAAACCTGAATTACAGATTGTGAATCCAAGTACTATCACTATAGCAGGGGTGATTTGAAAGGGAGCTTTATAATGCACCTCATAACCCATCCTGGAAAATCCAGGATACATATCCTATATAAATCCAAGTTATACAGACACATAGCTGACTTAGAGCATGCTAACAGCCATCACTGACAACTTTCCTGGATACTGGGAGCAATACAACTGATCAGCAAAGATCAATCACACGAAAATATACTCAGCTTCTCAGATGAAATTTGCAACCTCCATAGAGCTCTGCACTGCAGTAGCTAGATAACCTACAGCTTGCTTAAAAATGTCTACATACCTACATGTACATAGGAAACTGCTGTTTGGACAAAATTTGTGATGCTCTTGCCACTTTCTGGCACTGTGAAGGACAATTAAAGGGACTTAAAGTATCATTCTTACCTTCTCTAAATGCCTTTAATGTTGTTCGAACAATGTAAACTTAAATTAGTCCAAATAAGGTCAGAGGATAGAGAGGTCTATGAAATAAGGCATAACTACCCAGTTGTGATGGAAAACAAGCACAAGAATGACTTAACAGGAGGCCAAAAGCTTCACATTACTTCCTGCCTTTTGAGTTGTATTATCAAAGAAATGTTTTAGCTCTGATTCTGGGGAAAATGTCATTGCCTGTGTGTACCTTTCTTTGTGGATCACATGTGCTCTATTTTCCTAAATGTGCTATAATACCTGCAGCTCTGTATTAAGACAATGATTACATTCTCATCTTGGGTCTGTGGGACTCAACTGACAGCCTGCAGAGTTCACAGAAGAAAGCATATTTAGTTGTAATTGAGATGGATCTCCAAAACATGCTTTCACTCTGTGGGCAAATCCACTCCAGAAAAACCCAAACTCCGAATAAACAAAAGCAACTCCAGTGCTATAAGCTGGAGAAGTTTTGCCTAACTAGCTTCTGCAGGAACACAATCTCCTTCATGTGCGTAAGTCACAAATGTCTCTGTGTTACTAATCCTAGAAGCTTCTCCTCCTCAGTCCTACTAGCCTGAAAGAATTATTGGAAACGTAACAGGTATCAAAGGGAAGCAAATACCCAATTACGTTAATGTAGATAACATAGAATAAAGATGAATTGTTGTAAGAATGTAAACTTACGGCTTTTCAAATGTAACAGACATTTTCATTGTGTGGATGAGTCTGAGAAATACTCCCTGCAGAAACACTACATATCTGGATGAGGTCGTAATTTCAATTCAAATACAGACTGGCAAACTGCTCTTCTAAGGCAAATATCAGGCTGGAATGTATCAGCAATGCTGTTAAGATTAGTGAAAGTGTAAACAGAAGTTCATATGGCAGCTTGACAGACACTACAGATAACCTCAGGTGTTACCTAACATCTGACAGAGTGAACCCTCCATGTCACAGAAACAATTCCAAATTTTTGGAAAAATATGTCATCAAAACTGCCAGTCCTTTAGGTCTGGAGTCTTAACACAGAGAAGTGCTCTTCCTGAATCATCACAAGTGCACAGAGAAATACCAGATCTGAATTCATACATTTCAGAAACTAATACGTTTGTTGAAATGACAAATCAAACAAATTTTTATATAGCCTTAGAAAGGAACGTAAAATGAATCGTCATAATAACATCCTTGACACAGAAGAACTAAAATGTCTCTTATGCTTCCCTGTCTGAACTGCTGTCTACCTGTAAAACTGTTCACATGCAGGATGTGAGTATCCAGTGATTTGAAAGCCAAGCTCATCAAAGGAATGACAAGCGGACACTCCACACAGGCCTTACCATACTCTGGAAGTCTCAGAGTGGGAATGAAGGCAAAATATGAGTGATAGGAGCTGAGCCTCATCCTCTTTTAGTCCAAAATATGAAATATTACCTTATTTCATTCTGTGGACAGACTCATCAATAGATAATTATCAACGAACACCCCTGACTGAGGAATCAGAGGCTTGCTTTGAGAGCTCTGTACTCTGTAGAGACACCAAACTAGGGACTACACTGCTGCTGAGACATGTCATAATACAGGTGGCAATACAGGCGTTGTCTAGGAAGATAAGAAATAACTTCTAGAAGGAGAAATGTTCCACATGAATCTAGCCAAGTGTACTTAAAGCAGTTATTTACTTACTGGTGTGAAAAACAAATAGAACAATTGTCTCTGACAAACAGCTAAACCTAACAGAGAAAAGAACACAAACTCCTTGATATTTCATCAGTCCCTGTGTTTCTACTGCGGTTCTTTCACTGTGAAGCCTGTGTTGCTGTGTTTAAGCACAGCTGCTCTTTAGCTATTTAGCACTTGAAAGCCTTGCAAGTGAAATCAGGAAGTCTTACACATGCAGAAGTAACTTAAAGAGCAGATAGTGAGAAATATAGACTGGGGCTGATGGTAAGTTTTCTGGCCACCATTTCATTCCATTTCAATGCCTTATTGGTATTCTTCTCATCTTAGTTTACCCATACTTTAAACATGCAGAAGAGGGTAACAGAGCAATCGAGTTATATCAGCAGGACTTTGGTCCTTCCATAGGAAAGACTTCTTGTTGACGCTGTTCAATGACAGGTCACAGAACATTACGTTTTGCCCTTAGGTACTGCCCCACCCATGAAGCATCAAACTGACTAGTAGTGACATTCTTGGAATGAAAATTTATTGGAAGATATTCTTGGAAGGAGGCAGGGCTGTTATATGCCCCACCAGATAGGGCTACGAAAAACTTCTCAAGCTACAGTGTGTGCATACAATTATAAACAGTTAGGGAACATCTGTAATAAGCAGAAATCTCAGAAAAAAAAACCCAAAACCTAAAAGTAGTTACAGTCTTCCAAGCAAAATAAAGTGGCAACACAATAAGGATGATGTTTGTAGAGTCTAAAACTAAAGTTATGAAAAAACATTCAAACATATTTGTTTGAAATAAACATCTCAAAAACAAACAGAAAAAAAAATCCAGCTGCTCAGTATTCAATGCCTTCACTCCTTTCTCAAGGGAATAAAGTGTCTCACATGTAACGGTTTCTTGTAAACAATTTATTGTGGACAGCTGTTTATTTTCACAGTAGGATCTTCTCATTAGGCAACCAATAATGATTTCACTACCTGTGTCTGCTCCATCAGAGAGAGAATATCGCCATCAAATTAGTTCCTGCAAGCAATCTGGCCAACTTCTCTATTTATGTCTACAGTATTCATTAAGAATGCAGTGCTACAGAAGTTTCATTAAGAATAGATTTGAATATATATTCTTTTCTAATTAAATAATAGAATAATTATGTTTTCATTTTCTTTTCTTATTCTCTGGTAACACAACTAAAGCAAACATTTTTTACATTTAGATATCTATAATGCAAACACTGTAAGTTTCAGTGGAATATTTTATGGCAAAAAGCACTTGGAAAATCAAGAAACTAAAATTTACCGAGGAAAGATTAGCTCCCATGCTAAGTTTCTGACAGGTACTATAGAGGACCAACAGGGAAGTATTTGGGCTGTGATTCTCTTCTACTTACTGGCTCAAGTTGCAATAAATTAAGACACGTTTCTGTACAAGTCAGATATAACACCAGGCTCCACAGATCATCTGGCAGGTAAAAATTACAGAACTGCCGCATGCTCTAACAATATTCCTTCCTGCCTTATCATACATGAGAAACTCTCACAACGATTATGTAATTGGAGCTTATTCTGATTTTTAAAAATGGTTACTGAGAACTTTCCATCCTTAATTTCCTTTGTTGCAGGGCAAAAGAAATAGAATAGGATCAGATACAGAAAAACCATTATGTTATGTTTTCTAAGTCCAGAATAACCAAAATACTTTTTTCAAAGGTTAGATAAACTCAGCTTTTGGATTAACTGGACCCATTTAGTGTAGACTACAAAAACAGCTTTATTGGTTACATCCTGGCAAATCTTACTAATTTGCTTTGTTTGCTGGTTGATTGATTGGCTTACCATACCACTAACATCTCATGGACATATTTATAAAGATGGTTATTCTTAAATTTCTCACCAAATAGACATCTTAATTTCCAAATTTTAATGCTACTTAAAATTCTATTTGCTACTTTTCCCAATTACTGAAATATTTACAGTAGAAGCAGACTCAGTATTTACAGCAATGGTCACATTACTGCTTCATACAAGTTGCCTGTGCATATTAGTCTTTCCTTCACGTATCAAAAGACTGTAATTACAAATAATGACATCATTGTTTGGAAGTTGAAGATCATGTTGTTCCTATCACTATTTAAAAGATCTTTACTCTCAAGGCACACTAGCATTCCCTAAATTAGAGCTACACTTTTGGTTACAAACAGGAGGTTTGATTTCAGTTACACTAAAAACTTTTAATATTGAATCAACTTCACCAAATCAGAAATACAGATTAGCTTTTTACTGGTCTATTCCAGTTATTCCATAGTTCACTAAAAGTTACATATTCTTACAGGAAAATTACAAAAAAGAAATTTAATAGCATTGAGTAAGAACTAATTCACATAACTGGTTTGGGGTTTTTTTTAATTTATTAATTAAATAGTTTTAGTATCATTTCATACGGGAAATGCTTATTTTTCACAGCACCTTTTTCTGAGACCATTAAGAGAGAATGGAAGCAGCAAGACAAACACCTCAGAATAAATTTTTCATCACACTCACAATTGCAAAAAGAAAAAAAAGATGCTTTTGTGCATAGTACTCAATTTTATTGATTATCCAGTTCAATATTATTAAAGTGTAATTTATAGAAGCGCTGTTATCTTGTTCATCAAAATGTTTAACTGTGACGTACACCTCATGTTTCACACAAAGACTATTGTATGAGAGTGTCCTGGGCTCATATGTAACAGCTATTTTTCTCCTTCTCAATAGCTGGTGCAGTGCTGTGTTTCAGCTTTAGTCTGAGAACAATGCTGATAACATACCAATGTTATAGTTCTTGCTAAATAATGCTTACCTGGATCAAGGATTTTCCAGTCTGTCATGCTCTCCTAGTGAGGAGGGGCACAGGAAGCTGGGAGGAAGCAGACAAAGACACCTGACCCAAACTAGCCAAAGGGGTATTCCATACCACAGCACGTCACACCAAGTATATAAACTGGGGGGAGACACTCAGAAGGCCAAGACTGCTGCTTAGGCTGGGCTGGGTATTGGCCGGTGGGTGGTGAGCAATTAAATTGCGCATCACTTGTGTTTATGGTTTGGGTTTTTCTTCCCTTCCCTTTTTAGTTTTCTATTCTCTCCCCTGGTTACTTTCCTTATCAGTATTATTAATAGTGGTGGGTTTGTATTATACCTTAGTTATTGGATTATTCTTAGCCTGTGGGGTTTACATTCTTCTGATTCTCCTCCCATCCTGCCTAGAGCGGGGCAGGGGGAAAGAGAGGGAGTGAGCCAGCAGCTGCATGATTCTGAGTTACCCACTGGTCTTAAGTGTTAACAAAGAGTTAACATCACAACCAATCCTTTCATAGGAAGAAAAGTTGCTTCTACCATCACTGACATTATGATTAATTCACAATGGTCTTTCAGTACAAAAAGGATTTCTGAGTAATATATATATAACACATTGCATAATGTCATTTACATCTATCTAATAAGACTGATTTTTTAACCAGATTTCAGTGCCTAAAGTTAAACTTCTGTATTCATATGCTAGTAGCTGAACTGCTATAAAAAAATTGCATTATTTTGTTCCATCTTCAGCAATTCAAAAACCAATCTTCAGATTTGCAAGGTAGTATTTCTCTAAATGCAGCTACATTTGCTAAACTCATCTTTAAATCAATGAAAACCTTATTAAAACAGTATTCATTAGAGGTAAAATATACTCTATATAAAGATATATAATCCTGACGAAATATTAGATCAGAGGAACAAGACCTAAGCTTCATTGATTATACGAAGATATGCATTAGCTTTAAACAAAGTCCAAGACAGCTTGCTCAGACACTTCTACTGTAGTCAAATACGGCAAGATTCAACTGCCAAAGCATTGTTAACAATGCCATCTCGGCAGTCCAAGGTAACTCAAGGCATCTGCCTGAGGCCTTTACTGTCTTTCTATGAGATTTCACTGTCCTTCTAAAGCATCAACTTGGGACACACAAAAGCATTTTATATGTCAGTAGACAGCTATGTATGGCAACTGAATCAAGGTCCTAAAATTATGAGGGATGAATCCAAACTCACATTTCTCAAGAACTTTAACCATTGTTTCCCAAAGAACTTTGTGAAAATGAGAGCTTATTTTTACTGTCATGATAAAAATTATAGTAAAATTTCTCTGAAATGCACCAGATAACAGAAGGTCAAGAAAAGAGGGGAGACCAAGGAGCTCCCTTTCATGGATATAGTGACTGCTTTACATTTTAAAGGATCACTCAGATATCAGTCTGGAGGGAGCAAAATGAAGGTGAATATTGTCTTCTTTTAGCATATTGTAAGAACAATCTATGGCATTCTTTTACTGCTACCTTCTATTGTGATGTCAGACAAAACCACAAATATGTTAACTAAGTGAAACTAAACAAAACATGCACTGGGATCTTTGTCGTTTACTGTGATATGTGACATTAGTAGTCAGGGATGATTGTCTTCTTTCATTTAGCACTCTACATAGACAGGAATGCTCTTATGGATAGTAATAGACCATATCACCATAGTTCAGCAAGTCTTTAATCAAAGTTTTCATCCTGCTATCTGCGTACTGTGAGGACACACTTCTCACTGGAACTTTTCTAAGAGATAACAGATACTCATAGAAAAGGCAGCATATATATGTAATGCCACAATATTAACTATCATGCAGACACCAAATATACCAACCAGAACACTTCCTACCACATCACATCAAGCAAAATATGAGAAGTCAAAGGCAACTCATATTCCAGATATGGGCTGGAATTATTTTCCAGCCATTATATTCCAAACATATTTCCAGCTAGTATATTCGAAATATAATTACATTTCACCTCAGAAAGAAATCTTCAAAATGGAACATGCAGTTGATCTACAGTTTTTCACTTTCATTACTGAAATGTGTTTACTGTTTGTCCTGGGTTCAGCAGTAGCAGTTATTTTTCTCCCTCTTAGTAGCTCGTGCAGCGCTGTGTTTTGACTTCCAGCCTGGGAACAGAACTGATAATACAAATGTTTTAGTCTGACCAAGGACTTTCTGAGCCTCATGCTCTGCCAGGGAGGAGGGAAAGCCAGGAGGAAGCAGAGACAGGACACCTGACCCAAACTAGCCAGAGGTATTCCATACCATAGCACATCATGCCCAGGATGTAACGGAGAGTTACCCTGAAGGGGTAGTGGACTGCGGGGGTGGACGAGGGATCGATAGGTGCTTGGTTGGGTGGGGTGGGGTGAGTTATCGGTCGGCTGGTGTTGAGATGTTGTATTCTTTCCTCTTGTTATTTCCTTTATCATTATTATTATTGGTGGTAGCAGTAGTGGTTTGTGTTATACCTTAGTTACTAAACTGTTCTTATCTCAACCCATGGGAGTTGCATTCTTTTTGATTCTCCTCTCCGTCCCTCCGGGAGTAGAGGGAGGAAAAGAAGCAGGGGGAGTGAGTGGAGAGCTGTGTGGCTCGGTTTAAACCATGACACTGTTACATCAGTTATTTCTACAATTTTGTGTAAAAGCAGTGGATCTACAGATCAAAGCAATTGATCCTCAGGACACTCCATTTTAAATAAATGTGGGTTTGAGTTGTTTGCACTATATAGCATATTATTTATTCTACCAAACACCCCCATCAAACATTTGCCTCACATCTTCCATAAAGACCCTATACTTTTAGTGCCCACCTGAAATGGAGCTTTAGATTAAAAAGCGGTCTGGTTTATATGCACCAAAACCAGACTGTGACTGAAGCAATTAACAGAAACTGGGAACAACAATTTATTTCAAATTCACATCTAGTGCTCTGAACCAAAATGTGTACACAGCCTATTTTATTTCTGCATTCCAATTATGTGTGGAGTTACTTAAATACTACATGCTTAGATTTACAATTTGCTGTAAGAGCAGAAGAAACATATATTTAACTTTAGAGGTATGGACCAGTAATAATCCAGAACTAGATTATATGCTATACTTCTAATGGTGTGTATAAATACATACACTAAATTCTAAACCCTCTGAAAATATAATACTAGATACAAACAAAATACTTAAACCACAAACCCTAACTGGTACAACCTTGTAGAGCTTCATACTATAAATTCAGGGCCTGGATAGATTTGTACACTGCAGCTCCAGGTAAAGAAAGAGAAGGGTGTAAAATGCCTCCATAAATATACAGACAACTTCAAAGGCACACTGTTACTAGCAATAACTTCCTTTTATTCCTCAAGCACTACTCAGCATAGAGGACTTCATGCAGTGTTTCAAACTACTTGAAGACAGGCCAAAATCCTGCATCTGTTTTGTACACCTCAGCATCAGGATAATGCAAAAATGTGAATAAAGCTCCAGATGGCTTGGTGTTGTCATCAAAATGCTTTTTCACGTGGAATCAAGAAAGACCTAAGTTTGATCAGTTATAGCAGACTCTATCAGAAAACTACTAGAAAAACACATATCCAGTCTGATAATTTCTATGTTTCTACGGTTTTTGATCTGTCTTTAGAAAAAAATGTTGGAATACCTTTGTTTGTATATGTTATATGTCCTGGTAACATCAAATATGTTATAAAGAGGCACAAATCTCTGAAAAGAACATGGCAATACTAATCAGCTCTCTCAGACAGAAATCAATCATAACCACAATAGGAATCTTGGAAAAGGACAAAATAAGATAATATGGAAATAGTACCACTTTTAGAGGACCAGTGACCAGTGTCTGAATTTACACACATCTCACAGAGGTCATGGCCACCAGAACAGCTAGTTTCATTGGCTGGCTAAGAAATGAACAGGTTAATGTAGGTCCCATCATGTATGGTATCAAGGACTAGATTTTAGTGCTCTTCAATAATCTCTAGTCCTTTAAAAGGACAGAAAGAAGACTTGCCACTTATAACCACACTGGAGTGAGAGCTAAATCAGTTATTTTCTGATTCCAGGGACAATCAAAGATATGGAAGTTTTATCAGGGATATGCTGATATCCTCATGCTGAGGAGGCCAAGAAGCTTGCCCTGAATATGTGTCAGGGAATCTTCCCTACTGTTGCTGAGCTTTATCTAAAAGTGAGTGAGAAACCCAGGCCCACATGAAGAATCACCTGAATCTTATTCTTTATAGTAAAGAGAATTTGACACAGCAATCTTCCTGAAGATTACATCGGGCTCATTAGATCACAATTAACTTTTCCTAAGTCAGTGCAAGGAGAATCACCCCATTACATTAAAGCATACCTACAGAGAGATTTCAGTGCAGGTCTTCTTAAAGTAATATATCTGAACATTTTGTTTGGAGACAATGCTACTCAGGCTCAGTTCACTCATGATGGGTCAATCAAGGCTGCTGGATTCCATGAGCAGTAAATTTACAAGGCAGAAGGCCA
This sequence comes from Lathamus discolor, assembly GCF_037157495.1. Taxonomy (NCBI): domain Eukaryota; kingdom Metazoa; phylum Chordata; class Aves; order Psittaciformes; family Psittacidae; genus Lathamus; species Lathamus discolor. The sequence continues at coordinate 52,973,366 of NC_088884.1, forward strand.
AGGCAACAAGTAGGAAGAAACTAATAAGGATCCAAAACTGAGCAGAGCAGGTCACAAAATAGCAGGAATTGCCCTGATTTGATACAGAGCTGCCTTGTATAATATTTCTTGGATAGCATGTGTGATAAAAATGTGATGCCTCCTGTAAGTGGTGGACACATTGCAAAGATTCCTAGCAATTGCATGCAGCAAATTAAGACAGACTGAAGTCCATACAGAAATCCAGGAAAAAAATTAGAAAATCTCTTATTTTGTCAAGCAGAAAACAAAACCTGTCATGTTATACGGTAGTCTCAGTCGAGGGACGAGACAAGTTTTCATAGTACAGGATTTTGCTTTGAAATTGTTTTAACTTGACTAAATCGCTGAAGCAAATCTTCTCTCCTACGTGACTATTCAACACAGCATAGATCTAGGAATTACAGACAACATCATCTATTTCAGGATTTTGAGGAATGAACATTGCAAGAGACATTTCAAAAGAGCACATGAAATACTGAATAATAGAATCAATAGGTAGCTACACTGGATGCATAGAGAGAACGCTTGGACTAAACTGTCTGAATTTGCTCTTTTGAATTTGTTTTGTTTCCTACACACTTAAATCTGAATAACCATTGTTCCGAGTAGGATTGTAAATATATATCTACAACTATCTTGTTGAAGGCACCTGAAGCTGTAACTGGCCCAGTCTTGGATGTAGCAGCTATTTCAGGGTTGTGTTTGAACTTAATTACTAGCAAAGTGCATTCCAGCGGCAGCAGGGGGTCTGCTTAGTTGTTTCTGCATCATCCATGAGACTTGGGTATGACTACTATCAACTTTTTATTTCCTTCAATCACCCACCTGCACAAATAGACTTTGGAACAGCTTCAAGCTTGCATAACCCTTGTAATACCAGGCAAGTGTCTGGAAAACCATCTCTCATTAAGTACTAATTAGAGATGATAGGCAATTTCCACCATTTCCTGAGTAACCTTTGAAGACTGCCTCTGCAAGCTGTTAGCTGCTGATGTCTAATTGAGCATTCAAAAACAATGCTACACAGTTGCATACACTTTTTCTTTTTTTTTGTGAAATGGCCTTTTTCTTGGCTTTGACATGTTTAAAAGGCCTGTAATGAAATGACTGTACTTGCCTATGACAGCTATTTCATTGATTTCTACATCTGCCTTGTCTCAGCATGTAGTCATCATGTTTCTCAAATTCAACGAAAAGCACAGGGTGTAGTTACAGGTGCCAAAATATTTTTGTTTATTTCATTCACTAAAAACTGGAATGCCTAGTAGTCTCATAAAAAACACATCCTCCAAAACCCCCTGATACATACTGGGGGTGTCTGTGCTTATTTTTACATTTAGCTCATCAATGAGAGGCCACTGAATGCTATTATACGTATGCCTCAGTATTTCACAAGGCTTCTCCTATAATCCAAAGAGAATAACTAAATAAGCTGTGCAGATAAAGTATTCTACTATTGCAAAGGCAATAGATACTAGTGAATTAGCCTACATAGTCAAATTATCTCAGAATATAAACAGAAAAAGGTAATGGGAGTAAGTACTCTCAAATAATTTAAATAATACTGATGATAACAATAGCCCCCCTAAGGCTCAATAATAATTAATAATTGAAGCAGTCTTGAAGATAAACTTTTCAATATGCATCTATCTTTAGTTGCAGTGAAATGCACTTTATAGAGAAAAATATATTTTCATGAGCTTCAGTTCTGAAGTGTCAATTAACTAATAAACCTCTTAACCAGAACACTGAAGTAAAAAAGCTAACCAAAATATTTTAAAGCCAGCAAGCGAGAAATGTTTTAAAATGTTTCAGTATCCAGCTATTCTTCTTTAAAGTATCTGAATTTTTGAGTGACTTCAGAGTGCTCAATTCCCACTCTGAAATTTTACCTTTTTTTATTTAACATACATACATGGAAGAAAGTATTGTGTTCCATACTCAAATTGTGCATTGTATCCAGCGTAACCGTATACTTATTAAGCATAAAGGGAGTCCAGCAGAGAGTGTGCACTACTAATACACAGTCAGAATTCAGGCACTCACAAAGGTCTTTGATGCTCATTTCGAAAGCAATTCCAAAGTGGACCTGCTATCTAGTCCAATATGTTGCTCTGATAATATCTAGATGATTCGAGAAACAAAGAAAATACTGTGGGTAGTTTTCTAATAACACAATACAGTTTCTAACCATTCAAAGTTAATTTGCAACACTGCAGAATTGGAGATATTAGTAACTAAAAATACCCAAACACTTCACTGCCTTTTTTAATTCCCAAATTATCTCTTCTATAATTAACATGCCAAAACAATTTTGCCACACTTTACATATGTTTTATTTATTCTTGGCATTTTCTTCTGAAAAATACTCAAATTCTGCCCTTTGCACTAATATTCCTGCATTAATTTATTTTCTATCTGCTGCAATTTAGATGAAATTATATGTTATACCAGTATTACATGTTTACTCATAATTAAGCTTACCTTCTAACTGACAAGGCAGGATTTACGTAACTCTGGCTCTGAGGGTTTAGAATCTTCTACACACTTCAGCATATTAATTTATTTACAACACAGTAACTAAACAGCGTGCAGTTTGCCTCACTTGTTTTCTCTTCTTGTTTTGGTTTTAGGTTCTCTGAGATCCACAAACTATATTTGCAGATTTCTTAAATTTCTTCCAAGGAAGTGTTCCCACTAATGAAACCTACTACTCTTCTACAGAGACCAGATAAGGAGTTTGGATAGACCCTGGAATTTTTGAGAGCTGCAGTTAACTATATAAAGGAAAGATAAAGATGGCACAAAACTTTAAAGAGGTATGCTGTTTGCATTTCCTATTGATAGCAAATTAATAAATCACAATTTCTAGGCCATGCAGGGCCCCTATGTTTGACACAGAGCCAAATCAGTATATTCAGACAAGAAGGAATATTCCAGCACAGTGGGGCAGAAATGACCAATCCAACCACTCATACAAAAATAGAGATAATAATTAAGTGAAAGTATGCTTTTTTAATTATTATTATTTTGGTCAAGTTTTATGGAGAAAAATGTGGCATAAAACAATCCAACATTCCTTAACTTCAGGTCTTAAACTACAACAAAGATTACAATTAAATAATACTTGAATAGAGGTCTTTAGCCAAAACAAAAGGCAGGATTCACAGAACTCCTGTTACTTTTACTGCCAGAGCTCCTGACCACTAACAACTTCATATTGTAAATGTCATAATTCCATTTGAATATGAGTCACAAATTCATTCCACATTATGTTTATCAGGCTGATGTCTAGAAGTTGGACAAACAATTTATAAAATGCGTTTATAAAAGGCATGTAAAAATTTCCTTAAACTTAGTGGCAAATCCTTGTTGAAGTTATTATGGGTTGGAAGAGAAAAACACTGAAAGACTACTTACAGAATTTATCAGAAAAAAGGTATTTTTTGCAAATGTTACTTACACAATATCCACAGAGAGTTTTCATCATAATGTAAGACAGATGTCAAAATACTGTGAATGTTCTCAGGAAAAAAATTTAGTGTCAATCCCAGCACTACTGGTAAGAAACTGGTTTTGTTGGGTTTTGGGTTTTTTTTTTTTTTTGTTTGGTTTTTTTTTTTTTAATTACGCTATGTTATTCAAGTATCTTGCAGCATGGAAGGAATGGTATCTGACAGAAAAAGGACACGGGTTGAACAGCTGGAGCTTGAGTGGAAAGCATATCTTTACTAACAGCTGTTTTTAATATCACCATCCAGAACAGATATAACTGCATACAATGGTATATTGTATTATAGAAAGAATAATACACCCTGCCCTGGAGCAAAAAATATTAAATGGTCCTTCTGAAGACTTTTTGTGCTTTCTCAAAACAATAAAGCAATGGAGTGTGAAAGTGTTCTTTCATATTGGTTCTTCCAAATCTGCAGTATTTGAAGACAGAACAGAAAAAAAGAAAAAAAAAGGAAAAGACTAGTTTGATATCCTATTGCAGCAGAAAACTATCTTATCATTAGCTATTAGTAAAGATATGCTCTATATATACACTTGTGGATTGGCAATACAAACACATTTTCACATATATTTTGATATATAGCAAAATCCTACATCTCTTGTACTCCACAAATTCCCTTCTGAGGTGGCACAAAAATGAAAATTGTGTAAGAAGAACAAAAATGAAATATCTAGAAAGTAGCAGAAGGAAACTCTTTGGCAGCAAGCTAAACTGCCATCAGGACTAGCAGATGCAGAAAGGGAGACAGAAGCAGAGAAAACTGAAGTAAATGAGTATTTTTTATGTAACTTAGAATAGAACAGGAGGGAAATCTTTTTCTTTCCTTTTTTTTTTTTTTTTAACAGAATGAAACACTGGTTACCTTCACTAGGAATCAATGTTTGTCTATTTTTTAATCATGTCTGACACTGAACAAATAAATCTGTTCATTATGTACAAAATGGGTTTAGTTTAGTAACCGCTTAATATTTTCACAAATATTTTGACATTAACAAAATTTAGCAAACTACGCCAGGATTTCTGCTTACCAAATGTACTAAAGTTAGTACAAAAGTTTATTAAAAAAACACCTCGTAAAACATATCACAATCTTGTGAAAAAATGAGTTCCCAGTAGAACACATTTAAAGGTACTTAAGTATTAAATAAAATAGCTTAAATTCTTTAACAAGCTTGTTACTTACTGGAGAAGTAAAGACAAGAGATACAGGGTACGATTTATTTATTTTTTATCCTGAAAGATAGTAAGTCAAATCTGTAATTGATCTGTAATAATTGATCTGAATTATACAGCTCAATGCTCAAATAAAATTAGCATGCACATTCAGTTGACTGTATGATATAAAATCATAGCCAAATTTTGATGTAGTCAGTAACAAAACAACCAACCAAACAAAAACTATAATTCTTCTAGAGACTGTTACAAGGACGAGCGAAATTTTTTCTTTTTTTTTAGTGGTGAGTAGAGGTAGGAGGTACTAGAACTGTACAAAAGAGAGCAAGGTTACTAACTGCATTCATATCAAAGTGACCTTTCACAATATTTGAAAAAGCACAGTAACTGCATAGCAGTAGATGATCCCTACAGAGAAGCAGTGAAATGCAGGGTGCAGGGAGCAGGCAGAGCTATGATCCACAGACCTCAGTATCTGTCTGTTAGCAGAGCTACCAAACATGTTTTGACAAACCCTATTCTGATCAAGCAGGGCAGGGACTGAGTTCACATTTCTTCATCTGACATGCAGCTGGGACGCTGACAGCATGTGAAATATGGGCCCGGCAGCGATTAGAATTCTCATACCCTGTGATACAGATATAGTCACGGATATTCTAGCCCGATATTTTCAGCTTGATCCCCCAAATCCCAAATAACTGCCCTGATATGGGACATACAAATAAAAAGGATTGCCCAGACATCAAATCTAATACCTAAATCAAAGGCAATCACATAACTGCTACAAGACACCTATAGACTGTACATCTCTTCACCATCTACACCAAGTCACAACACTTCCTAATAAATAGTATTAAATGTGCAATCTTTAACACAAAATATCAGAAAAGCCTGGAAAACTACACAAGGAGCAGCAGTGATCACAAGCATTGTTAATGTCATAACTTTCTGCAACAGCTGAGAATGTCTAGATGATCCTAAGATAGGTATAATGCAGTGTCTAACGATTAAACATCCAGAGCTGAGCAGCTTTATCATCCAAAATTGAGAAACCAAACAGTGAAGAAACTAATCTTCCACAAATGATCACTGAGTTCTTTGTACGATTCAAAAATTACCCATACTGCATTTTGAGTTTTTCTGAAAACCAGTTCATTTTTCTTTACAGTATTTGAATTTTACTGCATTATAGACACCAGTAAAGTTAAAGTACCTATTCTTGAGCACTGGATCTCTCAAATTTTAGGACTTAGTTCCATCTTAATGCAAAATAGGACAAGATGCAAAGTCTTGTGTATAACAGAAATTGTATGAAGTCAAGACAGCAGCTTCTCATACGGAGTACGATTCAACACAAAAAGCTTTGTAGAAAATTAAAGTTTGTAGAAAATTCACAGGTGCACCAGGAGACATATAATACTAACTAAATCTCTACTGAAGATGAGTGCTATACCCATTACACATTATATTCCTCTAGAATATAGCAGATGCATGTGAAATACAAACAAATTAATGGTAAGATGTTTTACTATTACTGCTAGTACTAGCAATTTGATAGGGTTTGTATCAATATTATTCCTCATATAGCTATTAAATTATTGTCATTTATAACAGCTACTATCACATCTGCTCAATTATAAAACAATCTCAACAGCATTTTGAAGCCTAGGATTACTTACTAGAAAGAAACATGTCATATGTGGTCTATGTATTTCATCCCTGACCCAAAAGTACTTGCAAAAGATGCTGCATCATCTTTTAACACAAAAAACCTCAAATCCTGCTAAGAATTTGCATTTGGGCTTTAAAATGCAAACTGTCTCACAATAATTACATTGAGTTATTGTCTTGATTTGAAAAAGGGGTTTTGTCTGACAGCATGCAGTCAAGGGAATAATGAGATCATTCTAGACAGTAATCACACCGAGATGGAAACTGAGTGCTGGTCAAAATACATGTACTTTGATGAGTCCTCATTTGCAAAAATTGCCCCAAACTCCCATGCAAGGTATTTTTTTTCAATTGTGCTTTAAGCAATAAGAAGTAATGAATCATAAGAAAATGTTTAACATATGCCAAGCAGCAGACTTTTTCTCGCCCTCTGCAGAGAAAATGTAAGCTAGTCTTTGGAATGTAGAATTGATTTAACATAAACATATCTACTGGAACATACAAATGGGTGGAGACCTGCATGTGTTTTGATAATGAACCCGTCACATGGTATCAGTCATTCCCATATGCTTTACCTTCAGAAAAGACAGAGTATTTTTAGAGTAACATTTCATTGTTAAGGATGTTATCAGAGATGTTATCCAAAGGAGAGTATGGTGGGGAGCAATTATCTTAATTACATACTAAAAACCTTCTAGAGGGATGATAAGGTTGTAAAGGAAAGTACATTAGCACTGTTATATGTAAGAATTTACGTGTCTTGTGCAACCTCAATTCATCCTCCTGTGCCTATGCATTCTGAAAAGTCTTTTAATTATGATTATAATGCTGTTTCTCCACGAGACCTCTGTTGCATCAAGGACATAAAGGAGTGGGGAAATGGACAATGAAACAACCCAAATTCTGGCACATTACTCTAGCAGTGTAGTAGGAGAAATAATATTATAAAACAACAGAGATATGAAATATTTTTCCTAAATATCAAAATCATATAAAAATATCCAAAGGGAATGTTAAATGAGAGTTACTAAAACTATAAATTTTTAGTGGACAGATCTATCTATTTTGTACCCAAGAGTTTAAAAAGATCTGTCAAGTTATCTCAACAAATGGTGCTGTTTCTTTATAGCACTAGAAATATTGATAAGATTTGAGAAGACTAAAGGGAAGCTAATGGATTAACCTTAGTAGTTACAGGCTTTCATTCTGACATCAGGAATAATGGAATAGCTGATATGGAGCACCGTTAATAAATGAAAGGGGCATGGGTTATTCAAGTTAGCATTGCTTCAGAGAAACTGGATCTTGTTAGTTAACCTGTTTTTTAACTGAAATTATAAGTTCATTTAATACAAGTAAATAAAGTTAATTAATTTTAATATTTGGCTTAATAGTACATTTGGGTTACTAAAAATTATTAAAGTGGTCTACACTTGCAACTGAGGTAATTTTAAAACTTATTAATGAATGGTTCCAGATGTATGTGCATGAGAAGTATTCACTCAGAATACTAGACAGAATTTCTAGACCACCCAAATAAAACAATAATAAAAAAAAAGAAAGGTAAAACTTTTACCCAACTTTATACTACAAATATCACTGGGAGCAGAAGGAGGGTCTGGAAGCCTGTATAAATCTCCTTTCTCTTAATGCTCTTTGTTGGGATTCTGAAAGTTGCCAGTTAAATGCACAAGAATCAGTCAAGGAAATATGACACTAGAAACTGATTACTGAATGCTTCCACTGCCTGCTTCTCAGTCTGTGATACTGAAGTTATATTTTTGCTTTGCTGAATAAGTTCTGCTTTTTTCAAAAGTCAAGAAGTAAAATGACACAAGAAAATAGTACTTTTCAGACTCTCAACACAGCAAAGAATCAATTCTTAATATAGCACTTTGCAGTTAGTCTGCCAACTGAACATTGACTATCATATGATGTAAATTTTCTAGTTAATAATGAAAACTTTATTATAACAGAAGTTTGTCCAAATACAAAATTGCCCTGCTTCAAATACAGAATAACTAAGGGAACAGCTGTTTTAGGGGAAGCTATGGCGTTCTCTCACACTGCCTTTGGCTGCTTAAAGTGAAAGCAGACAGTGGATGAAATGTTATTCAAATTTTTTATCATTCACCTTCTCTCATTTATTCATTTCTTCTTTTAATACATTAGTAATGCAATACACACCCTAATGGACATAGTCCTTATTTTGCACCACAGGAGTTAAATTTTATTTTTCATCTCCCTTTGTAAGATTCTATCAAGAAAACTGATTCTCACATTGTACGAGAAATTTGAACAACAGTGGATACTATTTCTTTGTTAAACATTACATAAGGGATATACGCACTGTTGGCATACCTCTACTGACAGCAGACTATAGCCATATCAAGAAAGAATATGGCACAGGAACAGTATATGTAAACTGTATATGGATGACATGGATCTGTTTCTTAGGTGATATCAGAAATCTGGTTTACATGAACTTCCTAGAACTGAATTTCACTATAAAAAGAATTGTAAGGGTGCCTCACTCACCTCCTGAAATCTACCCAGAGATAATTAAAATAGGTCATAGCTTTCACATGCTATCAAATGTGATTTCAGAGGCATACCTAACTGACAGAAATCAGAGATGCACACTGCACTGGCCCATCTCAGCCACTGCCATCTACTGTAGGGTTATACTACCTGAAGAGGTGTCCTCTCCCAGTTTGAGTTGAAATCAGAGGTAAAGTGAAATATTTCCACAGATAGGACCTCATGCTAACTATTATACTACAAGACACACCTTTTCCTGATCTCATATCAATGTTTAATTGACTAATTCCTAATTTTAATAAAGACCCTTCTTTTGGAAGAAGATATATACAGTAAAATCTAACCCAAATGAAATCAACAGCAAAACATGCCCTAATTTCATAGAGGTTAGGAAGATATGCCAGCCTCTGAGACTCAGATCACTTGAAGATCTACTGGTCAAAATCAGTAGATAACTGATAACACCTGTCAACAAAATAGTAATCAACACAGGACCAAAACACAGTTGAAATGATCTGCTCCAAGAGATATAGTCCTAAAAAAGCTAACATAAAGCATCCTAGTTGTACTGCAAGAACTATGATAATAATATAAAAGATATCAAAAATGGGTATGAAAAAGTCATAATAATAAAACAGAACTCGCAAGCTATATATATTTGGGGGATTTGTACTTAGAGAGAACAAAAAGAACTATAAAATTACAGAAAATACTTAAAAATAGAAAATAAATTACAAATTTATAGTTTATGTTATAGGAACAACTACACCAGCAAACACTTTACAGACACTGTTTTCAGAAATCTTTTACAGTTTTGAAGAGTGCTTAAAAAAGTGCTAGCTGTACTGAAGAAAAAGACAAGATTAACGACAGAAGAGCTATTGTATACTCTATTCTTCCATCAGCACTCCCTTAATCTTTATTAAAATGCTGTGTGAAATTAAAATATCCAAACTGCAAACATATGCTAGTGCACTGGACAAAATTTATTCTTACAAGAAGTATGTATGCTGTGAATGACGAATACAAAATGTGTCATCACTGAAACTCAGTCAGAAGGTTAGACTAGTTTCTAATACACTGTGTTCTGGCAAAGGCTGGTATCCTGAAGCTCTGTATGTGATCCTTGCATCTTTATAAATTAACCAGTTAAAACAAGTAAATTGATAAATTCTGTACCATAGCCAAATTCTCTCAGTACAGCTTAAACACAGGTTAAAGGACGACAAAGAAGACCAGAGAAAAAAGTATATATAGGTCTTACATCTAAGGCTGGGCATTATATTTCATTATGAATAAGTTATTGACCAAAAATGCAACTGACAATTGTTAATTAATTTTCAGTTTTCACATTAAAGTACACTTCACTAGGAGGCAAATAAAAAAAATATTTTCAGCTGGAATAAATATAACATTTATCTGGAAAAATTATCTGGATTTTGGTTCAACCACTTCAGGTTTTCTTATACTCCTTATAGCTTAATTCTTCTCTTCTTACACAGAAAAAGGGAAGTATATTAGGGCATAGCATGTAGATAATATAATGATTTCTGTAGAGGCAAATACTTTAAATAGATGCATACATACTTAAATAAGACAAGATAACTTGAACGTACTGTGATACAGAGTACACACCTCTAGAAGACCTCTATGCCACAGTTTACCATCCTTTGGAGTCCTCTAGCCACCATAACAAGGCAGTACATATAGACACGCATAAGGGCAATAAGAGATTTTTCAGAATCATTCAGAGGCTGACCCGAATTGCTTCTTGAAGAGTTGCTGGAGAGTTATGACTTAGCCAAAGCCAGTATATTAGTGTTCCTCTGTCTTGACTTTAGCTGGCCATGAATATACTGAGGTTGGAAATGAAAAGCTTCTTAATCACTAGCACAAAAATCAGTGTTTCTGAAGCAGACTTCTATCCAGAGTAACAGGCACAACCCTCAGCTATTTTTAAGATGTATTTTAAGAGGCTTATTAAAGGAACTATACAAAGGGTAAAACCTAACTTTACTCCCTTTAAGGTGAGTATTCTTATCCTGTCAGGACACTATGAGACTCTTTTGCTCATTCTTCTCATGGCCTTTGAACCTTTTTCTGTGCTAAACATAAAGGGAGATTAGACTGTATAAAACACTCTGAGAACTGGGAAACTACTTAATAATGGTAGCATTTCTCTAAGGCCGAAAATTACTCAGAAGAGAAACCACTTGCCTAAGAAAGCCTTCAGCTATTAGGTTGTTATGGAAACACAAGCCTCCTTTGTCAGTTACCCACTCCATCAAACCAATGCATGCCTCACATTATGATACACACCTATGCTTTGTGTTCCTACTGACAAGCTTTGAGTGGCTCTTCACTTCTCAACATACAGATGAATTAAACTCTGAAGATACTGCCTTCTAGAGTAATAAATGAAACAATAAGGAACACTGATTACAATACATACATCATATAAGGCCTTGAGGCACTAATAAGCTCTAATAGCCTTGATCAGCCTTCTGAGGTGCTCTATTTGCATCCCCCTTCCTGGAGACTGCATTTCAGCTCAGCCTGGGGCCTTTAGTTCCTGCCTGAGGTACACTGAAAGAGTGACTGGTTTATGCTTTTGCCTGTGCCCTGTGGATCCAGATGCCAACTGATAGCTGACTTCCTAACTTGACCATGGACACGGTCTTGTCATCATGAACCTTCCTGGCCATCACCAGACCTGGTCCTGACCTCCATGTTGATTTTCTAGCTTGACTTTAGATCTACCTCCTCAGTACAAACTTGCCGGATAATCTGGGCTCTTTGCTGAACCTGGTTATGATCCCTAGGGTCTGCCCTCCTCATGGGTGGTGAGACAGGGCCCTCACCAGTGAGGTCCCTGCCCTGTCAGCTATGGTAGTCCGCTTCACTCCTGCCTCCCCATCCCTGAAGAAGCAGCTGGCCCTTACTGTTCCCTAACACATCAGGCCTGAGAATTAGTATTTAGGATATTCAGTACTCAGGGCAGGAAGGTAGTAATGATTTTGAATGTGCACTACAATACCAAAAGCTTTCATAGCAGAAACACTGGTGTCAAATTAGACTAAATTTCATAGACTCTAGTTATTTTCAGATGACTCTAGACTAACTGTGATATACTGCATTTTCTTTGCTTGATAAGAGCCTCCCTCCTTTATTCTACACAGCTAAGATGATCTTTCTTGATCATAGAAGTATTTAATCCTGAGGAGCTGGACTGTAGTTCATGTTTAAGTGCACAATGTCCTGCTACCTCTGGTTTAAAAAGTGTGCTTATATTAAATATAGCCCTTCTAGCAGTCCTGTTTGAAGCAGTTAGGGTTAGTGCATGATCTTTCAGATCAATTGTAGTTTCAAAATGAAGAAGCACAGGTGACTAAGGCCTCTTGAATTTCCATTCATCCAGACAATTCTGCACATCTGGCAGTATGATGGTTCCTTCTTGTGGCCACTTTGCACTGGTTTGCTGATAGCTAAAAAATAACTCTATAAAAGCAAAGGTATAAAGTCATTAAACAAGAAAAGATGCATTTGCTATCTTAGTCTCAAACTGCAGTACTAAAATGTTCAAATATTCAGGATAGGTGCTATGAAGCTTTGTTACTGAATTCAATCAGAAACTGATGACCTGACAAATAGCACTTTATTTACCAAGCCAAGCACTTAATGATTTTGGAAAATATGTGGATCTGTACTTCAATTTGATAAACATGTTATCATAGAGAAGCCATTTTTCAATTCAGGTTTCTGAAGTACTACCTCCTAGATATCTGAGATTGCTGACAGTGTACGCAGTAGACAGAAGACAAGAAGAGGCAAGCTGATACACTGGCTACATATTTTCATGTTCATTTTCACTGTAATGACAGGAGAGGAACACCAGGCTGCGAAAGCAAAAAACCCTAATGCTGCAGTAGACAGGCCAGCTTGGAGACAGTTCGATATGTTGTAATAATACAGTGACAAGCATTTTTTGTTAGTTTCCCTGCTGTGATTATGAAACATTATCATTAACTACATATTTATTATGTTGCATAGTCCTCCCTCCAAGTTACTGGCATTTAAGTGTGAATTAAGTAATTTTTCTAAATAACAAAAACATCATGACTGACAACAGCAAAATTTCTTCAGAACACATTCGGCTGGACAGATGTCCAGAACAGCTGCTAAGGTATCTTTTCCTTTATGTTTTAACTCCTTGCCTTGTACCTGACTACTACAGGCTAGTGCAAACACATCAGGTCTCTAGGAACATTTTTATCCTTTGACAGAAGCCATATCTTAGATGTAACTGAGTAGGGTAGTTGTACCAGAGTTATCTTTAAAATTGCTGACTTGGGAACTGCTGACTGTGCTGTGGCTGAGAGCTCAGCATAAGTGAAGTCCCTAAGTATTCACCTTAAGTCTCAGTTGGATTTTGCAGCCCATAACAAGCTCTGCATTGCTACAGCTGAGCTGTTTCTAGAGTTGAAGATGGCTCACTAAGGTCTCCTTGACCTGCAGCCACAGTAAACTAACACAACTGGAAAAAACAGATCCTTGAACTATATATCCTATACTCAAGATGATTTTCATGCAGTTTATGGACAGCAGTGTTTCTTCCTGTTACTGAGATGGTGTATCAAAACCTTTGTTAATCTGCATGGACAGATCTACTTTCCAAAATAAGGCTAGTTGGTTTTTTTTTGTCACCAGTATTCATTAGTAACAGAGTTTGAAAAAGTCCTCTCTAATCCCTAACAATAATTTGGCCTAAAAACATTTAAAACAGTATTGGCCATTATTCACTATTATTAAAAACATAGCATAGAGAATGCCACCTGGTTTGACTCCTACAGAGTTTCTGCAGTAGAAACTATAAAGGCAGACTGAAAAAGATACAGTCTCTCTGTTGGGTAAAAACACACACTTAACTTCAATTAAAAAAATATAGTAACATTTCTTCCATAACGTATTTGAGATTTCATTCAATATTTCTGTTAAGTGCAAGACATTATGAGGGCTGCATCAAAAGAAGCGTGACCAGCAGGTCGAAGGAGATGATCCTGCCCCTCTACTCTGCTCTTGTGAGACCTCACTTGGAGTATTGTGTGCAGTTCTGGTGTCCTCAACATAAAAAGGACATGGAACTGCTGGAACAAGTCCAGAGGAGGGCCACGAGGATGATCAGGGGACTGGAGCACCTCCTGTATGAAGACAAGCTGAGGAAGTTGCAGCTGTTCAGCCTGGAGAAGGCTGCATGGAGACCTCATAGCAGCCTTCCAGGGTCTTAAGGGGGGCTATAAGGATGCTGGGGAGGGACTCTTCTTCAGGGACTGTAGTGATAGGACAAGGGGTAACAGGTTAAAACTTAAACAGGGGAAGTTTAGATTGGATATAAGGAAGAAGTTCTTTCCTGTTAGGGTGGTGAGGCACTGGAATGGGTTGCCCAGGGAAGTTGTGAATGCTCCATCCCTGGCAGTGTTCAAGGACTGGTTGGACAGAGCCCTGGGTGACATGGTTAAGTGTGAGGTGTCCCTGCCCATGGCAGGGGGGTTGGAACTTGATGATCTGAAGGTCCTTTCCAACCCTAACTATTCTATGATTCTATGAGGTTGTCAGGGTCCAATGCCTCTCACTCACCTCCCCCTTCTGAACCCCATAGGATGAGGGAGGGAAGTGGGGGAAAAAAGGTAAAATAATGGGTTGAGATAAAGACAGTTTAACAGGACAGAAAATGAAGGAAGATATTAATAATAGTAATGATGATAAACCAGTCAGAAACACAAAGCAAGTGATGTACAATGCAATTGCTCACCACCTGCCAATCAACACCCAGCCAGATCTGAGCACCAGCCCCAGCCAGCTTCCCCCCAGTTTACATACTGAGCATGACACCATACAGTATGGAATATCCCTTTAGTCAGCCATCCTGTCAGTTTGGGTCAGCTGTCCTAGCTGAGTCTCCTCCCAGCTTCTTGTGCCCCCCAGCCTACTCACTGGTGGAGTGGTGTGAGAAGCCAGACAGTCCTTTGACTTAGGGTAAACACTACTTACCAACAACTAAAAATGTGTTACCAATGTTATTGTCATCCTAAACCCAAAATACAGCACTTTACCAGCTACTAGGAAGAAAATAATTCTATCCCTGACAAAACCAGGACAGAGATGCAAGTATGGAGTATGGTACAAACTGTTCAAGCGACCAAGGATGCAAGGTCAGTGTGTAAGGGTCTTCAACAGCTCAGGTACAAATGCAGCATGGTGCTGCACATGAACTTCTGGTACCAGTATTCTAGACACTAGGTAACTTATTAAAGCCACATTAACTTCATGAAGATGCTTGTCAATGCCTACTTTGATATTAGAATCACCCAGTGCTTTGAGCTTCAGCTATTTATTAAAAGTTTACACATTTTTTTGAGATGATTTGTTGCTATAGTTCACAAAATTTAATTACATCCTTAAGATAAAAAGGGCAATACTAATGCATGCCTTATGAACTAATGAAATTTTATGGTTATTTTTCAAGGTTAAATGTCATGTGATTTCATTTTTAATAGAAGGGCAGTCTAAAAGTTAAAATTACAGGCAGTCTAAAAGTTAAAATTACTAGTAGAAATGTCTAGTTTAAAGATTAGAAGGATTAATAAATTCATTTATGAAATTAATTTTATGAGATTTATAAAATTTTAAATCCAAATGTATATTTAACTTAGCACAAAAAAATTGTATCAGAGTGCAGTATTTCAGAATATTCCTATCACGTTGTAACTGTTAGTTTAAAAGCAGAGAAACTGAGACAGAGATGTTAACGCATTCTGCCAACATTGTCCCATCAATCTAACACAGAAACAACAAACAGCTTAACTTGAACTCAGACATGTTTGCAGTCTTTTTTACTCTTAGATCAGTCCTATTTAGAAGCAATTGCTTTAATGGTGAGATAAACCAATAATGTAACTGTTCTTCCTATATAAACCTAATTTCTTGCAAATAGACATAGTATTCATACAACACAGAATTTCAGAAATGGAAGTGACAAACTTTATTTCCTTTCTGTTCAGTTTTGCTCCTTTATATCTAACAACCCTTTACCACCTGGTGCATGGACTTACCTTCTACTGTTCCCTACCAGTTCAAGAATAAGTTTCAGGACATTAAAAGTATTATTGAGAACTATAGAGCAGTTTTTTTCCTGAGTAGATCAGAGAATGATGATTGGCAAGGTGACTCCTTCCAACCTGTTAGGAGTTTACTGGTAGGGCAGATAATAATTACAACATGCAGCTCTACAGCTTGAAATGCCAGTCAGAACGACCTTTCCTCTCTGTACAGGAAAGGAGAATTTTCAATCACTGAGTGCAGGCAGTCTCACTTCTACTGCCTAGAGATAGTAATGCCCCAGACAGTGAGGATTGTTGATCAGAGTCCTATCATCTAGGGAAAGGAGACTGACAGATGCAATTTTATGTTCAAAGTGCTACCTCATACTTTGAAATGAACTCTAGTCATGATACAGTACAGCAATTTGAAACAGTATTCCCAAAGTCAGCAAGTCTCAGTGAAATTCTGGTGAAAAGGCATACAAATCAGATATTTGTTTTAACTGAATTATCTCTGTAATCATACATAACTTATTCAAGCAATAAATTTGTATGAGCAGAAGTGGCAGGCTGACATTCACATACAATTATGCGTAGTGATAAGTACTTTGTGAGTGACATGGTTAATTTCATTTGGGCCATTTGTAGCATAAGACAGCAGCCAACATAATTACAGATATGGCTTACAAGCCAGGCCAGTTAGATAACTACTGCATTTATAGCTTAAAATAAAATCACATTTTGGAATCTGCTTATCTATACAGCAAAACGTTCTTTCCAATAAAATGCTAAGATCACAGTGCTATATGGAAAACTCGGAAGAATTACGGTACATTTGTACTGTCAACTTACCTTGTTAGATCTTATAAATATTATGAATGTCCTACAGCTTCCTTGGTTATTCTCTGGAACCCTAATATGTATCATATTTAACCATACACAAAATATGTTTCCAGATTATGGTCTGAAAATTTCCTTTTCAAGATCTGTTCTTCATACTGATCCTAATGAACTCATTAAGCCTATGAAAAATGTTCAGCAGACAGCACAATTCCAAAGCCTGTTGTGTTTTCTTGTGTGGGTTTGTTGTTTTTTTTTTTTTTTGTTTTTTTTTTTTTTTGTTTGTTTATTTAATACTAACTATAATGGAAAGCTTTGTAGTTGAGCCCCATTACTATGGAGGCAGATAATGAACTCCCTCAGCCAATTAATAGAGTAGGGGTATAGCAGTCTTCCCATTGCAATAAGTGTGTTTATGGTGATTAATCAAGTGAAAGTCTGAAAAACAAGGATAATTTGGCATTTTTGTTTTCCTTTACTGAACAACAACCTGCAATACTGTCCTGCACAATGTGTCAATTTTTTAGATTATCAGAGCCAAAAAAACACCAACAAAGCAAACCTTCAGTTATACAAGTAGTCATGCTGAAGCTCATGTCAGATTTTGGTCCATTCTGGGCAACTATGCAATAAAGATGCTATCTTATTTTGTGCCACCTCCTAGGTCTCTGTTCATAATGCAAGTTCCCTCAAATCTTCTTTAGCCCAGAACTTCTGGAGAGATGGGAATTATGATCCACTCCACCTCACCTTTCTGACTCTCAAGATGTATCTTGATATCTAGCCCTTATATACTATGCCTGATATAGCTCTGGTACTCTTCCAGTACTAGTTCAGCTGTAAAATCAAGAAGGTGCTTCCCCTTACACAGACTAGATTGTTGACATACTGTTAGTTAACAATCATCTGTCATTCTTGTATATTTCCCAAATCATGATTCATAATCAAGATAGCACAGGTAAAAAAGTCAGTTGTCCATTCCAAGTAGTCTGCACCGCCAAGAACTGTCATTTGTCAGACTCTCAGTCCAATTACTTATAGCAAAATGATTATATTCTGAAATTCCTGTACCAGGTGGTGACTAATGAAGAGTTCAAACAAGGGAAATCGAAGAGAGCATATAATTTTGGAGAATATAAACAGAATACATACAGATAATATTATTTGTCTGATTCAGCGTAATTATATTGGTTTTTAACTATTGTAACTCATTGCTGTTCAAACCTCTATAACAACAAACAGTCTGCCAATCTGTCATTTAATATTTCTATCAATTCTCATCCACTGTGTCATTTTCAAAAACAGAGCAGATGTTCTTTTATGTAACATGAAAATAGAGCACTTTAAATTTTGAATTAGTTTTATAATATTGTTGCTAAGCACTTCATTAAAAAACAGAAATGGGTTAGTAAATAGATTACTGAAAAAGGCTGGGCTTAAAGAAATTCGATTTCTAATTTGGCTTTTTGCAACCTTGTATTTATCTAGGAAATTATTTAAACCTCTGCTTTGTTTTCCCTTCAATAGCATTTTGCTATTAATCCTTATTCTGATATTAAGCTCTTATTGAAGCTAATGGAAGACTATAATCATGCTGTGATAAGTAAACAGAGTGCTGTATTAAGAACATAAACCTACACCTTCTATACATAATTCTATACCTTCCATAACATTACACTTACACCAAAGATTATGTAAAAGATTATGTGGTGGTTTACCTGGTCTTGAGGAAGGAACTCTGGCTATCTCTAGGGAACAAGGTTTTTTGGTCACTGCTGTGTCTATCGAATCACAGAGACTGCTGTCATTTTCAGAGGGAACTGCATCCAGAGGCACAGAAGGTATTGCTTCCAATGCATAACCTCTCTTCTTTGAATAAGATTCCTGAAATGCAAAAATTTAAGTAGGTAAGCATGAAATTTCTGAGACAACATAAGAAAAGAACCAGGCGAAATAACTCCAGCTAGCAGGGTTTAAAATCCATCAAATTAAACATCACGTTTTGCTGAAATCTAAATTGTAACAGACTGGAAGAATTAATTGCACACTAGAAGGTAACGTTTCTTGTTTCTTTAAATTTTTTGTATTATAATTCTTGTTTAGTTATAGAAATGTCTATATTCTTCAAACTTTGTATTTAGCAAAAGCTCCAACATAACTGATCTTGCCATACCTGCTTTTCTATGTTCTAATTTGGGGATTTTTCTTATTCAGATTTTGAATTATATCTCATGAAAGTGATAATTACATTAAGCACTGCAATTACTTTGTCTTTGGGGATGGTTTTACAGTATGTTCATATTACACATAAAAAAGCTGAAGTTATGCCATCTACATTTTGATGGCAGAATCCCAGGTTGTGAATGAAGATGAAATACTGTTCTATATTTGAACTGAAGAGCAATAATGGCACAAGGTCCCTTTGCAGTGATACAAATAGTGAATTCCCATCATTAGCAAATGTCAAGGGAAGGAAAAAAGAAATTGGATGGAAGATTTGCTGGTACACTAAACTGCCCAATCAAGCAGACTGTCTCTACTTTAGAACACAAATAAGAAGATACCATACAGTTTCACTAGAGTTTCTTGATTTGTGATCTATATTTTTTTAATCCCAGCAGAAAGCAATTGAATAGGCAGAGACTATTTCTACATCTTTCTTACACTGGACATATGGATGCCTGGGAAAGTGAAACACTGCACACAAATCATATATGATATAATAAAAGGCAAAGGACCAGAAAGCACCCTGACATTTAGATATTATCATAGTCCTACTCAGAAAATGATTTAAGAATGTGATGACTAAAACAGGATGTGGAATAACAATTTCTTCAACAAGAAATTGGTATTACCTAAGGAAAAAGATGGGTGTAGGTAACAGTCCACTTTTTAGGTAAATTATTTACACTGTTAACAAATTATTACACTACCAGACCTTTGCAGTTTTTCCTGCTCATTGTATTGTGACCTGATTTTTATGACAGTTCATAATCTGGTGATAATAAAGGCCATTTGAAGGATAGGTTTGAGATGGCAGCAACAGGATATCCCCTTCAAAATTCTACTTGATGAGCTCAGTAGAAAAAAAAAAATTAAATCTAGGCTAAACCACCACTGAATAAAGTACTTGAAAATAAATAATAGAAACAGTGAGCAGGGAAAATAATACAAAATAAAAAGAATACAAACAAGCATTTGTGATGAAAAATGAGTATGCGCTAGCAAACAATATAAGGTCAGTAGTCAGCGTTCAAAACATACGCCTAAAAAAGGAATGTGATTGTGTGCCTACCTCTTTTACCCTTTTCTGGTTAATCTCTAGTCAAGCTATGAGCTCTCTGCATTATCAATTTTGCTGCTATATACTAGCAGTAACTAGTTTCAGTTAACGGACTCTAAAAACTTAACAAGGAATTGGAAAAGTGTCTAAGTAGGCTTGCTGCAGCTCCAAATACAACTTCTTAAACTTAAGCCATCTCATTCCTCAAATAAAGTTGATAGAAAAATTATTCCTGAAGCCCATATCCTGTTAAAAAAACCACAACCAAAGCTAAACAACAACAAACCAACCAACCCAAGAAAGCCCACAAAACCAAAAAACATTTATTTTTTTAAGTTACGCAAATAGCATACAGAGTCTTTTGATCATTCCTGTCAGCCCTCACCCTCAGCCTTCAGTGATCTGACAGGGATCTGATTTTCATGTGGCATTCGAGGTGTGGGCTCACCAAGTATTCATACTGACATAATGATGTTCCTGCTTTTGCACTCTACTCCTTTCCTAATTGCTCTTAACATTCAGCTTGATTTTCTGAATGTTATTAAACATTACAAGTGGATACCCCATCCCTGAAAGTGTTGAAGGCCAGGTTGGATGGGGCTTTCAGCAACCTGGTCTAGTGGGAGGTATTCCTGCCCATGGAGGGGGGGTGGAATTAGATGATCTTAAGATCCTTTCCCACCCAAAGCATTCTGTGACTCTATGATTCTGAAATTAACATTATAAGAATCTAAATGTCACAGAAGAAAAAAATAAAAATTATGGGGTTACTGAGAAAATGGTTAGAATGTAAATTACTGACTAGTAAATTCATCAACCTCTCACTAATAAAGCAAATATGATAACAGTATGCCAAGCAGAACTTAAGTTAGAGACAAGAAGAATCACAGAATCATAGAATAGTTAGGGTTGGAAAGGACCTCAAGATCATCTAGTTCCAAACCCCCTGCCATGGGCAGGGACACCTCACACTAAACCATCCCACCCAAGGCTTCATCCAACCTGGCCTTGAACACCGCCAGGGATGGAGCACTCACAACCCCCCTGGGCAACCGATTCCAGTGTCTCACCACCCTAACAGGAAAGAATTTCCTCCTTATATCCAATCTAAACTTCCCCTGTTTAAGTTTTAACCCGTTACCCCTTGTCCTGTCACTACAGTCCCTGACAAAGAGACCCTCCCCAGCATCCCTATAGGCCCCCTTCAGGTACTGGAAGGCTGCTATGAGGTCTCCATGCAGCCTTCTCTTCTCCAGGCTGAACAGCCCCAACTTTCTCAGCCTGTCTTCATATGGGAGGTGCTCCAGTCCCCTGATCATCCTCGTGGCCCTCCTCTGGACTTGTTCCAGCAGTTCCATGTCCTTTTTATGTTGAGGACACCAGAACTGCACACAATACTCCAGGTGAGGTCTCATGAGAGCAGAGTAGAGGGGCAGGATCACCTCCTTCGCTCTGCTGGTCACGCTCCTTTTGATGCAGCCCAGGATACGGTTGGCTTTTTGGGCTGCGAGTGCACACTACTGGCTCATGTTCATTTTCTCATCGACCAGCACCCCCAAGTCCTTCTCTGCAGGGCTGCTCTGAATCTCTTCTCTGCCCAACCTGTAGCTGTGCCTGGGATTGCTCTGACCCATGTGTACGACCTTGCACTTGTTGTGGTTGAACTTCATAAGGTTGGCATCAGCCCACCTTAACAAGCGTGTCAAGGTCCCTCTGGATGGCATCCCTTCCCTCCAGCATATCAACCGGACCACACAGCTTGGGGTCATCGGCAAACTTGCTGAGGGCACACTCAATCCCACTGTCCATGTCAGCGACGAAGATGTTAAACAAGACCGGTCCCAACACCGATCCCTGAGGGACACCACTCGTTACCGGTCTCCAGCCGGACACTGAACCACTGACCACAACTCTTTGCGTGTGGCCATCCAGCCATTTCTTTATCCACCGAGTGGTCCATCCTTCAAATTGATGTCTCTCCAATTTAGAGAGAAGGATGTCGTGTGGGACAGTGTCGAACGCTTTGCACAAGTCCAGGTAGCTGACATCAACTGCTCTACCCCTGTCCATCAGTTCTGTAGCCCCATCATAGAAGGCCACCAAATTGGTCAGGCAGGATTTCCCCTTAGTGAAACCATGCTGGCTGTCACCAACCACCTTGTTGTTTCTCATGTGCCTTAGCATGCCTTCCAGGAGAATCCACTCCAAGATTTTGCCAGGCACAGAGGTGAGACTGACTGGTCTGTAATTCCCCGGGTCTTCCATTTTCCCCTTCTTGAAAATGGGGGTTATATTTCCCTTTTTCCAGTCGTTGGGAACTTCACCTGACTGCCATGATTTTTCAAATATGATGTCCAGTGGCTTAGCAACTTCATTCGCCAGCTCCTTCAGGACCCGCGGATGGATTCCATCAGGTCCCACGGACTTGTGCGCATTCAGATTTTTAAGATGGTCTCGAACCAGATCTTCTCCTACAGTGGGCCCAAGGTCTTCATTCTCACAGTCCCTGCGTCTACCTTCTAAGAACTGGGTGGTGCAGTCAGAGCCTTTGCCAGTGAAGACCGAGGCAAAGAAGTCATTCAGAACCTCAGCCTTCTCCAAATCCTGTGTAGCCAGCTCTCCCGAAAGCTTCCTCAGGGGGCCTATTTTGTCCCTAGTCTGTTTTTTGTTTGCTACGTACCTGTAGAAAACCTTCCTGTTAACCTTAACATCCCTGGCTACGTTTAATTCTAACTGGGCCTTAGCCTTCCTAACCTGGTCCCTAGCTTCCCAGACAACATCCCCATACTCTACCCAGGCCGCCTGTCCTTGCTTCCATTTTTTATAAGCCTCTTTTTTCCTTTGAATTTTCCTCAACAGCTCCTTATCTATCCAAGGAGGTCTCCTGGCCCTCCTGCTGCACTTCCTTCTAGTTGGGATGCAGCACTCCTGAGCTTGTAGCAGGTGATCCTTGAATATCAACCAACAGTCTTGGGCCCCCCTGCCCTCCAGGGCTATATCCCTTTTAATACATTAAAAAGTCTGGAATTCTATCAAGTGAAGGTGATAAGGCTTAATTAAAAAGTGTAGAGTAGTAAAAAGACAAACTTCTCATGGCTGGAGAAAAGCAGTGT
Organism: Lathamus discolor; assembly: GCF_037157495.1. NCBI lineage: Eukaryota > Metazoa > Chordata > Aves > Psittaciformes > Psittacidae > Lathamus > Lathamus discolor. The sequence continues at coordinate 52,996,622 of NC_088884.1, forward strand.
AAAGTATTCTGGTTGCTGCAGTATGTTCTCCATTTTGTAAGTACTGAGCATATTGTAGAAAACTTTAATCTCTAGAGTAATTCAAGTTAGATGTTAGTAGGCAACTTAAAATTGTCTTAGAATATGCAGCATTAAGCAATGTGATTCCGTTTTTTTTTTTTTTTTCTCAGATTAAAAGGCCTTCAGCACTCTTCTCAATAACAACAATTCCGTTGTTTCATCTCACCCACTTCAATGAAAAGTAATTCTACGGTAATCCTACATGTCCTAGATATTTTCATCTGCATAATAAAACATTCTAAAGAAATACTATTCCATTATAGTTGAATAACCTTTGCCCCTGAAATGAAAATAATCTAAGTTTAATTTTTTTTGAGATTGTTAAATTTCTGTAAATTATGCCAAAAAATTTGAAGATGACACATGTAACTGACCATGACTGTCAAATCAGAGTTAGTTCTTACTTAAAATTGAACTTCATAAAAGTAATGTGTTGGGCTGCCAGTACATTAAAATAAGTATTTAAGTATTTTTGTGGAAAGGATAAAAATACATACACAATAGAAGTGACAGAAAAAGACTGAGAGTGGGTGCATCACTGGGAAAGCATTAGAGAACATCTGACCATACTGATAAAATATAAATTAGATTTTTGCCTTGTAGAAAGAAACAGCAATGTGAAATTGAATTTGCAGAGCACATGCCAGGGACACATCATGGCCCTTACTCAGAAATCTCCAGCCAGCTGGGTCCTCTGAGAATATGCTTGATGGTATAATACTTACCATATGTAATCTGAGACCTAAACAGGACTACTGAGAATATGCTTGATGGTATAATACTTATCATATGTAATGTGAGACCTAAACAGGACAAGACAATAGAAAGGAGGGGAGGAGAAGGATGTGACTGTTGGTCAGTGGGAATGAATTTGCTTTAATATATCTATATGTCAATTGTAACTGGTTATATAAAAGTGTGAAACAATATTCCATAACATCTTCAAAAACTACATGATGTTGAGTTAGACCTCCTGTAGTCTAGGATACTCACAGTTAAAAGCCATACTGTATCCTGTTATTTGAAAATTTACCAGATCTGGTTTTGATTGAGTCTCTCTTTTGATAAATGACTTCTTTGTAATTAACACTAACTGTCCTTACAATTTGTTTAAGATACCTAATAAGGACCACAAAGTTTAGAATAGTTATTCTAGCCCTAAGGCATTTTTTTTAGAAACTCTGGCAAACAAGAATGCCACTATGGTATTTATACTTGAAGACAGAAGTTAAGGACACTTGTTCAGAAAAAGAATTATTAGTAGGTATTTCAATGGTCTTATATATCCAGATAATTCAGATTTTTAAAGAAAACTTTATGGCTATAATTACTGATTATCTGAAAACATGTATGAACAAGAAGTAGAAGTAAAATACCCAGGGTTTTTCTTCTGAATAATAAATTTTAAAGGAGAAACAGTCTCATAAATGTGGAAAGGAAGCATGCAATGTATTTGCCATCGTTAGAAAATATCTTTTTCATTTATATAGAATACAGATTGAAGAACTGCTATTAAATTCTGGCATATACCTTAAGATCCATCAGGGTATCGTATCTTTTCCCCTGACTTGCTGCATGCTAGAAGACCAGCATGAACTCAAGTAGCTCTTCTTTATTTACAGTGGGATAAATTCTGCTTCGTTTTTCTTTAGAAGAGTATTATGATACTTCTGTTAATAAAACTTTGGAGAATTATTGATCCCAAACACTCCATCAACCCAAACTGGGTGATTACTATGAGAGCAAGCAATGATTATTGCATTTATCCCATTTACATCATAGAATTACAGAATTAAAAAATAGTTTGTGTTGGAAGGCACCTTTAAAGATCATACAGCCCAATCCCCCTGTAACAAGGAGAGACATCTTCAACTAGATGAGGCTGCTCAGAGCCCTGTCCAACCTGACCTTGAATGTTTCCAGGTAAGGGGTATCTACCACCTCTTTGAACAACACGTTCCAGTGTTTCACCACTCTCATAGTAAAAAATTTCTTCCTTCTATCTAGTCTCAATGTGTTTGCATCAAACATACTTCTTCATGTTTGCAAACAGACTGATGCATAACACTGACGGATTGGAACACTTTACACTGAAATATTCATGATAAGTAACCAAAGATTGCTGAGAGGAATCAAGAATTCAAGCAAGAAAGGAGTCCTGACCAGGGACCAAAGATAATTAGGACACATTTTTGACATGTAGCAAGGTCGAGGGGAGAGTACCTGAAGCTGACGGGTACTGTGCGAATTTGTCACAATAATGTAGTGACCAATTGAAAGTATTTCCTACGTCATCCTAATCCCAAAACAGAACTAGATGGTGAAATATTTGACTGCCTCCCCACTGAAAGAAATCAGGAATATTACTATAACTTTTTAGCTAGTAATAACTTTTTTTATCTATTACTTACTTAACCAAAGTATAATTTTTATAGCATCATGTAATTAGAATAATTTTTCATGAGTCAAACTATGATAAATGTTCTTTGTTATAACAGCTAGAAACACTTGAATAGGTAATTTGTCACAGAACAGATAATAAGGCTCATGATATATTACAGAATCTGGAAAATCCCCAATAATCTCATATATGAAGGAGGGCCCATGCAAACATTTATTTTCATACAATATCTTCTCAAGTAAGAGATAAAATAACTCATTGGAAAGTGATAAGTTTGGAACAGAAGATGTCTCAGAAGGTGAATGAAGGCTCAGAAGAATGTCATGGTTTCAAGGGTGCCAACTTCAAAGTTCAAAACATGAGGAAGGCATGTCTGGTATCAGAAGGAAGAAACTGCTTTCCACTTTTGCAGAGACTGATAAAGGCACATGTACTTTGTCAGGCTCTGGACTTCATTTAGTAATAGCACAAAGATTTGAAGGTGGTTATGAAAGGCCATTTTACACAGTACCAGTTTGTTACATAATTAGACCTCTTCACTAGAAAAGGAAAGAAAGAAGAGGGAAAAAAAAAGTCCGTCTCTTATTTGTAAGAAAAGGTTCACAACAGTTACAGAAAGAGTGGTAGATCTGACTTATAGGGATCTAAGGAGTACACGACTAACAGCTGACAGATTCATTTTGAGCATCACAAAAAAAATTTTTAGGTCACTATTAAATCACTTTCCCCTAAACCAATTAAAAACATATTTTACACTTTGGGTTGACCCTTTTGTATGTGCCTGAAAGTTAGTGTGAAATATGCACAGAAAAAGCGAATGAGGATTTATAGTTCTGCCTTTGGACCACAAGGCAGTGAATCATCCATTCTTCTCCCCATCTGAAACACCACAGATTTAGTCCAGCTCTTATACAAGTTTTGTCTCCTATTCTAGTAAAACCAACCAATCTTAGGTTTTCTAACAGGAGCAGAGAACAAGAAGTAAAAATTATCCTTCATACAAGCCAAAACCATAGAAAATACAGATATTGATAAAACCTTAAGTGAAGTCAGTATTTACTAGACAGTAAATGCAGAAAGCAAAAACAAACCAAAAAAAACCCAAAACAAACAACATGATATATTAAGCAGATACACTGAAATTTTCTAACATTTTATAGCTTCATACTTATCAATTATTATGCCAGTAAATGAAAAATATATGGATTGCTGTGGAGGGGAGAGAGGAATCAAATACACCTAAGTTGATGTGGAACCAGAACATGTCATTTATGTTAATAGTAGTTTTCACTATTAATATAAAACAGAAAAAAGACTTGTAACTGTAAACTGACTTGATTGGAGGCAGACAATATCACTAAATGAGACATTATGGAAGACATTTTCATTGAAAAGAAAGCTTTACCGCCGGCATGTCAATTCATCACCTGTTGTAAATAATATGTGCATTTTAGGAAATTCTCTGTATCTGCCCATGCTCTTGTTCTGAAGTCATATACTTTCATGAATTTGCACAATAGAAACCAATTACTTGATGCCATACACAATGGCTTTAAAGGAAGCTACAAATAGATATTTGCTATTTTGTGAAACAGAATCTCCCATGTTTAAAAGTTTTCTAGTTGATATTGAAGAAATAAAAATTTAATTATGTATATAATATAAATATATAAAATAAATAGCATATATATATACATATAAAAAGCTACTATCGCAACAGTGTAAGCCAAGACTCTCATAAAAGAACTCCCTCCCACACATGCTTCCACAGTAAAAAAGAAAGAACAAAAAAATATTCCAAATATTAAAGTTATTAAGAGTCATATTATCAAAAATGAAGAACTTTGCTATGAATCCCCTTTATCTGGTACAAAACTGAACAGAAAATGAGATACAAAATCAACAGAAAAACCACATTTCAAAAATTCTCTTTAATGGTCTCAGAATGCATGCAAATTTCATAAAAGTTTAGTACTCCCTAATTAAATAAGACAAAATACCCTTTATCTACAGTAAGCATGGTATTTCAGAAGTGTGAAAACTGAATCTAACAGTAAGAGACAATCAGCGGAAAAGCAAATTCATACTGTAAATTTGAATCAGTATTTAAAAATCTGTAAATTAAATTATTCCATTACAACAGGAGAAATATGCACAATAGCAGTCTGCCAATGTTAATACAATGTTGTCCATACCTCCTGTGCTCATAAAGGACCCAGTAATTTCCTATTTCAAACCACAGTTCAGAACCATAGCTCTGAATGGGACCCTATGAACTCTGCTGTTTCCTGACCAAAAATGTGCGAAAATCAAATAACATTCATAACATGCATATTTAGTTTTATGAATACAAAAAGTTCCATCATCCAGTGTTATCATACTACATAAATACTCAGCAGTTTTATGAGGACTAACTTGGCCATGTTCAATTCAATCAGCAAAGACTGAAATATACAACAATGCATCGGGAATTACCTAATTCACTGAAGGAAAAATATTCAGCTAATACACATGCTGCTTCCTTATGGCTTTTTAAATAAGAAACCCTACTGGTTTATGTCAAAGCTCTACTGCTTCAATTGTTACTATAATGATTTCTGTGGTACGATAATCTACTTCTATGGTATGTTAACCTACTCAGCCTGAGTTATTGCATAATGGAAACTGAGAATGTGAAGATTATATGAAATTATATGACTAAGGATTGTAAGAGAACCAGTGTTACATTTTCAATGAAATCTGAATTTAGAAAGTTTAACCCATAAGGTTCGCTGCAAGACTCCAGTTTCAGAAGAGCTACCACAGAATTATATGTCTATTTGGTCAGAATTAAGGAATCTTGTCCCATATTTGCAGTCACACTAGCTGTACATAACAGTTTTACTAGATATTCTCTACTCATGCTTTATGACCTTCCTTCATATGCAAACAAACTACGTCAGTGTTTCACACAAAGATGGTAAAAAGTACACAAAACTTACTGATTATATGGCTCTAGGTTCTGACTGAACTAATTTCTTATATTTTAACAAATTAGTAACTCAACTTCAAAAAGGCAATGTAAATGCTTAAAATAAGCATACATTCAAGTAATTTGTAAAATCAAGATCCTTTCATAATTTCACAACAAGGAAACAGAGCTGGTCAGTAAAAGAAATCCACTTACAAAGCCTGCATGTCATGAAGCCACCTAAAGCTAGACAACAGGAAACACTTGACTGTGGTTCTTTCTGGATCGAAAATGAGATTCTAGTCACTTACAATCCAAAATGTAGAGTTTCTGCAGTTCTCCTTTGGTCATACAGTCCTGATAGTAAATAAGTGTCCTTAGGACAAAGCTGTTAAGACAGCTATACATAACAGGCAACTCCAAAATTTGTTCATGCGCTTCACAGTAAAACACTACTACATTCAAAAGAAACAAAACCAGATAGATGTAATCTGTCCCTTTTGGAAGTGGGCAGAAAGGAGTGAAGGAAGGCCACCTGCTTCGTCAGCTGTGTATCCCCTGTAAGTGCCCTGGTGTTTAATTCACAAATCCACAAAAAATTCAGCTCAAAAGCTAGACATGTAGTCAAACACATCCCTCTACTTCACATCTCGACACTGGCTGTCTTCCAGTGCCTTCCTGTTCGACATAAAAGAGCAGTCAACTGAATATCTTCAGAGATGTCCTCACTTTCTCATTGATACAGGGAGCACAAGCACCCAGATGGGTTTCTGAATGAACTTTCTGCTGTCAATATTTATTTATCATAATGCAAAAACCAGTAACTATGCAAAACCAATCTGAATAAGACAGAATTTAGGCACCTGTCCATATAAAAACAGATTACAACAGTTTACTCAAAAAGCTTTATGTGTATATAGAACTTAAGTATCTGCTAAACATAAAGGCTGATGAAGCTAGTGGTTTGTAAGTACTTAGACAATAAGGTAGGCTAAAATACTGTCTGAGACCTATGGACTCAATTTTGCTAAATTCAAAATTAGGAGAATTAAATGTGACTTAACATTGCCTGAAGATTTTATTTTGTCTTCTTTTCACAGTATAAAATATCATGAATCAGAAATTAGAATGTTATAAAATTATAGCACCTTCAAAAATAATACAGTTAACTTAATACTGTCAATTTATTAATCTACCTTAATGTCTTTACACATATATCCTTTGTGTTAAAAAGTCTGAAAAATACCTGCTGGACTGTTCTGGTTATAGGGAGACACATTTGTAACATGTTTTTTTAAAAGCTACCTCCCTCTATCCCTATGTACAGTAGTATTACTGTTATTTCTATTTATTGTAGCAAGATTTCATGGTTCAGGACTGCTTATTGCTTCTGGAAAGTGAATGGAGCATTTGTATTCGACAGGAATACACATGATTAACACTATACTACGTAGAAAAACATAAACCACAACATTCCTCATTTCCTAGTTGAACCGCCTTTCTGAGACCTTAAAGTGGAAAGGTGTATTTCACTAGAATTGGCAGATCATGTTTTCTATCAATAAACAAATCCAAAATGCCTTATCATAAAAACATGCAACAATGTTGTCTTACATATTTTCCCTTGATATCTCAAATACGGACTCTTCACTTGTTTCATTTTATTTGACCTCCAATTCGTGAGTTCATCTTCATTTTGAACTATTAATACTGGAAAAACCATAACAATCAGTTTCAGATTTTAAGAAAGTCTTAGCCTTAGACTGGGTTTGTATTTTTGTTTACAAATAAGTGTTTCCTGATAAAGTTCTGTATGTAGGGAAGCAAAAACAGAATTAAGCACATTAATGCCTATGTTTAAGTAGGCTGAAGCAATTTGTTGAATCAGGGTTTATCTCATTCTCAGACTCAGTGTAATGAATACTGGTAATAAAAGTTTTCAGTAAAATACAGCAGTCAGACCCAAGGCATGCAATTTCTTTTGTACAGCAAGAGAGGATTCACAGTTACAGAATACAGAGTTTTTCTTCTTTAAATACCCAGTTACCAGCCAGGTCATTTCTTCAGAAATGAAGTACATTCTGTCAAGTTACCAGTTTCTCAGTTGGCAGAGAAACTTCACAGTTTCCGCTATTAGTCTGTCAGTGGTTCTCAAATACATTTCATTTGTATCACTATGATAAAAAATCCCAACCAAATCTGAAAAAAAAAAAACCCAACCAAAAAAACAAACCAACCAACCAAACAAAACCACAAACAAACAAGCAAAAAATAGCAAAACACCACAATACAACCAACCCAAACCAGAAAAAAAGTTGCTAGGCTCAAAAATGTTCCAATAAGTCAAATGCCTTTAAACAGCCCTTCACAGAACTTGCAACCTTACACACCCCGTGACTTAATGGCTAATCCATCTAGTAAACCTATACACTAATCACAGCACCCAGATGGCACCATGCAACTGATCTCCTACCTTCAGATACCTCGAATACCAGCTTTTTGGGCCATCAACTCTTTTCCTCCTGTTACTACCACTGAAACAACAAACACAAATTATCTATGATGACTTTTTCCCCACAAAATGAAGTACTGAAGAGTAAACCCAATTTGGTCAGACTAACCAGGAACTTCTACATGTGTTCAAATTTCCACATAATGCTTTAATATATCTGTTTTGAATCAGCTGAAGTTCAAACATTAAATTTTTAATACAAAGTTGAACTTTTTTTCTTGTATAAAATTATCTGCTATGCATTGTTGCTGTCCATTTGCTATGCAATTTAACTTGATTTTTTTTCCATTTTCTCATGATTTGTCAAGCAGTAATGAAATCAAAAGCATTTCCTGAAAGTGTGTCTTCTGGTTACCACTTAAGTGCAAATGACAAAGTAGTAAAATGTAACATATTATTTAAGATCATACTTCCATATTTCAGTTAGGAATGTGACCATGTGCAACTCAAAATTATTCTACATGAATGTGAACACCTTTAATAGTAGTAGAGCCCATCACGAAAGTCAGCATGGCTATCAATATTTTCCATGGTTTCTGACATATATCAACAATTCCAGTGTTGTTTGACACCTCTCTTCCTTCTCTGTGTCATCCCACTTAATGCTGTTGTTCCATAATCACACCAAGAGATAACACAGACCAGTCGTATCCAGATTTACACAGCACTAGGGAGGGACAGCCATACCTTTGCAAACTGATTTACAAACTGATGAACTTGGAGTCAGTCCTAAACTTTTAAAGAAATTAGCTTTTCTGAGTTCACATATCTAAAATTTTATAGAGAATTATAGAACGTAGATGTTTGTATGAGAGAGATCACTAGAAGTCCAGCATTGTACCTTTTGAGCAAAATGTAATTTAAATAGGTTAACATTCCATTATTCAGGGCAGATTTTGGAGAGGTTTCCACCTGCTGAATTCTTAACCAAGACTAAGGAATCAAAATGATTCTTTCTTAAATACCTTTCAGTCATACTTAGAAAACAATGACCGTGCCAGCTTAATTTGGTTGATATGCTGGAGGGAAGGGATGCCATCCAGAGGGACCTTGACACACTTGTAAGGTGGGCTGATGCCAATTTTATGAAGTTCAACCATGCCAAGTGCAAGGTCCTACACCTGGGTCAGAGCAATCCCAGGCACAGCTACAGGTTGGGCAGAGAAGAGATTCAGAGCAGCCCTGCGGAGAAGGACTTGGGGGTGCTGGTCGATGAGAAAATTAACATGGGCTGGCAGTGTGCACTCGCAGCCCAGAAAGCCAACCATATCCTGGGCTGTATCAAAAGGAGCATGACCAGCAGGGCGAAGGAGGTGATCCTGCCCCTCTACTCTGCTCTCATGAGACCTCACCTGGAGTATTGTGTGCAGTTCTGGTGTCCTCAACATAAAAAGGACATGGAACTGCTGGAACAAGTCCAGAGGAGGGCCACGAGGATGATCAGGGGACTGGAGCACCTCCCATATGAAGACAGGCTGAGGAAATTGGGGCTGTTCAGCCTGGAGAAGAGAAGGCTGCGTGGGGACCTAACAGCAGCCTTCCAGTATCTGAAGGGGGCCTATAGAGATGCTGGGGAGCATCTCTTCGTCAGGGACTGTAGTGACAGGACAAGGGGTAATGGGTTAAAACTTAAACAGGGGAAGTTTAGATTGGATATAAGGAGGAAATTCTTTCCTGTTAGGGTGGTGAGGCACTGGAATCGGTTGCCCAGGGAGGTTGTGAGTGCTCCATCCCTGGCGGTGTTCAAGGCCAGGTTGGATGAAGCCTTGGGTGGGATGGTTTAGTGTGAGGTGTCCCTGCCCATGGCAGAGGGGTTGGAACTAGATGATCTTGAGGTCCTTTCCAACCCTAACTATTCTATGATTCTATAAGTAGTCTCATCCAAGCTTTCAGTCATAGCAGAACTATCTTAACTATCAGGTTTCTCTGAGCCTTGTCCAGTCAATTCTGAAAACACCCAAGGATAAAAAGATTAAAACATCTCATTACATTACATACATGTGTAGCAGTGTCTAGATGGTACAACTAGTGAAGTAAAAATTCATTTGCCACAAGACATCTGGCAACTGGAAATTTACAATGGAAATTAAGCTACATACTAGTAGCAAGAACAAAAAGCTCAGCCTCATTCCTTAAAACACCATCAGAGTTTGTAGCAAAGCACTAAAATATGCCACAATTTTATTCAATATACTTATTCGCCATCACTGTTCGGCAGGGTATAATCATCACCTGCTGATTCTTTCTGTTCACAATACATACTGCACTTTGCCGTAGCTGCTTCAGTGTGGGGGTGGTGTGTTCCTGAGATTACCAACAAAACTACAGCTTAATGCAGAAAAGACAAGACTGCAAATCAAGAGCTAACAGAAACATTTCTAAGGGTAATACAGGTCTCCATGTCAACCCCATTTAAGTAAAATCGTAATTTAATCCACTAACCTAAAATGAGAAGAAAATAATAAATTTTTTCAATGTTAGAAACTATACGAAAATACTACAGGTAATGTAACAATTTTACTCTGGCTATTCATCTTCCAGGTATACTGTATGCCAGTTTTCCTAGCTGAGGGTGGTCTTCCCTGGAAAATAATTTTGTCTTTAACATGTCTGTATCACTTATCAAATAAATACATTATGAAACAAGATATCAGTTTTTCCACTCTGGTAATATATAAATTAGCTAATGCCACAAGGCTTTCTATTCCTAATTCTGGTGAACTTCAACACCAAATAGGTCATACTTTGCCTAGAAAGGTTGGACCAGATGATCTTCAAGGTCCCTTCCAGTCTGGTAATTCTATGATTCTATGAAGCAACAGCAACCAAATCTGTTTTGTTACCAATCCAATCTGAAACGTACTTCCTTTTCAATACTTCAGCTAATGGTGTTCAGTTAAAAATACACTCTTTGTTTTTCTGTTTGTTTTGTTGTTCTTTTAATTGAAGAGCAAAGAAGAAACATTCCCTCTTTTATACTCCCTCCTATGCACATCAGCAGTTCAAAAAATTACTAAAACACTCGAACTAAGCTTAACATCTAAGAAAATTTTTAGAGACAACTGACAAAAGGAGGAGTTCAAACTGGAAGAATATGTTAAAATGAAAAATAATGCACAATAAATTTCCCAATATTAAAATTGTCCAGAAAGAGACAAGGAGTCATGCTGCCTCTCTCCAGACAGTATCATTACAGAGTTTTAAAAACAGACTTGATCTCTACACAAAAACTGAGTTAGCTCCTTACGCAATTTCCACATTCATCCCTCATGTATCCAGAACCATCTTTGCAATCGTAAATATAATTGCAACATAATAATTTTCTGTGCCAGGCTTTCTATAATGTAATCTTAACCCAATTCCACAATACAAATACAATACAAAATTCCTTTTAAAAAAATATATAAAAGAAGTACAGAGAGATATTATGATCTTCTGGAAGTCAGACATGAAATATATAAACCTGTTAACTGATGCATCAAACTCTAAACTAAATATTGCTATCACAGCCTATACTGATAAATAAACAATATTATATGCAATTTATCTCCTAAAAATGTAGTCAGGAGTCTCCTTTCTCTTCCTTCCCTATAAATAAAAGATATTTCGGGGGAAAATTCTCTTCCACAGGAGGACCTGTAACAAAATTGCTTAAATTCCTACCTCTAGGAGTCCTGGGGTTGTATAAGCTGAATATAGGTCAGTTTAAAAAGTAAATGTGAAGGTCTTCCAGAAGTTCATTGGTTCTAAAAAGATGAAAATCTGACATTAAGCTAGAAACATAGTGTTTCTTTAAATATTGAAATAAACTTTCCATATCTGTCTATATTTTTGTTAACAGCCATGCTTCCTGACAAATGACAATATGAAGATTTATACTTAAGGCTTTTAAATCAAAGTTCAGTTTTTCCATAGCAACTGCACTGTTCTCTTTACAGATATTATTTTCATTTTGCAATAGACAAATGTGGTATTTCTGGTTGGCTGTCATGTCAAACATAGGGAATCACTGTCAGGATTTTTAAGTTATACATATAAGACTTAATTCCAGAGACAGTGCATTGAAGCTGATCCAGCAGCTTCCTAAATGGGACACAGATAAACCTACCTTATCTCACAATTACTCTGTATCACAATTAGGAAAATATGCAGACACAACTGTCATGATTAAGGCACACAGACTGCTTGCTTTAAACTGATAATATTGCTATGATCACACAGGACTCTGCAACCCATCCTTCCGACATTGCAGATAGCCCTGTATTTATCTCTGTATGCCAGGCCCTGTTTGCCCCTTAGCAGATATATTCAGAAGCACACTACCCATGAAAAAGAAAATGGAATGAAAACTACAGTTTCATACATTTGGAGTATGCTTCCTTATTCCAAAGAAAATGTTAATATGTATGTATGCATGTGGGTACTGATAAACTTTGTAAAATAAATATTTTATGAACTGAGCAGTAAATTGATCTACACTACAGCACAGAAGATTAAGACCAAGAAACACTCCCATTACTGGCACACAAGAGTGCTCTACACTTACTTACTATATTCCTTACCCCTTCCTTATCTTGTGCACCTTAATCAATAAAGCAAACAAAGGCCATTGCCAAGCTGGTCTTTGTTCAAACTGGTTCCTACTACTTTACCAAAACCTATGTTCAGGTAAACTAGGAGAGAGAGGAGCTATTCCTTGTTCAATTTTCTAAGGTGCTGCCAAAAAGAGACTTTATGGGAAAAATGGCTGGAGTATTCCGGTACCTTTACCTCCAGACCTGAGCTGCTTAATGCCTATTTCACGTTTAAATATAACGAGACTGCAGAGATTAAAGTTCTGCTCCATTGAAGAGCCAAGGGTAGACTAACATGCACAGCACTCTTCATAGTTCAGGCCCCACTGTTACCAATATCATCCCTGTACTTTGGTACCACATAGCTAGAGTGGTATAAGATGCAAATACGGGTTTTTACAAATCCTATCTGCTCTTGCAGCAGCATTGGGAATCTTCAGGAATAGAACCCCTGCTAGAATACTGACTTTACAAATGTCAGCCAAGGCATGAATCTATAAATGCAGATGAAACAAGTTCATACACATATATGGAAAAGCTGTACATGAGATGCATGCAAAGCAATCTAGTACATCAGTAACTGTTCCTTCTTGGTCTTACTCTTTCACACAATAACAGCTTAAGTAACAATCACATTCAATTCAGCTTCCATTTTATATATTTTATCACTTTCATCTGTCACAGAGCTAAGTGCACCAATAGGTCATACTTTCTCTGAACAGTCTCAGCTGGGGCCCTTACCCTGCTGGGCCCAGCAGCCCAATTTCAGCTCAGACCTGGGCCCAATTTCAGCTCAGACCTGGGCCCTCAGCTCCTGTTGAGACAATCTGCAATAGTGCCCATCTGTAACTTCACCTCATCTGTGCCTGCACCTGGCCAACAACCCGTGATCTGGACCCTGAGTTGCAGACTGACTTCCCAGCTTCACTTCAGACCTGCCTCATCAGAATGGATATCCTGGAAGGCTCCTATAAGGTCTCCCCGAAGTCTTCTCCAGGCTGAACAAGCCCAACTCTCTCAGCTTGTCTTCACAGGACAGGTGCTCCAGCCCTTGGGTCTTCTTTGTGGCCCTCCTCTGGACTCACTCAAGCAGATCCATGCCCCTCTCATTTGTGACCCCAGAGCTGGGCACAGTGTGGGGTCCACAAGAGTGGAATAGAGGGGCAGGATCACACTCCTCTCGACGTAGCTCAGCATACGGTTAGCTTTCTGGGCTGTAAGCACACACTTCCGGGTGGATGAAGCTGGCTGTCAGCTCCATTCTGATGTAGAATTAGGCACTATATAAAACCCCAAAATTCTTACAAGACATGAAGATTTTCCATCAAGCTCTTCCAGGTCTTCACCAAATATGAGATGATGAAAGAGAGTTGCTTATTCTGTGAATACCTGTATTATTGCTATGTTAGATTTTAAATGATACCTACTGTATAATTTACACAGAACTTTCTATAACAGCCCTTTCTAAACCACTTCCCAGCACAGTACAGACAGAAAAGACATACTGCATGTCAGAATAACCTTCAGCAAGCCTTTTTCCATAACTGCAATAAAGAAATCGAGTTCATCATGGAGATAATCACCCTTTTCTTTAGCATGTTGAAAACTGTTAGGTTATTAGGTCACAGATGGACACTCTCATAATCTCTCCTAAAATTCACTTTCAGTTCACCATTGTACCTCTGCCAAGAATCACTATACTTGTTCTCCTTTGATGTGTAAACACAGTATATTTACATAATTGTAAAATCCATTTTTAACTACAAGAGAATTGGAAAAATTAACTTGTCATTTGCATATCTGATAGACCCTTTTCTCTATTTCAGGATCTTTAGTAAAGTATGGATTTTAAGACATGATGCCATGTAGCCTTATCTTATTGTTTCTTCATGATAAACTGCATTTTCTTGTATGTTACTGGACTGACATAAGTATTAAAACCACATTTTTGTTAGTTTACCTAAAACATGCTGTTACAGATTATATCTACCAGAATTTGTTAAACCAATTCAAGATATTGGTTTTAATCTAAAATTGAAATAAATACTTTGTGCTCTCAATCCCTTAGAACAAGATGTTCTCTGCTGCATTCTGAAGTGAATGTGAAAGATCCATCAGATTAGCTAACAGCTTGAAAGACTGCATACAGTGATGGCAACACTTCATAAAATGAATTCACTGGTTTGTAATTTGGAGATTTTTCACTACTTAATTTCTTTTTTTTTTTTCTGTCTTCCATAAAAAGAAAATCAAACTACCTCTGTTCAATTTTTTATGGAGAAACAATCTAGAAAAGCGTTCTGCCATTTCATTAATGAACACTGAATAAGTGCACTCTTTTTTCTATCCATAATTAAAAATCCTATTAGTTCTCAGAGCAAGAAAGATGAGATATTGGGAGTCTGAGTTTAAGACTTAAGCACAATGAATAAAACTAATTCAGAAGTCACCATCTTAAAACTTACATCACTTATAAAAAGGAGATACCAACTAACCAAGCTAACTTCATCGTATTTTTCAAATGCATTCCTCAAATTTATAACAGACTTTACAAGTCTTTTATATACGAAAAAGAAGCAAGGAAAACAAATGTTTTTTTTTTTAATTAGGCAGTCACTCCAAAATGACACGTGTGTTCATCATAGGAAAGTTTAACAATAATTAAACCATAGGAGACAGATATTTAAATAAGCTCCATTTAAGAAATATTTTTTGAAACAAATTCTTAAAAATGAGGAAATAGTAACTATGGCACTCCTATTGTATATCAGGATAATTCTGATGGCTCTGCATCTTGCCAAATGTCTGAAATGATAGATAGTATGAAGTAGAAAACAGCTACTGAAAGGGGAATGGAATATAAAAGCTCCTTATAAAAAGACAGGGCAGTGCTCATTGTTATTCAAGCACATTAGTTGCCACATCCTGTTTCCACTGACTGCAGTGGAAGCTTTAGCATTGACTTTAAACAGGTGCAAGTCCCATTAGACTGAAGGGAATAAAACGTACAGTCACAGTATGAAAGCAACAGTGTATAAAGTGTGGTGAGACAGGATATGTAATTCCAATCTGGTACACAAGAATCCGACAAAGCTATTTACATGCAGTGCCAAGTAAGGATGCAACTGAAAAAACAGGCATTTCTAAACACAAATTTGGCAGGCCTCCATTCAATGCTACAAGAAAAGTGCAGGAAAGATGTTACAGAAATGAGAGTGCTAAACTATAGTGAGGGGACAGAACAAGGGAGATCCAGAAGCAGAAATAAGCATCATCCTGTTCTGTAGCAACTTGTTCAGGACACAGCTGTTGGCATGCCTTGGTGGATACTGCAGATTGGCCTGCTCTGAGAATTGTTGGGACTTAGACCCAAGTACATTACCCATTTTTATTTATTCTCCTCTGTGTTTTGAAGAGCATTTGAAAATGTTTGAAGATTTTTTTTAACTTACATAATCTTAAAATAGAAGTTTTAGGTTATATTCTTACATCAGCTGAGTTATGAATGGTGTCCTCAGTTAATTCTATAAAGAAAGTAGCTGAGATGCCATTACATGAATTAGAAGCTGATCAAAAACAGACTATATATCCCAAACGAAACTCTGTGACTTCTAAATTTCTTTCCAGATGGAATGAGAAAATAAAGCTATGCAACACAAAAACTGTTGAAATTGCAGACTCTCTTGTCCTTAAACTTACCTGGATAACAGCAGGATGACTGAACCCCAACATTTAATTTTAAAAACATATTTTGATGTTAAAATGAAGACTGACAGTAACAATTTTGAAGGGAATAAAGCAAAACTAGAAATGACTGTAAGACACAGAAGAGATTAATCAGTTCTTCTATAGTTAATAAGTTTTATAATGGAAAGGTAAACATATACCTGTGCAAGCATAGGGAATCCAAGGTTCCTGCATCCATTACAAGGTGTCAATGCCTCCCATATACCTGAAGGACCACAAGTATTGTCACCTGCATCATCATCTTCTTCCTCTCTTGGTGATAAATGTGTTGAAGGCAGCCTCTGCTTAAAGCAACAATACTTTCAAATCAAACACAGCGATATACTCAATGAAACATTTTACTTAAAAGAAATTAAAAGATTCCCATTTATAATTTCCAAAAGTTAAACTGCTATTTTAATGCGAAGTGACTACTCAGCTGATAATCTGCTGTATGAAAATCACACTTTCTAAGGAAAATATTTATATTGATGTATCTGCAATTATACTTTAAATAGAAGCGAACATATTGATACACATTAAACTTATGTATTTTTTATTATCAATTATTGGCTATTTTTACGCCATCTTACTTTAAAATTTGCTTTAACATCATGAAGCTTAGGATATACCACAGAGAATAAAAACTAACATTTTAAAAAATAAATACTACCCCCAAATAAGAAATCATATAAGCTAAAGGGATCTTGCTTCAATACTCATCTCCTGTATTCAGAAAAGTACAACTGTATTACATTTGCTTGCATCACTCCAAGGGTTTTCATGGGAAAAAGACCAATCAAATTATGAGGTTTGCATTTTTATTTTAAATGTATCAGTAATAAATGTGCTAGCTTGTTTTGTAAGCAAAACTTTTATTTAAAGTTGACCTGCCTTATTTTGTTTCATTGGATAGAAGGGATGAAAGGTACTAGGAAAAGTCATTCAGTTGCCAGCATTAAGGCTTCCATATTGTTCTCAGTGATAAGGGAATATCAGAATGCTGGTTTTCACTTAAAAGAGTATACTAATTTTATATGATAGCCAAACATATGAAGAGTGAACAGTTCTCATTTATGTTATTTTCTATACAGGATAGCCCACCTCAACTGAATGAACTGCAGTGACAACTTTTATTGATATCAGGGAAAAGAGAAGGAAAGTTAAGCCACTAATGAGTGATTACTGAAAATCTGGTTTAAAAAAAAAAAAGTAACAACAACAATAAAAAAGAGTAAGTTTTACTCATACCTTATTTTTTTGTCCATATATATATATCGGAATATGCAATACTTGTTCTAGCCTGCTTGATGTTTGTGCAGCCTACCTGATATTTAGATACTAAATGCTGTCTTTAGGAATGCCTGTCTTAATCTTTCAGAAGTAGTTGGATTTTTGATTGACCAATGTAGTGTTGTTGAGGCTGACGACATCTATTAATCTGGTGTTAAACATTAGATCTAAAGTACTGCTATGAGGCTCATACAAAAATAAGTAATACAAAAACCTACAAACATTTAACTGCATACTATTTTAGCCAACAGAATAAAGAAAAGCATGGAGTTGGCTCTAAGAAAGGGAAAGCAGAAATGAAGAAGTATGGGGAGAGAAAGAAGCACAGGAACAGTAACAGTTCTAAACATGAACACAAGCTAATGGAAACTGTAAGAGAAGCAAAGACATCGCACAGACAGGCACTAACTCAAACTTAGTAACACCTGAGGATCATTTAACCTTTGACTCTTGTTCTAACTTCTACAAAGATGCGGCTGGTATACCATCAATTTAAGCAGAAAAAAATATTTCAAAACTGTATTTCAGCTCACTCACCAAAGATGAGAAGCACAATATATCCATTTCCACTAGTCTGATTCCTCTTGGTTAGAAAATGGTTGATCCCTTGTTGCAGACCATATAAACCTAGCCACATCTTCTAAAGCTACGTGGATTTATTTACTTTTTATTGTAAAAGTCAATTTCTAAAACATTCTTAGCATGATATTTCATGAGGTTATTTTGACAGTCAAGTGGTACCACAGAATGTGTTGCCATAGCAACCAATATTCTTGTACAGATTATTAAAAGGACTTGGTTAGGTCTGCAGAGGTGGGCCATGAAAGACTATTATTGCTATACATTTGCATAGACAAAGGAGGCAGACTACAGGTCTTTCCCTTCTATTTATGATGCCATCTTCCACGGTGGTTGCCCTATGTTTATATTTTAAATGTCAGAATTGTTATACCAGAGAATAAAGTGTTTCTTGCCCCCTGGAGCAAAAATCAAAGAACTGCAGCAATGCTAAGTACAGCAATACTAGGAAAGCAGGTAATACATATTAGCAGTGACCTTAACAAGCCAGTGTAAGTGAATGAAGACAAAAGTCACAGAAAAATGTCAATGCATGTCCTAAAGGTAAAAAAATATGCACACATAATATCAAAGAGTTCAACACAACTAAAGGAAGATGAATAATGAAATTCAATATATTTGAATCATTCAAGGGAGAACATAGGAGTATTTAGCTATTACAGGAACAGAGTAAGAAAAAAATATACCAATAGAAAAAATGCAGAAGCAGAATAAGAGTTGTATTATTTCCATTAGATATATTTTATATAAATAGCCTGAGAAAGAGTGTGAATAACACGAATTTAAATTACTGTCAATACGAATGAGAAGAAAGGGGAAATATTATATAGTCAGATCTCTTGATCATTCTAAAAAGGACCAGAGTTCATTAGACACACTCCTGGAATAAACTGACCAGTACTCTTACACAACTAAAAAACCCAGGTATGAATAACATAATACTAGCTAATTTACAGACTACTGCAGACTAGGGTTGGTTCTTTTTATACTGCAAAACTGGTTTCTGCCTTGTCCAGATTTCTGCTACTGAAAAAGCACTAAAAAGGAAGCATTAAGAGAAATCTGCATGAAGGGTCAAGAAACAGTTACTGCTATAAACCTTTCTCACTTATCCCCGCTGCCAGAAGCCCAGATCTCCCTAGACCACAGATGCAAAGGGAGAAGTGAGAGTTGCTGCAGGGAAAGAGATCTGTGTTTGCAAAGAGGAGGAAAGGAGTAAACAGCTGCATGTGAGAAAGGGGAGTCAGAAATCTCCCAGGTGGGATAGACTGGGTTTGTATAGCTGGCACAGAGGGAAGCAGCTGGAGGAGACAGGTGAGATCAGAAAGATCTCCAACCAACCCACAGATCTCAGGCTTTTATATAAGCCCTTGGAACTCCCAACCCAGGCCACCCTGCTTCCTGCTCTTCTCTCCCACCCTTCATTCCTTTCCCAGAACTCCTTTATTTTCTGTTCTGTTGTATAATTTAATTTTGCCTCCTTAGAGATCCTTTGGACACGAAAATCTAATTCTGCGTGTGCTGCTGGGAAGCCTTGAAATAGCCCTGTAGGGAGGTTTAGAGAAGCCAAAGTTATTTATGCCCACGTCTCAAAAAAAAAAAAAAAACATAAAAAGAGAGGAAGAGATTTCTGTCACCTAAAGGAAAACAGACACAACTGAGAACCTTTTATTCATGCCTGTTTTGATGCAAAAATGAAAAAATAAATGTAGTTAGAAAATGCGATTTCGATCATAGCTGCTCAATTAATTGAATTTGACGTTATCAAACTGTGAAATCAATATAAACTGTAATACTAAGCTTTAAAAAGGACAACTCTGCTTGAGCTAGAAGAGACATGAGTATAAGCATTACATTCCCTCAAACAAAACAGACAGAAAACCTTAAAAGATATTAGATATAATCTTTAAAAATGAAAAATTGGTAGGGAAACCACAAGACACTGAAACAGTAAGAGATTTAGTAACAGTCCTGGGTTTGTTACCCGAACACTCAAGTATTAAACATTGTTTACAGCAGTAAGATACTAACAATATAATTTCTCTATGTATAAAAATAAGAGTGTAATAACATAGCGATAAGGGAATAGTCATGTCTCCATCTAAAAGGCAAAATTCGCCCAGTAGGGTACTTTATACTGAAGGATTTCATTCGTTAAACAGGCTATTTGTTCTCCCAGAATATGTAGGTGCCTCAGATTGGCCATCATAAAAACTTGACATCTTCCTCCTGATCTAAGAGAACAAGCCAATATTTAGCAAGAGGGAATGACAAGTACTGACAAAATAAATTTAAAAAAAAAAAAAAGCAGAGAAAATCTGTTCCTTCTTAAAACTCAAAAGGAAGAGAGACCACTTTTAATTTCACAGCTCATGAAACTTTAGGCCATGTATAAAACATATATAAAGTCTTGACCTTCCTTTTTACATATGCCAATGATTTCCTGACTACCATATTATCTAGACAAATTTTGTCTATTAATACAGTAAGTAATACAAAACATCTTATTTCCTTTTATTCCCTCCTTCCCTTGTTTTTCAGTGAATACTGGTCTGGTTCCTGCCTTGACATTCATAAGCAGCCATCGCTATGCAAAATATGATTTGCTTCCCTCATTTTAGGATACAAAGGAGACTTTCCTATAGTAGTCCACTCAAATCTAAAACCAAACATCAAAATCATAGAATCATAGAAATTTCAAAAGAAAATCTTTCTTTTAATCTTGTAGCTCTGTTTTTTCCTATTCACCATCCATTTGCAGGAGTATTGCAAACACTCTTATAGGCAGCATCCACTACAGCAAAAGAACAATAGCCACATAGCACAAGCAAAACCATTCAAGATATAAAGTAATAGGACCTTTTCTATTTGTTATTGCATGATAGTTCTGGACACTAATGCTAACTTTGCATTTATCTTGCAGCATATCGCATATTAAGAAAATCAGCTTTTTGAAACAGAGGAGCAAAGACAAAACCAAGAAAACAATCTCCTGTCTCTGGAAGGTAGAAAAGGAAGATGTGATAAAGTAAATTCTATCACTCGGTCTGGAACAATGAAGCCAGTAGGAGGCTTCTTCTGAAAAAATAATTTGTCAGACATAGGACCATGCAAATATTTCATATGATCCTAAACCACTGGATTATAGAGGCCCCTCTACCTCTCCTTTGGTCCAAAAGGCCTGTAATTATGTCGTAAAATACAAGTGAAAAGAAAAATACAGTTCTATTGTCTAATATTCTATTTTTTCTTAATACTAAAAACTAATAGAGAGGGAAATCGCTCCTCAAGATCCTCTATAAATTCGGCTGAGCAGCTTGCTCCGTGCCGCGGCTGTTTTCAGCTGTGCCAGCCCGTGCAAGCAGATCAGGGGCAGTGTTCCTGCGCGCTCAGTGCTCCCCCTGCTGCTGCTCGGGCTGCTCCCAGGGGGAAATCCCTGAGGGATGAGCAACAGGCATGAATGTAACATCATCAGCTATTATTTTTTATCACAGCAGGATCCCTACATTAGCGGAATGAACCCTCCTTGGATTCAGTAAGAAACCTGACAAAGAGAAGCCTCATTTACAAGGTACGTGCTGCATCTTACAGGCAGACAACAGTGAGACATTTTGGTAGCCTGGAAACACCTTTCCCACAATCCCCAAGGCAGCCTTCTCTCTGCTTGAGTTTGTCTGGGGTGTTTTTTTCTGTCATTTCACATCCTCATTACCTTGTCCTTCACCTTACACTGCATGACTGCAGCCATTCTTTCAGAAATACGTTCCTAGCTTACATTTCTGTCATCATTCTATTTGTCACGAGTCTGGTTAGATTTTGAATGCACCTCCTGTATTCAGCAAAGGAATACCAAGAGAAAAAGGATGGTCTTTCAGGTAAAGCAGCAGTTGGAGAAGTGTACTCTGTACCTGCCTCTGCCATAATCCCTGTGGGATGCTGTGCATGTCATTTAAGCTTCTCTGATATGGTCACTAAGTTGTGTTCTTTATTTGCTGGCTACATTGAAGTTGTGAAGGCAGGTTTGCAGAAGTACCAGGCTACAGCAGGAACCAGCGCAAGCTATCTATGACCATTTTCAGTGGTATGTGACACTAAGTGCTCTGAAAATCCAAGCGCTAGAAACTCTAGACAGTGATGTGCACCAGTGCACATCAGCCAAGCTGCATGTGATAGCATTTTCTGACTGGAGCTCCATAAAGAAAAACTCACAAAAAAAAAAAAAACAAAAAACAACAAACTGAACAAAACAAAACAAAACAAACAAAAAACACCACCAAAAACCAAACCCTTGTCTAAAGCAGTCTCATGTTTTGAGCTCAAGAACAGTGAAGTCTGAACCTGGAAAGAAATTCCAGTAACTTGAAGTCAGTGGGGTCATGGCAATTGACTATATGCAGCAACAGTAAAAGGTATTAACTTTAGGCAAACATAATTAATTTACATATGTGATAAAAAAAAAGTACGTGAATGTGTAGCTACTGCTCCTCAGTGGGCAAGTGACACCTATCATGATGAGCACCCCAGAAATTAGTCATTCGGTCTTCAGAGAAGGATCTACCAGTATGAAGTAAATACACCCTGGAACTAGGTGGCAAGTACAATGTGCACTGAATAAGGTCAAAATTAGAAGTCAAAATGGGATTATAAAATGAATGAGTACATGTGAATGTATATTCAAAGCAGGGACATACATTCCATTTTTAATTAATCTTTGCATGTAACAATAATGACAACACAATTCTGCATCTTTACTCTCATAAAAGGATGCATGCACAATACAACAAAAGTTTTAGGATTTTAAAACCTGACAAGTTATTAACTAGTCAGAAAACACCAGGCATAAACAACAACAAATACTTTTCTTCCATTGATAAAGGAATTACTATTTTTCAAGACTTAAGATAGCTTTTTTGTTTGCTAAAAAAATAACCGTAAAGAAAGAATGGCCCATCAACAGACTGTCATTTATTAATAAAAAGACTGATCTTGGCTAATAGATTTTTCATTACACGTAAGCTTTTGAACCGAGTATAGTAATCTTCATATGAAGAGTATTTCATCTATGTATAAAAGCCTCTATTAGAGATCAGATCTTTTGTGTGCAGATCTTAACTACGAAGCAAAAGATACCTCTATGTACTTCAGTAAGAATCTTCACTCTAACTCCCACTGAATTTTACTATGTAGATAAAGATTTTCAAATGACAGAAAATTCAAGAATTTGATAAATTGAAAAATTGCAGAGCAGTGCTTTTAGTAACTGTAATTTACCATAATAAGAAGGTATTTTTTAAGAATGATATAGTAGACAGAACCTATAGAGTTTTCGTTTTTAAATATCTTGGGAAGCATATACTGTGTTTATTTTTTGGTGTGAAATTAACAGGATGAAATATTCACTGCTTGGAGCTGCAATATAAACTGTCCTGATTCAAAAAAACACTGAGAACATCATTCTTTGAAATTAGTTTGAGCCATTTGAAAGCTAAGCATTTAATATGAGCTGTTTGCTTAATCTATTGATTAAACTAGCTGTCTTTAATGAATAAAAATATAGGCACTTCCACAACTTACTTAGTTCATTCTAATGTCTATGCTTGGGACAGGATTGAATTGCCCAAATTAATTTCTTCCTCTTAACGTTAAGTAAAATAAAGTGAACCTGTGTTTTAAACACTTGCCTAACTTTGACCATGTACTTAATACTCATAAATCAGACTAACTGCACACTTCATATCAATTTCAAATGCTTTATATCACTTCAATTGTTTTGCTTGACCAAGGAAGAACTTAGTACACTGAAGCATAAAGCCTCAAGACAGAACTGAACTCAGCAGGTTAATTAAACTGCAAGTACACTCTTTGCCTTTCCATCCCACAGGCATAGTATATTTACCTAAGCTGGCATGTAGGCAGGGTATACACACATGTAGACTGTGCAAAACCGCAGGAATTTGGTAACTTTTTTTGAGTCATGAAGTTTAAGCACATGAATAGTTCCAATTAACTTAATAGGATTTCTCATGTTAATGACAGGCTTATGCATCTCTCTGAATCAATATGCACATGACTCATTCCAAAATGTGACTCACTGTGTAAAACTCATGTACCACTTAAAAAAGAAGAGACTGATAATGAAGGAAAACCAAAATCAAGTGTTACTATTTTTTTAACTATTAAACAGAATTAAAAGCTTAAGCACATTTACCTTCGCCTAAAGAAAAAAATCATATAGTTCAAAGTACAAACCAGCATTTTTGGCTTTAAATGTCACAGAAAGAAAGTACTATTTGGAGAATAACTACAGAGGCATCTCTGTATTTTACATTCCTATACTATCTGAATGTTATCATATAACATTTGACAAACTCAGTGCAATGTAATTAAAAAAAAATCTGCTGTAAAACATGTATTTTTCTTTTTTTAAAGTTGTGAAAGAGAGGGTGGATAAGTGGGCGGCAGAATGATGAAACTTATAGAAAATACATTATTTGTCATGAAATAGAGCAGAAGGAACAAAAATTTAAGTAGGGGGAAAATCAGGTGGTGAGTAGGCAGAAGCCACTAATTTATTATTCCTCCAGTGCAGAGTTTTTTATTTAGCATACATATACTCAATACAAGTGTGTTAATGAAAACGCAGTTATTATTCCATTAAGTAGCTGCTGGCTTAATGAAGGACATAAGAAAAAATTATACCTGAATAGATAAAGCCAATCTAATGAGTAACTAAATACAGCACTGAATTAGTCATCTGAATATGAATGCTGGTTAAGAGTGGATAATCAGTAAAGCCTTGAAGAGCATTTGTGTCAGATTATCTACAGATCCAATAGCAACAAATCACTAGTAGTTTGCTATATTGTCACCTAAGTGCTAAATATAATATAGAAACAATGCAGTAGAATAGCTGACAATCAGTTGAAATGTCTTGACATGCTAAAGGACTTGAAGGCCCAAGGGGAAAAGATCAGACAAATAGTAAACTACTTTTTGGTATCAGCAAAACATGCAAAAGCTCAAACTTTTCTAGAGGTATTAGAAAAACGGATCACACACAACCCCCCATAGGAGATGCAGAATACAACTGGACAACAGCTCTTAATGCAGGCTGATTTACGTGGAAGTAGAACTCAAAATCATCTTCATTAGGAAGGCAAAGGTTTTGGTATGTCTTGTAGGAAAATATGCCAGTGTGAAGCTCAGATGCAAGCCGCTGATTTCTCCTGTCTTACATAAAACAGTGATATCATTGCAGTCATCTCAATAACCAGTCTTATCATAAGATTTAGGACAATGGTTGCTCTTCCTGTGCTAGCTCATCTGCACTGTTCTTTTTGCCTGTGTGCGTAGTATGTACAGATCTACTGCAATGCAAGCACACCTTTATGTTTTCCAGATATACTATTAAGTAGATGAAGAGCCAATACTTAAACTCTTCCTTCAGCCAGCCATCATATAGCATCTTAGAATACCTGTAAAATAATTAAGTTGGTCAGTAACATCTTTCACATATGACTCCTGTGTATGACTGTATTTCTTATGAAGTATCTGTGGCTAAACATGTGAGCTCTTAAATTATTGAAATTCCTTAAAGAAAATGCCATTTGGGAGAGATAGTAAATACTCCAATACCCATAAGGAATCAGCTATTAATAACTGAAAGAAAGACCAGCATAGGAATAAAATGTTTTTTTACATTTTAACATTATTTTCTCTAAGATTGACAGGCAGTGCTGAGGCTGCTTCTTTGCAGGCTGTGAACAGTTCATATTCCAGAGATATTGGGCAGAGCATCAATATCAACAGAAATAATAACAGGAGTATTAATAGAAACTGCTCAATCTTAAATAACTACTGAAGCAAATAAAACTGAAGAGGCTGTTCTGAGATTTTCCCTCATGGCAGTAAACTGAGACTTATTATAAGTTTAGGAAGGACAGACGCCAAGAAAAAAGAAAACATTATTAAAAAAGATGTAAGTCATTCAACTCTTACATCTCTCTGGAAAAGTAAAGAAACGTGTAAAAACAGATATGTGCATGACCAAGTAACCCTGGTTTCTGCTTCTAATCTCAATTTAAAAACTTATACCACTGAAATCAGACAAGGGTTTCAGTATATATTGAAGCTGAAGAAAAGTTAGCGCATGCATTTATATCACACTGAAGACCTATATTAATTCCATGCAAACATTTCTAATGCATAGCAATTATTAGGCAGTTCCCCCTTAACTCTGACTTAACTCGTGATCTTAATATTTTATAGAGTTATAAGAATCTAGTCCAATATATTTTTCTGCTATTCATTTTTTACTTGCTGAGCTTATCCACAGTGACTGAAAAAATCTGCCAACAGAATGCAATGAAACTCTACGTGATGAATGGTCAACTGCCTCAAGCCTTAAGGACAAAAATATTTTTATATGTCAATTATAAGTGTTCTTGTTGCCATTAGGATAGAATAAAAAATAAATTAAGCAAGTAGTCCAAACAAGTTGCCTAATGTTCTATCCTCAACTATTAAATTTTTAAAGAAAGCATTCTTTTGTATTAACTTATCATTGTGCCCTGCGAAATATAGCAGAATATCTACCTTCGTCATTATTTGTATACTCCTTACTAAGAAGCGAAGAAGGGAAATTGGGACTGATGCTGCTAAAAGAGTAAGCATTTACTCAACTTCAAAATAATCATTGTCATGGTTTAAACCCAACCACAAACCTCATCCACTCACTCCCCCCCTTCTTGCCCTCCCCCTGCTCCTGGAGGGACGGAGAGGAGAATTGAAAAGAATGCAACTCCCACGGCTTGAGATAAAAACAGTTTAGTAACTAAGGTATAACACAGATCACTACTGCTACCACCAATAATAATAATGCTAAAGGAAATAACAAGAGGAGAGAACACAACACCTCAGCACCAGCTGACTGATAACTCGCCCCACTCCCCCCAGCCGAGCACCGACCGATACCTCGTCCAACCCTGCAGTCCCCCCTTCCAGGGTAACTCCCCGTTACATCCTGGGCATGACGTGCTGTGGTATGGAATACCTCTTTGGCTAGTTTGGGTCAGGTGTCCTGTCTCTGCTTCCTCCCAGCCTCCCCTCCTCCCTGGCAGAGCATGAGGCTCAGAAAATCCTTGGCCAGACCAAACATTTGAGCAGCAACTGAAAACATCGGCGTTATCAGCTCTCTTCCAAGGCCAAAAAATGAAAATATAGCACTGCACTAGCTACTAAGAAGGAGAAAAATAACTGCTACTGCTGAACCCAGGACAATCATACAATACAATACACTTATCCCCACCCCTTACTGGATCCTGTAGTTCACATAGCTCTGACAGATTAGCAGGTTCCATCTTCTGCTTACACCATAGGGATAAAACTGAGCTTTCCTCTCAGTACAGAAATCAAGTGAGAGACATACCCATATGCTTCTTGCTCTCCTCATGCATTTCCTATCAGATGGTAATCATCAAGCTTTACTGTTAGTTCCAAGATTAATGACTTTATCTTATACCAAGAGAGCAGAGAAGAAATGAGCGTTGACTTCAGGCATATACGAAAGATATTTAAGATTCCCCCACTGTTTGTATCCTCTTGTGTAGGCAGAATACTCATACAGTCTAAAGTCACTATGCATTAAAAAACACAATCAAACATGCATTGGTACCTGCTGACAACAGTGATACAGTTCCAAAAATATTACTGCAATACCTACATCTGTAATATGTTAAAAAGTTCTAGAATGATGTATGCCTTGCTTAAGATTGCAGGATAGAAAAGTGCACACTTTAAAGCATTCTTGCTCCTTCTTTCCTTGTTAACTCAGTTATCTTTCCCCTAGGGTAATACCTACATATGACTGCAAAAAGTAAATCTCCCACCTATTCAAGCTTAGGCTTTTTACAAACTATCAAAACTAATTTTTCAAAAGAGCAGAAATTAAGTCAAATCATACTTAAATGCTATCAAAGTCCTTTATATTCCTTATGCCTCCTATATTGTTACATGCTCAAACAAAATAAACCAAACAGATTAGTAAAGCTTCACAAATACTTTTCAGTCCTTAATGTTAACACTGCCAGTCTACTGGAGGGACATTATAATCTTGATTAAGCTGACTCTACAGTGAGGTCCTGAAGGCACGAGTGAGTCTATGTTAGCCCCATGCAAAAGGTACCTTTCCCATCCACAGTGATATGAGACACTTAAAATAAAGGCGGCTGGCTTCCACCTTCGGAATTTCAGCACCCCAACTGCTGATACTCCGATCAAATAGGGAGATAATTGATTTTAAGAGAACCAGGGAAGATCCTAATGATCAAGTTTTTGTTCTCTTCTGAGGGATAAGTTGAAAATATGATTCTGGCTAGAACACTGGAGAAAAGTTTGAGGAAGGGAGAAACCGGAGGGAAACGCAAGGCAGGAGTCAGGGACAGATTTTTGGCAGACCTCTAGGGAAGGTCAGAGCCTGAGAGAAACATCTCTGGTGACTGATACAGTAATAGCAAAAGTCATCAGTCTTTCTGATTATTTGGTTTTGTAAAAATAACAATGACAAAGATCTGAGTTACTATTACAAAATCACGACTATGGGTGGAAATCTCATGGTATTATCTTCTTGTTCTTCAGAAGTGAACTGAAATTCTCTTGAGCCTACATGAAGTTGAATACTGTAGCTCAAAAATGGGCATTGCGTTATACAGTACTGCCCTCACAGGATGGCAGGCACAGAGCATATGGAAGAAATGGAATGGACAAATGTTCTGCTATGCAAGCTTGGCAACAGTGTCCACAATGGCACAGGCAGCTCAGGGATGTTAAAAAATAATGGAATAAATAGGGGTACAAATTAAGTTCTCCAAAGCACCAAATAACACACACAAAAAGATATTTAATTAAAGTAAATATACTTCATATTGGGAAGATGATCTCAAGATCAGTTCTGCTAGAGTCCTCTAATCCTGGCTAATCCTGTTGAGATTAGTAGATTTCTCTGTTATTTATCTAAGTATAATGAAACAGAGGTTAGTGTTAAAATTACATACGTGTTCAGTACGATATATATGACAGTCTCTGAGCTAAAATGGTCCTTGTGGCAAAAATGTAAAAATCTTCTGTAGGTAATTTAAAGGAACACAGCTGTCCAATAGGACTCCTGAGTAGATAAAATATGACTAATCATTTCCACAGCAGCCTGAATGTATATACAGCTTGAAAGCCATAAAGACAAACAAGCTCTTTGATCTTAAAAGCTCATGTTATAATTACTTTATATGAAAAAATGCTACACCCGTATCTGAGTTCATTATATAAAAGAGATTTACCTAAGATGAAAGAGTCCACAACAGGACATGTAAAGTGGTTGGTAGCACAGCAAGATTTACATACTAAATAAACTGAAATGCTAGGATTACTTAGGAAAAAGATAGCTTTAAGAAAGAACAAGCCAGAAATATTGCAAATTATGGAGGGTGGACAAAAAATATTTGTTATTTTCTACTCTGTCAGATTTTACTATATAAGAATAAATGGAAGTATATACTCAGCAAATAAAAGAGCTACCATACAGCATGTGTTCTGCAAAACATAGTAATAGAAGGTCACTGTGGTAAACAGTGTGACATATTGGAGCAAAAAGATTAGATACATTTAGGATTCTCCAGTGCAAGCTAAACACATACCAAAATTCAGAGAGATTCGTCTGTAAACTATTTTCCTGCACATATCTGACAGAAAGGAATTTGCCACACACATACATAATTGCACAGACTGTTAAATATTCCACAAGACCATTCTAGTGGAAAAGGTACTTTTTAATGCAGATTAGATTAACTGGTGGCTTGGCCAGCACCTTCCACTAGTTATTCCATCTAGTTTAAATCACACAAAGTGTTGTCATGTTTGGGGATTTTATATTCTTAAATAATTGCTGACTATCTCGCAGGATAGGTCTGTGCAGCACACTAGAGGATTGTCTAGCAATACTTCTATCAGGAATCACAGCAGCAGGGAGCTGCAGGCTAATTTAGTTGGCTGTGAAGCATGCCACCAGGTAAATCATTTTGTTTAGAGTTCCACATGGCTGCTGTTAGGATCCCTCTAGCACTGAAATCTTTACAATACTGTACTGAAGAATTGAATAACCTATAGATACAAAAAAATAACCTATTTTAATAACTAAAACCTAACAAAAGGGACAAAAAAAATTATAAGTTGGTATGTTTCCCTCTGCTTCTTTGCAATAAACAGCTCATGTTTAAATAAAAGTTGGAAATAATTTTGTAAAGTAGCTTATAGTGAGTGTATCATCCTATATTGACCAAATGGAAGAAAATTAACTCTAGCTTTGAAAATAATAAAAATAAAAACCAAGACAGCTCCGTACTGGATGTCACATTACAAATGTCCAATGAAAGAAATAACAGCAACAGTTCTTCTCAGTGGGAAATACCACTGTGTACATTTTGAACTGGAACTAGCAGATGGTTTTTAGTTGGGCAGTAGCTTTTAAAAACAATTTTTAAAGTTATATAATCTTACCTTCAGAGAATAGGTCGACCTTTACAACAAGGGAGTCTTATAAAGTTTACATACCCCGGGAGAGACAGCGCTCATAGTTTTACTTGCCACAGAAATAAGAGTAAATATATGCTTGCAAAATAAGATTCACAACTGAACTATGTGTAACGGTTAAAGAAGAACTTCATAAAAAATTCTTGCAATGCCAAAATTTGGCAATACATAAATTAACTCTCCTTTCGTGATAGATAAGTAAAGCAACAATATTCCAACCATTGACTCTGAATATAATTCTCTTCCATTTTTTTAATACATCATAAAATACCTACAAAGCACAGCAAAGCTGTAGTATCGAATTCAATAAATGTTAATGTATTAAATAATTACAAATTTATCTGCTTCTCTCCATGGAGTCCCAAACAATCAGGCCTGATTGTCTTACTATTCCCTAATGAATAAGTAACCAAAATTGCTCTTGAATGTGTTTTTAATGTATCCTCATTAGTCAGCCATTGTATATACTTCTGGCTCACTAATCAGCATTATCATGTGGAATTTTGTCTTATGCTCTCAGTAATGCCTCTATGCAAGAATGTGATATTGTTAAAGGTTACTATGTTTGATCCATGGTAGCAAACATTTTAATCCAGCACATTTGGTTGCTCTTGGCCATCACAACATTTCAGCCCAGCCACTATTTATTTAAATATCATGGTAAATGTAACATTCTTCAACAAATCCCACTGATTATTACTTTGTAAAATAATAATTTAAAAATATTTTAATATGTGTGGTTTTAATAAAAAAAGGGGGGCTTGCCTTAGAAAAAAAATTAGTCAGGATAACTGATTTCTAAATGATCACACATAAATTTTATTCCCCTGTAATATATTCATTCTGAGCCACCTTCTTCCAGAAAAAAACAAACAACAAACCACAATTCTATATTTTCAAATTTCCCCGTAGATATAATCCAAATATGATCATAGTTTTATTGCCTTTATATACCCTAATCTTCTTGATACTCTGACATGAAAGTAAAAAGTGCATCTTCTCTTTGAATATGTACCATCACTGTTTTCAACACTGTTAATATAAGATGTTGTTAAGTGTATTTTTATTTTCAACTCTCAATGTACATAAGTATCAACTTCCTTTTCTGGATGACAGAAGTAAGCAGAAATTGACATTTATATGCCTGTGATAAATCCAAATCTTTTTCCTGAGACTACACAGAATCTTTCTTCATGTATAAATTTAAATTACTGCTGCCAGCCTTTATTATCTATTATATAACCACATAAAATGTAATCAGATGAACTGCTGCCACGTCTGTAAAATTGTTGTGTAGCACAGTCACTATAATCCTATATGTTTTTACTATATTCAATTTTATTCTGTAAGAAAAAAATATGGGCACTTTATAACTTATGTTTCTCCATATTACAGGTAATTAAGTAAAATCCTTTAACGTATACTCTGCTGTTAAGAGCACCAAAGCACTTTCTGGAACTATGCCTTTAAAGTCATGTCACATATCCAAAGACAGCAAGATACTGCATTTGCACTTGCAAGTTGATTATTTAGTTTAGTATTATGCTTTCAAACACAATAGCATAAATGTAAAAGCAAATACTGCAAGGAACCACCTACTATACAAGATTAAAGGGGCTGATCTGAAGAAAATACTTCAATTTAGAGCTTCATTTTTATTAAGTGTATATGGTAGGTTTTTCTTATCTAAAAATTAGGTTTAGTTCAAAAATTCTCATGACCTCAAAAAATTCAGAGAAAAATGCATTACTGCTACTAAGCGAAACCAACACTTCCCAAAGCCATTCTTAAGTAAGGACTGGAATAAACTTTTGAACACAGAATAAGATGAACCTCTTTTTAAGAGTAAATGTTAATGAAAATAATCATTAAAATAAGTATCAAGTTTATGAAAAGATTAAGATGTATCCAATATGTATGTCTTGCAAATATATATATGCTCATACAGACACATATAGAGGTATAGAAGTTCTAAACACCCTATTTTTTGTTTTGCAATCATAGGCCATCTAAAGCAAATAAAAGTAACGTATCATTCTCTGGTGTCCACAGGAATGTATTTCTTACATGAACAAAAAGCTCATACTTCTCTTTTCTCTCTCTCTCTCTTTTTTTTTTTTTTTTTTAATGTAAGAAACAAATAGAGCAAATGGATTGCTATAAATACAGCATATTTCTGGTTTTAGTATTACATTTAGAATAATTTGTCCTCACATGAATACATACACAGGAACCTCAAGCTGACAAGAAACTGGTAATGATGTTAGTATTCCAAGGACAGACAAATCTAAATTACAGCAATTTACTTCCAGGAGCTTAGGAAGATTCCTTACAATATACAAGTTGACAGTTTTCTGTTTATTTTCCTGACACACTTAATTTTTCTGGATCTCTGCTTTGCAGATTATACCTATTTAAATTTTCTTACTTGCTCTTGAATTCACACAGATAGTTTGAGTACACACTTCACGTGTAACATCTGTGTTATAATACCTTTAAATTTAGCCCTGATATTTTAGATTGAAATTTAAATGTATGTTATGATGTACGGTATGAATTTCCCTCTTATAAGTATTATGGGTGTTTGCTTTTAAGCAGTTTATACTATCAACCGTGCTAAAAATACATGATATTAACGTAGCAATAAAAAAAAGTTGAAAAACTCTTACATAAGATGGCTGCTTTTGCCTTGAAATTACTGAGCCAGACTGCCATCTATTGGAAAATAAATATTTTTTAAATTAGACCTTTTTCTTCTTTAACTGAAACTACGATGAATTATTGTCAAAAGCTGATTTTGCCAGCAATCAGACTTAAGACAGTTTAATTTTTTTTTTAAAGGAAACACCTAAGATAACTAAACTGTGATACAATCAAAGATTTCCCTACATATATTTTCTACCTCATGTTTTCTGGAACATGTTTTGAAGCACGGCTCCTTTTCCAGCTTGCTGAACAATCAAATCCTAGTTAATTGGAGTCAAAGTTTTATATTTAGCAAACATAATAAAACTATAATATGGCAGCACTGAACAATACACAAGTATACCGCTTTCCCAGCACAGCTGTGCAACAGCTCTCAGGGCTTTCCATGTTTTTGCATACATGGGGGAACTGAAAAGCATGTTTAAGTCCCAATGACCAAAATGGGAAAAAAAGGCGGATTGGAACTGGGAATAAAAGTCTATGAACCCCCCCATCAATCCTAGCCAGTGTACAAGCCTTTGAGAAAAACGGACAATTCTAACTAAAATGATGCCTAGGGGTATAAATGCTCTCTCTGAAGCAGCATAATAAACCATATTTCCAGTTGCAAAATTATGTTCAATTTGGCCCTTAATTTTGTGGAGAAAATGAAGAGGGGCTGTTGGCTAATACGTCATATTATGCATGTTTCAATGACTGGCGATGACAGACTAGGAAACATAGAATGAATATTTTCATGACAGCACATCAGAAGTACATTGAAACACACACAGAGTTTTAAAATCAAGCACTGGAATTATAAAGTTTCCAGTGAAGTTTCACCTTGACTTTCTGTAGTTTATTCTTTATAATGTACTCTTCCAATAAAAGATCACGTTAACTTATTCTCATCTGACTTCATCCTATTCAGCAAACAAGCATTCAGGTTCCACCCCCTCTTATTCATTGTTGCCTTCATTCACAGAGCTAACAGTCTGCTTCTCCGGAACCCCCAATTTTTCGCAATTTCCCCGTCAGCTTTAGGAACAGAAGTGTCCTCTGAGTACATTTTCACTCACCTCCAGATCTGTTCCTATTCACATCTACACTGTGCTATTCTTTTACTTATTGTTTCACTGTACCCTCCCCTCCCAGATGTTTATGCCTTCCAGTCCTCAAGATCCTGCCCTTCAATTTTCCTACTCAGCTCTTCCATGTCCTGAGGAGATTTAAAAGTCAATGCTGTGCCTACTAGTAATTTGGAGTTAAGGTGACTGAACCCAAAATTTTCCTCCAGAAAGCTTTTTTCCAGTTTCACCTAGCCTCAGAGTTGTGCAAATCTGCTTCCTATTTGACTATAAAATACTGTAACAACATAAACTTCTGGAGTTTTTTAATGCTTTATGTCACACATCACACAAGCATACGTCCACAGAAGCATACTAAGTAATAATATGTATTAGTGCTTTTAATACATAATTTGATGAACAGAAGGAATTCCCTTAGTCCAAACTACCAGAACAACTTGCTGCATGGCTGGATGACTAATTTTCCAGTAACTCAGGAAATGGAAGAATGAACTCAATTCTGTCCTTGAGCTAAGAGAATTCCAACCTGTAACTTCTTCAAAAGAAAATGTAGTACTTTAAAGGTGCTGTATTACTGATCAATAAACAATCTGAGGCCAGAAAAGGAGCAGAATTTGCTAGTGAATAGGAAGTCCTAAGTCCTGCTCTCAAGATTGCACTGGTATTTTTCCAATGGTTGTAAAATCCAGAAATAATAGTGGAGGGGATCAACAGGCTGATGCTCTGTCCTTTTATTTGGGAGACTATGAAAGCGATGTTAAAACCCACCCTCATTCCATAGAGTGAACCGAACACCGCTCTTTCACTTTCCAGATGAAACATTTCACTGCCAATGCATTATGAGGCAGGCATCCCCACTACCCTTACACTAAGCAAAAACAGTGAGCCCTGCTCTTCCAAATGAAACAGGTTAGCACTTCAGGCAAGAACTCCAGGCTGTGGATCCTAAATAGACATGATTCTATGATTCCTTTTTGCAGTCCTGAATCAATCTAAATCTTACTTAGCCAGAGCAGTACCACAGGCGATTTGACCCTCTTCAAAAGAGTCAGCTATTAAAAAAATTCTTTAAAATACATACTGTTTCCGTATGCATTCTTTTTCATATACCCATGCTATCCTCAGACGGTGGTTCCTGATGCTCCTTGCTCCATCTTACTGAGGTTTTGAGCCACAAGCTATTATTCCAAAAGGAAGCTCCCCAGGCTTGGCCTCCTATTTCTCTGAACAGCAAAAAAATGTCTCCTAGCAGCCAGTTCCTTTGCAGAATCTCCATAAGGGTTATAAAGTGTCATGACTTAGATTTTGGAACCTGTGCAGATCAACTACAGGAAAAGCTGAAAATCCTGTACCAGTCATCATTCTCTGGAACCAACATTTGTCCCCGAAATGGCATCATCTGACACTTTTCCACCAGTGGCCCAACTTCTACACCTTTTCAGAGCTGATGCTGGCACAGTCAGCAATGAAAGTTAGGGGAAAACTGCTGATTTGAACTTGAAGTAACTTCTTGCTTGTAGAGCCACTGCAGGTGCAGTTATTAGCCCTGTGCTGGAGCTGGTAACAGGGAAATACTTCACTTGGTTCTGCAGGCAGAAAAACTCAGTGCTCCAGTGGTACCACACTACTATGCTGCCCCTGCCTCCATAGAGTCTTGGCATGTGTAGCAGCAATGAATGTGAACTGAATGAATGCAGTCAGTAGGGAAGACCCCCACTTAACGCTACTCAGATTTTTCTGGAAGCTTCCCAGGAAGAAGAAAACTAAAATCAGAAGAAGCTGTAAGAATCTCTCTCTTCTTTAATACACATCCAAGGAATCTGACTTTCCATATCTATACATGTCTCCACTTCTCTCTTTCTCTCTGTATCTTCATGTTCATATACATAAATATGCATTTAAGTTTCTTCAATCATCACCCTACTGTCACACTTCCACCACCACGCTTGCTGATCCTACCCCCAGAGTAGTTTGGCAGCATTCACCTTTGTAACCATTTTCAGAGCTAAACATATCTCTTCATTTTAGTGCTTCTACCCAATTACTCTTTGATAGCTCCTTACAGCACGTGTGGGTTTTCAAATCACGCATCACTATACAGGGAGTCTGTACACCAAGAGAAGGCAGCCCTTTCCCAAAACCAAAAGAAGGCATGTTGAAACTGAGAGCAACTTCTCTTTTTTATGCAAGGCAGCCAGGTAGCAACTGAACAGACTGAGTGACCTTAAAATACTTTAAAAAAATGCTGTGATGTAGGATTTTTCTGTTTGATCTAAAACATCCATATCAAAGAATTTTCTCCATATAGGCCTGTATAGTTTGGTTTACTCTAGTAACAACATGCTTTAAACAGTCCCCATTTTTGAAGATTTGTTTTTACACCTATTTTCACATTCAGTATACAAATAGGTGAAATCTCAAATAGTTTATTGCCTAATTTATCTTTGCATCTGTCTGCTGCACATAAATTACAGCTACAGCGTCTGAATATTTCCCATTCACATTGTATTTTGTTTCAGTCTATAAAAAATTCAGTATGAGTAGACAGAATTATATGGATTGCATTTTCTGCAGAACAGCAGCTGAGCAGTTTTAAATAGCAGTTAGCACCTAAATACAGAAAGACACAAGAAAGATGCGCAAAAATGCTTAAATGCGATCAGCACCAGCTTGTTCAAGCTGACTTCAATATGGGTTATATATCTAATCATTCAAACAGCTAGAAAGACTTTACTAAAGTATCTACTTCATTTCAGGGCAGCTAACAATCTTTGTAAATCTTGTTCCGTCTACATTTATTGTAATAAATCCTCTAGAACATAAAAATCCTTAACTTACCATGTTTTCTCCTCACATAATAAAGCATAATTTTTCTTAACTTATGAACATTAATTGAAATTTAGCACTTAGCATTTTCCCTCTGTACTGTGCTTTATTCCCTGGGCAATCCCATTTAATTTGCTTACTGAAGATAATTCAATTTTTTTTTTTTTAAATAAAAAAAAAAAAAGCCTTGTTATACTGTAAAGAAAAATATGAATCTTAGAACACTTTATTCACAGGATTAATAGTAATGAAGTAATATCTTCAACTGTAGTTGGAAATCACTGAACTATCACAACCACAACAATTTTCAGTATTAGAGACTCAGTCTTTAATACCATCAGGCTACTGGGAAAGCTATATAGCAATAAAATATGTAAGGATCATAACTGAAGATGCTTAGCTGCTTCTTTTGAGGGGCACTTCTGATGAGATTCTGAAAGTATTTAGTCTTTGGCATAGTACCGAGTACACTGATTTCAACTGATTTCTCAAAAACCCCTTCCTTGCACTGCCCACACTCAATAACTAACCTGAACTTTCAGTCATATCAGCGGTGCCATGAAAAACCATTTTGAGGTGTGGTAAGCAATATCTTTGTAAAGTAAGGAAAATATTACAACCTAAATCTGCAAGGAGCATATGCTAAATCACTTTTTTCTAACTTAATGTTAGACTTGTACTAGTCTCACTCTTGTACTATTTCTTTCTTGAATGTGCCATAAATAAAGCAGATATAACTGAATATATAGTCTTTGTATCCCATCTTACTTACTACATTAAGCTTGGTTTGGCTTCCACTGGTCATAAGTTCTTCCTCTGATACTTTACTAAAATTGTCCAGATAATGGTCTGATATTGTATGAGACAGATCTTCAAAAGAGTATTCCTTTTCTTGGCATAATTTGATTTCATCTAAGAGCTTTGATAATTCTCCAGTCACAGCTTCACCTTTAAAAACAGACACACCATTAGTCAATACTTAGAATTCCAGGGGTAATTTATGCCTAAAAAGGAAATGCACATTCTTTAAATTGTATTAAGTATTTGTTATATTTCATGCCTTAGAATCTAAACAGTGATCTTCATGCACAATTCTCACCTCAAAAATAATAGCATCTCATTCAAGAATGGGAATTACTGGAGGTAACCTATATGCTTCTGCAGTCCCCTGTACCTTGCATTTAATTAGGATGAATTACAGTATATACTTACCCTTTCTCCATTTTCTAATCCTCATAATTGGCTAGAAATAGCAATTATCCACGGATGTAAAATTAATCCAGGAAAGGAAAGTTTCTACAAACATACTCTCCATAAGGTTCATGCTGGCTACTGTGATCAGTTAATACACTACAATACAGATTCTATAAACTGTAAGTAGTTTGGAACTGAGTTTCTGAGAATGCACATCTTTCCCATTAAGGTAGCTATGTTTTATAAGAAATTCTTGTTCACTGTCCCAGGATTAAGTGGAAGGGAGGGAGGTTATACTGGGCAAAACCCACATGCCTCCCTACAGCAGCCTATCAGAAAACCATGTTTAGTGCATTCCGCATTGTGTTTCATGTTTCCTCCTTAATTTAACAGATATCTTTAGTTCAGAAATCTAACAGAATAGTAAGACAATGGGCTTTATATGTCTATACTAACTGAGGGTCACTATTAGAAATAGTGGTGGTAATAAGTATTAGAATCACATTGAGTATTAACTTCTCTGCAAATAGCCCACTGGCAGCAGCAAGACCCTCACAAAGTAAAAAGCTACTTGTTATGAACAACTGCATGAGATTCTGATAATCTGCTACATGTGTGTTATATAGCTACCTTCAGTAATAGCAATGAAAATGTGAGTGAAAGCCAAGTTTCTCCAGGGGCAAATAAAAAATCCCTTCTCTTTACTAGGTTTACAAGAGTCATATTCTTGGAAACTACAGCCCTTAGGCTTGATAAAACACAGAAAAAGTTCCATTTTACTCCATCTTCAGGAATAAAATGCTGAAAAGGAAAAAACAGAGTGAGCATATTAAGCTCAGCATACATACAACACACAAAAGTACATTAATGTAACTAAAGAAGCCCTGGATAAGATTATCTCAGCGTGGTCTAGAGCTGGTTTTATGTTAATTTTTCTTCATAGTCACTGGTTTTATGCCAGGTAAACATAAGTATTCCACAATATTTTTTAAAGTTACAACTATAGCCAGTTATGACTGAAACTTTCAGACCCAAGAACAGAAGCTGATAATTAAAATCATTTCATTGCTTTTTAATATCTAAGTAACAGAAATTTTGCATTCAAAACTTGCTACTCTTAGTCGATGGTAATTCTGCACAAAACTTTTACATGAAACAGAGATCTAATCAGTTTTGGGTTTTTTTTTTAATTACAGAATTAAAATTATTCCAGGTTAACATAATAATTTAAAAATTGTAAGTAAAATACCTAAATATCAAGAACTAGTCTAAAATCATAATACACTGCCCTGTCCTGCACAGGACTACTTTTTCCTACAGAATTAGGTTTGTGCCCCCAATCCCATGTTCTCCCACATCCAGGCTGCAATATTTCTTGCTGGGCAAGAATGAATTCTACGTGACAAGACTGGAACTGCAAGGGTGCAAGGATGCTGACGGACCTGTAAGTGTATGCTAACTGGCTGGCTCCTTGCTACCAGAACAAATACATAAAAGATGATTTTTTTCTTATTTCTTTCAGTGTGGGTGCTAATTAAGGTCTCTCATCTATCTAACCACCTATTTTCACAAAAGCCACGGAAAGGTAATTGATACTGCTATCCCTCTTCCAAATTCAGTTTAAATTATTTGAAATGAGATTGTCAGAGAACGGCAAACAGACAGATGAGCAGCACAATCAACTACAATTTCTTTCCTTAAGACTCAGATTACACAATAGACAAAACCAGACAGCATGTTTTACACTATTGATCCCTTTAAATTGGAAGCAAGCAGTGTAAGATCATGACCCTACCATTAAGAAGAAAAATGCATTTTAAAAATATTTACTACTTAATTTCAGGATAGGCATTTCTATTGCACAGGTTAGTTGACTTCATGATTCTACTAATCTCAAAGGAACTATTAATCTTCATATATCATCTGTCAGTTAAGAACCCCAATGGGAAACATGACTGGAACTGAAGCATTTGTTTACTGTCACCATGAAGATCATAATCTAGTGTGCAGCAGTAAGCTTAGTTTTCTCATGAATAAACACCCTTCCTGTAAAGTTCAAAAAACACACCCCTCCCCAACCACGATCAAAACCCCACACAACATAAAGAAGAAAAAAAAGAAGATTAGTTATTTGCCAGCAGTCAATTACATTTACTTTGGATGATTAGAGAAGGCAGAAGTCAGGTTTGGTTTTACAGGAAGATGATTTTCATGGAAGAGGAGGATGACACCACAGAGGAAATGCCCTATTTAAGTGGCTGTGGTGTGTAAAGGGTGAACCAAAATGTAAGATGAAAGCATGTGCACACAACAGTGATGGTCATGGTATATGCAAGATATGTTAGAAGAAGAATGGAAATAGCAGCACACACATGAATTTTGAAAGAGGCATCCAAACGTAACACAATTAGAAGAGGTACTCACTGGGAAAGAGAAAGAAAGATTCACTCTTTAACCTGAATGTGAACGATGCCTGCAGAGTATTTCAACAAATCTAGTATCCTTTGGTTTTACTTGATTATGAAATGTGTAAGGTCAGACAAATTAAAAATATTTAAGATCAAATAATGTAATACATTGTAATCCATCTATGATTTGTCATTTCTGAGCATACAGTTCTTTGCTTTCCTGTATGACATGGATTACAGTGTATGTCGTCAAGATAGGTAATTCATGGTGGAATAAAGCTTCTCAATATCAATAACTTTCTTAACCTCTTTTTCATTTTGTATGTTTGTATAAATGTGTTAGCAATATACTTTTAATATAAAAGAGAAGTTCAGTACAGCTTCTGATTCACAGAGTATATGTATTTACTTTTAGCCTTTGGAGACGGAGGAACTTCTGGGGACAAAATGCAAGACTGATGTTCTGCGCATTCCAGTGGGCGTTCCTCTGAAATACTTGCATTTCCTGTTTCCATATATTCTGCAATTTAAAGATATACATACACTTAAACTCCTGAATTAAGGGGGTTTATTCCAATTAAAATTATATTTGCTACTTCATTTTTCATTAAACTTTTCCAGTTTTTCATATTAAACCCTTGTAATTATTCATAAACACTACTGCAAGGCAATCATTTATTGAAAGCATTACAGAACACTATAATGGCCAGTTCCTTAATCTGCTGAAACCGCTACAAAAATCTCATTATAGGAGTAATGTGTTGCGACTATCCCTGTGTTTTTTCTGTCTCCTTGAAACACCCATGTAACTGTTCCATTTTATTACTCTGGTTGAGTTTTCTTTGTTCTACATTTGTGAAGAGTTCTTAGCTAAAATATTCAGGATTCAGGTTCACAGTAAGTAGATACAGTTATACTGCGAAGAAAAACAGAAATTCTACTTGCAGCACACAGATAGTACATGAGAAAAAAGAATGCAGTCTCAAAAAATTAGTTAAAACTAGCAGTCTAAAAAGCAGTATTCTAAAATTTTTGTGCTTTTCCTCCTTGAGACTTCCCTTGTCACACCTTTGTGATGATGTCTATAAAAGCAGGAAAATGTGGAATGATGAGCATGTTAAACTTCCACCTTATTACTATTATTTTTGTGTGAACATATACATTATTTTCATGTGCTTTTGTACACAGGCTACCTCAATGGAACACCAAGACGTTAATGAATGTTATTATAGG
Source organism: Lathamus discolor (assembly GCF_037157495.1). Classification (NCBI taxonomy): domain Eukaryota; kingdom Metazoa; phylum Chordata; class Aves; order Psittaciformes; family Psittacidae; genus Lathamus; species Lathamus discolor. Next base: position 53,038,730 of record NC_088884.1, read on the forward strand.
ACAAAAATAAAATTATAAATTAATTTATGCAATAGTGGCACTTTTTTCCCAGCAGAGTGACTGTTTCTCACTTTGGGCAGTTATACTACATCTGCAGTTTCTTGATTTTCTGAAGTTGCTTAAGCAAGTTCTTTCTGATACCAGATAGTAAACACAACGGTGCATGTTGCAAGAAACACAAAAGCGAACTTCAATAACTGGTTTCATCAATATCACACTAAAGGGCTAAGCAGTTTCTGGGAAGTGAAATCTCCCTCATTTAATTTCTAGAGTCTACAATACACTTGTTTATCTTGCTGTTATTCCTGATTAAATAACAATTCCCCAAACCCAAATACAATCTGTGATAAAAGAGACATCTGAGAAAATGAAATTGGAAATGGGAGCAAACAGCATGCAGTTTCAGAATGCTTTGCAGGTTGTTCTTTGTACTTTGTTTTAAGAATGTATGATTTGAAAATGTCATTTATTAAGTTTGATGGTTGCAGTGGTCCCCTGCATAATGTGTCATACATTCCTTCATATGAAAATAGGCACTTAATTTTTTTTGTGTAGTGCTGAAAGCAAAGAAGCAAAGATTAGCTCTAAGAGACCATGAGAAAACCAGCAGCATGACAAAAGTTCTGGAATGTTTTCCAGCCCTGTCAGCTATATTATTTGTTGAGTTAATGTGCAAGACGGCGGAGAAATAGAAAGGAAGCTAGACACAAAGAAAAAGGAAAAATGCCTGGAAATATTTGCTTTCTAGTTGTGCAGCTGTCAAGAGGCAAACCTAAACTGAAGTTCTACCAGGTGGGAATGTTAAAATTATTGGACCAACACAGATACTACCAGGAAAGAAAAAGCAGGGGAAATCGTGAAGGACTTTAACCTTGTTGTCCAATATTCATGTAAGACTGAGCTTTTACAACAATACTCTTTTTATTCTTTGACAAGCTCCACTTTCAGACCGATGCACTTTCCTGCTAAAGGCTAGTTCTGAGGAGGAAATCCCAAATTCAAATTAAGTTCCATAAATACTTATCTTAAAAACTGCAGAGCTCCTTCCAGAAAACCCTCCACAAAAGGCTCAGCACAAGATATGGTGTAGGAGTTTAAAACAGGCCAGCAGTGTGCCATCCTTGCAAGAGTACAACACTTACAATATAGGACCTGTACTCCCATTTTGGTTTTGTGCTATTGAAAACTCTACCAGATACGTATGAGACAAAAAAAGACACGGACTCTCTTGTGAGGGGCTTGTAGTCTACGTAAATGTACACTTACCCATAATATTATCAAAGAAACAGACAGAAAACAGGTGATTTATTTCAAAAGTCAAAGTACACACAAGTAGCTGATGCTTCCACCAGCAACCAAATTACATTCACCTGCAGCTGGCTAGAAATTCATCTTCAAAGCCTGCCCAAACTCATTGACAAAGATGATACTGCTACCATCATCTGCTCTGACTATGGTGCACTTGAGAGACTGCTCTTGATTCTATTATTTTTCCTCAAAAAAAGAAAGATATTTCACAAGAAAGCCAAGCTGAGTCAATTTTACCACTTAATGACAAGAACAGTTTCTCCAGCTGTGGTCTCGCTGAGTTTAGAGAAAAGACTGTCATCCTATGATAGGGCAGAATAAAGGGCATGTAAAATATGACCCAAGAGATTCTTAATACTTCCTAGCTTATTGCCACCCTGTTCCATGTTTCAAAGACAGCCAGCATGACTAGTATGTAAGGGGTAAAGTTTTGATATGTTGATACACACTTCAGAGATGTCTCCTCACCATACTGCTTTGGGAAAAATTGAGTGTTTTACTTCTGTTAACTCAAACCACAGACTATAGCTCACTGAGGATTAATACTAAGAATCTCAATAACTGCATGCTTAGTAGCTTTACAGTTACCAGATTTTGATAGCCCTCCTCAATCTAAAGTGATATGCATTACAAAACATAATAGCAGAAAAGTTACCACACAGCAGTGGGAATAAGATCAGTGTGGAATATGAACCCAAAAAGATAACAAACATAACAAGCACTACAAAGTTCAAAGAGCTGCAGCTCCACCTTTCTGAGTTTTGGTAACACCAGTTAGGCCAAAGCCAAGCAGAAAGGAAAGCATTAAGACGTAAGCAGGGAAACACAGGTGCCTCTCCACAGAGCTGCCAGAGCCAGGGAGGTTAGCCATGAAGAGAAGATGGCCCAGCTCAGCTCAGGCTGCTGCTGAGCTTCCAGGGCACCAAAAGCTCAGGCTCTAGGACTTTAACTTCAGCTCCTCTGGGTCCTAATTCCTCAGTGAGGTGACTGGGTCAAGATTCTTGCTTTATTTATAAACCTTGACTTTTAAAGTAATGGCTAAATTAGGTTCAGATAACTTTTTACTCTTCCTTTTAATGGGAAAAAATATTTTTACTTTATTTTCTTTAGTTGAAGTATGAGTTCCTTTCCTTTTTGTTTTTAGAGCCTACATTGCCCATGTTATGGAGTGGATTTCCATACATTTCCTTCCTAAAGTGGCCTTCCATAAAGGGGTCAAGAGACTTAACAAACTCTAAAAAAGCCACATTGTTATCAGACTAAAAATCTGAATGCTCACCTCTTCAAACAGAAGATTCTCCCAGTAACTAGATTAGAGGGATAATACTGGTTTGGAAACCACTCCCCTCCACAGGCAAAATCCCTGCAGGGGGATTCTTAACTCCTTCACTCTTTGTCTTCCTGAAGCACAACAATCTTCAGAGCACTCCCTGCCCCTGCCAAGGCTCTCCCAGAAAGCATTTGAGGATCCTGCAGCTCCACTGAGTCCTGCCCCAACCCATGAGCTCTCTAAAAGCTCCTCCCAAAACAGCTCACTTGGTACCCTGGGAAGGAGCCCACCTGACACTTCATGGCCCAGTTTCTCTCCTCTTTACAGCAGCAGCAGAAAACTGATTGGTAGCTGCTGTCCTCAGGTGTGCTAAGCTGACAGACTGGAGCTTAGATGGAGGCTGGGCTAGCTTCATGTCCTACCTGTCAGAGGATGATTCTAAACAACTCAAGTTTAACTTCCAAAGAAACCAGGAATCAGTAGATGTTTAAAGCATATAAGCAGACCTTTGTGCATTTGTTCAGGGAAGATAAATAGAAACAAGCACTTTAGTACTGCTATTATCCTGAAATAGGTAAGGGTACAGCTAAACTTTCAGCCCCCAAAACAACAGCAGTTAAATTAATTCAGAAATACAGTCAATACTTTACAGTCTATAAAGGAGCTGAGAAGTCCTCAGAAAAAAAAAAAATTAACAGAGGGATTGATATCCCTATTATTTCACCACACATAGGTGTAATTAAATCCTTCATTGGAAACCAACTCTGTCTTTCCAGCGAGGCTTGCCTCCTGCACTCAAAAGAATGGAAGATCTATTTGTCCACAGGAAGAGAGGGAGAAAAAGAGAGAGTGAGAATACACAAAAGAAAACCAGTACTACTCCAACCAAAGCTATTTAAGCAGAGGGGTGAAGAAAGGAGTTCTGGTTCTACAGCTGCTTATGCATTTTCCATTTATGAGTATTCCGGTAACACATCCAAACAATGCTAGGTTCTTAAGCAGCTTCCACACAAGAGAGAGGAAACAGCTTTCCATTACAACTCCCTCCATACTCTCTGTGCAGCAGAGCTTATCGTGCCTTCCCAGGTCTCATGTTGTTTTTCATCTGTTTATCTACTATCTCCTTTTTTTTTCATAATAACAAGAATTCTGCTTCCAGAAATAGTAAAAGAGCGAGATTCTAACACAGAGCATAGTGGGCTGTGGAGAAAGAGTTGAAAGATGGTATAGCACGCACCTGCGTCACGTTCACATGTGCTAAAACTAAAACACAGCTGGTCGATTTAATTTTAGGCCTACTAGCCTTGGCAACATCCCTTTTATCTTCAGTGCCTAATTATAAAGCCCTAAGTGCCAATACTGTTAACTGCTTCAGCGCTGAATGCTGTTGTTTCACTACATCCATGAAATGAATCCAGTAGACTGGCCTTAGTTGGCACAGGATTCTCATTCTCTGCAATTTGAGAACATAATGCTTGAACAGCTATTTCTTTATTACCACATAAAGAATTTAAACTGTAATAAGTATTTTAATGGAGTTCAATGCAACTCAGACCTGAGCAAGACACAGAAAGTGATGAGGCATATATGAAAGACCATATCATCTATAATTACCAGGCAGTAAGAAACCATGCAGGTGGTGTATGTCTTACTCAGCCTTTTTCATTTTGATCTTTAAAGCAACATTGTTATTTACTTCCCTCCTATCAGATAATGCACCATAATATTAAAAAAAAAAACAAAACAACAAACCAAACCAAACAACCAAACAAAACCAACAGACTTGGTAAATACACACACACAAAAATAATTGCAGAAATTTCAATTATTGTTTTCTTAGGATAGTGAGGAAAGGTGTAAAGATCACAAAAACACTAGGATCACTTCTAAAGCCTCACTGGCAAAAGGGTTTGTTTCACAGAATCACAGAATCCCAAGGGTTGGAAGGGACCTCAAAAGATCATCTAGTCCAACCCCCCTGCAAGAGCAGGGTAACCTACAGTACATCACACAGGAACTTGTCCAGGCGGGCCTTGAATATCTCCAGTGTAGTTTCCTTTTAACCTATAGTCTCTAAAAAGGAGTTTTGTAAATATTCTTTTAAAAAGTGAGAACACCAATAGAAAATTCTATCCACAATTCTTCAGTTCTGGAGGCCTCATTCACAGGAAGTTACCAGTCCGGTAGGTTGAATGGATCAGCTGAATGGATTTACTGCCTCCCTGAACCACTTCTAGAGACATAAATTGGTTTTGAGGATATTCATGAGGAACTTCTCTGGAGAAGAAACTAACACATTTTCTTTCAAATTTTTTCTTACAACTCTGTTACCCCTCTGCATATAAGACAGTACACTACCAATCAGGCCCACCAGGAATACCAGTCATGTTATTTCCTTGTCCATTTCTGCCAGTCTGCTTATATGCATCTTTCAGCCTTTGTTTTATAGTTTGAAAGATAATGTTTTGTGGCAGGGACAGATATTATTCTGTGTTAATACTATAAACTGTACAGCAACAATCATAAAAATGCAAGGGGTGAAATGGTAAAAATTAATGAGAATGCTAGGTGATAAAATCTTCCTCTATCCTGGCAACAAGGTGAAAGAATCCGTTCAATTCCATTGTGTCTGCATAAAGAAAAAAAAAATTAGAAAGAAACTTACAAAATCTAGTCAGTAGTTGTCTGACACCAATAATTTAATATCTTTTTCATATAAGTCTATATGAAGAGACATGTAAGCTTCTCTAGACAATCATCTGAAGACAGAAGCTTTAACAGGAATGTTTCTGGAAGCTACTAACTCTCTCTCTCTCTCAGCAATTGCCCTTTCTTTGCATGGTATTTATTACACACTGAAGTCAAATTCAATCACAGTATATCCAGGTTACCCAAAATCCCAGTGCTTCACTGATATTTCAGCTACAACAGGATAAATGCCCACACTTCAATGAAAAGTATATTCAATGGGTTTTTCAGAGGAGGGTAGGTCTACTGTATCATCAGCAGCACTAGTACTAAATCCTGCAACAGTTCAAACAATCTTTGATGGTTAAAGCTTCAGTAAACCCTTTGCCTGATGAAAAACAATCTCAGTGGGTTCCACAATGGAGTTATTAAGGGGTACCTCAGGTTGTTTTAAAAATCAGAACAGCATCCTTGTAAATATTTTTCATCCTTGCACATCAGTTCTGACCAAGGCAGAGAGAGCAAAAAAAGACAGCTGCTCATTACAAGCACAGTTTCATCACACTACTATGAGCTGAAACTAAGTAGTCTTTACATTTTCAAGGCATACATGCGCAAAAGATTGCATTTAAAAGCACCAAAAAGCCTTGAAATTGATGTATTTCTCTTTTGAAGTAAAAACTAAGAGCAGGTACTGATCCATCAACATGACAAACCCTTAAGAGGGTTTGGGTGCTATATTTTTCATAGGATAAGGGTACTTTGAAGCAACTTTGTTTATCAATGGGATTGAGACTGCAAGATTATCACACTAAGGAGGAAATGGCACAATACAGAATTATTAAAATGAAAGCTAGTTTAGTTGGTGCTGGGACATTATAATGCATCTTAGATTATTATCTGAAGGATGATTGATTTGGATATCTAAGAAAGTGGAAGCTCTGATTGACCCTTTTCCTGCCACTGAAGAAGTTTCAGTATGATATTAACCCTCTTTTCCTTTACACAGTGGTATGTTCAGTGAGGACAGTGAGGCTGTGTTAAGAGAGGCTGAAGTTTCACCATATAGCCTGAGTCAAATTAGGAGCTCTGTTCTGTTGACAGCAGAAGTCCTACTTCCCTCATCAGTTATCTTCCTCTCCACTTTTTAATGCACATTTCTGCCAGTTACCTGGGACAGAGCCAATTCTGGGACCTGAATCACATAGGAGGCAAATTCATTAAAACAAATGTATCTTTATATTATTATAATAATATTTTTCATTATTGGTACATACTATTAAATAGTTTCATGAACAGTTAAATACTGTTTCATGAACTGAATCAGATCACTTTAAAATCTCCTGGAAGCAGGGAATATCGAAGGGAACTGTGCAGCTGCAAGTAGTGGAGGAGGAAGGTGGGGAATGGGGGAAAGGGAAAAAGAAAATAGAAAAGAGGGAGAGAGGGAGACCTCAAGCCAAGCTGTTAACTCAGTTCAGCTATAACATAAATCTGGTCCTTAAGAGAATACCTCTCCTCCAGCCTGCAAAATTTTCATTATACTTATAGGAGCTATATATCTTCAGTCTTTCATCTCACTGGAAAACTTTACAGAAGCTGGCGAACAAGTTAGGAAGTTATTCAGAAAAGAAAACGTGAAGGACACATTGGGGCCACATGACTTCATTTTCTCCAGGAAATATTCTTATGAAATACAGTTATGTGGGAGACTGAATCATAAGCTAGTTCATATGGAGAACCAAGGCTGAACTGATTAAAATGGCTTATTTAAAGATGAGAATAATCAATACAGGTGGAGATTCAGCAATGACACCTGCAGGGAACTCATCTGTCAAACACAGTTAATGAAAGACTAATCCGAAAATGCAGGGAACAAATTCCATAGAAGAGAAGGAATGATGTTTAACACTGAGTTATGTATTAGCTCATGTTTCATCACTTTATTGCCATCTTTTATAGTAAAAAATTGAAGTAAACAATGGACATAAGATGAGGAATGAGAACAAATGTATGTACAACAAAATGGTATTATTTCTGCTATGATGATGAGATACTGCCTGTTTGGTCTTGCAGGTGTGTATGCTCATTTATTTTGTTAAAAAAAAATAAACATAAAAAGAAGAATTTTTTTGAAACTTTGCCATCATCTTTCATAGTTGTGATTTATGAACAAATCAAGCATTTCAATTTCAGTTTACCATTACAATTTAATGGAACTGCAGTGAAATACAATATGTTATTTTGTAATGAAGAATGTACAAAGGATAACTATGTGACACACAGTGCTAGTGTCTATTGCCAAAAAAAAGTGTTTACTATGAAATTCAGATATTCAACCACTTATTGTTGTGTATCCAGCAAACAATAATTTTGTCCTTTTAGTTCAAACTATACTCTTTTGTGTAACAAAATATTTAAAGAGTAGAAATTACCATAAACCTTAATATTCATCCACACTATTCTGATTTGCCTCTAAAAAATGTATAACTGAATATGACTTACCTTGAAGAAGAGCTGCAATTTGGAGTGACTGCTGAGATGGATGTTCTTTCAGAATATCTAAAACGGTTCTACCCAAACTGTCCTTTATGTTGGTATCAATTCCTGAAAAAGAAAATGATCTGTGGTGGAATTTTTAACCCCAAGTATTTTGGATTATAAATATGGTATATCAGACTCAATTATCTGGCAAATTGAATGCAAGCAGTAACAGATTAACAGCTGTGATACTGTTGAAGTACAGCATCCATTTCTGCTTAAAGCTTGAGCAGCCTAAAATTCACATGCTGACATGGATTGTTGTGTTTCACATGTAATTCATGGGGATATAAAGTAAGCTTCTTAATCAAATATTGGATTATTTTAACTGTTCTAAAGAAACAGCCATCCTGAAAATAATATTTTATGCAATCAAAAAATTCTCTGAATGTTTTTCCTACATTCCTGAATTCTAATTCTCTCCAAAGTGCTCTGATTCACAGGGGATTTTCTAGTTCATAGTAACGGTATGTGTTTTGAGAATACTACTGAAGAAATTATTAACCTTAAGAGTTTTGTACTTCACAGTGACAAGCTTGAAATTCATGCTCTGGGTAGACTGAAATGACCATATGTAGTGAAAGGGCTTTATGAACAGCCAGAGCATTTCCAGGTGTTCAGGCTTTTGATAAAGTAATAGTTCGGCACAAACTGTGAACATAACCTTAAATAAGTTAGAGGCTTATCCCAGGTAGGTCTCAAAGAACCTGTTGTACATGACAGTGCATGACTCTCCACTCTAGTTTTGTAGGAACTACTTTGGAATTGTTTGCCTTACGGCAGAAGACTGATATTCTTTTTTGGCTGTAGTTTCAAAGTTTGGATGTACTTTCATAAAAAGTAAAGAATGAAATTCTTCTTGGGACACTGAATAGAGGAAATCAGGGGAAGCAGGATTTATGAGGACATTCTGATTGCATGGAAGGATTTCTCTACTCACCAGAAAAGGCTGCAGTTCTTGTCATTTCCTGACCTGATGGTGAGTTTCCTAATTTATTTTGTGAGAAAGAGATATTTGTTTTTGCACTGAAAGTAAAGCTAAAATATTGCTGGGCTAATTAGCAGCAGCAGCTGATATTCAGTGGCCAGACACCATAGCTTACACCTTGACTTTGCAGTAGCTACTTAAAACGTCTTCCAAGTATTTTTGGTTGTTGGTTTTTTGTGTTTTTTTTTTTTTGTTTTGTTTTTGTTTTTGTTTTTTGAAGCAGAAAGAGAGAATACGGGATTTTTAGGTAGAAAAGGCAGAAGGTGGGGAGTGTTGCAGAAGTGCAGAGCATGTGGCAGCATTGAAGGAGTTCACAGTGAAGACTACTCCACTGTCTTATACAATTCCACTGTGTCAGATGTTATAATGTGTACTAATCTATAAGAGGCAGTCTTTATTTGTGCTCAAACATAGGATTTTCCTATATTTGTGTGATGTTCTCGAGTCCCTCCTCTTTTAGGCGAATTAATATAGAAAGGCCCTGCCTTTCTGAGGGCAGCTAGAGATCCCCTCCTGCCTCCTTCTTATTCATCCAAAGAGGATGAATCCACCTTGGAAGGACCTCTTTTTTCTGAAAACAGATCTCAGGCCAAGTATACACTAGCTGAGATTCAGATGAGCTGTGAGTAAGTCATACCTTCTTTTGCATTATAGAACCCCACAAGCACTGAAAATAAAGACCAGTGAGATCCCTCAGTGTAATGGAAGTTCACACATCAGGGAAGTAATTTCTAGATATTTTCACTTTCTTTGGTCTTCTCATTTATCTGAGAAGACAGTTGTTTAGATGAATAATTTACCTGCAATGATTCTGAAATTCTTATCATGTAGTAGATGGGTTTGTTGAACTCTACATATATCCTTGTTCTCCTGTCCTTTCTGGAAAAATGCATTTCTTAGAGACACAGTGCCTTCCCCTTTCTTCACAAGCACTCAAAGTTTATCCAGGCAATAGAGCAAGCAGGATGGTGTGTTTGTTAAGAATAGCTAAGTGAAGGAAATAATTGTGAACATGAGTCTTCTGGCCTCTAGATCAAAGAATATTCTTGGCTGTCTTTCAGAGCGAATAACAAAATTTTACATACCCATTTTGTTCTCAGAATACAGAGGCATACACTAAGTCATATATGGAGTTTCTCAGTCTTAGTGAAAACATTCCTTTTGTTTTCTGTGTATAGTAATTTCTTATTCTAAAAGAACACTCTTTTAAAGAGAGGTACATATGATTAGATTTGCAAAGACTGAGAAAGGTAACAGTAATTTGTATAACTTGGAGTACTGTGTATAGTTCTGGTGTCCTCAACATAAAAAGGACATGGAGCTGTTGGAGAAAGTCCAGAGGAGGGCCATGAGGGTGATCAGGGGACTGGAGCACCTCCTGTATGAAGATAGGCTGAGAAAGTTGGGGCTGTTCAGCCTGGAGAAGAGAAGGCTGAGTGGAGACTTCATAGCAGCCTTCCAGTATCTGAAGGGGGCCTACAAGGATGCTGGGGAGGGACTCTTCATCAGGGACTGTAGTGATAGGACAAGGGGCAACAGGTTAAAACTTAAACAGGGGAAGTTTAGGTTGGATATAAGGAAGAAGTTGCTTACTGTAAGGGTGGTGAGGCACTGGAATGGATTGCCCAGAGAAGCTGTGAATGCTCCATCCCTGGTGGTGTTCAAGGCCAGGCTGGACAGAGCCTTGGGTGACATGGTTTAGTGTGAGGTGTCCCTGTCCATGGCAGTGAGGTTGGAACTTTATGATCTTAAGGTCCTTTCCAACCTGAACTATTCTATGATTCTATGATTCTATGATTCTATGATTCTATGATTCTATGATTCTATGATTCTATGATTCTATGATCCTATAATCAAAACTTGAGAAGGCATACGCCAGTTTAGGAATATTAAGTATATTTGTTCAGTGTTCCCTGTAAATCAGATTTACCTGTTTCAAGCAAAATGCGTACTACCTCCACTTTTCCAAATAGGGCTGCTTCATGTAGTGCGCTCCCTTTTTCTGTCTAGAAAAAAAAATATTGTGACATTTAAAATGCAAATTAAAATACCAATGAATAATTTTGAAAATAATGCATTTAGAAAAGAAGTATTTATTTTCCCCTCTATTTTATCTACACATAAAAAAAACATTGAATGGGCAAGAACAAATGCTACCATAATTTTTTATTATTATTATTCATGATAGCAACATAAATGTTGTCAGTTCTACTATAAAAATTACTAACTATACAAGAAAATATATTAGGGATGTAATACAACTCCCAGTTAACAAGCCTTTGTTGGTGAAAAATTTCTAAACTCCTATGATAGATGGTGAAAACCTAGTCAATACCATCAGTGGAACATCAGCAGTTAGACAATTTACATGTGGACACCTACACTTAGGTGTTTTAATCTGAACTTGGACCACACCCTAGAAGGTCAATTGCATGATGAGAGATGCCCTAGGATATCCCACTTGATCTCCAGCTGATGTTCCAGTTTATGCTCACAGTTGATCTGCAGCGCATCTGCTCCATACAGATATCTTGGATACCCTAAGGCACCTCCAACAGCATCAGATGCCTACTAGTTTTGATCATTTAAATTCTACCTTAGATGTCTTTGAACCCGATTTTTCAGATTTCTGTGATACAAAATTCTTTATGAATGGTTTCTCAAGTAAAATTTACAGCACTGAAAAACAAATTACATCTCTTAACACACTACTTTTCTTAGTATTTTATACTGCTGTTACTGAAAAATCTGAACGGAATGCCTTTCCATACAACAGCATTAGCAGTAGCTGTCCTGGGTTCAGCAGTAGCTGAACACTACTAGAAACACTACTAGATCTCATTGAATCCCTGGCTGAATTGTTGTGGGGTTTTTTTGTTGGCTTTTTTTTTTTCTTTTCCTAACTATAGTAAATTAGATTTTGAGTTGGTTTCATTTGTGGGCAAATGATTAAAAAATAAACTATGGAAATTAACTCTAAAATGAAATAGTGATTCATTATTTATTAGTTGTATCAGAATGCATGACTGTTACAGCCATGCAATGAATGACAGGATATCTAGAAGTAATCAGAGAAACTGAGATGGGTACTGTGTCCAGTTCTGGGCTCACCAGTACAAGATAGATAAGGAGCTATAGGAAGGAGCCACTAAGAAGATTAAGAGACTGAAGCATCATCACTCCTCCAAGAAAAGGCTGAGAGAGATGGGACTTTTTAGCCTAGACAAAAGAAGGCTTACAGATGATCCCATCAATGTGTGTAAGTATCTGAAGGGTGGGTGTAAAGAAGACTGAGCCAATCTCGGTGGTGTCCAGTGACAGGAGAGGTAATAGAAAAAAACTGGAACACAGGAGATTCTGTCTGAACTTAAGGAAATATTTTGTGCTGTGCAGGTGACTGAGCACTGGTACAGGTTGTCCAGGAAGGCTGCAGAATCTCACTCCTTGGATATTCAAAAGCTGCCTGGATGTGGTCCTGGCAACCTGTTGTAGTTGACCCTGCTTGAACAGGGCAGTTGCACAAGATGACCTCCATAGTTCCCATCCAACCTCAACCATTGTGTGATTCTGTCTGGGATAATAATCATTGATGTATACACCAACAATTAAATCCACAGAGGTTCAGATGTTATAGAAGTCCTGAGCACTAAATTTTAGTCCAACTGAGGATGAACTGCAGAGATAGAAACCATCTGCACCGTGGCTAAAGTTATAGAGATAATTCTGTGTTAAGAGGGGACCTTTTCTAATGGAAAATGGGCATACCTTATTGAAAACAGCTATCTAGAATCCATTGATGTGGCATCATCTGAGACTGAGAAAGATTAATGTTCTGTCATGCTGAATCATAATCCCTGAGGACAAGAAAGAGGATCTGTCCTCAGACTCCTCAGTAAAGGGGTAGAAAAGATCCTGATATGATTGCCAGAACTGGCAGCAGTCCTCTCTATTGATCAAAATTCCCCACTGGAGGAAAGGCAAGTAATATCTTCCTTGGTGAAAACATACATTTCATAAGAAATAGAATGAAAACATGAGAAGAAGAGATTTCCTGTAGATGTCAAAGGAAAACAAATCTATCTGGGGCAACTTCGGATCCAGAAGATAGTTCCGTTAACAGAACCAAGGCCTTATTATGCATATAAAGAGAATAGAGCCACATATATATGTAATTCATAGTACTGGGACAGGAAGCCAAAGCCAAATACCATTTTTTTCATTACACTTTCTCACTTTTTGGTCTGTTGTACTGTGATATTTCCTGACATATCTGAACATGATTCTGAAATGCTTTACAGGCATTCTACACTGTCCTGAATTCTGGGGCAGTCTTTGCTTTATTAATACAAGCTATCAGACAATGCTAATGAATGCCATATTCCAGAAATAAGCCATATATTATAAACTGTTTGAAAGAGGATTTTGAAAGGCACGCCATATAAACAGCGGAACTATTTGTTCACTATATAGGTGATTTTTTGAGTAAAAGGGGAAATATTGCAATGAAACTAAATTAAACTAAGTCTGGGAATACGGAGATTTAAACTACACTTGTAAGATGCAGTTGTGCAATTCTGCATGAGATGTCATGAAGATGAATGCTGACATAAATCTTAAAAGCCCTAGGCAGGATTTCACGGTAATAGCGAATAACTAACTAGTGAATCAGATTCCTCGACCCAAAAACTGTCCAGAAGGCAGAAATGTCCTTGTTACCAGAGAATTCAGTTACCAGACTCCACTAACAAAGGAAAAATGCTGAGCCTTAGGATAAACAGGGCCAAGAGAAACTCGGAGGACTGGCTGACTAGCTATATATCTCTTTGTAAACGTATATGTGGCCTACTACTTGAAGGCAGAAATAAAGTTGGGTTTTAATGTGGGTTTTTTTTTTCTGGTTCAAAAGAGCATGTTACACAAATTGGAATGATTGAAAAATGTAGTTGCAAATAATATCTATATACTATTTAAGATGTGCTAGAGTTTTTGAGTAGAACTTTTCACTTATAATGGTGTACGTATGTGCTCTTGTCTATGCTACAGCAAGCAAACTTAAGATTTATAGGCAATATTCACTGCTTTACTTCCTGAAGCTTTCATTGTCTTGGATCATATTTTCGTGGCAAAGTGAACACTACCACTGAATTTGGAAATTCTTTCACAGTCATATTTAATGCAAAAAATGCTGTTATTTCTTGGTTAATATAGTGAGCTAAAGTCTGCTTGAGTTTGCACCAAAGGATTAGATATTGGTTCCCTGGTATAAGTTTTCTGTATATAAAATATACAGAACTACAGCTCAAATTGTGCTAATGGTCCTTGCCTCAAGTAGCTTACAGCTAAATACAGGTACAATGTCACAGCTGGACACACAAAGCAAGCAAGGATAGAAGGGCATTGTCAGTAGGGACACCAGGATACACAAGTCAACTTGGCGTACAATTTGCAGGCTCACATAAAAGCATCAAGGGTTTTATTAACCACAGATTTTTTAACCATGTAAATATGCAAGACCTTGTAATTAGGTCACTTCTCTAGTCCTTTTTCATAGGCGGTTTACTATGGTTTTGATATGGATTTCAGACATAATCTGAAGGATGGCATGTTAGCTTTGCAAATTGATTCATGGAATATTCTTCATACATAGTGACAGCAAAAAGGAAGGGGCATAGCTTTTTGCAGAAGAACTACAGTGACAAGCAATGGAAATTGCCATCATTACGGGAACAGATGAGGAAGGCAAATAGGGATAGATGAAAGTTGGATAAGCAGAAGAGGCCAAGTATTTAAAGTATTTACAATTATAAAATTACCGTTTACATGAAACACACTGAACTGTGCAGTATCTTATGTTACTGAGGGCCCAAAATCTATCACTCACCCAAAACCTGTGTATTTTTCATATGTTTCAATTTAAATGAAAACTTCAAAGCATATTGCCCACTTCTAAATAATTTCAGATTGAAGGATATTGGATAGACCTGGGAAATGAATAAAATGTGTGATTAATTCAATCAAAAATTAAATGGTGTCTTTTATTAGTCCAAATATTTACTATGAATAAAAGTGCTCAGGAAGTACAGAAGAGAAAGATAACATGGATAAAGTAAACTTCCCATTTAAACAAATAATATGTACAATTACAGAGTGATAGCAGATAGGCTACTTCTATAATTGTCTCTCAACATTCTGAGAGCTCTTTACCACTGATAAGCTGAATTTATTTAATGTGTATGAATGTGTACAATTTTATTTACCACATGGGCTTATACTTTGCATATTGCTCTTTCCCAATCAGTGGTGTAGAGCAATTTAATTAACGCTGAAAGAGCTGAGTTCAGTTTTAAGTAACAGGCTGATATTGTATGCTCTGCTTACTTTAATAAGCTTCCAGTAATCATCAATAAAGAATTTTTCAGAGATTATAGAAGTAATAATCTAATAATATGTACAGAGTCAACTTGCCAGTATGCTAAGATGCTGAATGAAAAGGAACATATTGATGGAGAATATTTATACTGGTGAGAAAACAAATAAATTATATGGCAAGTAGGACAAACACAGAAGAAACAAGATTACCCAGTGGGGGAAAAAATCCTAAGGATAACAAAGAAAAATTAAAATATAAATTACTTAAAACAAATAAGAATTTTTTAAAAGAAAAAAGGTCCTAGAATTTTAGTGTTGATGGCAAACAGATGACCAGTACTAAAAGAATCTCCTATTTCTTAAGAGAAGACTACAAAATTTGCAGCCACTGTATTTTTGTAGACCAGGGAAAAATTTTTGGTGTAACTATAGATAGAAATGGTTTAGGAGAATTCACAGTACTGCTAAAATAATCTTGATTACATAAGAGGAAGAACACATTTCATGAAAGAATTGTGCAATATTCAACCCCCATGTAACTGTCAGTTTGTAAGCTGCCATAACAGACACTATTTTTCTTCAATTATTCCATTTCTTAGGTATCTTATTCCATTTCTTAAATATCAATTCAGGCATCAGCTTCTTTCTTACTTTTTGCTCATTCAATTGCTAAATAGAAGAGAAATTATACATTCAGAAACATGTACTGAAGGGTTCTGTTGTGTGTTACTTTAGCATTAAACTTTTCTGAATTACTGAAGACATAGTAATAGTAAAGGACAACTGAAACAAAAGAACTGCTTGTATTAACCTTTCAAAGTGTATCACTTTCTGGTAAAGAAAATCAAAAGCAAATTAAATTGGAAGCATAATGGTAGGCAAATACACAGGTAGGCAAACCACTGGAAAAAAAGTGTTTCAGTTTGAAATAGTTCAAAGCAATGACAATGCTAACCCAAAAGATACTAGAGCTAATAAAAGTAGCAAAACAATTTTACCAAGTTTTCATTCTGAAGGCATTTGAGTTTATCCATTTTTAATTTTCTGGCTTGCCCTTTGTTGTTTTTTTTTTTTTTTAATTTATCTTTGCTTTCTCACTTTACATCCCTTTTCTCAACAGTTGAAAATTATGACCTTGATGGAAGAATCCAGAAACAACAAAAGTGCATGCAATCCAGGTACAATCCTTCTATATAAAAGGGAACAATGTGTACAAAGTTGTCAGATTAAATGCACCTAACACATAAAATTATTATAAAACTTAGTCAAATTTCAGGGAAGGGTCACAAGATTTATTAAGTGACCTATTGGTAATGAATGCCTGGATGTGAGTCTAAAAGTAGATTTAATTATGTTTGTTTAGTTGGTTTGTCTGAAAATATATATAAAAGCTGAAACAACCTTAATTCAAAACATATTATATATACCCAGACAGCAAGAAGGCTACTTTAAATCTGAAGACAAAATGTACTTTAATTTCAAATACAGTGCTGTCAATCAAATCAAGAGAAATTTTAAGAATGAGGCAAGACTTCGCACATAACAGAATCAGGTCCTCTGTAGTTAAAAGGCTTGGACATTTTCCACTACAAAGGACTGGACAAAAAACAGTACTGCTGCTGTACGTCCTATCTGTTCCAACCTATGTCTACTTATACTTAAAGTTACCCCTTTTACACCATTATAACTTACTATGCATTGAACTAGATGCAACAAACAGCTAACAGGGTGGAGTCAGTAGCTGCAAGAGTGTACTGCTATAGAATTTTCTTTTAGATTTAGACAGGTGTTTAGAAAAGCAGAAAATCAACATTTGGGAAAATGATTCTTCAGTCAAAAACTGTTTCAGATTGCTATGACCATTTAGAGCCATAGCTTTAGCACATCAGCTTAGGATCATTAAAGCCAACCTTGTAAACAAATATATATTTAGACACCTACATAAATGATTGCTATGATTTGCATATCTACCTGTCTTGAGACAACATTAAAATATACACTCAGCTTTTAAGACATGTATGTTTCTTGAGTTATCCCTTCAAACACGTCATGTGGGTTGTAAAGAATAAATCTGTACTATATATCCCTGCAGCATTTCTAATAAAGTAAATGAAAGTGTATTTTAAAAGAAAAAATGCAAGAAGTTATTAATTTGAATAGTATTTTAATGATATATGAAAGTAAGGAAAAAAATTAAGAAATGAGGAAAGGAATAAGGGAAGAAAGTAATTACACACTAACTTGGCAGCTGACATCCATCCCAGCCTCGAGAAGCACCTGTACAACAGCTTTGTGGCCATTACGTGCAGCAAGATGCAAAGGGGTGTGTTTTCTTGTATTGCAGTTCATCAGGTTTGGATATGCTTTGATGATCATTTTTACAACACGTAGACGTCCATAGAGCGCTGCCAGATCCAGAGGTGTTTCTAGTTTGTTGTTCCTTATTGTAGGGTCTGTTAGCTCTTCTAACAGAACAGCAACTACTTCTGAATGACCATACTGAGCTGCACAATGCAGTGCTGTTTCATTTTCATTATTCTGTTAAAACAAAACAAAAGCTTCAGAAATTCATGTTTAATCACACAATAGAATTGCTCAGCTTCTATAAATCGCCTCCATGACATCACTACAGACAGGGTTTGCAATATAATGTATGGTAATGTATGTTAAATGCTTCAGAATTATTCCACTAAAATTTTACTAATAATACATTAATACTTCAGCTTTGTAGCTCTCCAGTAGACTTGATCCCTTTATGTCCACACTTCCAAATCCATCTTTAACAACATGCCCCAGAAAAACTTGTTGTTCATGATATGCTGAAATCTGTAACCCTTCTTGATTCAACTGTTCTTGAAATCATAGCTGAGTCCTTCTCTTAGAAATACTCTGACAATTAAGTCTCTATTCTCAGTTTAACTGCTACTAAGAAGGAGAAAAATAACTGTTACAACTGAACCCAGGACACTGTTTTTAAATCATAGCATTTTGTTATTGGAGTTGTGAAATTACAGAGGAAAACTGTATAATGAAAATGTATCAGGCACAAGGCTAGTTTCATACATCACTATAAAAGTTTCTATCAAAACAACAATCAAAGCATGAAGTAAGCAAATAGCAACTGTAGATATTAGAAAGACAGCATATCACATAAGCAGCTAGTTTTCTCAGAGCTCCAGGGAGATGTATGTGTGTGTTTTATATCATACAAGTATTTGTAAGCTGTGGATTGAATAAGTTTTTACTGTATAAAGTGACACTCCCCACATCTTTCCCCAAACACTATTTAATGATATTAATAATAAATAAATATTAAGAATAAGCAGTATCTTATTTAATTGTTCTCTTCCAGTTCTGCCTGTATACTTACAGTCCCAAACAGACAAATAATTTCAGGCTGAGAGGAAGGAAAATTATTTATAGAGTTCTCTGAATTTTATATACCATTTATATTATTAATATCTCTTATGTAGGCTCTATGAAGACTTAAAATAGGCTAGACACTATAAATTTTAAAATTGTGTACATTCAATGCCTCTACTGATATATGATGTATAAAAAGTTGTGACAATTTTGAAAATGTTGTATAAGTAGAAAGCCACTAAGCTAATGTATCATATAAAGAAATCAAAAATTAATGGAAATTCACAAAAGATACTAAAGAAGGCTAGAAATATAATTCTAAAGCAATGAGATAAATCCAAACCCATAGGCTTTATTTCTCAAGGAAATAATTGAATAAAGATCTGGGGACAGAGAACTGAAAGTAGAAAAAAAGCTTTGTCTTTTGCAAGACAGAAAGGGTGAGAAAATCAGAGAAATGAGGCTCTGGCCTCTTACTCAAAAGCTAGCTAGAATAAGAAAATTCATGTTGCATGATAATATCTAGAAAGGTGAAACAAGGGACAACTTTTTTTCTTTCTAGTAACAGTGTTTCTGATTCTGTGATCAAGAGCTAAATTCTTGGGTTTGTGGTTGTAATAACACTGTTGTCAATTTTATCTCATCTTGTAATTTAAAATGACTCAGATGAACCTTGGAGACAGAAGAGACAGATCAATACATTCAGATAAATTTAATGTTGCAGATAAAGTCTTCAGGTGTCTGCAAAACCACACAAGATCCCAGAGACTGGAATGTGTTTCCTGCTAACCTGCGAGACAGAAGCTGGAGAAGAGCCAGGTAGAAAGTGAGAAGTTTCAATTGGCAGACATGGTTTGATGACTAGTAATCCGTGTGCATTATTCAGACCACCATGTGGTCTTTCTCTATTCGTAGACCATAAATTGAGGTTACTGCATGGCTGCAATGTTCTACCTCTGATATGCTTTTTATGTATTCTAGTGTCTTTTAGCATATCCTCTATACAAGACTGGGCAAAGAAATTTTATCTATGGTTCTACACCCAAAATTTCAGCCACAAGTATAGACACAAATGACAAGCATAGAAACATAGAATAGTTAGGGTTGGAAAGGACCTTAAGATCTTCTAGTTCCAACCACCCTGCCATGGGCGGGGACACCTCACACTAAACCATGTTGCCCAAGGTTCTGTTGGACCTGGCCTTGAACACTGCCAGGGATGGAGCATTTACCACTTCTTTGGGCATCCCGTTCCAGTGCCTCACCACCCTCACAGTGAAGAACTTCTTCCTTACATCTAACCTGAACTTCCCCTGTTTACGTTTAAGCCCATCACCCCTTGTCCTATCACTACAGTCCTTAATGATGACTCCCTCTCAGGCATACTTGTAGGACCCCTTCAGGTACTGGAAGGCTGCTATGAGGTCTTCACACAGCCTTCTCTTCTCCAGGTTGAACAGCCCGAACTTTCTCAGCCTGTCTTCATATGGGAGGAGCTCCAGTTCCCTGATCACCCTCGTGGCCCTCCTCTGGACTTGCTCCAACAGCTCCATGTCCTTTTTATATTGAGGACACCAGAACTGCACACAATACTCCAGGTGAGGTCTCACAAGAGCAGAGTAGAGGGGCAGGATCACCTCCTTCGACCTGCTGGTCACGCTCCTTTTGATGCAGCCCAGGATACGGTTGGCTTTCTGGGCCAATTTATTTTTAGATTTTCCATAGCTCATGGACAGAACTCTACAGATGAATAGCCAATTGCAGTCTAATTTTGTGTACAGTTCCCACAATTAAGTATGAAAATCAGATAATTGCACATAAAATGACCAATTATGGTAATCTGTGTCTACAGTTACTGTATTTACATATCTGATGGAAATAGTTACCCAAAAATATTAGATGTATAACTATTTCCACATTCTATGAGGTAAACAGCAAAATAGAGATTTATTATACAATTGTCAAGTAGATCTATATATACAATATCTGCTAATGTTTCAATTTTTTTAAGCATTTCTGGGTATCGTATAAACTGTAATCTTGTGCTAACAGTCTCATATCATAGTTTAAAAGTATTCTGATTTAATACTCAAAGAGACAGAAAAATTCAATTGACTACAGCTTTCTTCTCAAAATGTGGTGAGTGGCCAAAATTTCAGCCACAGGTATAGACACGTAGAGACCAACCGATTCGAATCACTGCTGTTGTGAAGCAAATGAAAATTTTCTCCTTCTAAATAAATTTCATGAATTTTCATGCAAAGAAAAAAAAAACCAAGCAAGTATATTTCAAAAGAGCATGGTGCATAAAAGCATCTGTAAATCTGAGCAAAATGTTATTATTTTTAAATTAATATTGTTGAATATTCTTGCATAGCTTGTTTCTTTGCATTTACTAAATGAAAGCTACATTTAAGTTAATGACAAATCAAACTGATTCAAAATTAAAAAGAACTAGGCATCACTGAAATACAATAGAAGAATCCAACCTGGACAAACATGATATTTAAATTACCCACACATATGCAGGTCAGAAGCAGCCCTGGATATATTGTGTTATCAGACCTGAGAGGTACTACCTAATTAAAAGTTAATAAAACATCCTTTCCTCCTTAAAATGTAAATTAATCAACCCATTTTAGGTATAAAAGACAGAATGATTTTTAACTTTCAAAGAGAGAATTAAAACTTATTTAAATGCCCTCTAAATTAATCTGCTTTGACAATTTTATACTACTTACATAAAATAATCCACCTTGGAAGCAAGAGGTTTTACTGAGGAGAGAGGATAGAGTTTTTAAGTAGGTTTTGACAGAGTCTGCCATTTTCAATCTTAGGAAAGGAGGGACTGCCTACCAGATAGACACAGTTGGTTCAGCAATCCCAGATACCCCTAAGACAGAGGATGCTCTAGCAGTGTATTTCATCGACTGGAAGAAACATTTTAAGAGACAGAAGTAGTTTACAATTATTTGCAACAGAAATGTAATAAAACTTAAATTATTTTACTTAAACTAGAAATCTCAGTAGTAAGAAGAGAAATGCTCATAAATAACATAGTCGGACATTTCCCCTTCTAGACCTACTATGTTTCTTTATGTTTCTTCTTCAATCTACAACAAATTGATACTAAGGTACTGAAATTCTTTACTGCATGCTGCCCTGCTCTATTCTATTTTTTCCTTCTCAGTAAAGTTTAAAGCTATGTATTCTAATCCCTAATGAACATTCCAGTAACAAGTGGTGTCACCCTAGGGTCTGTATTGGGACCTGTATGATCATCAGTGACACAGACAGTGGGATTTAGCACACCCTCAGTAAGTTTTAGGATGATGCCAAGCTCAGTGGTGCATCTGATTCATTAGAGGGAAAGGGATGCCACCCAGAAGTACTGTTACAGGGTTGAGAAGTGGGGCCAAGTGAATCTCATGAAGTTCAACAAGGCTAAGTACAAAATACTGCAGCCAGGTCATGGCAATTCCTAATGCAGACTCAGTAATTAAATTATTAGAAGCACCCCTGCAGACAAGGAGTTGGGGACATTGGTGGATGGACGTGAACCTGCAATATGAACTTTCAGCCCAGAAAGCCAACCATATGCTAGGCTTCATCAACAGAATTCTGGCCAGCAGGTTGAGGGAGGTGATTCTCACCCTCTAGTCTTGTGAGATCCCAGCTGGAGTGCTGTATTTAGCTCCAGAGTCCCCAGCACAAGAAAGACATTGACCTGTTGGAGTGAGTCCCGAGGAGGGCCATGAAGATGATCAGAGGGCTGGAACACCTCTCCTATGAAGACACACAGAGAGCTGGGCTTATTCAGCCTGAAGAAGAGAAAGCTCTGGGGAGAACTTACTGGAGCTTTTCAATATATGAAGGGGACTTTTAAGAAAGATGGAGAGACTTTCTACCAGGGCCTGTAGTGACAGGACAAGGGGAAATGGTTTTAAACTGAAAGAGGGCAGATTTAGATACAAAGATAGGACATGAGGAAGAATTCTTTTATAATGAGTGTGGTGAGACTACGGAACAGGTTGCCCAGAGAAGCTGTGGATGGATTTCCCCCATCCCAGCAGTGTTCAAGGCCAGGTTGGACAGGGCTTTCAGCAGCCTGGTCTGGTGGAAGGTGTCCTGGCCCATGGATGGAGAGTTGGAACTGGATGATCTTTAAGGTCCCTTCTGACACAAACCCTTCTAGGATTTTATGATTCAATGAACATGTTCTAATGAATACTTTTACCATATAAGAACAACATGATGAAACAGAAAGATGCCATTGTCCCATAACTTTGAGAATGCTTGGATTTAGATAGCAACATTTTTTTTCAAAAGACAATTTCTGTACAAGTTATTGGGAAAAAAATCTGAGTGCAAATTACCCAGTGTGAATCAAAATCAAATCTACTGACTTCACACTGAAATTTACTTTACTTACGTGGAAGCGTAATAAAAAAGTAATTCTGTAATTTGGTTGACTACTTTGAATAAATATTATCTTCAAATTTATTGCTACAATCAACTCAAATAAAAAAGATTGCTTCTGCACATTTTTTCTTTTTAAAAAAGTGTAAGATTTTCAAGGGAAATTCTGAAATTCATCCACACAGTCTCTAATTTAAGGGGGGGGAGGGAACATCAAATGCAGAGCTTGAAAATTATTGAGTTTGCAGGGTAGTTGTTATCTCTGTGCTTCATTTTGATGATTTGGGGAAGTCAGTAAATACATTAGCTGTTACATATTTACATATTATGAGTGTGTCCTGAACATTTTTCCTTCACATTGCAGAAGTGTCAAAAGGCATTAAGGAAATGTTCATGTTTTTTATGAAAATTACAATTTGATACACAGGCAAATTCTAGAGTACAAGAAATACATAAATGTGAGGAAAAAGATGTGCTATGTCTATAAAGAAAAACAGGCAGAATCACAAAACAGAGAACATCACCAAGAAATTTCAAAAGTGTTCACATTTTTCTTGTACAGTTTTCACTACTCACATTCTTTATTAAAATATATACTTTGAACTTGATGTCTATCCCTGATGTCATTCACGCTTTTTGCCTGTCATTTCCTGCACTAATACCAAACACTACATATTGACCTGTATCTGTCAGGTTTTGGGGTGTTTTTTTTTTTTTTGTAGATTAGGTTTTCTTATCAATTATATAATTTTATTATGTGAGTTGCCATAATAAATGTTTTTGCTGCCCAGATGCTTTTATATAAACAAACATGCAAGTAGTTTGACTGTTAACAGCACTTTTTTTTATTATGCTTGTTACTAATGATTGACAAATCTTGAACTCATACTATCTAATAAATCTTCATTCAATTTATAATTTACATATTTTCAAGTCTTCATCGACAAAGTTTAAACACGTTTTATAATTTCGCCATATTTTGTAGTTGAAAACATACACCATGCATGTAAGCTGAGTCCCGTAATAAACAGTGACAGAATTATTCTTACATAATTGTTATGCCGTAACCATTTCCTGTGCGTAGAGCTGCCAGTCTACATTCTACGACCCCCATAAAATAATCATCATTTAACTGTTTGCCTCTTTACTGTTTGGGCCTTTTTTCTATTTTATGTAATAGGAACAGTAGGGGGCATTCAGAGCTTTAGATGCTGGATATGGCTGGATATGGTCCTATGATGCTAGTTAACTGCATTTTAAATGGGTAGAATGTAGTTAATTAATTTACAATATACCATAGTAAATCCATTAATTCATGTAATACGCATTTATGCATCATGAGCTTCTCATTTATTTCTTTGTGGTGTTCATTACTTTCACTGAAGTTTTTAGAAGCCTTTCTTTTACATAGAGTTTCAATAAAATAGAAGAAAAACAAAGACATATTACAAATTTGCTGCAATAATTTTTAAATGATTAACAAAATTATTTCCTTAAATCGAAAGCACACATATTCCAAAAGGAAACAAACAAACAAACAAAAACCAGGGGAAAAAAAAAAAAGTCATCTGACTTGAGTATAGTATTTAGTGTGTTAAAAAAAAAAATGGTTATTCTTCTGTCCAACTCTCAGAAGAAAAAGCAAGGAAGAAAAATCCCAGGATTTCTTATAACCCACTCACTTATAGAGCTTACCTGCAAACAAGCAAAAGCTTCAGAAAACTAGAGTCATGAGAATGAATGTAGAGTTGGTATGAGGGTGAAGATGTCAGTGTGGTGTTATTTGAAGATCTATGGGTGGAGATGGCTTTATATTAACTTGGCATTTCCCTCATTCCATGATACGGGCAATATTCTCCTGTGTAGAGTGCTAATTAACAGGGGAAAGTTTGCACCAGCAAAATGGTCAACCAGCAGATTTACAAAGTCAGAAGATCAGTGTATGCTTCAATTTAACTTAAATATGATCAAGATAACTTAAGGTACAACATTTCTTGTGAGGATTGCTCGGACAATTTCCGTTATGAAGTTTTTGGATTAAATGCATAATCTGCAGGAGATCTGAAAACAAAACCTTTTCTGAGTCAGCAGGGTGTAGCATCAAATGTATTCCTGCTTTCCGCTTCAGTGATCAAACCAGAGAGACTGAACAGCACACCTAATGAAGTCTGAGAATATTCTGTAAATCTGGATATATATTTGGGATTGGGGAGAAGTAGGTTTGAATTTACATTTCTCTTTCTGACCTTACTGAAATCTTTTTCACTATCCCTCCCTCAAGTTCCTACACAGCTTCCAGTTTTCTGTCAGCAGAGTATAAAGAATCTCTTCGAGCAAATGGGTAACACGGGATCAGAAAGTTGCCTTTTTATTCTGCTGCAGAAATAAAACTGAGAAAACCCCTTCTCCTTGACAAAAAAAAAAAAAAATCCTACAATTCAAGTGTTTTCACCCTACATGCAACAGCTGATGAGAATAAGAAACTCAGAGGAACTCCAAATCTGCAACTCAAACCAGAGAATGACACATGTTGTTTTTTGTATTTTTCTTGGATGAGTCAGAGTGTTACAGCATTTCCCAGAAGACTGACACATTTTATTACTTTATTCTCCTATATTTCCTGTACTAATACTTGATAGTCATAACATACATATCATAGTCACTGTATCAATTCCAATGGCTAAGTGTATCACTTCAGATATCAAACAGATTATTGAAAGAAGGGCAGCTCAAACTGGTTAAGTGTTTGCAATTTAGGTCAAACAATTCTCATTTTCTCACAGTTTTCCCACACTAACATACACACTGAGAGTGCAATTCATTTGTTAGATTGTACTTTGCCATTTGAGGTGCTGTGGGGCACCTTACTTGGAGTCCATCCACATGCCTTACTTCTGGTCACTTGAATAAACCTTGTTGGCTCCTGTGATTACACTGACCAGAATATTTTTTGTGGAATAAAACAGCGCATGGCAGGCACAGTCTACATGCAGACAATGTGGACACTAAAATTTAGATCTGGATCTGACTCCCACCTTTACATTCCAATAATTTCCCGATTACTCTGCCAAATTCAGTAACTTGCAGTTACTACTCGTCTTTCACTGCTTACTTCCATTCCTCAGGCAGTTCAGCTGACTATAGACAGTGTCAGATTTTAATTGCCTTATTTCTTTATATTTTTAAGTATTAATCCTATGCACGGACCATATAAGAATACGTAGAATGAAAACAGGTGTACTATGTTTGACAACAGAATGAAACACATTTATCCTGCGTTTATCTACTGTAATACTGTCAGCATTTTTTCCTGGTATTTATGTGTCCTTTCTGCTGCATGTGCAGTCCATCTGGTTTGTCATTTCTCTCTGCATATCAATTCATTTACAGTACACTCGCAAGATAGCAAGAATATTAATTTTCTCAATTTAATATCTAATGAAGTAAATAAGACACAGTTAATGCAAATTTACATCAGCATATATATAAGATAGATAGTTACAGTACTCTTTGTATGATTTTTCAGAAACAAGCAGAAGGTTTCTTCATACTTTTAAAATCTAATATACTTTAGGTAAGTCCCATCCAGAAGAAAGATACCTGGTATGCTCATATTAGAAGATTTTATTACTCTTGGAGAAGAAGTTACTGAAACAATGGAAAATAAGATTTTTTTTCATAACTTGGCTATAAATTTGCCAGACCTAAAGAATATGTGCCGCTTTTTTCTGATAATGTACACAAATACTTTTAGCACTTCACCTGTTCGTTCACTCTGGAGTGTGATGGCCCATGATGGATGAGAATCTTCACAATGTCTACATCTCCTCTCCAAGCAGCCAAGTGAATAGGAAAATAACCTTTATTATCTGCCACATTAGTTGATGCTTCATACTGAAGTAATTTGAGAACTATATCCCTGGAAAACAGGAAGTAAATCTAAAAATTGACGGGAAGATTATTACAAGTTTTTACATGAACATACATATATTACCAAAGTTTTTACCCTGAAAACCCCCTGTATTTCAAGAGAAACAGTTATAAAAATGAAGATCAGTCATTTCTAAGAATGAAATAGTAAAACATAGCTAAAATGTTATTAATTGCAATGTTTCTTACTTCCATGAATACCCATCAACACTGTTATCATAGGTTCTTTGTACCTGTTTATTTCAACAGGATCACCTGGCCATGGAATCATTATTAGAATTTGCCAGTCCAGGCCACATGCATGTCCCTCAAGCCAAACCTTCCCAGCACTAAAGGCAGAGAAGTACTCCTCTCCCTATCACTTCTGAGATCTGGAGGCAGCAAGACAAGAGGGTAGCTTTATGGATATGGTTCTTGCAGTAAGGCTTAAGCAAGTTTTTCTTCTGTAAGATATCTCAAAGATAGAGTAAACAATTTAATAAAGGCCTAGTTAGATATCTTCTCTGGAATAACTGCTTCTGCTTTCACTTCCCACATCCAGGTTCCTGAGAGAAGTGAGGAAAAAATTACTTGTAATATTTTAATTCTTACTATATTCCTCTCTGATTTTCAGTGTGGCTTATCATACATTAAATTAAAGATTAGTATAAACTGGCATATTGCATCCTTGTACTTAACTTCAACAGTTGAACATAAAAATCAGCTGTGCACTATGATCACATTATCAAGTCTGTCAGAAAGTAAATAAATTTTGTCTTATCTCTCCATTTGTCTTCTCATAGCTTGACACAGTCAGGCCTCATTAGTTATTAGGTTAATAGCATCTATGATCCAGTGTAGGCAGTTCCATGCATATTTTTGCTGAATATGGAAACACTGGCTCTTACTGTTTTGGCTCAAAAAAATCAGGGCAAGCAGGGAGCTCAGTGCAGCCTATGCTACGACAAAAAGCTAAACCCTTGACTACAAATCAAGACAGAAGGTAAATCCCAAAGCAATTGTTCTTCCAACCTTGATGGCACCCTATTTAATTGCCTATCAAGAATAAAACGTGGCAAGTAAAAGTGAATACATCCAGGTCAAAAGAAACTCTCCATTGTATTCAGAAGATTTCATGGAGATACTGGAGTCATCATGTTTAGTCTCTGGGGGAGACTTTACGCTGGATTTTTCTTACCCCTGACCAGGTCAAATAAATAACATGAAAAGAAACAAGAAAAAGCAGCTCAAGTACAGAAAGACTTGCTATACAGAAAGTTCCAGAAAAGTGCCTCCCAAGAGAAACTTTTTAGTACAAATAAGGTTTGAGAGACTTCTAATGTAATAATAGTTGGTCTTGCAGTAGACAGTCCAATGAAAGCTTGAGATAGCAGTTTGAAAGGGACAAAAATCAAATGAAACAGAAATTGAACTAACTAGGGAGAAAAAAACAGAAAAAAAACCCTCCACAACTGCAAGCTCTGGATAATGATACACAGCACCTATTGGCAAGAGTCTGTTGCAAGATTCAAGCTACAAAATAGAACCTAGATCTCCTTCATCCTTCAAGAATGTCCTGACCCATTACACTTCTCTAGGGAGAGTCTTTTTTAGCACTTTGTCAGAACTTTTTCATTTTGTAGAAATAAATTTCAGAGAGAAGACTGACAGCCCTTAGCCCAGTAACATTACTGGGCTAACTAAAATTACTTAGGGAGGTTGAGATTCAAGTGCCTGCCCCAGATATGATTTAATTACTTATATAAAGCGGGATAGTTTCAAAAGAAAAGAGAACTATCCCAGAATAAGGGAGAAGGAGAGATTTCATCACATACAATGATCAAACAAGCACCTGAACACTGGTGTCCAACAAGTATCCCAGCCAGAAATTACTGCTTTGGCCATTAATTCTTATGTTCTCACTTTTCCTGAAAAAAATTGAAATCTTGCAAGTTCATCCTAATTTAATGTGTGAAAAATTAAAACTCCAAAAGTTTTCAAAAGACAAGAACTCCTAAGTGGGAAGGCTCTTGTGTCACAAGATCGTACCCAATATTGAATATGAATATCAAGTTTCAAATCTGAGAGTGTAAAGCTATTTATTTGTTATTTATGGTGACTAATGAAATTACAAACAGCAGGTATCTGTCCAGTTCTCTTGCTGACAGTGCTACCATTGCAGCAGGATCTGTATGGATAGCAGGTCCAGAACCATCATGCTTTATTATGAAATGCCCCATGATGTACTGCAGTTTAATATAACAAGCTATAAATGTGATGTCAGTAACTGCTAATTATCGCACTATGAAGGTAAGGGGTCACAGCAGCCAATAGCCATTGTGACCTTTCCAATAGCTGCAGTTATATCTGTGGCTGTACCTAAGTCCACACCTTGAAGTTCTGTCTGGTCTGACTTCAGCAGAAGTTTGGCCAATGCTGTGTCTGAAAACACGATTTGGCTTTTGTATGTTTTGGGATTTTATAATTTATATTGCTATGATTCACTTGAAATCTTTAATAGATTCAGTGTTTATACAGTGATATTTTTCACTTTCCTGGGTAATAATTGGTTCATAGTCACTATTAAAGATATTAAAAGCAGCAATCTTCGCAAGCTAAGGCTTGGGCTTTTGTCAATCAAAAATGTGCAATGGCACAAGAAACAATCCATTAATGATAAACAAGAGAAATGTGATTTTCTCCCTTTTTAAAAAAGGCTGAGTGTAACAGACCATATGGGCTTAGACTCAATTCCATGGAGGTAAAATATATTAATGGATTATTCTGCATCTTCCTACAGAACTGAAATTTTGGAAAATGCCCAATATCTATTTTAACACTATCTTAACTTCATTTATTTATTCAGAAGAAGAAACAAAAGATTAATCTGGTCGAAAGAAAATATACAGGTTTCTAGAATTCAACTAAAATTTTAATTTTTCCAAGGAAGAATGCAACAACTGTGAAATGAGTAAACAAAACATATCATTATTACAGATTCATGTTATCTTTTGGACAGTCTAAAATCACATTAATGTTAGTGCAAATCACACTTAATTTCAGTTGGGTTTTCATCACTTCCTTATCTCCCACAGAGGAATAACCCAAAGACTTACATTAAAATTTTTAGTGAAAAAACAGTCAGTGTTGACAAAGGCAGTTTAAAAACAGGGTATCAGGACTGCAGTAAGTGGAGCAGCTCTCACCTTGGTTACAGTGGGGTCCATTGCACTAGAACTTTATAGACCTCATTAGAATTTTTTTACAACATGCGGTTGGCAACATAATACAATGGAGGTAACATGTAGCACGGAGCAACAGGTAATAACAGATATAACACAAAACAAATAATAAGGTGTAATAACAAAATATGTTTCCACATAATTTACTGACATGTCAATACCTTAAAGTTCACCTGAACTGGTATGTCTGTGCAGTACCCCTTGGTGCAGATTTTGAAGGCTTTCCCCAAGATTGTTGAGATAGAATATACATGTGGTAGATTGAACGGGCAGCAGGGAGGGTAAAGCTATGACGTCCCATACAAGGTAATAGCTATTTTTTCTTCTTTCAAGTGTATAACTACTGAATATTCTTATCATGTTACTTTGATGTTGATTAATCTATACTATTTTGTTTCATGATATTGCTTCCTTAAATATTCAATGCACTATACATGTGTAAGTACACACACAAGTATATTAAAAAATTTTCTGTTGCAATTTCCTACCAGCTAAAAAGCACTGGAGCCACCACTACCAGTAACAATAATAAATTTACTCAAACTCAAGGAAGAATTTGGAAGAACCAGTATAGAATCAGTAGATTCTAAACTGCATTTCCTATTTGTCATTACTACATGCTGGTGTCAATGTCAGTGTCAAAAATACTTGCATTAATATATCCCACTGGAAATGAGATTATTTCAGTAAATCACGGATTGTCAACTTTCTGTGAAAATCTCAGTGCTATGCTACCTGTTTTTAAATTATGCTGTTAAATAACATTCTACATAAAAACTAAATGTGAGGCACTTACTTGTGTCCATTTAAAGCTGCATGATGTAAAGCAGTATAACCTGAACTGTCTGTGCAGTTTATATTTGGTCCTCGCCAGATGCTGCAAATAAAGCACAATTGTAAAGTTAATTTTTTGGCTTGGCAAGTACAGAAATGTCAGAAATTTGATGTATAAATAATCTAAAGACCTCTGCAACAACTAAGGGACGAATTATCTTGAAAAGAACTTAAAATAACAAATGTCATGTTGGTATCAATATAAATTATTTATAAAAATAATTTTACACATTAATCTTTATTAACTTTATGTAGGGCAATCTCAAAGACTAATGACTATTCTGTCATCTCACAAAGATCTGTTCTCCTACTATTAGTCTGGTAACTACATTGAGGTTATAATCTGATTTTGCACTACTTTTTTCACAAAATGCATTCATTGACTTTAGGTCAGTTAATCTAGATTCATACAAACATAAGATTAGTGAGAACCAATCATATCCTTTAAAGGAACAGTAAACGTATTCTTTTTATGTGGCCTGATATCTTAGCTCCCATTTTAACCAATTACATTTAAAAAAAATTACATATATACAAAAGTTTCCTTTTTGTTGTTGTTTTTATTTCTGCATTTTACATCACTTATTTTTAAAGTCAGCTTCATTATATACCTCACGTAACTAGTTTCACTATCTATTATGGAATCTTCACAAAACAGTAAAGATTTTTTTCTTTCAAAGTACAAAAATGTGACTGCTAGTCTACAAAAACAAACAAAAAACCCAAATTCTGAAAACTGGATATCAGAGGCATATTGAATCCCAGCAGATTTTTCTCTGAATACATCTGAATGCTTTCTGAAAGCATTTTTTTTTTTGTGGCACGCAGTTTTCAATCATTAGTATTACAACTTCCAGAACACAAGATTATGAGTCCTGAATTACAATCTGGTTTTTTTTTAGCTGCTAATACAGTGTCAAACAGTTTTAGGAAAGTTGTATTTTCCTTTCACTTTGTACCTTAGAATCAGTTGCTGCAGTTTGAAGAAAATAATCTGAAGCTAATAGGTAAAATGAGCTCTTCATACTGGCCTTTCTCATGATCTACATCAGTGAAACAACATGCATGCTAAATAAACGCTTTTAAAGAATTCTTGACTACTGAATGTGTATTTTATTACCTATGGAATATTGATGTTGTAGACTGGTGTTTTTTTCATTGTGTGTGTTTGAATGATTAATTAGCTCATAAATTTAAGCAGTTGTTTCCCATAAGTATAAAATACTGCATGCATACAGATTATTTGTGTCATACATTATGTTCTGCACTGAGGAAAATTCTGCTTAGTGCTGAGAGCCTCACCTCTCCCTGCAATTCAATTTCTTGCAAAGAAGCAGAAACTGAAGTTTTTGGTTTTGTTTTTTTTAATCTGCTCAGAAGTCTACAGATGTTTCTTTTTATGAAAGGCAACTTCAAGTTAGGAAAGTCACTCCAATATATCCAATTAAAAGAAATTAACTTAAATTCATGATGTAGTAAAAATTGAGTCCTTGAAATGCTAGTTCCTCCGTAATAGACATACATCATTTATATGACAGAGGTTAAACTTACCTATTGGGAAGCATAAAGTCCTTATCTATGGATACTCTATAACCTCGTTTATATTTTTACATAAAAAGTTATTACTTATTTTAAATATTAAAATAATCACATAAAAACCCAGAATATTCATCTACTTGGTTTTGCTTACTTGCTTGCTTAGTTTTAAGTTGTTAGGATTTACCTTTTGGTTGTTCTTTCAAAATGCACCAAATCCATATATTGCTCATGATGAATTAGGCCCTTAAGCCCCCACCCAGAAAACCAACAAAAACCTAGTTCTTTTCTCCCCTAATTCTATCCTTTAATCCACATGCTCAAAATCAGAATTTGGTTATCAAACCAGAGAACACAAGAGACATGAACACATCTTGGCTGCAAATTTTTCCTTTGGGCCTGTGCAGAAATCCCCTCCTAGGCGGTCTTGCACTGCTATAGTATTGCAACATTATTTCGCACAAAATGGATGCAGGGTCAGTAAATACACTGGATATTTATGCTCTAATAACTGAAAATTAAGTTCAAACTGGACAGCCTGTGAATAGAAATTCTTAGACCCTAAAATTCCCAACTGTGGTGAAGAGTTTGCCTAAAGCTCTTCTGCAAACAGATACAGCAGGACAAAAGTCTAGTGGTGTATTAGCTCCATAAAAAAACATCTGACTTCAAAGAAAAGTGGGGTGCAGAAAGAGGAAAAAGTCTAAAGAGCCTTTCTGTGGCATCACCGTCGCAGAAAATATATGAGAAATTATCAAATGTATTGATTTATCTGTGTATTAAAACACTTCAATAGTTATTGTGAAAGCAACATTAAGGAGAACCTGGAACAAAACAAGTTAGCACTGAACCTCCAGAAAAGAGTATTTTTTCACAGAAGATCCACAGCTCTTTGGATTACCATTAATACTGAATGTTCACAAAACTAAGTTTCTCCTAATTCTTCGATGCAGTCAAAAATCAGACTTCTTAATTTTACATGCATTAAGAAGTTAGGAATTTTTTTCCTATGTACATTAGCATATTAGGAAAATCTATCACTTAATGAATTTTAAGAGAGTAACTGAACCTACTTTTTGTGCAAAAAAAATCATTTTTCAGTCAATGATGAATTAAAACGCTGAATTAAAACATGATCATCGATTAGTTTCTTCCATTTTATCTTGCCAAAGTGAGGCACAAAGAAACTGAAGTCTGTTATGCTACTTACACCATTGCCAACAGCAAAAAGACCTTCTTATAGTTTGTTGTTGCTGTGGACAAAGAACACTGACCTTTTGAATTGATGTCATACATTAATTGGAAATACCCTTTACTTGGTAAGAAAACATTTTTTTCTCTTTTGTGAGCTGAGAATACATGCAAGAAGTAGCATTTCAAAGCTGACATGAAAATGACAGACTAAAGAAAAAGATGGTTAGTTGATTGGTATTCTGCTGTAGTTTTTGCTATATGGAAAAAAATAATAGGGAAGTCATTTCTTCATGCAAAAGCAAGGAAATCAGAAGTTAATTCTGCTAATTTTAATCCCACAGGAAGACTCCCTATCAACAGCGCAAGAACCATGCATACATGCACAGAATATCTGTCACAAGTTTGAATCTGTTTCCATCATATCTCCACTCTGTACTTATATATATACATATATATTTACTTATAAAATTCTATTATTATTTTGTTATGTGTACACTGATATTTGTGACCTTTGTATAGTAGTTTTGACAAGGTGAAAGGAAAATATTTTTGGTAAAACAATTATATGAGTCCCTAAAATCCATAGAGAGGTGCCTGATGACATCAGTGTCTGTCTCCCCATTGGTTTCACTTAAACCTTAGCTGACAGCTCTCTGGTAACTCTCTTTAGAATTTATTTCTTCTCTGCAGAAAGAAAGATGACACTGTCTGGGTGGAATCAGTTGCTTCAGAGGAGATGGATAGAGCATGGTGTTCATGACTGCATATTTTAGGGTCTAAACCCTGTTGAGAGCTGGCAGAGGATTAGCACATACCTAGTTCTCATCCCTCCCACCCTTCTCCCCACCTTCTTTCCCAGGTCTTCAGCATCTTTGGAAGCTATTCCTAGAGAACCGCTGGCTCTTCAGGACAATAAAAGTAGTGAAGCTGATCTTGCCAGGCCAGTTTTAACTGTGGGAAATCCTAAACTTACTTTGCATTGCTATAGTACTGCAACATTATTTCCTACAAAATGAATGCAGGTTCAGTAAATATCCTGTTCCCACTGATGTTGTTGGAAACCAACCAAGCAGCTCAGATAAATTTAGTTTCCTCACTGTTCCTGTGTCCCATAGAATAAATAGGTATTAAAGGAATTTGTCCCGTTCTGAGCCAAAATCTTACAAAGTTTCCAGGTTTATTGTTGTTAAAATTATTGTTATTAAATTGTCAGAAACACATTGCATAAAGTTATTAAAGCACATAGCCAGGCTCCTATGTTCATTAGTGCTCTGCCTATGTTCACACACATTTTCAGTCATGTAAACTGAACTTATACAAAATATATGAACAGTTTTACAGAGCATTTTTGAAAATGCAATTTTTTGCACAATAATATGTATCATCAGTTATTCAGACACAAAATAATAACGCTACTTACTGTGAAAAGCAGCAAAACATTCTCCATTGTGTGCACAAATAAACTGTCAACCATGTTGCCCTAACCTATACAGATTAATTATGCTACTTATCAAATATAGAATTGTTTCATTTTAGTAAATGTGATTTTTTTTTTTTCCGACAGAGTCCTCTTTGATGGAATCCAGTGCTATGTAAGTTATACAGTAAAAGGAATGTATGACTTTTTCTTGTATGGCTTTACCTATATTTACACTACTTTGCTGAATTTGAGATAGATACATTTTAAAATTACTTCAAGGAAAGTAAATTCAAATATTTGCCTTTAGTGACACTAGGGAAAAAAACAAAAATGTTTAGAAAGTCATATTTTAAAGCATAATGAAAAATTAATAATAAGGTGCTCAAAATTTGTACATGGAAAAACATCACCCAAAAATGCGTTGTAAGAATCTTTTTGAGCAAGTGCCGCTATATGTCTTACATTAACAAAAGTAGACGGTGTCTTGAGTAAGGTTGAGTCTTCTTTCCAGTATTAAAAACAGCTGCTGCCTGTAGCAACTGAGAATTAAAAGTGAAAAATAAAACTACTAATAATAAAAATTTTAATTATTAACTTAAAAATTAAACAGGAGAAGGGCAGAGGGATTATCAATCCAGTTAATACTGCTTCTTTAAAGCTGATTGTATATATAATTCCAATTGTTCATTTAAGTGCTTTTGTTGTATTAGTCTGAAATGTGACTCAAAACCATTTCATTTTTGAATGTGTGGAATGTGTTTATCTCATTTTGATTCCTGTTCTTCAGTTGTGTCAATATGAATAATACAACAAAATCTATGGTCAACTAATCCATGGGATTAAGTATGTCATTCAAGTTCAGGCTCCAAAACAGCTTATTCCACTTGTTTTCTTTAACCTTGATCTGTTTACAGTCTTGGCCACAAATAGTGTAAGTCTGGAATACTGAGGAATTTCACTGAACTGTGATTTTATTTCCACATTGATTCTGTTCAGTAGATAAGTGGCTTCTATTTAATATGAAATACTGAATATAGTAAATATTATGAGGTTTTTTATTATACAACAGTTACTTATTACTATACTCAAGAGTGGTTCCTATATAACTAGGTCTCAGTCCTACCCAGTGGTCTCATAATGAAGTAAAGTTATTTACACAAGCTACTTCTCCCTTCAATAACTTATGCAAAATTTTATCTCTTAGTGAGAAACTGAGTCCATGTATCTAGGGACTGCTACCTTGAAGTCTCCTAACAGCTGGGTATCATACATAAATTTCATTGCAAGAATGCATTGCCTGTGGTCAAAACAGATATTGGAACAAATAGGTTATTCTTCCTCTTTATGGATGCATGATCAAGTTCATCCAATGAACTTTATTTCAGCAAAAGTCAGATTTATAATGGTAATATGAAATTACT
Organism: Lathamus discolor; assembly: GCF_037157495.1. Classification (NCBI taxonomy): domain Eukaryota; kingdom Metazoa; phylum Chordata; class Aves; order Psittaciformes; family Psittacidae; genus Lathamus; species Lathamus discolor. Next base: position 53,075,232 of record NC_088884.1, read on the forward strand.
ATTGGAATGGAGTGCAGACAATAACTGAAGGTAAATCCAGCCTCCGCCTTTCTTTGGCAATGAAGATATCCAGAGATAAAGGAAATTCTCCTGTGCGGCATGTGTAAGATACAAAGATTCTGCTCATATATCAGCATCCCCTTCCTATCAAGGAATTATGTAATTCAACCTAGAAACTGAAGAACAAGTTGGGATAAGCTAAGAAAGCCATTTGATTCCTCACTATTCTCAGGGAGATATAGCAAACTTTCACAAAATATACCACTGGGATGCTTCAGGGGTGTCTATCTGTGATGCTAGGCCTCTCTGAAAACCAGAGAAAGGTTTCTTTTTCCCAGCTGTCACAGAAGCCTCCAATATACATATAACTCCTTTTGAATGTCAACTGGGAACAGAAATGTGAAAATAAATTAGAAAGAGTCACTCACTACCATCTAGTCTATCTAGGGCATAAAAGCATCAATAGCTACATCATAACACTCATTTACGCTGAGCATTCCTGCTGTATCTGTTGTGATTGAACTCTGAATTAAGTCTTCCTCTTGAAAACCTGTCTAAGGAATGCCATGTGCAGTAATAGCAATATCTATAAAGATGGACATCAAGCGGAGCACAAAGAGAAAAAGGCACAAATTCACAACATTATGAATTTAGCAATACTGCAATGTTTATTTTCTGCGGGTCATGTTTGTTTCCTCCATGAAAAGCTACAACAATAGTTGGTTAGAAAAAGATCTTTTTCCAAATACACAAACATCAGGATGAGTAGTTAAAGTGCTAACACAAGCACGGAAGTAAAAAGGGCAATTTAAAAAATTGCATACATAAAAGTAGAACAGAAGCATCATGTCCAACAATGTAAGGCTCAAAAATGAGTATTTTACCTGTAATTATTGCTTTTCAGACTCTGTGAAATATCACTGCTAAACTAACACTGAGATTTAACCAACTACATCTGCCCAGACCAAAATTTGGTGTAGGGTAGCAGCATTTAAAAGTATACAAATAACCTTAATGCCAAATAGATAACCTAGCATACTTGCTCATTACCATTCTTGCTGCTACTAACTATATTTGCATAAGGACAAGGCTAGCACAGTCATTAAGCCAGTCTGCCCATCCACACTTTCTCCAATGGAAAGGACTAAGAAAAGACTGATTCTAAATGACAGAAGCCCAGTGTGTGTGGCAGAATACCAGGCATAGAGATGCACAAGTCCTGGATATCCAGAACACCCCTAGCCATGGTAAGTCTCACAGAATCTATGTGACCTTTGACTCACAGAGTCAATGTGGCCTTATCCTTTGAATAACCTTAGAATAAAATAAGAATTGCAACTGAAAGAAATAGAAATGGTCTTATAAAAGTGTATTTTGATACTGTTAGGACTAAAGAAGCAACCCCAAAGAAACTTCTGAGGCAAGAAATTACAGAACCTGTATATGAGGACATAGTAATTGTGAAGTACACAAAGAACAGGCTAGAACAGCACTAAGATAACAGAAACTATACAAAATTTCATAAATGTGAGTTAGATAAACAGCTCCTGCATACATCCACAAAGGAGCATAAAGAGACAACAGCAGGTGGGAGAATCAAGACATACCCTGACCCAACTACTCTCATACTCATCAGGAAGAACCATCAACACATTAAAGGCCCATCTCTACAAGCCCAGCAGCACAATGGCAGGCAGAAACCCAAATTACAGGCTCAGAGGAAGAGACACCCTGTTGGGGCCCCTCCCAGGGCTGTCCTATGACAATCTCCAACCCATTGCCCAGGAGTGACAGAGACTGAGGCAATGCTGGAGCATATTTCAGGCTGAAAGGTGCTCCTGTATAGGGATATGGGACACATGGGAGCAAGACTTCCTATGGGATGTTTAGGGAGGAACCCAATCCAGGGAAAGGGATGGGTTCAGGTGATTTGGAAAGGAACATGTGTGAGAAAACAGGGATAAGGGGGAAAAAAGGCGCAGATCACATATATATAGTTAGCTCTACAATACAATAGTCTGGCCGTGTCCTGCTCTCAATCATATTAAATTCCATTTGTTTTCCTGGGTGAGGGACTCTATTCCATGTGCATGTATACACATATACATACATATGTATACACATGCCAGAAATTGGGTCAGACAACGGCTGAGTGAGCCTATGTGTCTGTGTTGCCAGAAACTGGAGCAAGGGAGGTTCTAGGGACCAGAAACTGAAGTGGGACCATGGGACAGAAGGCCTGTGTATCCATGGAGCCTGCAACTATAGGGAGCGTGGGTGTGTGAGACAGTGTGTAGTTGCTGATGAAGATCAAGCTGGACTAGTCAGCAAGTAGGTGAAGTAGCCTGGGAGCTAGCTGTGTGTCTGCATGTCTCTGAGATTGAGACCACACAGAGAAGCTGGCTGTCATATGAGACCACGGTGAAGGTTAGATTTTGCAGACCAAAACATGAGCAACAGGGTTCTGCAGAAGTCACAAATATTATCTTGGAGGTTTAGCCAACTTTGAACATCTATATTAAAAATACTAGAGAAAAAAAGTGGTGTTCTAAGGCAGATTTGGGCCAGTGGGAGGTGTGCTCTAGGAGTCTGCAGATTAGACAGTCTGTGCATGTGTAAGTACATGCAAATTTAGATGATAGGTTTAGTTTGAGAAAGAATCTACCTAGAAAAACATGTTGACAAGCAGTGTCTCTCCAGTTAAGTAGTCTGTATGGTAAAAACTAAAGAAACTAAACCTGAACTAAAGTCACATGAACTAGCTTAAGTGAACTAGAACTCTATTTACTTCAAGTTGGAATCAATTTCATTTCAAGGCATTTAATTTTATTCTTTTATATATATATATTCTTATATATATTCTTATATATATTCTTATATATTAATAGTTATATCAGCTTAAATGTTATAAAAAGTCAGGTAACATGTAAAGGAGAAGCACTTTGATCTCTTGATGATGTCACACAAATGAACAGGCAATAAATTAGGCATGCTTTATTAAAATGATCTGTCACATATAAGGACACTTTGCATTTGACCTGTATCTAACTGGCTTGGCTTCATCATTCTTTATGGACTACTCATCTGGAAGTACACTGGCTGCGTACACTGCATAATACTATGGCTATATTCAGAAAGCAGTATGTTCCTGGCTAATACTGGTTAGCTTTGCCTTCTTGCAGTCAAGACCAATTTGCCTGCAGTAGCTAAAACAGAGAAAGCTTTCATCAGTTATGACAGCAAGGTTCCTCTGTATTCCAGTTGTCTACAGGGACAAGCCAGGATTTTGCTCAGTTCATAGTGAACTTTAGTAACTCCAGCTTGTCAATGATGAATCAGACAGATCCTTGGATCCACTCCAGAATTCTGTCCTTGAAAATAATTCAGTCATCCTGTTAGGAAAAAAATGTTAACTCTCATTTGGCATCATTCTGCAGAAGAATACTGTGAGAACAACTACAAACTAACTTATGAAAATGCCCAGTCCAAAACCAGATCAGGAGGCAGCATCTTTAACATACATGAATGATTTTACTACTGAACCATGTTTTAAAACTGTTGTCACTGATGTCTCCATGTATGATCTTACGTCATCTGAGCAATCTGCAGTGATGTGTATGGCTAATGCTAAAGATCAATGCATCACATTATTTCTATAGAGGGCAGCTCCACACCCTTTGTAACACGAGTTGAGGCTCCCTATATATGTATGAGGTAGATGGGTTTGCTGTGAATCGGACCTATATGCTTTGTATAAGATCTATACATTGATCAAGATCCACCAGGAAGAGGGATCCATTGCATTACATAATGTCAGGCTATATAATACTTGACTATATCTTTTTTCAGTGTATATACAATACATATAATACATAAATACACACATGTATTGAACTCCCTTTATAAATAAATTCTGGGTTCTTTCAACTCTTCGCAGACAACTGCTATTTAGTGAAACTATATAAACAATAATTATTTTTCTGTAAGCACAGCAATGGAAGTGGATCTTCTGAAGGGTTTTGAAAGCCCTTGCATATCTCATGATTGAAAGATACACTTGCGTGACTATACCTGTGAACATTTAAGTACAGTATATAACATCAGTATTTTCTTTCGAAGAACAGAACATGTTCTCAGAACACTCCGACTTCTTTTGTAAAAATTAGATGATGCTAAAATAAAAAAAAACCCACACTAATATTTCTCATATAAAAACCAAACTGAAGTAAAGCCCCATTTCTCTTTCTCTCAAGAATACAGATACGATGGTGAATTTTATTAGGAGAGATATTCCTTTAGCCATTCTTTTTCCTAATTCAACTGACCTTGGATCTTTAGTAAGAAAAGTTATAGGGAGTTTTTTCCAGAATACATTTTTGTAGGTTCAACAGAGCATTCATATCCATCATGAATTCACGGTGTTTGCAATTTATCACAGACAGGAAAAGTCAATATTTACTGTAAAAAGAGATTTTAAAACCTCAGAATGATTAATTATGCATACTGGGACACTTACTGACACTTTTTTAAGTGGAATAAAAATTTCTGAAGCTCTGGCACTGGAAGCAGCACTGGGAAGAGTAACAGTATGTATCACCAATTTTGAAATATGAATGCTGTTAGAACTATAACCTCATTCTGGAACTAAAGATTGTTTATCATAGAAACCAACCTGAGATGAGAGTCTTTGTTATATCTCTAGGACATACAGAACAGAACTTGGTTCTTTGGTCTGCAATTCAGCTAGCTTTAATAACCTTGCCCTTCCTAATCCGGGTTTCCTCAAAAGTAGAGTAATCCTATCAGACACCCGCAAAATAGACACCAGAAAAAATACATGATTCCATTTCCTCTCAATCGTTGAAACTAATTGCACACCTCATTCCCAATTTACGTTAAGATATAAAAAGAGATTCAGAAATCAACCTATAGCAGTCTTAAACCCTGAATCAATTAAATCAATCACTAGCTATCTTGACAAATGAGAATGTAACAGACATAAGAGTCTGATATTTTGTGTTTACATCCAAATGGTATTAAATAAACCATCCACGTTTTCCCATATTCTGAGTTCAAATCTTCCATATCTTCATCTCATAACAGCAGCAACAACCTCTAACACTTTTAGACAACCTGCCATAAACTTAACCTAAACTCAGAAAATTGAAAGAGTGTAACTCCAGCAACTATGTTCCAAAATATGAATGCTGAGATATTAAGGCTCTTGAAGTCTATCAATGACCTATAACATACAAACAACATATTTGTGTTATTTTATTGTAGAATAAATGTCTTCCATTTATTGTAGAATACTTCTGCAGTTACTCAGACTCTACAGCCCCAAGCTGACAATGAGCAAGGCAGAGAACATCAGAAGCCTGCAACAGTACAGTTTTGCAAGGTAACTGAAAGTAAGCTAGATCAAAATTAATTCAAAATAGTACTAAAACCCCTTCCTATCCATAACATAAAATATTAAACAATCTGTGCCTGTTCTCTGGAGTAACACAGTTTCAAAATTGCGATGCATTTAATGTCTTTGCTAGAATGCTAGCAGAAAGTATGTGCATGTCACCTGGCTGCATCAAAGTGCTAACCCTTATTCTTTCCATCAGCATTATATTAACTTTGTTAACAAGAACACAACCTAGGAAGGACATCTGAAAGTTAAAGACAGATATGACAAAGATATGATAGAAATTATAGTTACTGCACAAAAAAAATAATAATAGCACCTGTTCAGATTACATCCCTTCAGTTCTTTCTTTATGTCTCTCAACTGGATTAACATGTTCAATAAGAACCATGATTAGTGTGAAATTAGCTATTGCAATAAGCACAACTAAGCAAAACCAATCCACTGATCATGTTTTCTCAGAGGCTTAAACACTGCGTTACAGAATGGTAATCATTATTACCAGACATACTGCATAACCTAAAATGGAATCTTTGCAACATCCAAACTTTAACACATAGAGCTATTATGAAATGATGTGTTTAAATGCTGTTGGCATAGTATAGAAAATCTGGATAAGAAAGATATTGGATGAAACTGGTTCTTTGGTACAAAAATTACTAAACCATGAAATGTTATTAACTAAGGAGAGTTTGAATAGAAATCCTTCTTGTGCTCAAACTAATCAGAATGGTAGGACAAAAAAAGCTTTACAACTATAAAAAATACAGAATTGACACCTTAATTTCTCCTCTTAGCAATATGTCATGCCTGAAATAAATATCAAAACAGAAGCGTGCTACAGAACACGCATTTCCTTTGCTGTGATTTGCCAACAGAGGTCAGAATTACCTCAGGAGCATCAAAAGCACTACTATGATCATGACTGGAATTTATCAGCACAAAATAATTTTCACAAAGAAAAATAACATACATTAACTAGAAAGGCTAAAGTTTCACAACTTTACATATTACAAACGTCTTCCAAAACTTTTGGGTAAGTAACAAGAATATATCACCACTCAAAACTTCATGAACAGCGCTACTGAAATAATTACAAAGATCATACCCATCACATCCCCCCAAAAAAATATTTGGTAGGATGTACTAGTAAGCACTTGGACCATTCAGGAAAAAAATCATCCAACATGATGCCTTCTATTGAACAAAATCATTTATGACACATAGCTTAGAAGGTAAAATGTAATTATAGTAAAAATATTCACTAAATCTGCAGTCTACTTATGTTAGAATTCCCTTTTCAAATCCATTAGGAGTTATTGTTATTATTCTATTTAAAAGCCTTATCAAATGTAGAAATTAAATCCAAGACTAAGAGGTTTAAATGACACAGAAGCTTCTGCTACAAAGGAAGATGTGGCTGATGTAGAGCTTCAAGCAGCTTGAAAAGAACAAAAACCCCCAAATATTTCTAGATGTATCTGAAGTGAACACTATGTTTCTCAATTTTACAAAAACAATGAAATACTGAGAAAGAAACTAAGCATTCTTTGTATCTCAAATAGTTCTACTGGGGCGTGTTTTCTAGAAAATGAAACAGCCCTCTACTCTATAAGTATTGCAAGTTTTCTGTTCAGTTGCAGCCCATAGATTATAAACTTTTCAGCAATCTTAAAATAAAAATGCTATATTTGGGGAAAATATTTCTAGAATGCTAACTGAATAATCTTGTCATCTTTCTGCTCCTTAAAATAGAACTGATAGGACACTCCACAAAATCTGTTTTGGCAGATACCTTTATGTAAAATATATTGTAAGACTCAGCCATTACAGGAATAATTTAGTGTTCTTTCCGAGCTGCCTCACTGGTAAAAGATAGCTGGAGAATTCAAATTTGGGTGCAAAAATTCCTTCCAGTACCATAGAGCTTGAGAAACATTGGAGAAGAGACCCAATTCCACAATAAGGCACCATGGAAAATGATTCATCCCAACACTCACTCCCTATAATCTACTATTAGCACCACAGCAGATGCAGGACTCAAGAAACAATTACTACGATTTGTTCAGCTGTGTTTAATGTAAACAGTGTTCCTAGCTCTTTATATAATACGGCAATGAAAGAACAACCCTTGACTAAGTATCTTAGGTACTAAGCTAAATGTAACCTGTAAGGATAGACTGGCCTAGAACATAAAAAGGGTATGTGATACACTAAAAACAGTTATGAAACGCAATCATGAGGTGGCAGATTCCATCTTGGTTTCCTTCCCTTATATATAAACCATATTTATTTTGGTTTTTTTTTTACATTAAAGGTCATTAAAATTTCATTTTCAGAGAGGAATGGATCCTTGTTTGTGAAGTCTCTAGAAAGGTGTAGATTTTTGGAGAATTATGGAGAATGAAGGCCTGTGACATATATATGCGCTAGGTTCTCTGGAAGCTACTTAACTTTTAACAGAATTCAGACTCAACCCCCCCTAAAATATTCCTACTGAATTTACTTTAACTGAATTTAGTTGAAATTTCACTTACCTTTAATCGTGGAAACAAAGATCTTTTTCCACATCTTATTTTAACAGCACTTTCAAGAAGTAGATTTGTTTGTTAGTTCAATCTTAGTAGTGTAATTATTCTGTTAAATAAAGAAATAATCATTTCACCAGAGGGTGCACAATCTGATTTCAAGTAGCAAGAAGAGGGACGTTTTGTTCCAAGGGCTGAAGCCTGAACAAAAAAATACTTGTCACACTTGGAGTCATATAAAAATACATATCCTTCTAGTGGAATTAAATTTAAAGTGGCTGAGACGTCACTGAGGAAAGTATTAAATGGAACCAAGACTCTTTAGGTCAGCTTTCCTGAGTAGCTGGATACCCAGCACCGAGAAAGAACTATAGAAAAAGAGATTAATTCCTTAAATTGCACTGCTGATGTACAGCCTGACTAGTTGCTGTTTCATGGCTGGTCTCCCTTGGTACCACTATGCAGGCAAAGAACCTCATACAGGTGTGTCATATAAGTGGTCTGAAAGAACTTGGCATCTTAAAGGGCATAAAAGCTCGTCCCAGATTTACATTAAATACCTGTACTGATAATGCACTTATGACTGAAAAAAAAGATTGTACCACAGCAGTACTCCTTTAATATCAATAATTGAGACACTGAATTAACTTGGGGTACATTACTAGCACATAATTGCCAGCCATCATCAAAATAATTCCCTATAGACTCTTATCATGCCAGTTCAGAGTAGTCAGAATACACAGACAACCTGTAAACATTTTCAATACAAGAGTAATCAAAGAAAGCCGAAAGGTTAATTTCCCTTGGGCACACAAATAAAATATCAGGATGTAGTTTATGGTTGTAGACATTTTAAAACTATACTAAATCTTCAGAAAAATAAAAGAAAAAAACAAACCTAAACCCAAACCCAACCCAGAAACAAAAGTTCTGACCTTTTTGGAAAACAGAAAACTTTGAGTTCAACAGTGAATGAAGGAATAGATTCTCATGACAGTGAAAAAAAACAACCTAATTTAACCTAGTTGATCACACAGTTCTGCCACATAGGAGACAAAAATTTAGTAACAAATCCAGGCCATGAAATCATTTCAGAATGGCTTTGGAGGATCTTTGAAATGGCAAGATGTTTTACAACTTCAGTTTTGTAGCCACCATTATTAACAAAAATCTTCACCTGAATGTAGACCGATACAGGGCTGTCTCTTTAAATTTGCAAACAGAAAGAGTTTTTCTTATAGGCTTTCATATATCCCCCAGTCACTTTGAACAACCCAAAATTTTTAACAACTTTTTCCAGACAATCATGATTAGGTAATTCTAATCTCCCAGTCATCACAAATGAAGCAGAAAGAAGCCTTCATAGGTGAAAGGGACCTAGTTGAACACTGGAAATTTGGCCTACTTATCAGATATAGTATTTCCTGTACTTAATTAGATGGTTTCTGCAGAAGGAAGAACAAATTTGTGTCTAGACAGAACAGGTCAAGGGTAAGAGTTGGATATCCACAGTCACAATGAAGGATGTCCTGAAACTAGGCATTTCCGTAGTGCCAGCCTGTCATACTTTCTCTGGGAATCCCTGAAAACATGGAAATGAAAGTATAAATCAGGAAATTTAATCAGAGAAGGAATCAATAACAGAGATTTCAAGGCCTGACTACAGTGGAAGCAGGGCAAGGGACACTTGCTATTGATCTCTGAGACAAAAAGATCAGCTTTTGGAAGGCTCAGGTCATGAGATTAAATTATAGAATGTTTTCCTAAATCGCTCACTTCACAAGCCTAAAATAGGTCAAATTGTCTGATAGTGTATTCAGAGCTTCTAGGAATTCAAATCTTACACTAGGTATACTGATCTGAAAGATTATCCAGCTACCAATACAGGAGAAAGGATTTCACATCTCCTTATTTATGTGTCACGTTGTGGCAGTGCCATGTGCCACCTCCTGTATCTTTTGATTTGGTAAAGAAATATTTGGAATATGCTTTGAACAGGATCTTTCTATAGAGGTGAGTCTACCATGAATACCAGAGTCTTTGCTGCAAGGCTTAGTGGCATCTCCAAGAAAGAAGAGAGACGTGGTCAGGAATTTGGAATAAGAGCATCCTTTCAGAGTCACTGACTGGGATGTACTGCCATGACAGAAAATTTAAATCTCACAGGCAGAATTATGGTCTAAATAGTCTTAAAGGATTTTTCAATGTTGCAAACAAAAGCCAACTTTATAATGTCTCTGGATTCTGAAAGGTAATGACACCAGGTAGTCCAGCATAACCTGACAGAAACCTGAAGAGCTGTTGGAAGCTTCCTCATTTTTAGAAAGTTTGAGGAATGTAATTTTTAGGAACTCTCATAAGATTTCTGCATAGCAACTGTAGTCAACTCTACCGAATAAGAGGAGATGCAAATGAAAACTTAATACCTGTTCAAGACAACTACCTTTCCACACCTAATTGTCATAGTGAAGATGTAAAGACATTCCAGTCCATGTGAGAATAAGGAACTCACTAAGGACATTTGGAGGCACAAAGTGCAGGATTGTATACTGGAATTGTCATAACCAATTTTAAGATATTTCCCACATATAAATCACACTGTGGGAAAAAAGGATCTTACAAATCAAGAGATGCAGACCACTCCTATTGATATAAATATAAAAATAGCATTGTATTTTATCATTCAAACTATTCTTTAAGTTCAAGGTGGAGCTCTGTTTTCTTTGAAACTTGAAAGAAGCTGGTTTACCCTTGGCTTCCTATACAACATAACAGAGCTGATTTCTGGGCCACTGACACCCAAAGTTTTAAGACAATGTAAATGGTTCTTTACAATAATAGGGCTGGGGGGCAGACGACACTTAAGTGGGTATTTTAACCAATGTCAGCGATGTTCCCTATTAAGATGCGCAAGGAACATAAAATTCCTCTGTTCAAAACATAACTTCAATGAATTAAGTGACTTATATTGTTGTTTCTCTCTCTTTCGGGGAGTGAGGGGAATATTTTATGCTTCAGACGTTGTTGGCAGCTTGCCTATGCACAGATCCACAACAGAATCTTACTCTGCAGTGTGCTTCTTTATGTAGCCAAACTGCCTGCAATGCCTGTAGCACAAAACAGCATAGAACAGTACTTTATATTCCTGGAAAGGTGAGACTAAACCTTGAACCCATGCACTAAAAGCAACATAACAGACATAATGATCTCTCCCTGATATAGCATTTTCCTTGTGCTCACAATCTCTTTAGATTGTGAGCTTTATAATTAATGAGACAAGTTATCATTCTTATAATTTAGGGCATTATTCATTTAATATTACAATTCCCTGGAAAATGGGAAGGGAAGAGAGGGGACATAAGGGGAAGCGAGGGGAGAGGAAAAGAGAGGAGGGGAGGGAAATTAAATGAAAAATAGCACTGGTGCACTGGCCCTACTCAGTTACGCAGAGTACTGGTCAAACACAAGATTACAAATTAATAAGTAAAGTTAAGTTCTAGTATAAAAGTCATATTCCTTTGTTTTATTTACACTTTCTAGTGATGTGGTTTACTACGAATTAAAAGAAGTATACGCTTTTGAATTTACACCCCAACCAATGGATCTTAAATGAAATAGAAAAGAACAATAATCCATATACATACGAACCATAGTCAGAAACTGCATATCTCTTGTCATACTGTATAATGTAACCTTATTTTAAACTGAAATTATTATAAACATAGTTATTGCCATGAGCAAAGACAGACATCTACAAACACAGGCTAAAATAATCTTTAAATGTTACATACTGTGGAGGGTTTTGTAAATAAGGAGTATATGCATATAATATGATTATTCACTTCTTCTCAAGGCTATTTCCATTCTTTGGAAATCATTTTCATATTTAAGACATTGAGCTACATCCAGAAGAACTCGTATTTGTAACACATCTGAGGAAAAAAGTTTCATATTCTCCAAAAGACAGTATATGGATTTTATCCTTACAAAGGTGCCCATTTGAAGTCTTACTATACTGAACTCGACCTAAGCTTTGAGTAAGATATTATACAAAAGCCAACATAGTTCCTATACAAAGCATCATGAATATTTCAGCATTGTAAAGACAGCAATCTAAAATTATTTTTTACTACAACATTCAGTACGATCCTATCAAATATAAATCATGCATAAAATATTTTGAAGTTGAATGACTAAAGTTGCTTTATCAATAATTCAGGCAATACAAGAACAGCAACTCTCCATGTTAATAGTGCTTCCAACAGCATTTGGCTCTATTTTTATAGGTTATATTGCAATTTCAGTTTTCTTGTAGTTCAGGTGAAAACTTAAAATGAGGGTAAGTTAGAGCTGTGCAATACATAAATTTGTAAAATCTTTTTATTTTTATTTCTTTTATATTGAAAAGATAGCTTTACTTAAAGAAAATTTGTCCCTTCACATAAAAAGAATTGTCAGGGGATAAATCACAATTTCATTTAAGGCCAAGCCATCAGCATAGCCACTTCCCAGCAGTCACTGAGGAAAAAAAAAATAACTTGTTTAACTTTCAAAACTAGGAGACTGGAGTATCTTTCATAAGAGCAGAGGCTGAGACTGCTGTTTAGGCTGGAGAAGGCTTGGGGAGGATCTTATCAACAACTGTCTGGTGGGAGGATGTAAAGAAAAGAAAGCCAGACTCTTCTCATTGGTGTCCAGTGACAGAACAAGAGGCAAGAGGTACAAACTTCAATAAATGGAATTCCATCTGAAAATAAGAAAACACTTTTTTACTGTAAGGGTGGTTAAACACTGGAGGGGGAAGCCTCAAGATGCTCTGGAGTCTCCATCCCTGGAAGTACTTAAAATCTGACTGGACACGGTCTTGGAAAACCTGTTCTAGCTGACCTCTACAGATTATTTCCAGAGGTTCTTTCCAACATCAACTGTTCTGTGATTCTGTAAATGAATTTACAAGATGATGGGGTTTTTTGTTGGGTTTTTTTTTTTTTTCAAATAAGTCCACATCTTGATATCATGCATAAAAGTACACATAATAGAAAATGCATCTGTAACCTTTGTTCTTCAAATCCAGAGAAGTAAAATTCTCATCTTCAACCATACTGAACTTAATCTGAAAAATAAATATTAATAAGCAGATTACGTCAAGACTAACTCTCGTATTATAATAACAGTAAATATTCCCAGTCATTTGAAACCAAGGAGGGTTTTTTTCCCTTCTAACATATTTTATCTTTTCAGAGCGTGCCAATGTAGGTAATGGGCAGGCTGGGAAAACAAAAAGCCCCATTAGAAGATAATTCCCTAATTTTGAGAGGCTGGATGATCTTCCACGTAACAAAACCACTCGACTGTGAAATTATTTATGGACAGTACCACCTTTAACAGTGACAGACTTTGCAGCAATAAAAAAGGGAACAGGCAATAATATATATCAACTCTTAATGAAAAAAGTAACAGATAAGGAAATGTCCTAAATTAAAGGACCTCAAATTAACTGATGAGTAAAAAAGGCTCTCAAAAACATAGGGAGGAGAACATCACTTTTGTCCTAATCTCACTACTTAAGAAGCTGAGTAACAGTAGTAAGTAGTGGTCATGACTGATCATGATCAATCCTATCTCCGAGCATGAGCATCCAAAGAACTTGGCAGTTATAGATATTGCTGCCCGGAAAGACAGAATGGTCATAGACAGCATATTTTGGAAAGAATATGCACAGAAAGTAACTGTGAAGGCTAATAGAATATATGAAACGGATCTTTGGAATCATCCGATCAACCATTTTCTCTGAGATGGGTAAATTTCAAAGTTGGAGCAAATTCTAAGGTTAGATCAGTTTGCTCAGGAAATTGTGCAGTCAAGTTTTAAATATCTTCAGTCATGGAGATTTCACTGCCTCTCTTATAATTTTTTTTCAGTGATCGATCACCCTCACTGTGATTTTTATCCCTAATATCTAATCATAACTTTCCTTGTTGCGGTTTGTATCTGTCCCCATCTTCCATTTCCGTATGCACACCCGATAAGAGTTTGGTTCTTCTCAGCACCAGCTGAAGTAGTTGAGGATTCTGTTTAGCCTTCTTTTCCTCAGACTGAACAAACAGCCCTTTCAACTTCTCATATGTCTGTGTGCCAGCCTCCTAATGATCTTGATGTCTCTGCTGGATTTTCTCCAGGTTGTGTCTTCTATTGCAGATTCCGAAAGTCTACACCTCTCTGAACAGAAGTCAATACGTACTTCCTTCAACTTGCTGTTCATGTATACTGTTGGCCTTCTCTGTTGTGAGGCCACACTGCTGATCCATGTTCTCATCATGCTGACCCATCAAAGATGGTAGTCAGGTAAGCCAAGTACAATTTAATCTTGGTAAATCCATGCTGATTCCTTCATTCACCCTCTTGTCCTTCACACATACAGACATGGCCTCCTGAAGAAACTACAGATACCCTGATAAGGCTTAAGATATTAAAATAACTGATGATTCAAGAAAGGAATATTCATTTTACATTATTTACGCTATGCGTGGTTTAATAGAAGTCCATGATTGTAGTGATTGGCTTTCAAATCTTGATCTTTTCTTCTTTACTGAAGCCTGGATAATTGTTCTTCAATTCATGTCCTTCAAGCCCTTTTATTTTCCCCTCTTTTTTGTGAAAAGAAGGGCATACTAAACTGTAAGCAAATATTTACTGTCTGAAGCTGAACGACTTCTATGTTCTGTGCTTTGTATTCAGGTTTCCATGACCTGAAATTTTTTTTTTCATTCATTTTAAAGTGCTGTTTTGCTTTTTCATAAGACCTACAATTATGCAAAGGACAGTACAAAAGAGACAGGTAACACACAGATTTTAGATACTGTCTCCCCAGGATGAACCCTGAGTTAAATACTTATGTTACCCACACATATATCACATTGCCAGAATTAGACACCTCAGCTAACACTTCAGCAGAGAATCATTTAAAATGAAAATACTCAGTATGGAGCTCCTTAAAATTAGTCATGTGGAAACACTGAAGACATGCATGTTTCTGAAAACCCCTCTTGTTTCAAGGATGAGGCATCACACAACTAAAGAAAAATGTCCTCTATTTAGCTCCTTAAAACTAGTCATGTGGAAACACTGAAAACATGCATGTTTCTGAAAACCCCTCTTGTTTCAAGGATGAGGCATCACACAACTAAAGAAAAATGTCCTCTATTTAGCTCCTTAAAACTAGTCATGTGGAAACACTGAAAACATGCATGTTTCTGAAAACCCCTCTTGTTTCAAGGATGAGGCATCACACAACTAAAGAAAAATGTCCTCTATTTAAGACCCAAAGTTAAGAGGGCCTTTCCTGAATATAAGCAGCTATCTCCTTTTCCCATAGAATTGAGAAAGCCGACTTCTTTCTTTCCAAGGTGCACAGTGATGGTGGCACATCCTTAAAAAGGGAGATTAGAGCATTCACCTGGGAAATATCCTAGCCTCCAGTCCTTTAACTAGTGAATGGTTCTATATTTCATTTTTGGGTATTCTAGATAAAGTACAGAAACAGTCATAAGAATAATAGATCAGTTGACACTGGCTTTGCAGCACAACAAATATTTCAAGCGTAAAGAAGAGCAAGGATTTTCTCCCAGTAACTATGGCTATTCTCTATGAGACAGCCTACATAGAAACTCTGAATGTAGGCTGGTATCTTGCAGAAGGCGCTGCAAATGGCTTGTGTTTTTACTGACAGGTAGTTTAATTAAAATCAGACAAACAAAAATAACAAATACAAAATTTGTGTTAAGGTATCTGTTAAAAAAATTGAAACAAAATCCATGGAGTCACACCAAAGGAAAATCAGAACATCTCAATTTTGCCCACAGTAGCTGACAGAAGTTATACCTGAAATGCACCCGACTTTCATGATTGTTTTGTTTCTTGGATTTAAGACTAATACCTTACTACATATCAGAAAGGATAAAATAAATATTATCCTACAGTCCATATGATCTGACCCTTTCCAGACCCAAATAACAACAAATTCCAGGTACTACCACTGCCTCCTTGTAAGAAGCAGGAAAGGATGAACATCTCCCAGAGACAGCGCAGAAGGGAAGAGAGGAAAACAGTTGAAGGATTCAGAACACTTCAACATCAGGGTAGTGTCTTACCAAGTGAGTAGAAAAAGAATGGAGGTGAACTTCATTTAGTTGTGCAGATTTTATCTGGGAAAAGAGCAATAGGCATCTCAGAAAGAAAGAACGTTCAGAGAAGAATAAGGTTATGCTGTAAGAGCGTATGAGAGAAAGCTGGGGAAAATGTATGGGAGTTGTATTAACTTAGAATTCTAAAGACTGAGACACTTGTCTTAGGGTATTAAAGGGTTAAAGCAACAGATATTCTCATTGCTTTCAGCCTGGTCTGTCAGAGTTCAAATTTACCAATTATCCTGAAGCCAGCTGTCCCTACTATTCTGTTCTAAATTTAATAGTCTTGAGAAAATGTTATCTTTCTGAATTAAAATGATTTGTAAAAGACAAGGGTAAACCACTGCCAAGTAAGATATCCACTCAACCACACACACACTCTCACTGAACACACC
The DNA here is from genome assembly GCF_037157495.1 of Lathamus discolor. Classification (NCBI taxonomy): domain Eukaryota; kingdom Metazoa; phylum Chordata; class Aves; order Psittaciformes; family Psittacidae; genus Lathamus; species Lathamus discolor. Next base: position 53,091,757 of record NC_088884.1, read on the forward strand.
CTCTTTGCTATTGCTATCTCATACTGTACACTTGTTCCTGAAGAACATCTACAGTTTTAAAGAAGACATTACAGTTCTTTTATCCTTTCTACCTTTACTCCCTTCCTCCTCTTTATTTCCCCCATGATAAATCAATTTTTATAGCAGCTTCTGTTTTCTAGATGCTTATGCATATAGTTAATCTTGAATTTGGATGCCTACAGAATATGAATTTTTTTAAGATTTAATTATTTTTTTGCTTTCTTCCTTTATCTTGAATTCCGCAATTGCCAATCAACTAACACATATTTAATTCTATGCTCATAAATGGATAACGGATAACTTTACATTTTCATCTTTGAATAAAATTGAATTTACACTGAAAACACTGCCATTAAAAATGTGATTCTAGGGCAAAAATCAAGATAAATAGAGAATAATTTTATAATAAAAATTGGTATGATACTATATTAATAACACAAATGAGAAGACAAACAATAATTATTATCCTTATAAGAACTACTGAAATTTCATTAAGATGTATTCCTAAACAAAAACATTTGAATAGTTGATCTATTTCTAAATAAGAAATTAATGTTTGTTTCAAACTGTGTTCTGAATTTTGTTCAATTTTATGCCTGACAAAGAATGAGAGCTCTGTTTGACCACAATTGCCACAAAATCAATTTAGAAGGCAAACTACATGTATGGAAGACTTCCTGGGGTTGGGTATTGCTAGATCTGTTTAAATTAAGCCTTAATGTATTTGATTAATCTGGTATCAGTCAACCGTATGTTATTTCACTGACATTACTCCTTGTCATTTCTAATTCACTGCCTATGTTTTCCAGAAAATTTAAATCATGCACTTCATTAAACATATTCATAAGCACCTGAATAGGAAATGATCTAACACACCTGCAACAGAATCATGTAATACAAATCTAATATACGATGTGCCCATTCCAAATATTTAAATACAACACTCTTCTCAGAATATCAATGCAATACACTGAATATGTGCTTATGATCCTATTATTGGCTTCACTAGCCTTGGTAATGTAATGAAAGTTCAACTTGTATCTCTAGAGGTTCATAGAAGCATTTTAGTTCTCAGATTCAGCCTCAGAAACCACCAGCTGAAGGTGGTTTTGTAAATTCATTGCGAACTGTATCTTCAATCTGAAGGACAGAGAGGAGAGTTGTCAGAGATTCAGTATAAAACATAAGGATCTGTTTCAAAACATGGTCACCTAGATGTCAAGCTTAAATTACCAGTAAAGATTTTAGGTACTGCCTATAATCACTGACTTCCACTATAGTGAAAGCCAGACTAACATAAGGTTTCATAATAGCGTTTGAAAATGGTAAACCTGTTGATGCAGGGCATAATTTTATCAAGTGAAAGTAGCACAGATTAGATCAGCAGTCTACTACAATGAGAAAATTTTCACCAATCTGAGGACCTGCTTTAATCTCAAATGATTTTAAAAATTACTGAAAAGATGTCACAACTTATTGCTAGTGGTAATACGCTAGTTTTAATATACCATTTAAGTAAAAACAGTTCATTATTTGACAGGTCAAGAATAGATCGTGGTATATTGTGTCAGATCAGCTACAAGGCTAAACTACAGATTTTGTCCCAACTACCTGCAGGTACTGCTTGATACAAATTCCTCTGGGTGTTTCTACACAAAATGAACCAGGCAACAGTGACACTATTATTACAGACATCAAAGAAGAGGAAAACAAATACCAGGATGCAACAACTTGTAAAGGGGGAAGAAAAAAAACATAAAAAAAATCTGAAAGTAGACAACCTAAAGTTGAAAGGAATTAATACTGAAATGCAGACATCTGAGGAAGTCTTTGCAGACTCTAAAAAGACAAGAATGACTCGCCCATACTAAAAGATGTGAAATCACAATTCTGGCACATCCTTCTTTTGTAAGCTTGAGAAAAAAAATAAAGTTAAAATGTTTGGGAGTTTTTCTGTGACATTTGTTTGCTTGTGGTTTTGTACTGTGAACAGTTTGGGACTACAGTATTCTTACTCCTAATATGTTGCTAGAGAATTTAGGTACACTGAGCTTTCCTGACTTCTCTCAATTCTTTTGACAATGTAAACAGAAGCATCTGTATAGACTGGTTATCTGAAGCATGTGATACCAACTTCCCCATACTCAATATTCATTATATACTCTGCCTTTATTTTATTTTATTTGTATTCTTACAAATATTCCTTTATTATCAGACTGTTTTACTACACTCAACCTATTCCTGCAGATTATCAAGGCTTTATTATAGTCTAATCCTGTACTGTAAGTATTTTGTAACTGTTTCCAGTTTTTCAGCATCTGACAATTTGACTAATGTAATTCTGGTTTCTTCCTCCAAAACGAAAATACTCAGCAGAATCAAACTCTGCATGTCTCAGTGGCAACTTATTTCAAGATGCTGAACAAAGCAAACAGGTTGGCAGAAAATTACAGCTTTCATACTAGACTTTCTTGAGGTTATCTTGCAAGTCATCCACATTTAAATGCATCACCCTGTTTGTTTTACAGTTAGAATAAGCCTAAGGTTACTAACCTCAAAATTTGGTAGAATAAACTATCATTTATAGTCTCAATTTTTAAAGTCTCTTATCTAATAAAACTTTAAACCATTACATCATTCATATTCAAGCTAGTGCAATGGCTTTATTTTTCAGAATTAGGGCTTTAAGAAACACAGTACAATTTGGTTTATTTAAATACAATTATCCATCTAAAATAAAAATGTTGCATATTCTGTATTCCTTTCATGATATAATTTTATAATTCTATTTAAAAATGGAACTGAGTTTTTCACAAATTATTATTTGTGGATCATTAATGCTTTTTGCCCAGGTTCTAGATAACTAATGATTATTTTTTTATATTTGAAGTAATGTGATAGTAAAATATTATATTAGACTTCTAGAAAACAAAGTTTATCATAGCATATTTCCTTTTTGAAACCTGTAAAACATACTGTAGGATTATTTCAGTTCATCACAATTTTCTTTAAAACATAATTCTCAAATGTGGAGACCATTTTCAAGCTAATATCCTCAATAATTAAAACATCCAACCTATATAACAAAAGAGCAATTAAGTATCAGATATTCTGAAATTTGCATATCTTTGGACAAATTTTACAAGGTCTTCCCCATTACTTATCACTCAAATACTTTGCAAATGTATCTTTCATAGTCAAGACCGATTTATAAAGGTGTTAAATGTACTGGCATTCTGAAGCTAGTTCTCCACTTGGAACATGTTATCAGTATGGCAGAACTAGTGTAATACAAAAAACCTGTAACATGCACATATGCTGGATGTGAGCAAAATAGTGCTTTTATTAGCACAAAGAAATTATCCCATTTGCTTTCCAAAGTAACTAGTTAAACCAATAAAATTAACTTCATTTACTGAGGGATTTAATTTTTCCTTTTTTTATACACACACACACACACACACACATATATATGCATACAAAGAAATAAATGCCCTTTCTTACCCTTTTAATCCACAAATTTTCATGCACTTTCATGCAAGATTTTTTTAACTTTCTTAAATCTTGAAATTATTTTCAGATTTCTCAAACTTTTTCCATACTACCTGATCACAGGATTACCTTCATTCTACTATAAACAGCAGATTGCCTTTTACAGAAACTAAGTTCCCTGACTGTACTATTCATGCACTAATGCATTCTAAGAATCCATTCATTTTACCACGTGGAATTAAATAAATCATGGTTTCCTGTACAAACCATTCTCAAAAGTTATTGAGCATCAGTAAAAAACAGCTCCAGGAATGTTCTCTCTCTGGATAACTTTTCTTCTTTAAGGATGGTAAATTTAGCAAGTGCCCTAGCAACACTGCTATTTCTTGAGCAGTACCTACAGCCCCGTGTAAAATCTCATTTCACTTTGCTTATGACTACAACTGCTTTGTTTCAGTTAGAAGTTCGCATGTCAGACGTCTACCTCAGACTAAAGTGTTCTAAGAAAGGAGATCTACAGTTGCAGGAGAAAATACGGAATTTCTGAGGCCAGGAAATGTGAGTGAGCATATGAAGGGAAATTCACAGGAAATTAAAATCAGATTAAATTAGAAGACAGAGACCAGGAACGAACTAGTGCAGGCAAGACCAGAAATTTAGGGAGAGTTGAAAGAATGAAAACAGCTGAGTAAAAAGACCAGAAGCATCAGCCTCCAGGGTAAGACTAAGAGCTGTAAAAGGACACAAAGACGCACAAGCTATAAGGAGTAAAAGCTAAAGCTAGGAAGACAGCTGGACAGTGTACACGAATTTGCATTGAGTGAGCAGAAACGTTTGTAGACACTCTGCTAGAACACATTTTCCTAAACTGAATTCCGTGATAACTGAGCAAATGTCAGCAACACTTTTGGCAAAATATTAACGCACACAACCGCTGGCTACTCCTACCAAGCATTCCACTAAAGCACAGAGTTCTATGCAGCACATCTTGAACTACTATCTCTTTTACTGATAAAAGATTACTTCTTTGGCCACAAATACCTAGTTTGTTAGCCCTGTGAGCTGTCACCACACAGCTGGTCAGCTGTGATGCAAAAATTGCACAGTCCTAATGAATAAGAGTCTTGGTATAATAATCAAAATTCTAATATATCACTTGTTTTTACCAAAAAAGAAAAAAGGAAATTACATAGACACAAGTCATACTGAAAAGTTAACAAATAGCACAAATAATTATGATCTTAATTCAATTCCTGCTTATGAATGCATAACCTTTAATTCCATGATCTATTAATTGCATTTTTTATCTTCCCTCGGTAAATCTTCTTCAGCCTGTCTATGTAACCTCTCTAAAGGTGTCATGATCCTGTAGCAACAGAACCTGTTGAATATAAAGGTAAACAGAAAGGGGAATTTATTCTGTATGGCTTAGAGGACTACAAGGGGAAAAAGGAGAAAACTGCATGCAGGAGAGTGGAACACAGCCCTACAGATGCAGAATTCTCCTGCCACAGAGAATTTTTTGACAGTAATTTAAAGACAGGACAGTCTTTTAAATTTGACTTTGCAAGACTGATTATTAAACATGCAATTTTCAGGGTGCCTCAATTCATATCCTGAGTTTTGACTGTAAAAGCACTATTTGCAGTTGCCCTGGTAGTCAGAGTAATTTCTGCTTCGCACTTTTAAATGGTATTTGATGACAAATATTCTGCAAAATCAGAAATCAGCTTTTAGGTGTTTTGAACTATGCATCTAAAATGACCCAATAATTTTGACCTTAACATCTTAGGGCTTCACATAGCCATTTGTAAAACGGAGTAATAATATCCTGTCATCAAACAAGGTTGTTTTTAAAATAAATGCATTATGTTTGCAAAATTCTACTGAGAAGCATGTGAGAAACATCTGCATAATGTTCACTAAAGGCATGAGCCCACGCTAACAATGAGAATATAAATGCATAGAAAGATAGAATGGTTTGGCTTGGAAGGGACCTTAAAGATTACCTAGTTCGAATCCCCCTTCCACAGGCAGGGACGCTCTTCACTAGACCAAGTTGCTCAAAGCTCCATCCAACCTGGCACTGAACACTTCCAGGTGTGCGGTAGCCACAATGTCTTGAGGCAACTTGCTCCAGTGTCTCACCACCCTCACAGTAAAGAATTTCTTCCTTGTATCTAATCTAGCCTCTTCCAGTTTAAAGCCATTCCCCTTTGTCCTATCACTAAATGCTCTTGTAAAATGTCCCTCTGCAGATTTCTTGTTGGCCTCCTGAAAGGCTGTGATAAGGTCTGCCAGAAGCCTTCTCCAGGCTGAAAATCCCCAGCTCTCTCTTCCTGATCATCCTCGTGGCGCTCCTCTCGACTCACTCAAACTGGCCCACGTTCCTCTTGCTTTGGAGGCCTCAGAGCTGGATGCAGTACTAAATACTAAATAGCATCTAAGGGAGCATCATCCATCCTATACTATGACAGCAGAGTGAATATTATCTGAAGAATACCACGTGACAATGTACAACATCCAGTAATACATACAACATGCCATCAACACACGGTCCAAATGCCACAGTTCATGGTCAGACTGCCTGCAGATAAACATGGGTACAGAGAAATAAGATCTCTATAAAGCCAGTCTGCATCTAATAGCACTTCTTAGCCAACCACATGCTTCTGAATAATGCTTCCAGAGCTATCTAAGATCTGAAAGAATTGTAGCTACATTTGCATGCCACTGAAGAAGGAATTCCTACTAGACCAAAGCTTGCTCTGTGTGGATTTAGGCTGGCTGTCATTCCACCAACTAAGTGAACTTAAGCAGAGTCATTATTAGGTGGCTCTGTTGACCCCAACACAGACAAGGTAATCCACGGGCAGTACAGTGCTATTTCAACATGCCCAGTGCTTCTGGGACTAAGAGACCCTAAATGTGTTCTCCCCACTTCTACAGTGCCTAGACTTCAGATCTTTCAGAAGGGGAGTGGAGAAAGTGGAGTGCCCAAGTACATGACCTTGATCTTTGCAAAACAGATTTTTACCCATTACCTGAATTACCTCTTTCTCAAGACAACTGCAAACAGACTGTAAAGAATTTCCCTTCCATCTTTTTTCATTATATTTCTTCTAAATAGAATGTTTATTCATACATATGTTTTAACTAACAAAATCATCGCCCCAATTTTGTTATAAACCACTAAGTTAGCTACTTACTCTTACTTACTCTTTTTGCTTTTCTATACAAATCATTATCTTATTCTTCATGCTTATTCCAAAGGAGCTCCATTGTAAATCTGAAGCACTTCAGTGTTAAATTCTTTTCTTTACAATACATGAAAAAGAAAGGCATTTCTGAACATGTGATACCCATGTAACACAATCTAGTGGTATCACCAAAGTCAATTAAATGCATGTGAACCTAACTTTTCTATCTTTTTGCCAGTAACCCTTAGTCACACTCTTTTTTCTTTTCACTTGTAACTGCCATGTAAATTATCTCCGAAAATATGTCAGGTATTCTTATCGTAAGCTCTTTTCCTAAATGTCTGAAATATTCGTGTTTCTGTCACATATTCATAGAATCATTGAATAGTTCAGGTTGGAAAGGACCTCAAGATCATTTAGTCCCAACCCCCCTGCCAGGTGCAGGGACAACTCACACTAAACCATCCCACACAGGGCTTCATCCAACCTGGCCTTGAACACCGCCAGGGATGGAGCACTCACAACCTCCCTGGGCAACCCCTTCCAGTGTCCCACCACCCTAACAGGAAAGAATTTCCTCCTTATATCCAATCTAAACTTCCCCTGTTTAAGTTTTAACCCGTTACCCCTCGTCCTGTCACTACGGTCCCTGATGAAGAGTCCCACCCCAGCATCCCTATAGGCCCCCTTAAGATACTGGAAGGCTGCTATTAGGTCCCCACGCAGCCTTCTCTTCTCCAGACTGAACAGCCCCAACTTTCTCAGCCTGTCTTCATACAGGAGGTGCTCCAGTCCCCTGATCATCCTCATGGCCCTCCTCTGGACTTGTTCCAGCAGTTCCACGTCCTTTTTATGTTGAGGACACCAGAACTGCACACAATACTCCAGGTGAGGTCTCACAAGAGCAGAGTAGAGGGGCAGGATCACTTTCTGGGCTGCGAGTGCACGCTGCCGGCTCATGTTCATTTTCTCATCGACCAGCACCCCCAAGTCCTTCTCCACAGGGCTGCTCTGAATCTCTTCTTTGCCCAGTCTGTAGCTGCGCCTGGGATTGCTCCGACCCAGCTGTAGGACCTTGCACTTGTCATGGTTGAACTTCATAAGGTTGGCATCAGCCCACCTTACAAGCGTGTCAAGGTCCCTCTGGATGGCATCCCTTCCCTCCAGCATATCAACCGGACCACACAGCTTGGTGTCATCGGCAAACTTGCTGAGGGCGCACTCAATCCCACTGTTCATGAACTTAAGTATAATTAGTCAAATGCTCCAGCAATCGTTTAAGATATTTGCTATTCTTATTACGACAAGGCTCAGTTAGTAGAAAAGTGTATACAACGCAAGTAGATTGTAGACCAGGGGAAAACTGTGTGTTAAGTAAACCAGTGGTTAGAGAACTTTCTTGGGACAGACAGACCAGAAATTTGTACCTGAGTGTCTACACCAGAAATGAATGATATGGTTATCAGCTTAACTACTGTTTTAGATTCTCCATGCCATTTCTATGCTGAGAAACTTAAGACCACTAGAAGTACAAAAAATAGTGCAGTTCCAGGGTGAAAGCTGGTATTCATTCATTAAAGCTTGGTTGACAAAAAAAAATAAATCTTCATCCACTTTTATTTTACTGCCTGTTTCAGTAGGACTAGCTGCCTACATGGCTATGTCATATATTCACACCTACAGACATACATAGAGACACCTCTACTTTCTTGAAAAGAGACAAGGGCTGGGAGGAAAAGGACAAGCACCTTCAGTGTCATCGTATCATTTGAGGAATGTGTCCCTCTGTTCCCCTAGGGAAAGGAACCTGCTCTTTTCACTGGAGCATAGATATATAAAACAGCTACCTAACTGTGACTCTGCTCATTTCCAGATTTTTTTTAGGGTTTTTCTATAGGCAAAACATCAAATTTCTTTACAAAATTTCTTCAGTATGTTTGCTCTTACTTGCATTATTTTCTGGAGGATGGTGATACCAGGCCCTGTCTCATTAGCATTTGACACCCTTAACCAAAAAAAGTGTGAAGATAAAGTGAACAATTATTTACATTTAAAATTTTAAGCTGTAGCGGAAAATACTGCCCTATTGAGAAATTGATAGGCCAGCTCACTAATGATTAACAGTGAAAAACATAAACACAACTTGATACTGTTTTAAATGGAAAAGAGAATCTAATGATCAAAGCACTAACAGAATTTAAGATGTGTAATATTTAGCACAAATGGAAGCAGCAACACTTGGTTACACAGTATCATTAGTATGTTCAGCGTCTACTTACGTAATACACTGCTGTTACCCAAAAAACATTTTCTTCACTTGGAATGTGAACTAATGTTTAGGTGTGCAAGTCTTTGGCTGTTATGCTAAAGACAAATGACCACATCTTAAACCTGAGATTAAGGGATGCAAGGCAAACCTCTCTTTGCATACAGTAATTGCTACTCAGCATATGCTTACTGACCAGAAAATCTGTTCAAAAATCAAACAATCACTTCGATATGATGGAAAAAAATCAGATGTGGCGAACTTCGGCACAGCAACACAATAACAAATTAAGAGATAGATTACGTTTCAAATGAGAAGTTAAGGTTGGGCCATTATTTCCTTTTCCGACAATTTTTAAGGTGGGTCATAAATCACTAATCTTAGCCAAATGTGCTCATTTGAAGGTTTTTCAACATTTTCAAATCTAGGTAAAAAAATCTTTGCATAATGCCTATCAAAACTAAACTGAAAACACTTTTCAGAAAGAACATAATTCTTCATAAATTGACCAAGAGTACTTTAAATACCAACTTTAAATTAAAATCAAGTATTTTAATGATTCGTATTATTGTCAAGTTCTGCACGCTTAGACGTGCAATAATGTGCCCTAACAGAGGTGCAAAGGGAAAGAGATTTATCATCAAAACTATAGTGCATCTGCCCGTGATGATATAAATGATAGGCCATGTGACTAAAACTGTATATGATTAGAAGAATGCACTGAGCAGTGCTAACAGAGACAGGACTGCCCACTTCGTGGCTCTGATAAATCTGCACTCATTTAAAATAGCTCCTGACAACTCCCTGTGTGAGTGTCAGTCCAGCTGTTCTGAAAGGTAGCATCTGTCTTTTAGTTACAGTGAAAATAAACCAACCCTTTGCAGAATTTCATACATTTTATAGGCGGCTCATCTGATGCCCAATAAGTGTGGTACTGCAATAGCCTCAAATAAAATCTGGTATAGACATTGCTTTCTATGGAGATGAGAAAGGAAACCCCCAAAGACCAAAAAATAACTGAAGATACTTTTCAGGAATATAATGATTGTCATTTTTACCAAAAGGCTCATTTTTCTCAGGAAGATCTCAGCTGTATTCTGGACTCTTCCAAGAATCCCAGAAGATTTAACAATGCATGCTGCATGATGGTTCCTGAAACAACTGATAATGCCACGGAATCTCAGAAGTCAAATGAAACTTAAGAGAAAGATGTGTACTATGAACTGACCTTCTGGACTGATTGTTCTTAATTCCTCTTTAGAATTTATTTGGAACTTACTCAGAAATGGTGACATATTGTGTTATTTAAGTAGCACTTTCAAAGGAGATTTGGGCAATTAGTTACTATGAACTGAAGACAGCCAAAGTAGTGCACTTCCAAAGAGGTCTTGACACTGGCTCCATCCTTCAAAGAGTAATCCTGTCTCATTCTCTCCTGAGTTTTTTTTAACCAAAGAACACATTTAAACAGAAATACCACAAAGAGATTCAGCTTCTTCCTCTGCTTTTTCAGAGCTGGTGGTTCTGGTTTTGGCATTTTCCCAAGCAGCTAGGCAGATTCATTCACATGTGCTACAGCTCTGTCGGACAAAGACCAGACAACATCCAACCATGCATGTGTATTTTCTTGTCACCCTCTAAATAAATTTATTTAACACTTCTTAGATTTCATCAGTCTTTGGGAAAGTTTCCAAAAGTGGATCTCTATCTCTTTGTCCAGGAAGTTATCATGCCCAGTTCCCAAATCAGTCACGTATCCCTGATCTTGTAACTTTTGCCCAACCCTGTGTCTGTTCCTTCAAGCTTCCCAATTAATTCTGCCTTGATTATGTTCAGTTTTCGCATGCCATTGTCAAATCTAGTGACTTTTGCATTCTCCAAAAGCATTAACTTAGATCTTCATATTTTTTTATACTGGAATCCCTGACCTTGGGCTGAGTATCTACAACAAGATTTTTCAAGGCTGGCATAAGGAACTCAGGATTCATGATTCTTCTTTTCCTAACATTCCCCCCCCCCCCCCCCCTTTCCAAGCTGGGTATCACAGTGAGAAAGGAAGGGGACAAAAACCAGTTATAATGGTAAAAGGAGGTTTGATGAGGAGAAAAAATTCTATGAAAACAATATTGAGTTACTGACGGAAAGATAGCTCTGTTTGTCTCTTACCACTATCATAATTAGCTGATTTATTCCCTGGAGGTTTCTGAAGTAGACAGCCTAACGAAGAGGATGTTCCCTGGGCTGTTTAGAAAGCAGGCATTTCTTAGCAACCTTACTTGCTTTTCTCAAAACTTATTTCCTAAATCTGTGCCCTGTTACAACCAGGTGAGCAAGACGGAGAAGCAAGAAGTGAAGCAAATGCTGCAGCAGTTCATTTTCAGGCAAAAAAATATGCACACACTGGAAACACATTGCAAAGTTTATAGTGCTGTTACTCCCTTTCTGACATTTATACCTATGTAACTTACACCGTTTTGGATGTGGCAATGATTCCTGTGGCAAACTTTGTCATAACTGCTGCTAGGGGTCTACGTCTCAGATTTCTTGCATACCCTGAAGTTTGGTCAAAAGGCTGAAGAGACCATATGATTAAAGCAAACTCCAAGTATGTGTTGAAACCTGACAACAAAAAGCCTCTTTTTCCATTATCAGAGAACCATTAGGCTTGGAAGGGACCTCCGGAGATCATCTAATCCAAACCCCCAGCGGAGGCAGAGCCACCTAGAGCAGGTTACACAGGAATGCATCAGGTTTGGAATGTCTCCAGAGAGGGAGACTCCACAACCTCCCTGGGCAACCTGTTCCAGTGCTCTGCACCCTCAGTGTAAAGAAGTTCTTCCTCATGGCGAGGAAACTTGTGTTTCAGTTTACGGCCATTGCTCCTCATCCTGTCACTGGGCACCACTGAAAAGAGTCTGGCAGCATCCTCCTGGCACCTGCCTTTGAGATACTGATCTGCACTAATGAGATCCCCGCTCAGTTTTCTCTTCTGTAGACTGAACAGGCTCCCACAATCTCCCCTCATAGGAGAGATGCTCCAGACCCCTGATCATCCCTGTGGCTACTGGACCCTCTCCACCAGCTCCTTGTCTTTCTTGTACTGAGGAGCCCAGAACTGGACACAATACTCCACATGTGACCTCACCAGGGTCAGTAGAGGGGGAGGATCACCTCCCTTGACCTGCTGGCCACACTCCTCCCACTGCACCCCAGGAAACTACTGGCCCTCCTGGCTGCAAGGGCACGCTGCTGGCTCATAGTCAACTTACCATCTACCAAGACTCCCAGGTCCTTCTCAGCTCAACTGCTCTCTAGTAAGTCAGCCCCCAGCCTGTGCTGGTACTTGGGGTGCTTCCTCTGCAGGTGCAGGACCTTACACTTGCCCTTGTGGAACCTCATTAGGTTTCTCCCCACCCAATTCTCCAGCCTATCAAGGTCCCGCTGAATGAGAGCATCCAGATGTATCAGCTACTGCTCACAGCTCTATCATCAACAAATTTGCTGAGGGCACACTCTAGCCCTTTGTCCAGGTCATTGATAGACGAGTAAGACTGGAACCAGTACTGATCCCTGGGGAACACCACTGACTACAGGCCTCCAGCTGGATTCTACTCAGCTGATCACAACCCTCTGAACTCTCCTATTCAGTCAGTTCTTGACCCATTAAAAAAATGTTGAGGCTGCAAAGATAAGGATTAAAGTGCTGGTGTTAAGTCATCCTGCTTACACATATGCATTAGCCTTAATAATTACATGATTCCAATATTATTTTTCCTTGTGCAATGAATGGTGATCCTGGAGCAGCTGAAGGCCTAACCCCTATAATGGGGATGACTGAATAAGAACACTTTTCTTCTTGAAAATTGAAGGTATTAAAAGGTGCATTGGTATTTACTAAATCCATTAAACAAGTTAAGAACAGGAACAGCAGTTTAATCCTGAACCACAGAAACAGATTCTACCCATGTCTGTACTCCAGAAACAAACCTCTGAACATTTGAGCAGATCTTTATACATTTGAACATATAAAATACTGATTAATTTATAGAGAATATTCTTCACATAATACTTTATTAAGATGTGAAATCCTTGCTGTGAGATGCTATGAATGCTAAAAATTTGCATTCCTTCAAACACCAAATGAACAAATGAATGGAAGAAAAACCCTCTGGAGCCATTAAATACAAAGACAATACATCTGTCTCATAAAGCTGCTATAAATTGTTGGAAGCTGTGAGAGTACACTGGAGGAAGTATTACTTTCCTATATGCTTGCTGTGCTGCTATATTCTTTAAAGACCAGCCTCTTATACTGGAGAAGGCTACTTGGCTAGATGGACCTTCATCCTGACCAAGAAGAGGCATTCCTATTTTTTACAATAACTATACTAATATTGTGAAAAATGAGCTCCTTGTAGTCACCAGTTAGAAACACCAAGTCAGTGGATACTTCTCACCATAATTTAACTGTGCTTCAGTTAGCATTTCTGAACCACAGATATTAACACCCTTACCCAGTCATGGAAGTACTGTGACAGTAAACTTATTAATGTTGTGAAGCAGTCAGATACTATAGTGACAAACACCACTGAAAAGCCCAGGAGAAAAATAAATCATTCTTTTTCTAGAGAACAGTTTGAACTGTGTGTAGTAAATAGGGCTCGGGGCTAACCATTGAATCCTAAGGATAAAAAACACTGAATAACTGCTTATTTAATGAGCATTGTATCCTGGGCCACAACTGATGTAGTGTTTTCTTTCACAAGGTCCTTACAGGATTGTATCATTACAAAAAATAAAAATAAAGCCTACATTCAAGGGGCTAAACAAAAACTGCACCAGCAACTTCATTTTTACCCTTAATAAAAAAAAAAAAAGCAAACTAAAACTGAAATTTCACCATGTGGTGTCATCTCCGCAAAATTTTACTAGATGATTTAGGATCCCTCTATATCCATCACAACAACCTCTTCCACCTAACCTAATGGAATGACTGATGGCACGTTATTAACTGCTGTCTATTTTAACATTAAAAGAGAATGAGACAGTTTGCAGGTGCATTTCACAAATACCTGTTATAGCAAAGAAATATGAAAACGCCAAGTTTTGACTGAAAACTATATTTCAGTGAATATGTATTTTCCCTTTATTCTGCTAAATGTAACTCCTTTTGCCCTGTTCCTTGTCTCTCATTTCCTAAACTTGTCTCTTCTGCTCCTCAGTAGTGCTAACCTCCATGGTCGATCACTTCCAGTTTTTATTCCCAGTCTCAATTCTTACACCCATTTCTCTTACCAAATATTTCTAGCACTCCAGCCTTTTCAGATTTTTATATATAGCCTGCTGGCCAAAACACTCTAAATAACCCTATTCAGTTTTCTCTCCCCACCTGTCTTAGCCACATCTCCTAACCCAGAACACATGTTGATTCTATCCTTTAGAGCCTTCATTTTCTGCTTATGTCACGACTTAATCAAGATGTACATAAAAGTAGAGGGGATAGATTTAACTATTGTGATAGGCAAACAACAGATTTCTAACATATACATATACTATATACCATATGCTTTATTTCTCTATTTGGTGTATTTTGTTCTCTGAAATGTTACTTATGCACATTATGTGAGAAGATGCCTGGCAGATCATTACCACTTGGTTATGCAAGATACTGCTCTGCACATAAATGTGCACAAAACAGGAAGCAGAGTGATTGCAAATTACTTACAAGCATAATCTGACAAATTAGCTATACAGATGACAAGGAGGATATGGAAGTGGATAAATAATTACTCGAGAAAATTAAAAACTAAAAATAAGCGTAAATTACGTTTTTTAGGAAACCTTACCAATGACTTCATTGAAATTCTAGGGTCAAACTGCTATTATTAATGTGTTGGGGGGGTTAAACTGCAAAAATAACTTAGACGCACTGTTCCACAACTCATACCTAGTGGCATCTAAAAATAAAAACCAAGGACCCTTACAAGTCAGCAAGTAAACATGGAAGACATTAAACTCGTAGTTAGCTCTCAGAACTACCAATAATAAACACACTAGAAAGTTACATCACAGAGGCTTGAAATTCAGACAATATGCTGAAGGAAAATACAATAAGTACTCCAAATTCTAATTTATAAAATTCTACTTTTTTACTTTCTCAAAAAGACATCTATTTCCTGGACACTTTTCATGCTGTGACATGAATACTTTATAACTTATTTCAGCGCTTGTCTGGGCTATGAAAGGTTAGGAAAAAATCCACACACCAATCATACTATTCTTAAAGGAGAAAGAAGTTACTACTGTGTGAACTCAAAGACCAAATGTGATATTGACATTTTTGTAATCACTAATATGACAGAAAAAGAAGAAAACCACAAAAACTTGTCCAACTCCAGCATAAGAGCCTGTAGTGGAGCAAGAGGTTCTTCATTTCCAGCCGAAGGACTTCACTGTGGCTTTGGCTGAATCTCATGATGCTCCAATCTGCCCATTTCTCCAGCCTGTTCAGGTCCTTTCTAATAGCAATTCTTCCCATGAATTGTTTCTCCCCAATTTGGTATCATCTACAGACCTGCTATACTTGATACACTGCAATCAACACTGGCCCTTGAATCTAGTGACACCAACAGCTGGATTTTGTACTGTTGATCACAACCCTCACAGCCATGCTGTTTCCACCCATCTTACCATCCTCTTATTCAGTCCATCACTCACTGTTTCAACTGATAGAGACTGCTCTAAAGCAAAGTTAGACAACATTCACAGTTCTTGCCTTGTCCACAGAGGCAGTTTTCTCATTGGAGAAAGCAATTAAGGTTGGTCAGGCATGATTTGAACTTGATAAATCCATACGGCATGTTCCCAATCACGTTCTTGTCTTTTGTGTGCCCAGAAGTTAATTCCATGAGGATATGCTCTGTAACTGTCATCAGGACCTAGGTTAGACTGATGAGCCTTATGATTTAGAACTTTCCTCTTGCCTTTCTGAAAATGAGCACGACATTTTCCTTTTCCAGTCATCAGAAACTTACCTTGTTTGACATGATCCTCCAAAGATAACAGTGGCCTCACAGTAACATTGGTCCTAAGTGCTTCCCCTGATCTTCCTCTACTGTGGGTCATGTTTCATTGCCACACAAATTTTGCTAGTAGGCTCAGGAACCTGGGAAGTCAAACTTTACCACCAAAAAAACCACCCCAAAGCAGAAAAGGCAATGAGTGCCTTGCCTTTTCCATGTGCTTTGTCTCCTGGCCCACTGAGAACTGGGTCCATATTTTCTTTTGCTGTCAACATACATACTTTTGCCCTTCCCATCCCTTACCAGTTTTAACTCCACCTGATGTTTTTCTAATTCTATTCTTGCACACTTGGTGCGTTTCCAACAAATCTTATGTGATACAGCATCATGCATTTTATGTATTTTTCATGTATCTCTAACTTCACACATCCATGATTCTGCCTCTTGACCAGATACTCTACTTACTTATCTCGGTCAGTATCTAATGCTTGCTAATTCTGAATTCACCTATATCAGCTACAAAATCAGGAAGGAAATTCTACCCAAATTTTGTTTTAACCTAGCTAAGGTCATTTATACGTTTTCTACATACACCTTTAATTAGAATTGTTTTCCTGTTCTTCACTGAAATATTTTTGCCTACAAAAATTATTTACATTGGGATGTGGCTCAGTTTGAAATAAAATTATTCACTTTCTACTTTGTGGTGATCTGAATCACTCCGTATGCTCCCTAACTGCATTGATTAGACCTCTATTGGCTGTAATGGAAACTTAAGACACCTAGGACAGGTATCAACACAACTAGAATCATAGCTACCACTACGGGAACCAAATTGCACTCATTATGTCATTTTTAGTATTTTTTCCTTCTTCCAAAAACATATGTGCAATAAATAGAAAACAGTGTAAAATCATTTTAATAAAAGCACAATCTCATGGAACTAAATCTCACAGAACCTTTCTTACATTAGATACATGTACATTGTTAGAAATTCATAAGTTTTAATTTAAGTACAGAAGAGTTGCTGTATCATTTCTTAAGTGTAAAGGAAAGACACTGAAAATACTGTCATCGGGAAAAAAAATAGTAATTAAAGTCTTCCCACAAAGGCTATAAAGTTCAAACAAAATATATCCCCTACTCTCCAAAAGGATCCATGTACATGAAAATAACGTATCAGTAGGCAGGAATTAACACTGCTCATTGACTTGTATATTTAACACTGAGAGTTGTCAAACTATTTTACCTTAAAGTAATAAAAAGGATTAGGATGTGTACACTGATTGGAGGTGGCCAGCAGAAAAATTCCATGGCAGAAGGGAATTTCAGTTGTGGAACTCTTGTATATGTCACCTCCCCAGACGAGCAAGCTAACCTTGCTGAAGGAAAGGAAGTTTAAATGCACTCCACACTGCTTTGTCCCTTAGGGATTATATACCAGTATCATAAATTAAAGCAGTGCCTGTGTCAGGGCAATAAAAAATGGTCTAGAACTATAAGCAGTTCCTTAATAGCTCATCCATGAATACCCACACAAACTGAAACTGAGGCAAATAATCTACCTGTAGATTTTTAGAAACATGGTTACGTTCTTCTTGATCACTAGTGCAGTGACTGTGAAAACGCTTGTCTTAAAAGCATCTGTATTTACTCATCATCATATTTCTAACCTTGACTAGTCACAGGATAGCAGACCTTTCAGATTACGTCATTCTTAATTTCATTTCATTTATTTCCCATCTTAGTTCTGCTACATCACTACCACTTAAAGGAAGCACTGTCACATATCAATTTTTAAAATGTATAAAGCAAAATGAATTCTACTGAATTACCAAACTACTAAGATCATAACATCAGACCAGAGGGAAAAAAGATAGTGATCATGATGCATTTATATGGTCCTCTGCAGATTTAGACAGTAGCCATCTAGTGCCTAAGAAGTCTAGAATTCTGAAAGAATCATTTTAAGTTATGACACTTCAACTTTCTGATTTATTTTTTTATCCTCTCCTTAGTATGTTTGTAAAATTGCTCTTCTCAGTGTTTCTGTCTCCATCATATCCTTCATCAGTCCTCCCAGCACTGCTACGTACCAGTAGCACTGGTATTGATCCTATCTATGGGCAGATAATATGACCTCGGTAGATTTTACACTAGATTTACAGCTGGCTATTTCTTACATTTGGTCTAACATTTAAAAAATAATAGAAGATGCAATTCAACAATACTCAGAAAACAAGATCTGAAATAAGGAGAAGTGAGAAGTTTATCTATAGAAATTAACTACAGAGCTGTGAATCCAGGATCATTCTGAGCTCCTAGGGAAGATTTCTTACGCAAACTTTGTGAAATGCCTTGCCCATAACAATGATATTTCTACCGGATGTCCTTGATACTGCCCATATTGCTACTTTTTCATACTGTAAATGTTTCAAATCTAAGGATTTGAAATCTAAGGAATTCCATTGTCTAAACTTTAATTGAAAGCATTTATGAGAAATAAAAGTAAGTCTAAGAAAGATGGACAATAACAAAATAAAGGTGAAGTTTTCAGAGAAGCTCATACATTTGACTGAGCAAACACGCAGAATCAAAGCAGCAATTAATTAGCACTAACAGAAAACAGCATAAAGTATTGCTGTGATTTATATTTCATACTGAAAGACAAAAGGAAGAAAAATTAAGTATGTCCCCAAAAGACTTAATATTCCTTCTCTAACAGGATGAAGATGGTAATTGGGCAATCCGGGAATGCTGGTCTTTGCTTGGGACATTAGTATAAAATCCTCCATACATTAATTAAAAGTAGAGTAACTAAAATTAGAAATAAGCATAGACTAATTGGATGCCCACTTGACCTATATGTGACAAACAGTTGCCATTTTATTATCTGCCCCAGTTGTTTGAAATAAGTACCCTCTAACACAGAAGTGACTTCAGAAGTATGCAAGCCCAGAACCCTGCTACTGCAATCCTCATATAAGACAATCTCTAAATCAACTTAAGAAAGTTTCTCTTACTTTAATGAACATTATTTGTAATGAAATAATGCTATTTGTAATGAAAAACAGAACTAGTGCCTTTATTTTTGTTGATAAGGTGATCCATTTGTTATTTAAATTATAATGTGAAAACAACTTTACAGTAAAGTTCTTCCTGATGTTAACGTGGAACTTCCTATGCTCCAGTTTACACCCATTGCCCCTTGTCCTATCACTGGATATCACTGTAAAAAGCCTAGCTCTTAACTAAAGCTTCATAAAGTATTTTAGTATTTTAAATACTTTCTGCCCTGCAAGCAGAAGTGTGATCTGATTCTGTACAGGAAGATGAACGAATCACAGGGCTCTGCACAAGGATAGAAGTAGATTTGTGTGGTTCTCAGCATGCAATGAGGCCATCAGGCTGAACTGTGGCTTTGCTGCAAGCAAGACACTGCTCTGAGAAACAGATGAGAAAACAGATTGCAACTCGCAGGCTGACAATCTGTTTGCAGGTTTTCTTATACTTTAGAAGAGAAATATCTTGGTCCAGGCCTATACACTGTGTAGCTGCGCTAAGTAAGGATAAGCAAAGAATGGAGCCATTCCCTGCCACAGTCTGCCAAGTGTAGAAGGGGAAAAAAACAGCTCCATGCAGGCTGCTCCGCCCTCCCATGCTGTGTTATGGCAGCAGCCAACAAAGAGCAAGAAGGGGCCAACTCATCCTTCCCTACCACTCTGTGCCAGTTCATATTAATTCCTATTCTATCCGGTAGTCCTGTTAAAAAGCCAAAGCTCTTTTAACATGTGAAGTTTAAAAAGACTAAAAATTAGCATTTAATCAAGAACTATCAATTTTTCTTTGGGTTGTCACATATTAGGACGAAAAGGCATGCACCTGACTGCATGTAGCAAAATGATGTAAGGTCTATGAGATATAAACCTCTGAGATGAAACCTTCAAAGTTATTTCTCCTAAAACAATTTGAAAGAAACAAAGTCTTTCTCTGTCTAGTAATGGAAACCTGGTTATCCAATAAAAACATGTCACTTATATACAGATAAATTAAGTAAATTAAAAATACCAGTTTTGTTAGAAACACTTTACTCTTTTAGTGTTTTAAATCATTTAATTTACATTTAAGGATTTGGAATACACAAGGAATCAAATGATATATTCTGTTAGAGGGACTGTGGGATTTCACTCTCAAATTTCCATGTTTATACTGGAATAATATAAAAGCCAATGAAATAATTTTAAAATCCGTGAAAATTCTCTTTGCACTCTATTACACACCTAAAAGACATACATTCTTTCAATATGAAATATAGTTGACATACTAACATATGACAATTCCAGGAAGTGGAATCCCAAAAGAAACAGAGAAAAGAAACTTCCCTTACACTTTGGCCTTCTGAACTCCTGACTGTTGGCAGATATCAAAATATCCTTGTTTCATAGTAAAAGAACTACTCGTGCTGCACTAATGTTTTGGGTTGGAGACTGTAGTCTACACACTCATGTAACACAGCTTTAGATTTCCTAGTGTATCCCACCTTGAATTCGGATGTTATCTCCCCAGGTTGTGGTTCTTTGTCAAAGTCCCTCAGCCCATGCAGCTGCCTTGGAAACTCATGGGCATCTGAAATTCCAATACCCAGGTTTAAGCAATTAAATTACTCTATGCCAGGTGTTTACTGGGCATCATACTTGTTCTAGTATGTTGCAACACCTTACGCTAACTTCTGCATCTGAGGAATTCACCTGCCATATATTTACCCACAATCTTTATATTTATATTCCAGAGCAAAGTATGGAGACTGAGGTAGAGCGCCACACACTGATCCAGAGACTTTCAATGCTCCTCCTGAACATTGTTCCGGAGCAAGTTCTATGGTGCACACAGCCAAACATCACTGATTAGTTGTCATTGCTCTAGATAATCTATTTGGGCAGGAGGTCTTACATAGTATCTCTTACAGATATCTGGGTGCATATGACCTTTTACTTAAGGATGTATCATATTTATGTGCTTTGACCATACTCTGCTTTAAGCGTGTTTTAAATCCTCACAGGAATTCATTCATACATTTGTATGTGTGCTTAAATAGCCTTCTGGAACAAAGTTGTTTCCTTAACTGTAGTCATTATTTAATATAATGACCTATAAATTAGAAGTCAGCCCTTTAAAAACTAGGTAATTTAGTCTGCAATTAACATCAATGAATAAGTTCAACTATAAAACAACCACACAAAAGCTTGCCATATTTTTCCCCCAAGTACCATAAAATACAGTAAAGGGCAGAAGAAAAATTATATAAAAATGTGAACAGAAAATCAGAGCTCAAAGTTTCCTCCTTGTTTCAGATATCAATGTGTATTTGTCAATTCATGAATAGTATATGTCATTCATGAGGTGCATAATTACTGTGAAGCAAATTTCCACCAAAAGAAAAGTATCAAGCCACAGAGAGCTCAGCGACATAAACTGAGTTGTCCTCAGCACTTCGAAGAAATCCAAAGGGAATGTGTACTGCTACTTAGACCAGTGTATCAGGCACAGAATTAGTCCATTTGTATGCTGAAGGACTCTTCCAGCCTAATGGTAGGAACAGCATTGCCAAAAGGAGACAGAAAAAGTAAAATAGACCTTTCTCACCACAATGGGACAGGTACAGTTCTGGGACACCATTTTAGGAACTGAGCAACAATTATGATCAATGAACACCAGGAGTTACTGTCAAACACAATGTCTTCTAAAGATTTCATAAGAAGAAGAAAAATATGTCCCTGTACTTTTTTCTATGCTCTTTATTGTAACTTGCAAAAGCAGGTTTTAGTCTAATAAACTGTATGCAAAAAATATTAGTACAGCTCTACTTGTAAGCTACCTCAACTAGTTTTCTACTAAAAAATCCTTCAGATCCTCCAAATCTCATATTCAAACTTTTACACTTTACAATTACGGCTCTTTACAAGATTGCTGTTTTCAGTAAGTGTTGATTTCCTAAATAGGATCAAGCTGTTAGCATGACTCCCTTTCAGTACTTTCTTCTTTTCCATGTGCTCTGTACCAAGATAAATCCCACCTTAATCTTGCGTGTCATTCTGGGCTTAATCCATAATTACTGGCATCAGTCACTATAGATCATAGAATCATAGAATCATAGAATAGTTCGGGTTGGAAAGGACCTCAAGATCATCTAGTTCCAACCCCCCTGCCATGGACAGGGACACCTCACACAAAACCATGCCACCCAAGGCTTCATCCAACCTGGCCTTGAACACCACCAGGGATGGAGCACTCACAACCTCCCTGGGCAACCTATTCCAGTGTCTCACCACCCTAACATCATGCAACATTGCCAAAAAAAGGTATGTTAAAATACCTAACTCGTATAATTTTTTCTTCAAAACACTTTGTATAATGCATAGTAGCTTCTACTTTGAGCTCTTGGTGAAGTCAATGAAATTATTAAGATTCCCTCTGAAACACGTTATGTTCAATAGTGTGTTAGACTGCAAATGATTATGCATCAATCCATTACTGAATTCTTTTTACATGTAGTCAAATAACTTCTTTATAAACAGAAATATCTTAGCAGCGGTATGCTAAATTTTTACTTGTAATTTTTGAATTTACATTTACAGAAGCCAGAGACATTCTAGATAACATTAGTAAGAAATATAAATAAAACAGTGCATGTTTTACCTTGCCTTACTTCCTTTTAAGCTAAGTGCACTTCTGGAAAAAAATAAAAAAATAATAAAAAATAAGACTACAGTCGAGTTTACAACCTAAAATACTTCAAAGTGTGAGTAACAAACAATGACTGTCATGACCCATCTGTAAAAGACACGTGGCTAATGCGTTCCATATACACGAAGTAAAACACCACTGCTTAATAAAAAACACAAGCAAATACAGTCCCTCTGGATATATGGAACTTATGATATATAACATGAAAATAACAGTGCAAGAATATAGCACAGGCACTAGCCCTGAAGAAAGTCACTACACAAATCATGCAGTAGAACTGGATTATAAATGGCTAGTCATTGTACTGAAGTGAACTTACTTCTGTACTTACAAAAAATGGGTATCACAATTTAAGACAACTTACATTTTAAATTCAACCAATTATTTGGCATACTCCTTGCTATTGAAGTACAGCACAAAAAACAATTGCATGGTGTGTTTTGATTTTGGTCAATGGACTAGTAATTCAACAATGGTGCAATAACTAATTGAACTGGAGCATTACAGAACTTTGGTAAACCTGAACTGTGGTTGTATACAGCACTAAAACCAGCAAGACTTTATAAAAAGAGTTCAGACTGGTACAATTTGGCCAGTTGCACTAAATTTCCTCTGATGGGGAACACTGAAACAATGTATTAGTATACCAGACAAGCAGGTACTGGCAATAGAATCACAAATATACCTTCATTTAAGCAATTTCCGTTTCTCTAGGACTTTTCTTTACAGAAAAAAAAAGAGAAATAAAACAAATAAACAAAAAAAAAAAAAACCAAACAAAAACACCACAAAATCCCTGTTTATTCAAGTTCTAGGTCAACAGTGTTACAGTTCGTCTTCTTTTGCTATGCCTAGTGTAGTAATGAACACTAGCACTGGACTGTGTGCTGCAGACCTCCTCTTGTTTGAATACTGTCAAATGTCATAAAAGCCTGTGCTAATGCTCTTAAATAAGAGCATGATGAAACTTAACATCAAAGCTATGCTGGGAATCGCCTGAGATATGACTAATGACTAAAGTTAAGTCTTCCATCCAACATGGCCAGTAACCCAGTTTCACTCCACCAAATCCAGGTACCTTGAAAGTAATGCTGCTCTTACCTAACCTGCTCCGTTAAGTTTTACGCCTCTATAATCTCTCATTAAGAAAATAAAAATTCCCTTTCTTTGTTGGTAGGCTCATGTCTTCTGCAAGTGAGGGTAGCAACTACCAGTGAGGGTATGGGGTGAAGCTCTGGCTTTTTACACAGAATTCAGTAACGCAATGCCTCATCTGTGATTAACGCTTCCATCTGTGATTACAAGTAGCAATTTGAAGATGAAATATCAAAGGAAGGGTAATTAGCACATTGTGCATATTAACCCAGCAACAAAAATACAAGTTCTGCACCGCAGCTAGAAACAGAATGAACGAGTACCCTACAGACACATAGAAGGCAACAAATTCAGTATCACTGTATTAATAAAATGACTGCCTGTGACTTTAAACACAGGCACACTTGTACTTGGCGAGACAGTGAACGATTTATTGTTACTATGAAGGATGCAGGAATGAAAATGAAGATGAGAGGGGCGATGATGGTGATAGGGAAGAAGAGGTTAATATCCCCAGCATCTGATGGGGAACGATGTCCCTACCTCAGTAAGCTGGATAAGGGAATAGCTCCAGATCCACTGCCCAGGATCCCTCCTTTCCTCCCAGAGAGGAGTTTCTCCACCAGAGCCACATTCCCAGTGCGAGCAGCTTCCAGCAGCTCCTGGTCCTTTCCCATGGTCAGGAACCAAGCAGCCCCCTCGCACCCCGCCGCACACCAGGAGAGCTGCACCCCGGCCCACGGCGGCCCCTCTTTCCTGAGAGCGCTCTCCCCTGCCCAGACCCTGCCTCAGAGCAGATTCCTGCAGTCCCTTCCAGACCAGCAGGAGCAGCAGCAGGAGGGAGGAGGAGAATCACCTCCTCCTAGTTTCACTGGATCATTTCTGGGTGGAGTGTGGAAGAGAAGGAGGGGAGGACGAGGCCAATAAAGACACCCCCCCCCGCCCCACTCCCATGCACGCACGGCCCCGACCCGGAGAGGATGGGGCGGGGGGGAGCGGAGAGCCCCAACCCCCGTGCCCGTAGCAGGCCGGGCTAAGGGTGACAACGACCCTCACGGACGGACGGAAGAAGGGAGGGACGGGGGGCGGAGGCGCAGCGCTGACTTGCCAGGCCCGTTGCTGGGGAGACGCGGCTGGTGCGCTCTCAGTGGCTGCCCGGGCTCGCTGCCCCCCTCCGCCTGCCCTAGCCCCTCGCCGCTGCCGCCGCGGGCTGCGCGCCTCCGCCCTACAAGCCCGCCCCTCAGCAACGGCAGTGTCAGGCTCTCCACTGCGGTGCGGCGCCGCGGCCGGCGCTGCGGGCGAGGGGAGCGGGCAGCTGCATCCCCCCTCGCCAGCGGCGGCCGCGTCAGTGCTCAGCGGGGCGGCCGCGGCAGCAGGGCCGGCGGCCGCAGGTGCTTGCAGCAGCGCCGGGGAGCTGGCGCTTCCTTGCGCTGCGGAAGGGGAAGGGAGGGCCCTGGGTGCCGGGGTGAGGCGGGTGTCCTCCCGCGGCAGCGGGGCCAGGCGCAGCGCTGGGCGCGGCAGGGGGCGAGGCTGTGGGGAGCGGGCAGGGCGGAGGTGCGTGCTGAGGCGGAGTGCGGTGGGGCTGAGGTACCGCGGAGCTATGTGTGTGTGAGGGGAGTCCCCGAACCTGCTCCGTTGGGCGAACCGGTGCAGACAAAAAGGAAAGCGCGGTCCCCGCTGAGGTCGGGAGCAGCACCGAGGTGCTGGCTCGGTGAATCGGGCAGGCGGGACTGCTCACACCCGTCAGACCGGGATCGTGGCTTTGTAACGTGTCGAAGGATGGGAGGTATAACCGAATGTGCTTGCTGTCAGATCCAGTCATCCCTTCTGCTGCTCCTGGTTCTGTTACGGGTTTCAAAACATGTCACCTTTTGAATTGTATGACTTTAATCGTTCCTTATGGCTCATGTTCTTACGAGCTATGAAGAAAATACTCAGCGCTCTCCAGTTCGCAGGCACATCCTTGTTTAATGCACCGTTGATACAGTGTATACTTGAAAAGCCAAATTACAGCTCCAGGTTCCTGGTTTAGTTTTGTCATTTGTGCAGGCAGAACCATAGGTACAACAGAAAAGTAGGTTAAGACCCCTTACCATTCCCCCACTGAGATCAGTGGCATTCTTTCATGAACTGTGCTCTCAAAATGTGAAGTGCAGCAATAGCAAAACAACATCGTGGTAGGCAGGATTTTAATGTTCCCAGAGAGAGCGTTAATTACTCCAGACCTATTGTACATTCAAGTCAATGGAAAGATCCTTGTTGATTTCACAAATGTTTTGGTTTAGCTCCTGTCAGTATCAGTTTCACGGGTGTGTTTTATGTTTTTATTAGATAATGAA
This sequence comes from Lathamus discolor, assembly GCF_037157495.1. Lineage (NCBI taxonomy): Eukaryota > Metazoa > Chordata > Aves > Psittaciformes > Psittacidae > Lathamus > Lathamus discolor. The sequence continues at coordinate 53,117,936 of NC_088884.1, forward strand.
ACAGTTTTAATCCCCTGAAATTTCTTTCAGGGGTCTGATTTTCTTTTACAAAGGAAAAAAGTTACCATCATGGGGACATATTGTTCCAGTATAGTTGTCCACAGCAGCAAAACAGTATCTATTTTTTTAGCTAGAAAATGTAATTTACATAGTTTGGCATTTTCAGGATGTGAAATGATGTCTCCTCCAATGTTGTCAACAGGACATGGAATTGAGCACTGGCATAAAATTACTTGGTGAAGATACTCTTTAACTGTGGCCTTTCTGAATGAAAGAGTGTGTTATAAATAGCAATTTTAAGGTCTGAAACTGTGAACGTGTTTTATTATGGTTTAAACAAGTAAATGTATAATTGCATGAATTAGGATTTACAGTTTGTCGTTAGTCACAGCAGAGTCACAGTGGGAAACAGTAATTTAAAGCTGGAATAAAAAGTTATGTATCTTGCTACCACCCACTCAAGCATTAACTAGTTCCAAAGTTAGCCATAAACTAAGAATACCCCTGCTTTTGAAGCTCTTAATGTCCTCTGTTAAGGTAGACATAATTTCCCTCTATTTCTGCCTTGCATTTGATTTTGTATGTGATCACGTGCATTGCCTGATATAAGCACCTCAAATGTATCCTCGGAATGCTCTGCAGGAATGGATTTCTTCAAGTTTGCTGATAGCCTCTGAAGAGGTGCCAGTATGCTGTGAAGTGCTAATCATAAGGCAGGGGTATGTGCATAAACCTGCATGTTGGTGAAAAGTCAGATTAGAAGCAGATACTAAAGAAAACTGGGTTTTTTAAGAATGTGTATTGTTGATGTGGTCGGATCAGCAGATGGCAAATATGACTCAGTCTAAACGTTACATAATTCTTCTTGGGAAAATAAAATCTCAAGACTATGCTCTAATTGAAAAGATCATCCAGCAAGCTGTTGAAGAGCAGTATGGAGAATCGGGACAGAAATATCAATGGAGCAGATGCATGCAGTAGCCAGCAGATTCAGGAGGATTTTATGTCAGGAGGATTTTATGAATGTAGCAAGACTCAAAACATACCCCAATAAACCTATCAGCCTGGTGCCCAACAAAATACAGAATCCAAGCAGAGGATTTAGTTTCATTAGCAAAATAGAGCAGAAAGCAGTTATTCTATCAATTTGAAAAGTAAAAAAGAATTTAAGCAGAACTGATTAATGGAAGGGTTAAACATGGATAAATTCTAAGGGCTACTGGCATAAAGAATTCAGAACACGTTTTGGTTTGTTTCCAGAGATGAAATTGATGGTGGACTGTCGTAAAGGAAAAAAATTGAGACTGAGTTGAATGTAGATGGTCAAATCTATGAGATCAGGTGGACTCCTTTGTGTTTTTAAATGTTCTGGTAACACTGGGACAACACTGTGTAGTGTCGAAAATTGTATGTATGATAAATATGTTAACTAGACCTAGAAAGTAGAAACATAGCTTTATAATTTGCAGCAGCTACAGATGAGAAAAATATTTTGTCAAACAGCCATGAGGTCTTTCAAAACACTGTGTGCTTTTTGAGCGGTGCTGTTACATACCACAACAGAATTTTGAATCTATGATTTCAGTATTTGTGGAGACATTTTAAGTTATGACCACTGCAGCTGTCAGTGTCTAAGTGGCATCACACCTTCAATCTGAAAATTTCTCTTAACACAACATATGCCTTACCTTCTGTTTTCTTCCATTTTCTAAATACCAGAGAGAGCAGTTAGCCTACCTAGAAATTCTTCAACTGGTTTGTCATTTGAAAGGCCTGGGATTGACTGTAATAAGCAGGGACTTTATGTTTTTACAGTGCAACTATCACTTGGCTTTGTTCTCTTTTCAGGGTAACAACTTCATTTCTTCCTCCTGTACCCTCGCACACTTAAAGGCAAATTAAATGTGTGCTTTCTAACATTCTGTGACTTTCCCTTCTCTATTTTCAAGCAGGAAGCATGGAAGGGATATGGAAACCTGAGTTGCTAGTATTAAAAAAAAAAAAAATCTGTGATATTAAGAATAGTTGTGTAGAATAGCAAACATATTCACATCATGTTTCAGGGCTGTTATCAGTTCTCTCATTTAGACTTCAGGAATGTCAAAGATCCCTATTACAAATCCTGAGGAATATTCTGAGAGTGAGCTCAAAATGTTTGGTATTAGAAAATAAATTAGCCTAATTATTATTCTCATGTTTATACACCCATGGTAAGTCAGGGACAAAGGCTGCAAAGTGCCCAAGAGAAAGTGCTATTTCTCTTGCACCTAGGTGGCAAGAGTTCTTCAGGCTTGATACTGTCTTTTGCTCTTTACAGTAGTGTAAAAGAGTACATAATGAATTTCAACCAACCATGACTAGCTTTGTGTTTGCACTGCTTCTCTAGGAGATACCTTAACATCAGGCTCAGAGGCTAAGTCCAAAGTGGAGGAGCGTGTTTGAGCTCTTGAGGCCATGTGTGAATGCGCATCATGTTCCAGTTCCCTGTTGGGTTGAAACACAGATTGGCATCAGCCTCTGTCTGAAGGCCTTCCTCAGTGACAGGCTCAGAAGGTAGACAGACACCATGGACAGGTCCTCAGTTTAGATAACTGGGACATACCATAATACTCACATGCTCTCACCACTGAAATATGAAATAGGTCTTACATCCTCCTCCACTGTAAAAGAAAATTACAGAAATTGACAGTACTAGGCCTAACTCATTAGGAATATAAAAAGACCAAGAGTGCTATGGTCTCAAAAGAGTGCATGAATGCTTGGACTCACCAGATTTAAGTAGAAGCTGAAGTAATAGGTAAGGAGAAAGCCATTTTGATGACTTATCCACAACAAGCCTATCTCTGACTGTACAATTCTGATTAGATCATGTTTTCTGTAAACCCTTGCTTTCAGGCATGTTGTCATAGTGTAGATTTGTAATGGAAAAGAACATGCAAGGAAATGGTCCTTTAGTGATGTTGCACAGCAGCAAGATACTGCCTCAGCATTTGCACTGATTGACCCCGCTACATCATTGTCATGGGGCTGTGAACACACTGAAGAAGAGCAAGAAATTAAACTATTATTCTGTCACCCAGGCCCTGACTTACAGAGCTATCCAAACGTACCATGGGAAGCATGTTGCATTCCCGAGAGGGCTGTAATGCCCCACTACTCCAAAGTCTCAAATACATAGAGGCTGAAGGTTTTGTCTGCACTGGAGAGCTGAGCCTCCAGAAATCAGTGATGGGGTAGTACTGATAGCAAGTCAAATCCATCTGCTGTGCCATTTCCGATGCAATTGCAGTCTTGTTCTGATGGCAGATGCTAAGGTTAACTGGTATAGCTGCACATTTCTTTACATGTATTACTTGTGTGACAGCAGGTGGGATTATCAGTATAATTATTCGTTCAGTCCTTCTGCTCTGTTGTAGGTTTACATCAGTTTGCTATCAAAATATGCCTAAGACTGTTTTTCATGCATTAGAGAGAAATGCAGAATTGAATGTGAATACAAGTTGGTAAGAACTGCATGCTGATTAGATTCCCCAATCCATAGTGTGTTGAGAGATACAATACAGTATTAAAGCTTTGCCTGTACTGCTCAGTGCACAGCTTGTTGCAATAAAAATAACTTGTTTCTACCTTTGATATACACTGGAACCTCTTTCGGACATAAAACGTTTTCCCCTTCTTGTCTTCCCTTAAAGATATGTACAACACTGCTTACACATCAGATTTTTGCTGTCTGCAAGAAGGATCACAGTGAAATCTCAGCTGAAACATGATAGTGATGAGGGAGTGCAGCTGAAAGTACAGACAGCTGTTAAAATTGTGCACAAATGTTGTTATCCTAGGCTCTTGAACAGTAGTGCACATGAATGCACCTTTTGGGGGGGGACTGGGGCACTATAAGGCAATAGCATAGCTAGAGGTGTTCTGCCAGGGGTTTCCATTCTGTTCATGTCTCTACTAATAGCAACTATTACATAGGAAGGAAATCACTCCTCAGAATTAACACAAATGGTTGAGAAAGCACTTGCACATCATACATCCTTCAGGTATGTTTATGCTTATGGATATGCATTGTGATAACCAATAAAGCAGAATGGATCTGAAATTCTAACTGCTGTTCTGCAACACAGCTTCAGACCTAATTAGGTCCAAAAGAGAGCAGTTAGTGGAAATGAATTGTGCACACAGAATAAAACAGAACATACAGGGATGCTGGGGAGGGATTCTTCATTAGGGACTGTAGTGATAGGACAAGGGGTAATGGGTTAAAACTTAAACAGGGGAAGTTTAGATTGGATATAAGGAAGAAGTTCTTTCCTGTTAGGGTGGTGAGGCACTGGAATGGGTTGCCCAGGGAGGTTGTGAGTGCTCCATCCCTGGCAGTGTTCAAGGCCAGGTTGGACGAAGCCTTGTGTGGGATGGTTTAGTGTGAGGTGTCCCTGCCCATGGCAGGGGGGTTGGAACTAGATGATCTTGAGGTCCTTTCCAATCCTAACTATTCTGATTCTATACTTAGGTATACTTAGGGAAGGCTCAGAACTGTCTATATGGATTGAAAAACGTATAAATGTCAGAGTGAGAGCTGGGCACCAAGAGGTTGGTACAACTAGGAATAACAGGAAGAAATCTGAAAGGAGAAATACATGACAGTAGGAATGGCAGTGGGACTTAACATGGAACCAAATGCACACAGTGCTGTTGGGGTTTTTTGTCAAAAACAGTATAGTGTTGTCAAATACACAATGAGAAACAGTCTTCCACTGGTTCTCTTACTGGCTATAATTTACAAAATTCTTACAATTTCTAGACTTTGAAAGTTATTCTTAACACAAATGATGCAGCTGGCTGACTTTATATGGGCCTCCTGCGTCTAGCCAGGTGTGATTTTTTTGAGTAAACATAACTATTTGTGGTGAAAAAGTGGTTGGATTTCAGCTATCAGGGCCTTTTTTTACAGGCCAAGTCTAAGGAGTGAACTCACGCTACAGTCCCATAAGAAAATATTATTTTTTTTTTACCAAATCAATAAGTGAAACCTGTCTGGACCAAATTAAAGAGTTTGAAGGAACCTCAGATCCAACACGCATGAAATTAAAATGCTGAGGTATGAGGTGGTGTTTCAGTTGACCTTGGTACTGGATGAATAGAAGGTACCAAATGTGATGCTAGGAACTTTCAAGGGGCTTGAAGAGGGATTTGAAGAACCAAGACTGATTTCCATGCCTGGCAAATAGGTAGACATCTCTCTGCACAGAGTAGTGAAGATTCAGCACAGCTCCTGGAGAAGCAAGTCATGTCTCATATCTGTAAGAGTTCTGTCAAGAAGTCAAAAGAGCATATGTGAAATGGCAATTTTAGAAAAACCTAAACTGTTCTTGAGTAAGGACCATTCTCTTGTGAATGGACAATCAGTTAAAGGAGGTAAAAGAAAATGGAAGAATGGCCAGTTTTCACAGTGGTGACAGGTTGTCAGGACAGCAGGTGTAGGGGTCTCTCCTAGGACCTGCACTGTACAGCAAACAGTCTCTGAAGACAGTAAAAAGTGAAGTAACAAAACCTGCTAGCAAAGCAGCAGGTTTCAGAATAGCTTGAACTAGGACGGAGCGTGAAAGTGTACATCATACCATTATTCTAGCAGATAGTAAAATAGAGGGTGGAATTCAACATTGACAAAAGAAACTAATAATTTTCTGTCACAACATAGGAGGGAGATTTTGGATTTCTGTTTTACAGTTCCAAAATGGCTTTCACATCTCCATAATCTTGAGTTTCCATGAAAATGTCTATTTAATGCTTATATGGTAATCAAAATGGTAAGTAAAATTATTGAGAACTATTAGGAAAGGAAATTAGCTTCATTATGTCAATGTACAAAACCTTTATGTTTGTCCTGTCTCAAAAAGATTACATCAGAACTAAGCAGGATACAGTAAAGAAGAAGAGGTAGAATCAGATGTATAGTACAGCCTTCATATAGCCTAAATAGACTACAAGCCACTTCAGCTTAAAAGAAAAAAATATAACTATAGGGAGATTCAGATAGAAGGATATAAAATGATAAGTTGTATGGAAAAGGTAAATATAAAACCATTATCCATTCTTTTCTCTTATACAAGAAGTTCATCTTATACAAGAACTAGGGAAATGCAATGAAATTGTCAAGGGACAGGATTAAAACATGTTAATGTATTTTTTCATTCAAACATTTTGATTTAGAATAGGCTTAGGGTTGCTTTTTATTATGTGTGGTTGCATGTGCTCTTATTCTGATAAAATACCTTTTAGCGTGGTGACTGTTACCTATGAATACACACTGATAGTAAACAGCACAAGCAATAAGTATTTGCTTTGCTCATCATCTTGCTAATCTATTTTAACTCAGGATACTGCCTTGTGTAAGAGTGTAGTTGAATATAGTCTTTGTATGTAAATTCAAATACACAGAGTATTGCTTACTATGTTTTTGTGCAGTACATACACAGCTACACAATGATTTTGATAGTAAGTGTTCTTCTGCTACCTGCCAAGAGGAACAATTAATACCAAATTTGTCAGAGACAGTGATTTTGTGAAGTTGATACTTTGCTCCTAGCACAAGATTAGGGATCCTGACATATTTTGTTCAGTTAGCCCAACAGTAAAAAGATTCTTCATTCTTAATTACTTTTCCAAGCCCCACAAAACAATATTCTAGAGTGTTTATTAAAATTTAAAAGCTAGTCCTGTACTGCCTAGGGAAGAAAGTTATTGCTTTTTGCATGAGAGGACATAGTTATGCAGTGAATTTATAAATCTCATTTATCTCTTGTGTAACTGGATTACAGAGGAAAACATTAGCATGAGTAATTTGCTAATGTGATGACTCTCTCATTTTCAGCCTTCAGACAATACAATACATTTTGGTCAAAAATAATAATTGGTAAATTCTATAGCCAAGCCAGCAAGTTCATTTGATTTATGGTTATTATTTATCTGAAATGAAGGTGATTACTGACCCCAGGCAAAAAGCCCTACTAATTTTAATTCAGCAGCTAAGTTAAAGCTACTATCTCAGAGGCAGAAACATACACAAAAATATATTAAATGTATGATAAATATTTCAAGAACACAATAGTGTACTGACCTACAGCAGAGCGTCAGCAGCAAAGGTAGCAGAGCAGATTACAGAAATGCCAGCATATCCATGACATTTTTCTAGCTGGTGCAGATTCAGCAAAACACGTTTAGGAATTAATCTTTGGATTCTCTTCCATAGGAAGGAAACCAGTACAGCTATTTGTAATAGATATTCTATTTCCACATTAAGAGGCTAGAGAGCACAGAGACATAGCGTGCTACAGCTATGTAAATAGGCTGGCATCATCCTAGAAAAATGCGCAGTAATTAAAGCAAAGTAATCTTTAATCAAATAATCAAGTATACCACAAATTGGAGCTAAAATGCCTACCTCCAACAAGGAGATGCAGTATAAGAAGAGTGTATAAAGCTGTATTAAAGCAGGGTGAATAACTAAAGTAGGATGAATAATTCAAGTAGGAAAATTTGAAGTCACATAAATCTGATAACTGCTGTGACAATTTTTTTTACGTTTGTTTCTCCCTTCACACCTTGGAACCTGCCAAACACTGTGGTTTCTTGAAAATAAGTTTTGTAATGGCAAGTTTGTGAGCTTCTGTGACACTACTGTTTTATCACATCATGCATTTTTATGATGAAGGTACATTAAAACATGTTTAAAATTGAAACAGTGAAATATGGAACTGCCCAGTTTGGGTTTTATGTTAGCATTTCATCACACTGTTGCTTCTCTGAGGGATATCCCAGTGAAGACACTACCTTGCATTAGCCTAATACTTTTTTTATGATGCAGTTTATTTCCGCGCCACTGCTATTTTAGCAAGGAAACAACAATTCAGATTTGCTGTAGAAGCCAAGTCAATTTGTTTTGTTTCAGATAGGATTGTTTTTACATCACATCATCTTTTCCAGTTATTTTGAATCTTTTGGGGTACTACACCTTAAAATGTACCTCATCTAATGCACATTGTATGTACATGTCTTCATGCTATGTAAACACCCTTACTGCCCTATTCGTTGTTCAGCACATCTCCATTTGCTGTGCATTTCTGTCTTGCCACAATTTTTAAGCCTCCTTTCATAAAAGTCTCTGTCTGTTTTCTGCTTCCTCCTCTTCCTTACTATCACTCCATGTTTCTCACACCCTGTTAGGATGGTTGTAGTGAAAATGTAGATCATGCTTAGGACATGTTTGGCTTACAGCTCTGCCTCATCCTCTTTTAAGTATGTTAACTTCACCTCCACTGCTTCAGCCTCAAGGTTCTTCTGACAGGACCACTAACAGTCAATCTCAGAACAGTACTATAGGTGAGATCTCACAGTATCTGGTATAACTAAGTCTCCTGTTATTCATAAATCTCACTTGATATAGGTTCTCCTGATTGGCATAAGAAGTTTCCAAGCATCCTTAAAGTGAAGGAACATCAGCAAAGTGGGAGATTATGGCAGTGTTACTCTAATGGCAGTGGTTGTCAGTTATAGCTGACTACTACATACAGTATTGTGGTGATCCATGTACAAGTTTCTATCACCAAATGGGGAAGAAGGGGGTAAAAAAATATTAATGTATAATCACTAATTGCTGCTCGGTAAAAATCCTTGGGTTTGACTCCAGCAGCTGTAGATTTAAAGGCAGCCACAATGACATTAAGGGTGACAGCTGTTCAGCCAATTAGGAACAAGTTTTCATAACTCAGATGCCCAGGATTTGTGCTAGTGTATTGTTTTCCCTACACTTATTTCAAATATTCCTTTTTCCTCTTTCCCGGCAGCAGTAACTTGCAGTAGCTAAATAAGGGACATGTTTTGCATAATAGAAAGGCAAAACAGATTAACTCTGTGTTGTCTACCAAAATATTTTCTCAAGTCCCATTTCAAGGAGTCTTTTAAAATCTTCTTAATGTTATGGCTTTGAAGGAATACTTTTCTGTTGTGTAAGCTGAAAATGCTTCTGGTAATTGCAGAGGAAGGTTTAAAAACCTCGCCATTCAGGTCATGACCACTCTCAGATATCTCTTCAGATGAGTTATGAGTTGGAAACTTAGCTTGCAGTTTTCCATGAGAGTTACATGTCACCAGCTGTTAGTGATGTGGAAGGATTTAGGATCCAGATAAAGCAAATACCTCTTAGACTGCTTTAAAGAATTTCTCAATGACTGCTTGCAACTCGCCATATTTCTTACATAATCCTTAGATAGGAAATGAAGTGCCGGAGATTATACGTTTTTCATAATTTTTAAGAAAGCTGTTGCATAAATATTTTCAAGTCCTCAAGAAGTCTGTAAATAGATTTGTGTGCGTGAATTTTGCAGATATATTACATCTTATGGTTTAGATGCAAATTATTTCTCGCTCAGTTTGACCAGGGAAGCCTCATTTCTACACCAGATCCTGTGCAGGTAAGCAGCTGCTATCATGTTAGTGTCCAGAATTGTCATATTCTGCTACATCTTCTAGTATGTGGCACTGCAGGATGACACCATAAAAAAAAAAACCTCTCCATCACACCTATTCTGAGTTGCAGTTTCTGAATTAGAAATAAAAGTAAGTGGAAGGAACAAACCACATCAAGATTCCAGATAAATGAAAAGACATCTGCTTTCTATGCAGATGTTTCTACGCTTTTTTTTCTTTGACAAAAATAAAGCAACCCCATTCCTACAATAAATTTTATATAGATTGCTTTTCTGTTTAGTCATTCTGCCTATAAGTTGTTGAATAGCTAAAGAGGATATAAAAAGAAATTACCCCAGATCACTTACCACACACTGTAGTGTTAATATCATCTATCTTGTTAGATTACCATCTGGTGAAGGTGGATAAGAATTACATTTGGTTATTCCCAAAGAAACATAGGAAGCCTCTATATATGCTACTTTCATTAAAAATGAGTAGAATAAAATCAGATTTGTTTCTAGTTAGCAAGGAAATGAACGAATAGATTGATAGCACCAAGGTTTATTTGTTCATCTATGCAATGATAGGAAAACCAGAAGAATTCCCTAACCTTTTTATTTTGAGGTGAAACATGACAAATATGATAAACATTTTACTATAAAAGGGATAATATGTACAAAAATGGTTTTAGAATTTATTTAAATCTAAAAGGGGAAGAAAGCCTTTCTTTTAACAATGTACAGGGAGATCATATGATTTATTTAAAGAGGACGAAAGTAATATGCCATAAAGAAGGCGGTAGAAACAAAGGTAAGCTAATATAAAAAGTGAAAAAAAGCCTGATTTAAAATCATGTTATGAAATTAAGCATCAAAATTTATAAAACCTCCAAACTGTATCCCGACATTTTCTAGTTTAATGACACGGTTCATCAGTCGAAAGAGACACACACTGGTACTGACAAGCAAATGAAGCCACAAGTGACTTCTAGGACTGCCATCTAGCGGTGGCACGGCGAGGAGAGCTCCGTTCACCGTGTTTACTCGAGTCAAAAGAATCAGTAATAGAATGGTTTCAGGTTGGAAGGGACCTTAAACATCATTCACTTATAGAATCATAGAATCACAGAACAGTTAGGGTTGGAAAGGACCTCAAGATCATCTAGTTCCAACCCCCCTGCCATGGGCAGGGACACCTCACGCTAAAGCATCTCACCCAAGGCTTCACCCAACCTGGCCTTGAGCACTGCCAGGGATGGAGCACTCACAACCTCCCTGGGCAACCCCTTCCAGTGCCTCACCACCCTCACAGTAAAGAATTTCCTCCTTATACCCAATCTAAACTTCCACCGTTTTAACCTGTTTTAACCTGTTACCCCTTGTCCTATCACTACAGTCCCTGATGTATAACCCCCCTGCCACGGGCAGGGACACTGTCCACTAGTATAGTTTGCTCCAAGCACCATCCAGCCTGGCCTTGAACACTGCCAGGGATGGGGCAGCCACAACTCACTGAAAAATTCCTAATTCTGAGAACTATTTAAGCACTGTTCTTATTAGTAAAATATTAATCATCACAGATTTCAATACGATAATTCTTATTGCAGAAGTATTTTCCAGTGCTCAAAAACCTCAAGTTACTAGAACAATATAATTACACTGTGATAAAAGTATTTCTGACAGTTACACCTTCCATGGTAATGGTGTACTTAAGTTTGCAGACAACATGAAGACATCCAGGCTTGTTCCATAGGTACGCTTTTTAGAGGCTTCTTTATTCAGCACTTACTGGCTCAGAGTGCCACTTCTGCAGTGCTCGTTTGTTCACATGTGTCAAATGTTTAAAATGCTTAGCGATTATCTAACTCAAACCATTTTATGGTTTAAAACATACTCTAACCTAGAACTTCTGGCAATGAGAGGGATGTGAGACACTTGCAAGACAGTCTATAGTATTTGAGAAAATGGAATTTGCATATATATTTTTAAAGTATTCATTCTGGTGTTCAAAAATACCTTTCATAATTAAAACTGTTCTGATATTTTGTATCCAAATACATAATATCCAATAAGCAGACCAGATAATTACACCCACAAAGCAGTTTAAAATGCTTGAAACTTGTATAAATCAGTGATTACTTCAGTAGTGACAGCAGGTTTGGCCCTCTACATGCAATGAGGAGACCGTCAAATTTAAATAATTTACTAAAATAAATTTCAAAAGAGAAAATCATTTTAGAAATGTGAGGTTTTAAACCTTAAGTTTTTATACAAGAAAGCTAAAAATTGCATAGAACAGGTAATCATACATCTTCTATTTACTACTAATCTTAAGATTTACGCTTTTCTCAATTTGATTGAACAGCTTTGTTCCGTCAGCACAAGACCACTATTCCTAGTGTTTCACAACGCATCTTCTGCTCCCTTTACTACTGATTAACATTATTTTTGTGCTGCTCACATTTTAAGATTCCATGTTGTTGAGAAGTAATACAAGATCAGGAGGTACACTACCTCAAAACTAAACAGAGTGCATCTTAGTGCAGGTTGCCTGCGCCATTCAAAGCCACGTGTTTGCCACAATACACAAGAGATGTGCTTTAGCAATACAAAGCCTGCTGCTAGGTTCACAGTGACAGGTATCTTTGCTGAGGCAGAGGAAACGGGGCTGCTCTTCAGAAGCCAGTCAGCAAAAGTGAAGCAGTGCGGGCTGGAATTGAAAAAAAGATAAGGTTGTATTGCAGGGCTGTCAAAAAACTCATTTCTCTACTGGGAGGGATGAGTGAGTGGATTTCACACCCAGTACCCACAACTTCTTAATGTATTAGCAAGGTCATTTTCTGTTCCTACAATAAATAGACGTTGATTTACATCCAACAGCTGAATCGGAACCTGAAGTACCCTCTAAAATTTTCAGATAGCAACAGTAAGCTGAAAACTTACTTCAAGCATTTTGTGATGAATATTTTCAGAACTGTACAAACACAAGCACATTTTTTTTATATAGAAACTAGTTTCTTTGTTGTTACTTACCTGAAATCCAGTCACTGTAAGGAGTTTGCTTCTGAGATACATTCACATATTTTGTACTCTTGAAATTGTAGAAGCTTGATAAAGTCTTTACCTTTATTATCATATTTCCTTTGCACTTTATTATGAATTTATTATGAATAAAGGTAACCATTATCATGTCAGACTAAGGAAATATTCTGTAGCTAGCAATTATTCTTTAGCAACCAATTATGATCCCAGTTTAAGACTCCAGGTCAATTCCAAGGGGAGACGGTGTACAAACAGACATGACTAATGGGACCAGGAAATGACTTAGGCAGGAAAACAAAACATAAACAAAAAGGCAGTTGCCTGCCTGCCAGTACTATGCTATCCTGTGCAAAGAACCATGATGGGTTTAATCCAGGGACTGAAATAATCCAAGAACGGGAATAATCCAGGGACAGAAGTGTCATAAAATTGGAGCAGAGAAATCAGAGAACAGGCATGATCTCTACAAAGCTACCTCTCCACAAGGCCTTTCATAATTCTGTAAGGCCACAGAATTATGATTTAAAATTGGTGCTTACCAACAATATTAGAGTTACTGTGGCAACTGGAACAGGGGAGAGAATACAGCCGCTCACCACCCACCAACCCATGTCTAGCCCGACCCAAGCAGTGATACGGGCCTTCTGGGTAACTCCCCCCAGTTTATATACTGGGCATGACGTGCTGTGGTATGGAATACCTTCGGCTAGTTTGGGTCATGTTTCCTGTCTCTACTTCCTCCTGGGTTCCGCTTCTCCCTGGCAGAGCATGAGACTCAGGAAGTCCGTTGTTGGAGTAAACATTACTTAGCAACAACATTGGTGTTATCGGCATTGTACCCAGGCTGAAAGTCAAAAACACAGCACTGCACCAGCTACTAAGAAGGATAAAAATCACTCCTACTGCTGAACCCAGGACAGTATGCCAAAATCACAGAATCAGAATAGTTAGGGTTGGAAAGGACCTCAAGATCATCTAGTTCCAACCCCCCTGCCATGGGCATGGACAACTCACACTAAAGCATCTCACCCAAGGCTTCATCCAACCTGGCCTTGAGCACTGCCAGGGATAGAGCACTCACAACCTCCCTGGGCAACCCATTCCAGTGTCTCACCACCCTCACAGTAAAGAACTTCCTCCTTATATCCAATCTAACCTTCCCCTGTTTAAGTTTTAACCCGTTACCCCTTGTCATGTCACTACAGTCCCTGACGAAGAGTCCCACCCCAGCATCCCTATAGGCCCCCTTCAGGTACTGGAAGGCTGCTATGAGGTCCCCACGCAGCCTTCTCTTCTCCAGGCTGAACAGCCCCAACTTTCTCAGTCTGTCTTCATACGGGAGGTGCTCCAGTCCCCTGATCATCCTCGTGGCCTCCTTTGGACTTGTTCCAACAGTTCCATGTCCTTTTTATGTTGAGGACACCAGAACTGCACACAATACTCCAGGTGAGGTCTCACAAGAGCAGAGTAGAGGGGCAGGATCACCTCCTTCAACCTGCTGGTCACGCTCCTTTTGATGCAGCCCAGGATACGGTTGGCTTTCTGGGCTGCGAGCGCACACTAAAGCCGGCTCATGTTCATTTTCTCATCGACCAGCACCCCCAAGTCCTTCTCTGCAGGGCTGCTCTGAATCTCTTCTCTGCCCAACCTGTAGCCGTGCCTGGGATTGCTCCGACCCAGGTGTAGAACCTTGCACTTGTCGTGGTTGAACTTCATAAGGTTGGCATCAGCCCACCTCACAAGCGTGTCAAGGTCCCTCTGGATGGCATTCCTTCCCTCCAGCGTATCAACTGGACCACACAGCTTGGTGTCATCGGCAAACTTGCTGAGGGCGCACTCAATCCCACTGTCCATGTCAGCAACAAAGATGTTAAACAAGACCGGTCCCAACACCGATCCCTGAGGGACACCACTCATTACTGGTCTGCAGCCGGACATTGAGCCATTGACCACAACTCTTTGTGTGCTGCCACCCAGCCAGTTCTTTATCCACCAAGTGGTCCATCCATCAAATTGGTGTCTCTCCAATTTAGAGACAAGGATGTTGTGTGGGACAGTGTCAAACGCTTTGCACAAGTCCAGGTAGATGACATCAACTGCTTTACCCTTGTCCATCAGTTGATTACATGACCTAGCCTGGGAAAGGGCATAGTCTCTTTAAGGTGAGCTAACTCACAAGCTTTATTAGACATTGCAGCAGTATTTCTAAAACAAGCTGAATGAACATTAAGCTAATCTGTAGCTCAGTTTAAATTTCCACAGAAAACATAAAATAAAACTTGGTACCAGTCTGCCTGCAAGACTTTTGGAGTCAGTTTTCTGTATACACTAGAAGAGCCCCGAGAATAAATTCAGCCTTTTTACTTAATCTGAGGACTTTAATCGCTATGTTTAGTATACCCTGTTAAAGCTTAGTTTAACTTTGTATTGTCAAACATTAAGAAACTAACTCTCCCTCTGCATTTTTTCAAAAGCAAAACTCGTTTCAGAGTGACACAGTACACTCTCCGTGATGTCAAGTCCGCAGCCAAGCACATGCATCTCTTCTGAACTGTCCACAGATGATGCTCATTACTGCAAAACTGGCATGAAGCAGAACTCTATTCATTTATTAGAAAGAAAGTGATCTCCTGAATTTCAGCATCTGTACTGAGAAAAGCTGGTTTGGGTGGTTGTTCTGGGTTAGGTGTGGGTTTGATTTTTTGTCAAAAGCAGCAGGTAGTAGCTTGTGCAGTAATAAAGACAGACAATTGATACTGCTGTTTATTTCTTTTTAAAAATCAGACAATTCTCAATGTATTAATCCAGCAACATGCTACTAAGCACTCTATACATTCCTTTCTTCAGAATAATTCTAACTAGATCTTGGCAGGGATAAACTGCATAAGAATTACCGACTTTAACAGTACCGATCAGAAGTAAACCAGTTGAGAACTCCTCCCCTGAATCCAACATTACATTTGCGTGAAATTGGCCTACTCTATTTAATACTGTGTTGTCTTGAATACCTTTTGAAATATAAATTACTTTTTCTGTTAGAAACAGTTGTGTGTATATTTTTTCATCTCATTCAGAATAATAAGATAAAAATTTCCATGGGCATTAAAGGGAGTTTCAACTAGGGCTTTGTAAGGCAGGCTTTAAAATAGCGCCTGAACCAGTTCTTCCATGGAGTTCTTGATTAAAATCTACACACTTTCAGTAACTATTTTCGCAGTGTAAATTATGTGTCCTCCAAAAAGTTTTAATGGAAACCAATTTAATTAAAACCAGTTTGACAGCCTGAATATGCAAAGTCAAACCACAGGATAATAAATACTTTTTGAGATTGGTCTGCATATCTACAGGCAAAACTTCCCTCAAATATCCCATGGAGCAGAAACACTTGTGGTAGCAACTGTAAGATTTTCAGTTGTCAGATTCACGGTCACTAGTTAAATTATTCAGACATTTTTTACTTCTAGCAAAACCAATCTTACAGGCATAAATGGTTTTGTATGTTGTTTCGTAAGTTATTTAAAGCACACTTTTATATTCTCTATTTTACAGCGTTGTGCTTTTTTATTTATTCATCTGTACCAGGTTTTAGCTGAAAATTATTGTTCAATTTGTACAAATCACCCATGATTTAAACTGTGTAATTACATTTTATGTAATCTCACAATTTCATTGGGTAATTAAATGATTCTCTACAGCTTTTTTTATCAAAAAAAGCAATATACAACTAAAGAATCCTTGTAGGATTTCCAACACCACCCCCCCCCCGAACCCCCCCCAGCATTGACATTACATATTTAAATACATTGGACCAAATCCTGCATGTCTGATGAGTTGTGTGGAAGTCAGACATGCATGCAAAACGGCTCTAAGCTCACCTTTCACAAAGGGCTGGATCCTACTGCAGGGCTGTATCTTCACCTCAGGAGAAAACCCAGGTGCGAATGTCTAAATTACATCAGCTGTACACACAGAGTGGACCTTCACACAGAAGGAAAGTCCAGTAGTATGCCCTTTTACTTAAATTCTCCAGCATTTACTGTGGTATTTTAGGAATCCATATGGAAAGGGGATATGGAACTCTCTGGGCAAATTACACGGAATTTAGAGTCAGGTTAGGGCTGGTATTTTAATTTTCAGTAGCTATACTATTCTGGAGGAGCTAGCCCGTATCATCATAGTGCAAATGTAACCTCTTGTACTGACACCTTTTGGTAAGAATAAAACAACATAACTTTAACAAACAGAGGTACAGTTGTTAATGAGGCATGGTACATTTTACTCTGTAATGCACCTAGACATTCTTTCATTGCTGAGCTGTCCACTTTTCAGGAAACATTTTAAAAAGAACATCTCCTTTGATAATATTAAAAGTAGATGATATGATTTTTTGCCTTCAGTAAATTAAAGGACAGTATAAACTGATTTTTCCAAAGTTATTTCAGTTTAAAATGGACTGAAAAAAGTTGCAATGTTTAATTTCAGAATAGTAATTAGTTCACAAACATTTTGTTTGTAATGAGAAAACTTTCTGTGACAAAAACACCCAACTGTGTCTTCCAGCAATTTAACAAACAGTATTTTAGATGCCACCATCACCTGCATCACCTGTTGATGATGCCTTGCACCAACAGAACACTCTCCTACTGATGATCAACATTCATCTTCTTTATACGATGAAGCAGAGCATCTTTTTCCATTTGGATCTCAGCAAGAGCCATTTTGGCTTTGGCTAGTTCCTGTTTGAGACATTCATTTTCTTCAATAAGCTGAAACGATCACATTATAGAAGAGCTTTATTAGTATTCCTGCATACTAACATTTTCCATTACAGAAACTTTTACAATACCATATGCTCACATTCATTGCTGAGTGCAGGCTTGTTGGGGCTGAGTCAATTGCGACTGATTCCCAGTCAATGACTGTGGGACACAGAGACAGTTGATGCAGTTACCTCAAAAGGCAAGATAGCCAATGTTCTAGCTACACCACTTCCATTCTGTAGTACAGTGGAAATGACACCAGGTTCTAAGCTCTAGGAATGGTTCCTTACCCCGTGGAAATTAAAAAAAAAAAGCCAAACTGCTTTGTGAGTTCTGTCATCATCAATTCAAAATCCAGGTGTGACTGAGAGATTAGTACAAGTCTGATTTAACAATGTAGTCCTTTGTCTTTGGCAGTTGTGTTGTACTCTGATGTAAAGGAGAAAAATCAGAGTACAGGGTACTATTACCATATTTAGAAGGTAGTATTAAATTTATTTTGCATGCCTAAGTACTGAACCCTACTATAATATCCATAATTCATATTTTCCATATCAGATAGATTTCTAAGCAGAAGTAACACTCAAGCCCATCAATAGATGATCTAAAAATTATAATGATTAATGACTGTAATATACTGAGGGAGGGAGGGGACATGGGAGGGAGAGTGTCAAAAGCAATTCTTAATACCTCAGTTTTAAGGAAGTCAGCCGAATCCTTCTTTGATTTAGGAGATCTGGGAATTTCACAAATAGTCTGCGTGGCTCGGTCCTGTGTTTTATGTCCAGGAGGTCCACCTACTTGCTGCGATGAACTACCTGAATTCTTCATCTTTGACAGATCATTTACTCTTTGATTGTCTGGATCACAGAAAAGACATTTAACAGCAGCGCTTAGGGTTTTTGTTGTCTTTTTCTTGAAGTTTGATTCCCAGCAGCACAAAATTAAAACCAACTAAACAAATACTTACCTCCCAAAATCAAATGTAAGAATAAAGTAAAAAAAAAAAAAAAAAAAACAAAAAAAAACTATTTTGGAGGAAGAGAGAAAGAAAAGGAGGCATGAGAAGAAGCAATATGTAGCTTCCAACTTGAAGAAAATTATCACATTTTTATACCAACCAATACAATCATCACTGAATATGCATTCTGAATAACTGTAAGTTTAAGAACTATTAATATTGCTATTAATATACTGTCTCCAGGTCCAAATCAGAGCTGAAGACTGCATTTACATTTGGAGACCTAGGGAGATAAACCTGCAGGATCCAGTTTTTAAATTAGAAAGTAACTTAAACTACTTCGCATTAAAGAAACTTTGTAGCCTTTATAACTGAAATGTAACTGTAACATCTCTTAAAATACACTGCTGTACAGGAAGGGAAAAGATGAGGGTCATGGTTCTTGGTAGCCAAAAAAATTGTCTGGGTTGGGTTTTTCTTTTTTAAATATTTCCTTCTGAACAAGAGGTTTCTGTTCATAAGCCCCTTCTCCGACCACGCACATAAGGACTCAAAAATCTAGCACTGCAGAGACATAAATCACAGCAGTGCAGACAGCATTTGACCTACGCCTTTGAAGTCACTGTACCTGAGCAGTCCATGACAAGAATAGGGATCAAAGTACTTCAGCAAAAAGGGGAAGGAAAAAAAAAAAAAAAGCTGAAAGAAACCTTAAAACTGTATTTTCTTACTAAATTACTATTTCTTCAAATGTTTAATTTAAAAAGATGACCAAAATGCACTGAACATCTTTAAACACACAAACAACATATTAGATAATATAGAGTTGTTTAAATACAAGTAAATCATGCTATAGTATACCTCTGAGAAGTCTGGCCCACCTTCACTGTACCTTTCCATCAGATAGGTGAAGGGGCTATTAAGACTACCCTACAGCCTCCTCTTCCTCAAGTCATACAATACATTCCATATTGTTGGATTAATATATTCAGGACCAGAATAAAAGGATGGGTGCACCCTCTGCAATTTTGTGAACAATACCAAATGGAAGAGTAACTGACAAGAGAGGGGCAAGCCTGTTTTTCAGAGGACCTGACATGCTGGAGAAACAGGCTCACTGGAGCCTTATGAAGTTCGGCTGAAACCAGTGTGAAGTCCTGCAGCTGGAAGTAAATAACCTCTTGCTCCACTACCAATTGGAGACCAACTGGACAGAAAGCAACATTGTAGGAAATGTCCTGTAAGCCTTGGTCAGTGAGAAGATTCATCATAAGTCAGCAGTTAAGTTCTGAAAACAAAGACCAGGCACATACAGGCTGTACTAGGAAGGCTACAGCTACCAAGATGAGGGAAGTTATTATTCCCCTATACTCAGCACCAGTGAGACCACACCTGGAATACTGGATCCTTTATGTGACTACATTTAGAATTAAAGCACATTATTATCTTTTCATTATTAGCCACATATTTGCACAAAGGAAAACAAAAAAAAACCAGTTTTCATCATAATTAGATTATGGTATTGAGATATCAAGATGCTGGAACATACAAACCTCTAATGAGAAAAGAGCCATCATCATTTCTTTCTATCCAGAGTATGTCAATATGAAGTTTTATGGGTACCAGCTCAGATGCCTTGAAATTTTCACGTGGACTGTCATCCTAAAAAATATAAGTATTCAAAAATGAGTTTACTGGGATATAAAAAGAGCTAATCAAGATGTTCAATTAAACATCTTGATTTAAAAGTGGATTTAATGAAACCTGAAAGGGAACACTTCACAGTAGAATTTTCTAATGGGATTCACCACTAAACTTTTGCTCATTTTTTTTTTTTTTCCCAGGGATCATATTAAAGGCACAAATTCATCTCTGGAGTAATTCTGCTGAACTCTAGTCTGACTATACTTCAAAGTATTTTCAAAGACATCTCAATAAGATTATACCCCAACCCAAGACATGCTTAACTCAGGAGCTCTCAGAGTCAGAGATAAGAAACTTGCACTATGCAGCATCTGATTTTCCCTTGAACTATTTAAAGACTGAATGGGTACAACTAAGATTCTTGAGCAGATTTTGTCTTTTTAGAATTTACTTTGGGATGGCGCCAGCTGCAGTTCAGTTTTATTACTGTACCCAACAGAAGAGAAACTTCATACATTATTTCTTTTGGGGTCTCCCCAGGAAGTCTTTATAGTTCATTATTCCTGTCAAGCAGAATAACACAGCCAGTGTAATCAGAAACTGCACATATCAGCATAAAAAGCATGTAGCGAGAAAGCTGTTAAGATATAACTGCCAAAGTTTCTTGAAACTGCACTGAGACTGCAATAGAAAAATGCAAAAAATAAAATAACCTTTCTTAAATTCCAGCCCCACCCAATGCAACACACTGCATCAAGTCTCATGCAGAATACACTCTTTCTTCGAATTTCAGCACAATATTGAATGGCCAATGCAGCATAATCTATGAGCATATCCTTTCACTCATTATTACCCTGCAACTCTATAGAAATGAATCATCCGTATGTCAAACTTGCAGTTTAGTCAACCATCATGAGCAACTTCACTGTGACTCGTGTGCACTGCTGAGTGAGCACTCTGGGGCTTTCGCTGCCAAGCAAACTCCTACTGCTTGTTTATTAATGTATATTCCCCACCTCAAACAGCTGCTTTCTCAATAATATTTTGATTAAATCTGCCTTCTTGCCCATAAATCAGGACAATCAATTTTTAAATTTAGATGTCTATATGTTAAGACTTTCCTTTTCGCAAGCATTCATGTTTGTGATACATTGAAATGTGAGGAACAGCTCCACAGCTCTTACAAAAAATGCTTGTCCTACTCCTGTAGTAAGAACAGCCCTAAAGGAGTGCCTAAGGATCATCAGGTGGTGGAAAAGCTGCATCACAGAGGGAGGGAATACTGATGCACTTTGAATAAAACACTGCAGAGATAATAATTGCCCTTTAAGTCAAGAATTATCTCAGCAGAGTCAAGGCCTTACCCCCAGATGCAGAACTGGAGCTGCTATTCCAGTCCTCAATTTATTCTAAGTTTATATATGTATATGGGTGATTATCAATTTACAAAGCAATGTTATAATTATCTTGTCATTACTTTTGCTTGGGGTTTTGTTGTGGTCCCTCCCCCCCCCCCCCCCCAAAAAGAAGTCCTTATCTTTATATTAAATGGCTGTGCAGCACAGAACTCACCATCTCCTTGGGGTTTTGTTGTGGTCCCTTCCCCCCAAAAAAAGAAGTCCTTATCTTTATATTCAATGACTGTGCAGCACAGAACTCACCATCTCTTTTAAATGTCTGAAAGAAAATCCCCTAGGAGACTTGAGCAGGAGTGTCCTCTTAATGTTACTATTTTATGCTCCAATGGTGAGAAAACTTGCATTATTTAGTATCTGTCTCTAGGCAGGGCAGAAAATGAAATCTGGCTTCTAAGAAACAGTATTCATCACATGGTTTGAACTGCAATTCCTGTAACCTTTTTCCTTCTTTTGTATTTCATTGTAAGAAGGATCCTCTAAGCAGAGAGAGAATGAACCTCTAAAATCTGTTTTTTGTAATTAGAAAACCATTATTGTGCCAAGCTAAAAAGCCCAACCAGAAAAACCCACATTGAGCCTCTAGGAACTTGGTATACCTTACCTATAAAGCTCCCAGACAGTCACTCTACAAAAGAGACTGGGAGCAGAGAAAATAAGTATAAAAAATTAATTCATATAAATAGCTTGGTCATGCATAGAATCCTACTCTAAGCATACCACAGAGCTAACCAAATCTATGGATTTTTAATTTAAGTGTTATCTAAAGACCTTCTAGAGGACAACAGCAGTTGCTTTGAAGTTAACTATATCCAGATTAGTAGTTTATCATCAAAGAAACAAGAACACAGTTTTTATAGAGGAGCCAAATGCCTCATTGTTAACATACTTTTAAATTAATCCTTGCATTAGAAACTTTTATCTTCATAGGCATCACTTCTGCGACAGTTTCATCCTCTAGAAAATGCTGAATGTTCGTAAGGGAAGATGTTAAAAATTCAGCACTGAAGTTCTCTACGTGACACTGAAGAAAACCATTTTTTACAGCCAGCAGAGAATGTATCACAGCACTAGGCCCACTTTCCCATCTCAAACTAATCTCAGGTGATGAATTAACTGGTCCAGCCACAGATTTACAGTCAGAACCTGTTGCAAAAGGAAAACAAATTTGCATTAAAATTTTGCAATGCACAAAAAAGTGATCATGATGCAACTACTTTTACCTCTGCTGTCCAACTGATTTTCCAAAAGCATTTTAGAAGTCGTATCTACAAATTACAGCATTGCAATTACAGAACTTCAGAGCCTCTGATCTACAGAAATTGTATGACAAAAAGCATATCCACAGTAATATACAGTTGTTGTATTAAGAAGCATCAAGGCTGTCATTTCAAAGACAGCTGAAATCAAAGTAACTCAAATAAAATTAACTGAATCATGCCCATTTATATTAGTAGAGCACCTAACTGTTAAAAAATTTGAAAGAATTAAAATAAACAGAAGTTTCTTGGTTTAAACTCTGCTTCCCTCAGGAAAGGCCAATGTTAACAAGATTAGAAATCAGAAAGATTAGATAAAATTAAAAGGAAGACACCTTTTTTTCTATTTTTGTTTCTTTAATACTATTCTTTCTCCTCTCCCCATATTATTGGCATGCAGTTTATTGTAATCTCCTCTTCTTGATTTCTGCTTATGCATATATTAGCAATTACAAGAAAGCTGAAGAGAAGGCATACGGGAAATCTACTAGCAGCTTTCCAATACATACGATGAGGTCATAAAGGCAGAGCCAGGCTCTTCAAAATGGTGCTCTTCAGGAGGTTGAGACAACAGTTCAAACAAGAGAGGTCCAAACTGAACATAAGAAATTAGGAAAATGTAGCACTGGTGCAGGCTTCCTGAGAGGTTGTGCAATCTCTGTCCTTGGAGGTCCTTTCTTAGACCTGATGGGATAAAGCCCTGAGCAACCTGGCCTGATATCAGAGTTGACCCTACTTTGAGAACAGGACTGGACTAGAGACATCTCGACATCGCCTTCTCTCCTCTCCCCTCAATTATCCTGTGATCCCATGAAGTGCAGGTTTCCTCTGTGGTGGCTTCTTTGCTATGTACTATCCACTGATAAGTAATAATGCATGCTGTAACAAATGCAGCATGCTACACCCCTCCATTTCAGAGTTAATCTCTAAATAATCTGACATGTAATGTAAAAGAAAAACACAGTATGTTGGTGAGCTGCACATTACATTATTTGTTTTCAGTAAAACTTAGCCTGGATACCTTTATATAAAGAAAAACCACCCTGCTTCACAGAATTAGAGTTCCTTCTGAAATTACACAACTGGTTTACAAGGCACTTGGTTAAAACTACAAGACATCATTGCTGAACACGTTACATTTGCGAGACACAAGCTTTATGATATATCAAGTCTCTATAGATATACTCAGGTATCCTGTTACAGACATTTGCAGCATGCGAACTTATTTTTTAAAAGTACATTAACATATTGTTAATTGCTACTGCAGTGCTATAACAACTGATCAGAGCATTAATACTTGAGGATTCAGGTTCTTGATCATTTCTTTGCATGGTTCCTCACTTTACTAATTACAAATGTTACTTCAGCACATGAGTAAGTTTTATTAAAAGGTCGGGGGGTGGGGGTTCGGGGGGGTGGAGATTGCTTTTATTGGGATATTTTCTTTTTGCTTTTGCTCACTGGTTGTTCTGGTTGTATTTTTTTTACCATTAACTCATTTAAATAGTTTCTTTTGATCTAATTCCCAAGCTTTTTCCCAACCTTGATCCTCTGGATTTAACTATTTTCTTCCTTAGTTCTTCTATTAGAATAAATGTGAGATATGGGGAAGAGCAGTGCCCACAGAAGATGGCTGACTAAGTGCAGAAAATACAGTCCTACAGTGGAGAGAAGAATAGTAGAGAGTAAAAACGATGTACATTACAGAATGGAAGTGACCAGCAATGCACAAAAAGAGCGCTGTTGGCCTACCCATCCAGATACCCACCAGAAAGAGAAAGGAAGAGAGATGAAGTAGAAGTATTTGGATAGTATATCCAAATTTAGAAGCATATAGAAGTATTTAGAAGTATAATACTATCATATTATAATCTTTTGCCCATAAAATAATCAGCCAGTGCACAAGCATCTCTATCAGCTGAACCAGAGGAAGCAGGTTCTAGTTTTAGATACACAAAAGACCAGGAAGATGGCATGTTGTTACTATTTACTCCCTCTTGGTTTTACAGGGGATGTGGCAGATAACCAGAAAACAGTTTCCCTGCATAAGAACTGAAGGTCAGCCATGAGTCTTCCCTGCCGGACCTCCTACTTGCCGTCAGATGCCTGAATGCAACTGCAACATCATGTAACAGCTGCTCAGACAGCAGCTGCTGGCAACTGCTCAGCTTACCAGTAAATGGGTTTTTTAGTTAGGCATCAGAGGCTGTCCCACCACGTACAGCTTCCTGAAGAAAATCCTGCTCCTGGAAGGCTGGAAATAAATGGCAGCCAACAGCTGCTATAGCTTTTTCCTGGGAAAGGAGAGGAGCCAGAAGCAGGAAGCAAGTGCATCAGGGATCTGCCCCAAAAACCCTACAGCATCCAGCAATCCATGTGGAACGCTGGCAGAGGGAGCAAAGTGAACTGTGACATGAAGTGGCATGCTAATACATCGCGCCAAGAAAGAAAACCTCACAGCATGTGAACTAGGTTTACTGGCAGAGAACGTATATGTACTCATGCCCAGGAAAAACTCTGACAACACACTGGTTGATCTAGTTGTGCAAATATCTGCATGAACCTACACCCTCTGTTCCTATCAAGCTTTAAAAAGGAAAAAAACAAGGAACCAACAAAAAACACCCCACAACACCCAAAAAGCAAAAATGGCTGTCCTCATAGCTCATCCTTCCTGACACAGAATCCATTTTTAAGTTTTCTTAAATCACAAATTATAAATTTGTTTAAACTGTGGGTGTTAAATTAATCTAGAGAAATAGATCATGAAGAAAAGAACCAGCCCCTCAAACCAAGGTACATTTAAGCAAAGTATCATTAGATCAGTAAGAGAGTTCTATCTTCATACAACAGTAACAATGTAATGCAATTTATTTGATTTTAAAAAGAGCAAACTAATGACCAGAATTCAATGCAATACAGTTTATCTGCAGTACCAGAAACTGGTTCCATTTTTATTTCCTTCCCTTTCCCTTATCAGGAAAGAAATCAGAGTAGATATTCTAAATCAGCATAAAAAGTATGCTATTGTACTAACATAAAACTGTTTTTGTGCTTTAAGGCTACTGCTGAGTTTTTATTTACTCAGAACAAATGTTACTACCTCCAGTTTCACAACACCGAGATCTCATTGTTAGTTCTTACCAACAGTTCTGTTGCAAAGATAATGCCGAACACTGATATTTCCCAACTGATGTGGTATCACTTGGTTGACCTGCAGGCATATTTCTGTATCTTCACCTCTGATGTCGATTTCCCCATTAACACCAAATATTTGGAAAACCACAACAGACATCTGCCAACAAAATTAAGATGAAATAGTGTAAGATTATAAATTGAATCTATGGTGGTTATTTTTTTTTAAGTTCTTTCTAAACCTTTTCTCTACAAAAGGAAAAGAATATTTGTATCCATAACCCTTGCTCACATAAAAGCACAGTTTTCTCATTTCTTCTTTTCTTTTTTGTAACTATCAGCTTGACAATGGATTGCTCAACAGTCTGTCCAAAGACAGACACTTGTATTTATAACCCACTAATACCAATTCAGAATTGGCCAGAAAAGCCACAAGTGAGGCATTTTCCTCACTCCAACAAAGAAGTTTGTGACCTATGTAACACCTGAAGCTTTCTAAGGCTGCATTCAACTTCATGCACATTATAAACACAACCAAGCATTTGTGGTGCTGAATCAGGCTACTAAACTTTGGCTATCAGCGTAGTAGTGAGCCTTTTTTCCTCTATTGGACTGCAATATCTTTCAAAACAGTAAGTAGCAGCCAATTTCAAAGGTCAGCTTTGGTATCAGAAGATCTATGTCCATCATCATTAATACTACTAAAATGACCAGTTATATTCTGCAAGTAGAAAAAAATCCCACACTAACATGCACCTGCATAACAGTCAATGAATTCTGATTTTTCCATGTTACCTATATGCACAGATGATTGAAAATGTATGTAAAAGGAACCAATCATTTAAGTGAGCTGCTTTTTTAATGTATTTTTTTTAAATTAACATGATCTGCAAATATTTTAAAGCAAAGGTAGGATTACACAACTAGCATTACAAAAGGAAAATACATCAGCAAGAACACGACAGATTTCAGTCAACTGAAACTCTCAGGCTGGACCCTGCATGGTATATCAGGGAGGGAATCTCTACGTATTTCTGTAAATACTGGGCATTATCCTGACATAGTCATGGACAAGAGGCATCTCTGATCTAACCCAGTAGGGCAGCTGTTTTGCTCCTATTTGCAAATATTATAGAATGCTACAAATACTACAGAATGCTACCTGTGCTAAGGAAACATCTCCATATCAGAGACATCAGAGTTTTGGTACTTTCTTTTATCTATACATAATGATGTTAAAAAGCTCATTTTAAATACTGTATTCAATCAAGCATAAAAGAACATGACAGTATTACAAAATATTGCTAGGTACTAAAGCAGATATTTTGTGGCATTTCTAAGTGGCTACTGTCATTTATCAACAGTGGCTATACAGGAGATGACAAAGACAGAGAATACTCAGTGTAACCTGGATTGCAATCTTCATTTGTATTTAATACAAGTACACTACACCTATAGGCTTACGTAATGCACTAACAAAAGCTACCAAAATTACTTGAAAAATCGCCTCTAAAAGCATGCATTGTAGCTCTATTTAGAGGTATAATTTGCTGAAGCATGTATTCTAACGGAATTCAACAATATTACCATTTCTTCACTAGGCTCATGGGCATTCTCTGAAGCAGCGCTCATGGCATCTGGAGATGAGCCACCGCAATTTTCAATCGCTGTGCCTCCTTCATGAGCATTTTCTGATGGGCTTTGATAGTTTGTGGCTGTAATACCTTCCATATATATCAGAAAAGAACCACAAAGTTAGCATAGCAAAACCTGAATCACTCCTGCATCAAGGATAAAGTCAGTGTCTGTTACTGTGTGCATACATTAGTTCACTCTTTAAGATGAGTTGAATGGCTTTTTAAACAAATATTTATGATTGAGCTGCCAAATCCACGCCTCTTACAGAGAGTTCAAAGTTCAAGATGCTACACAAGTAAGGCAGGATACAGTGAGAAACCCAAAACAGCACTCCACATGCATTATCAAAAAAATTGTGAAAGGCCTCTTTAAGTCTTCCAAATCAAATATAAACTCGATCCAACCATGTATATAAAACACTGCACAGTGCCTTTAAAGTAAATGTTTGTGGATTTATGTTTAGAGAAATAAGCTATATATACTTTCATTAGAGTGATGATGGTAGTGTTTCCCTGACAACTAAAAAGCATGCAGACTTAATCTACAGTTAAATATTGTTTAACAAGCTTAAAAAAAACACATAAAGGTTACTTAAAATGGGAAATGTATTTTATGGCATACTCCCACATAAGCACATGCAGGAATACTCCTACGATCCAAATATATAACAGGTTTGCAAGTGAAGTAGTATTCTCATTATTGCTCTAGACTGAAAAGAAAAAAAAAAAGTCATTCTTTATTGGAAGTAAAATTTATCAGAGAAGAGGTACCAATAAAGTTGTATTGAATTTCCTGACATCAGAAAATAATTTAGTCAGTTTTTCTAGAGAGCTACTTGATCATTACAATTGCTTAAGTCCATAACATTACAGACTATACAGACATAATTACCATATGCCTGGATTCCTCCTTCAGACCAGGACCACACATTAATGCACAGATGAGCAAAAATTGGACAAATACCTGCTGTTAGACAGTCAATAGCTAGGAAAAGCTCCATAATGAACAAGCTGCAAGGAGACTACTAAATCTATCTGCTTGGTAATTAGCATGATGAGTACTAGTAAAAATCCATTTCTTTTTAATCTATTTTTAAAATTAAAGGTTCTTTACCACTTCAAGCATAACATTTGTACCCATTCAGGGCACAAACCTGTAAAAACAGCCAAAGCAATGGCTTTTAAGCAAATCAGAGAACAGTGCTGCTTAATTCAATTGCAACGTAGGACTACAATGCTTTTACTCTCAAGAGAGAAAAATTAAGTAGTGCTAAAATTAAGTAGCACTACTTAAGTAGCACACCTTAGTGCTTTCCCTTGAAATAATGTGCTGTGAATATACTTGATAGTACCAACTGGAGAACTTAACAGAAATAATGCTGTAAAGTATCCAGGATTTGGTGCACTACAATACTTTTAAAGGCTATTTTAGTAATAGATAACATTTTCATGTATTGCTTAAAAATATTTTGTTAAACCTACTCACCTTTCTCCAGAAAGCTTTGGCTGTCACTTCCATCACTCTCTACCAAATGATCCTCCAGCATCATACTATCTATAGAGATGGTATCCAGAGAGACTTGTGATGGACTTCTCTTCATATTCTTGTAAGAAACAGAGAATGCAGGGAGGTTGGACGGGCAGCGTTCCTTAGGCTTTGCACTTTTTAAATATAAAGATATCAGGAAATTATTATTTCAAATAAAGTTGGTTGTTTTGTTGGTTTATTTTGTTTTTTTTTGTTTGTTTGTTTTTCATTTATGTGAACCAGGCAACATACAAAAGAAAAAATCTGATTATTCAATAATCATAGAATAGTTAGGGTTGGAAAGGACCTCAAGATCATCTAGTTCCAACCCCCCTGCCATGGGCAGGGACACCTCCCACTAAACAATGTCACCCAAGGCTCTGTCCAACCTGGCCTTGAACACCTCCAGGGATGGAGCATTCACAACTTCCCTCCCATTCCAGTGCCTCACCACCCTCACAGGAAAGAATTTCCTCCTTATATCCAATCTAAACTTCCCCTGTTTAAGTTTTAACCCGTTATCCCTTGTCCTATCACTACAGTCCCCAATGAAGAGTCCCTCCCCAGCATCCCTATAGCCCCCCTTCAGATACTGGAAGGCTGCTATGAGGTCTCCACACAGCCTTCTCTTCTCCAGGCTAAGCAGAGACAAGCACAGAAATAACATGCATTCCTGTAAATATTTGTGTCAATGTTTTTCTCAATACATATTTCATGACATTTAAACTAAAAATAAAGAGTTCAGATCAGTTAACTAACAGTTCATTTTAGCTTTCATTAAAAGCCGGGTATGGCATATCTTCTATATTTATATTTTAAAAAATTTTATGTACTAGATGTTCATTTCCATTGACCATTACTAGAACTACATGGCCAACAAAATTGATAAATATTTTCAAATAGTAAGCAAATTGATTTAGTATTAAGTCTTCTGTACCTTGATGACTGGGATGAAAACATTCTAATTGAAGTTACTTTGTCTTTGTTGATTTCAAATTCTTCAGTTTCTAAGGCAGTTTCTGTTTCCAAGTCAGTGACTTGGTTAGGGCAGCCTTCAGTTGTGCCTTCCTGTTCATTTAACTTGTTTGAGAATATGTTTTTGTCGTCCTCTTTATCAACGATAAAATCAGTAGAATCTTCTCTCTTATTTAAGACGGATGTTGAATCTTTAGGATGCAAACTACTTTTCTCACTCAGAGGTCCACAGACCTCCTCTGAATCACTTCTACTAAAAAGTCCACTGCTTGCTCCTTCACTCGTATCTCCCAAACCTTTATCTGATGCATCATCTGAAAATGATGTTCCTTTCTGAAAGTCCATATTACTGTCTGATTTAAACAAAAGAGGATCTATTAAAACCCCTTTATTACCTTCAGCATTCAAAGGCTTACAGTCATTTACATAATCAAAATCAGTAATACCAGCTTGCACTATCTTATTGCCAACTAATTTCTTCTCTGAAGTAAGAGCTTCCCCATTTCCCAAAGGGGAGAGTTCTGATGCCACGGGACTTCCTTCTTCCACAACTGGAGACTTACAAGGGTTTCCCTGAGTCACTGGATGGAGTAGTAAGGCTATTTCTGCACTTTTAAGTAGGATCCCAATGCAGACATCTGTTTGCTTTGCAGGTTTTCCTGTCACTGCTTCTACATCATTCCTTAAGTTTTCCAGGAGCAATACAAGAGATTCATGGAGAAACAGCAAAAAAAGGTACTGGTAATGATTGATCTGCATGCTTACATGTTTCTGAACATGGACTAGGACATGTACATCTGCATCTGTGGAAGAACTTTCAGAAAGCACTCCTGAAGTGTCTAACATTTGAATCCCATTGGTCAAGGGCTCTGTCTCAGTGCTGTAATATTCCCTAAGAAGTTTTTTACGCTGCAGTCTATTAGCAAGATCACTAGATTCACTTTTTGGAATGCTCAGAGGTGTCTGATCATGGGATAAAAGGTCTTTTTGTGACTTTGCAAACCTTACTGGTTGGCAAATCCAAAGTGAAAGTGGAAATGAGTCCACAAAGCTTATTGGTCGGCCTTTCCCACTTTTTGTTCCTTCATAATCTATCCAGAACTGGGAAAAATGCAAGGCCCAAACATCAGTAGCTGCAGATGTCTTTAATGCATATTTATTCAATTGTGGTATGATATAACCTTTGTAGACATCATGCATTTTAGTATCTTGTTCATGAGCATGTCTCTGGAAAATTGGATGCAAAAGATTAAAATTCTTCTGGGACTTGGGAAAAGTGGTGAAAGTTCTACTGAAAAATTCACAGTCTTTGAAGTTCTGAAACAAAGCTTCTAGATCAGAGTGTCTGCAGTTTGGTGAATATCTTGTATTTGTAGCAATCATCTCTGAACTTTGAATAGAAAGTGCATGAGGTTGATCTTTATGAATTTCAGGTTTGTTTTCAGATGGGATGATGAACTGCAAGAGAAATACATTTTTTCTAGTCAGAAAATTGTAGATTAAGAAGGTATACAATTAAAGAAACAAAATAATAGCCATGACAGCTAAAATAAAGGAATTGTAATTTTATGAGAACTCAACTACGCTAACACAGGCTCACGAATTATCATTTGTGTTTCCTCTTTTTTATGAAGGATCTGTGGCATCTAAGACTCAATGTTTGTACAAAAACATAAGGGTCTCAGGCTTTTCTTATCTGAAAGATTTAGGTCAGCAATATTAGGCTCATTTCTTCATTATTATTAGTGCCTCATTTCTTCAACACAGAAACAACTTGGCAGAAAGTTTCTGCAAGTGTTCCAAGCATTTACAACTTTGAACTCCAAATTACAATTCTCTGCTTTTTTCAATCTGATTTGGCAAA
Organism: Lathamus discolor; assembly: GCF_037157495.1. Taxonomy (NCBI): domain Eukaryota; kingdom Metazoa; phylum Chordata; class Aves; order Psittaciformes; family Psittacidae; genus Lathamus; species Lathamus discolor. The sequence continues at coordinate 53,149,626 of NC_088884.1, forward strand.
CAGGATTTTTTCACCACACTATTTTCCATGTTAAGATACCAAGAAACAACTAAATGTGCTAACACAGCTAACATTCCTAACAGTGCAGAACACAGAATAAGTATTTTGTGACCATTATCTGATAATCATATTTTTTTCATCATAAAATATACTCCAACTCCTAAAAAAAACAAAATAGTTCAGTATGCTGAACTTAACTGGCCTATCTTCAGGGCAAGTTTTAAAGGAAATATGTATTTTATGTCAAATTCTGTATCTGTTGTTAACATGGACCTTGACCACATTAGTTTTGCTAGGATCAGCAACACTACCTTCTGTCACAACATCTCCATGCTGAATCTAGAAAGATCAGAGTAAAAAAGTAATCCTAAAGACACTCAAAAGATGGGAGTGATGAAGCTTTTTTCATGTAAATAAAAGGACTCAGAACAAAATAACCTAATATCTAATTATATAATAACTATGAGATCTGTAAACATCAAGCACACCAATAACAAAATATTCATAAATTGCTAAAAATATAAATAATGCAGTTAATACAGGGATGAAACAATTAATATGAATCAAAGTTTGAGGGACACGAGAATGCTTTTATCTTCTCTTAATTTAGTGGGCTATTCATACATCGTAATTCACTGTTAGATCAGTCTGTGTTTGTAGTTGCCTGATTGTTAGCTCTCAATAAGTGTTTCCATTCAGTACAAACTATGTCTTTTTTAAGTTCCATTAAATATGTACCAAGAGCATTAGAAGGACAGCCATCTCTCCATATGCTGACTTTAGAACCTTTGAAACCTCTCATGCAGGCACCATCAAAGAGAGTCATTGTTTTGTTTACCTCTGAACCTCAGAAAAAAATACCCAATGCAAACTGGGGGGGAGAAGGGAGGGAAGAACAGTGAGGAATTAGTCTGCTCAACAATCCTTCTCCTCCAAAGAAGAAAAAGACAAGGGAAGCAAAAATCTGATGTTTCAATGCACTAATGAGTTCCACTCCTCTGGAGTAAACATATGGAGAACTTGTGTACCTGGACTACAGCCAAGGGCCAGCATGAAACAGAAAATGGTGAGAATGGGGTCTGGAGACGCAAATAAACCTGCAGAGGAACTGCTTGCTTTACCCTAAGCATTCAGCAGCAAGACAAAAGAGTTCTGATATACTACAACTAGAGGAACAAAGGAGGGCCCTTGCATTAATTGAGTGCAAATGTGTTAGTTATTTTTACTGCAGTGCTCATTTTTCTTTCTTCTGCTATGTCAGCTTCATTGAACACAGTGAAATGATTTGTGAATACTTCCATTCAGGTCTTCAAAACAAAACCAAAATACCCCTAGGACACAGATGAAGTAGTATGTAGGACACATGCTTGTATTCAAGCCATCATATTCAGCATAGTTTTCCAGAAGATCATTATTTATGGCATAAATTGCTTGCTCATGTTTTTGTCCACATTTTGTTAAGCTGCTTTACTAACAGCTTTTCAAAATAAAAGAGTATTTTCTTCCAAGCAACCACAAAACCCCTCCTCAATGACAACATACCTTTAACATTAATCCATCAATTCTAACATCAACATGCTCATCTGATTTTGAATTATCATTTAACTTGTACATGGCCATGAACTGAATAAGACTCTGTTTCAAATCCAACACAAACTGATTTAGCCAAAGAATACTTCTCTCATCCAGGGTGAACTGTAAAGCATTCAGCTGGCCATATAAATTTGGACATGGAACTGAAAGAGAAAACAAAACAAAATCATGAAAATAAGTAAAATGTTTTGGGGGTGGATTTTTAAATTTTTCTTTTTTTTTTTTTTTTTAATGAGTGCAGACTTACATTTTTACTGCTATTTTACATCAGAGAATGAATGGAAACCCACTCCTTTGGTCTCAAGGACAAATACATTCTTAGGGGATACCTAAAGTAATGATTATTTCTCACTCAAAGCAACTGAATTTCTGAATGGAAAACCTAATATTAGAATAGAATGAAGTCTGAGGAGAGGGGGATAATGCCCTCATTACAGAAGGCAGGACCAAGGAGATTTTGCTGTCCTCAAGTCCCATTCTCAAGAAATCCACTGACATTTCTGTATATATAACAGGGCCAACCCCATAACACATTAATAAAAATAACTCCACCAGATCTGCATTGCATAGTAAATACTACTGCAATAGTTTGAGTTATTTTATGTAGATAGACAGTGCAACTGTAGAAACAATACATATATGTTGAAGAACTAATAACTTGTGTCATTAAAATCCTGTGTTTTCTGATATAAAAGCCATATTTATAAAAAATAGTATTACAGGAGATTACCAGGAGCAAGGACTGTGCAAATGGAGCAGTGTTGCGCTCTTTCCATTTTAGAAAGCCATTACCTATTTCCAATTGTCAACCTGGAAAAGTATTAAGCTTCATAAAGGTGAAAGTAACACACAAAATTTATGGTAGGGTAAAAAACCATCCAACCAAACAAAAAAACCCAACACAACACCCAAAGCAAAAAAAAATGAACTTCTTACTAGGAAAGTCCTTTCCATCTGGGTAGTAATATTCGGTGAATTCAATATGAATAGCTGGCATTTCTGGTGGAAGATAAAGTGACTTTTTATTGCAAGAGATCAGAGCTTTAGGGGAAGAACGACACTGGTCTGCTGTTGAAACCTGTAAAAGACAGAAGATTAATTTCATTAGTACATTACATTTTTATGAATTGTTATACATTTGTAGTTCCAAGACACACGCCTAGTAGGGTAATATTCCACTGTTCTCATACGTAGAACTCCAGCTACACAAAGTGCTACGAGACAGACCTAGTCGCCTTGTAGTAGAAGCAATCCACATAGAACAGCTTCACAAGAAAACTATATAACATGAACAGTACCAGATCACCTTCCTTCATGTGAGGCAGGAGGCAGCAGGTCACTTTCAAAGGTGTTCAGTAAAAGCCTAAAATGATCTGATATCTTTATTGCAAACACCAAAGCTCCTGTATAAACAATTCTGCTCAGACACGCTATATTTGCATACTGTTTTTCCGCAAGGATTCTCTATCTAGATGATAGAGGATAGACAGCTAGGTGAGTTTATAATGTCAATAAAATTAGGAAATGGTTGTTCTGTCACATAAGGACAGAGGCCCACTCTAGACTGTATACTGCTAAGCAAAGTGTTTAGCATGCACCTGGCAGGGATTTGTCTGCTTGGCTATGCCTAAAGGTCTGCTTCAGAGGAGAATTAAGACACTATAGAACAGTAAATCCTTCACTTCTGGTTCCTTGCAGTGTAAAATTATTAAACAAGGAAGAGATCACCTTTTGATATATATTTGACCTTAAATTTCTTGGAATGTACCCTAGTTTAAAAAGTATGTTGTCAAAACAAAGCTGCTTCATCCAACACTTAGTAAGTCAGACTGCTACTTTGGAATTAGCCAACATATTAATACTGATTATATGATGATGTCTACTTGTATGAGTTTCACTGGAAATAAAGTATATATAACCTTTATATGCCTGCTTCACTCCATGTAGTTGTTTTCAACCTGCAAACAACTCTGTCTCAACACACAAAAACTTCAAGTAAAAACAGATCTATTATAGAATTATAGAATGGTTAGGATTGGAAAGGACCTTAAGATCATCAAGTTCCAACCCCCCTGCCATGGGCAGGGATGCCTCACACTAGACCATATCACCCAAGACTGTCCAGCCTGGCCTTGAACACTTGCCAGGGATGGAGCATTTACCAATTCTTTGGGCAACCTGCTCCAATGTCTCACTACCCTCACAGTAAAGAACTTCTTCCTTATATCTAACCTGCTTAGATGTATTATTTGTATGCAAGCAGTGTTACTAGAACTATCAAAGAAAGAATCTGTTGAAAAAAGCCAATTTATGCCTACCGCTATGACACAACTCTTCAAGAGAAACAAGTCTAACAAAGGTATGGAACAACATTCGTGTAAGATGTTGCTTGCAACATTATTTCATAGAATCATAGAATAGTTAGGGTTGAAAAGGACCTCAAGATCATCTAGTTCCAACCCCCCTGCCATGGGCATGGACACCTCACACTAAACCATCCCACCCAAGGCTTCATCCAACCTGGCCTTGAACACCGCCAGGGATGGAGCACTCACAACCTCCCTGGGCAACCGATTCCAGTGTCTCACCACCCTAACAGGAAAGAATTTCCTCCTTCCAATTTAAACTTCCCCTGTTTAAGTTTTAACCTATTACCCCTTGTCATGTCACTACAGTCCCTGACGAAGAGTCCCTTCCCAGCATCCCTATAGGCCCCCTTCAGGTACTGGAAGGCTGCTATGAGGTCCCCACGCAGCCTTCTCTTCTCCAGGTTGAACAGCCCCAACTTTCTCAGCCTGTCTTCATACGGGAGGTGCTCCAGTCCCCTGATCACCCTCATGGCCCTCCTCTGGACTTGTTCCAGCAGTTCCATGTCCTTTTTATGTTGAGGACACCAGAACTGCACACAATACTCCAGGTGAGGTCTCACAAGAGCAGAGTAGAGGGGCAGGTTCACCTCCTTCGACCTGTTGGTCACGCTCCTTTTGATGCAGCCCAGGATACGGTTGGCTTTCTGGGCTGCGAGCGCACACTGCCGGCTCATGTTCATTTTCTCATCGACCAGCACCCCCAAGTCCTTCTCTGCAGGGCTGCTCTGAATCTCTTCTATTTAGAAAAATAGATTTCTGTAAATTGTATAGAAGTAATGAAAATTTTAAAAATCAAAAATATATTTATGTAGGGAGGTGGAGACAAGTATCTGAGGAGGAGACAAGTATCTGAAGAGTAGAAAGCAACTGAAAGCACCAATGGCACAAAATGATATAAAACCACTTCAAACCCAGATGAAGGCTCCTGGCAGCATGCTGCAACCTCCCACTCTACCAGAAGCAATATGGCCAAAAAACATTGAAAAATGGAAAAAGAGCAAGTAGAAGTCACAATGACTCTGGGCTCACACTAACCATTTTTGTTAGAACCTGAAATTTAGGGTAGATCCTCCTGTATCAGTACCATTCTGTCTTAGAGATACACTCCTTCTCTATGACAGTTGCCTCCTGTCTGCATGAAAGAGTGAGTCTGGACCACAGTTGTCAAATAAAAGTACTTACTCAAACAAATGGGGAATGGGGGCAAAATAATTAAAATGTCTACTCAAAATATCACTGAGGGAGGGAAGGTCTGGAGAAAAAAAAAATTAAAAAACCTTCACAATTTAACATCTAATAAAATCCCATGTCCTTTGAAAAACGTAATAAGAAAAGTATGAAATACAAAACCACATATTAAAATATTGGGTACCTAACACAATACAATGAAAAGATGAAATTCCAAATGTCAGAATTCAGGAAGAACTTGGATCTGAAATATAATTGTAATTGGGTATCACCTAATATAAAGTCAATAAGAAAATATCCACCAATTTTAACAAAGCAGAAGTAGGACCATAAAGGTCTAATCCAATAATGAATGAAAAGACTTCTATTAATTTCAATGGGCTTCAGATTTGTCCCTTAAAAAAACATAGTTATTTAACAATCCAGGGCAAGGTAGCCCCAGTTTTACTAACTTGAAGAAATGTACCTGATATATATTGAAATCTGCAAGTCTAACCACAACAGGACTAGACATCAGTTTGCCCTTTGGTTGTTGAGAAGATACAGAGGAAGCCCTAGGTGTTCCTTTTGGTATCTGTTCCTTGCCTGTGGGAAAGAATAGTGATGGAATCATTGAGAATAACAGTCTTTTTTAGAATAGTTTTAGCATTTCATAGAATTGGATCAGTATTGATGCAAACAAAGTACCTGTTTGTAGATTCTGAGGGGATACAGCAGGTGGTGATTCGGGGGGAGAATCTATAACCTGGTCCTTCACAGCCTGCTTAAGTAATTCAACATTGCTTTTGAATTCATTCAATAATTCTTTGGCCCACCCACTTCTGGTTTTAGTGGCATCACTATAATGCATCCAGTGATCACAGCTATCTCCTGCACATAAAAGGAATGTGGAAAATATTAACTCATTTGAAAGTCTGCTTTTAACTAGGTAACAAGTTCCCATTATTTGACAATTCTTCTTCAAAATACAATCTTATCATTACATGCTGTAATTACTGAACAGAATTTACAACAGGCGTTAAAACAGAAGCTATATTATATAAAAACACATCTCACTGCTTCACAAAATCACTCAGAAAACAATTTAATATGGCCACCTGCCTTTTAACACCATTAGCATGTTGAAAACAGCACTGAATATTTCAACTCAGAGAAATCTGATGACACACTAATGTCATATGTGAGAACATGCAAAAAAAAAAAAGTTTCAAAAAAAAAAAGAAGTGAGAGCAAGTAACAGAACAATGTTCTCATGCTCACTTTTTCCAAGCTTATCTTTCCTGCCAGAACTGTGTCCTAAGAAGTTCCTGGTCCCTTTCCAGAAATGTATTCTTTTTGTGATGGCTCTCTAGCACCTCTATGGCACACAAACAAGAAGGTAATTTCAATCAGCGCTGCATCACACACAGCCTTAAAAATCAAGCCCAGTAGAAATTCTTTTATTCCTAACATGTTTCTGTTGGTCAGACACTTAAACCTCTGAAAGAAATTCAGATCTCTTCAAACAGTCCCTGTAAAGACAGTCTACTAATGTGTTTGATACTAAGCATGCACTACAAATAAACTTCTATCAAGTGATACGTCACTCTCTAAATACCACCATGTGAAAACTTGATTTATTTGGGACTTAATAAGGTTTTGGATACTTACACTGGGGATGAGTAGATAATTAAAACAGGTAATTGCTTTGGAAAAAAAAAAAAAAAAAAACAAAACATGATTTCAAGCCTAAATGTGAGAATTTCAGCATGGAAGAAACTATAAGGGAGGGGCCCATCACAAAAGATGACATTTTTTCCCCACCCTCCTTCCTCAGCCTTTTGATGGTTGTTCACATCTTTCAGGGTAAAGAAGATGAGAAAATAACAGGGAAGAAAAAAAAAAAAAAAAGAGTGCACAAAAGAGGGCAAAGATACATTAAAATCAAGTCCATGAAGCTGGGATTCTCCAAAACAGGGCTGAACTGTGATCACCCCAAGCATATGCACATAAACTCTGAAGTACCTACAGGACTACAGCGTAATAGGAAAAGCTCTCCTACCCCTTCTAGGAAGTCAGTACAGGCAGGCGCCTCTGAAGTGCTTGCACGCTAACACATGCAGCATGAGGAACATGCCAGAGCAGAAGAAATTAGAGATCTGCATGCAGTTGCAGGGCTATGATCTCACTGGGACCACAGAAACATAGTGAGATAGCACACACAACTAACATGCTGCAGAGGATGGACATAGGCTCTTTGGGAAGTACAGGATAAGAAGGCAAGGAGAGTGAGTTGACCCATCAGTGAGATGAGTGGGAACACATGGAGCTCTACCTTGGGATGGATCATCAGCCAGTGGAGCATTTACAGGTAGGGATTAGATGGCAGACCAACATGGAAATGCTGTGACAGATGTCTGCTACAGACCAGCTGATTAGATGAGGAGGCCTTCTTCAGACAACTGGAAGCAGTATCATGTTCATAGAGCCTGGTCCTCATTAGGAACTTTAGCCACCTCAGTATCTACTCGAAACCACTAGTCTTCAAGGGTTGGGACTAGCAGCATGAAGTCCAGCTGGAGACAAATCTCACCAAATCTCCAGCCTTGGAGCTATTCAAAACAAAACTGGACACAAGCCTGAGAAGATAACTAACTTTAACTGACACTACTTTAATCAGAGGAGTTGGATTACACAATCTCCAGAGCTGCCTTCCATTCTCAACTATTCTACATTCCTATATATGATGTCATTGCCACACTTATCTATGAATAGTGAAGAGAAGGCCAGAATGTAATAAAACAATATTTTAGCGGAACTGGCACTGATGTTGCTACCATCTGAATTTATTGCTGGCTGCCCAGGAAAAAAAATGCTTTACAATTTCTCATATTGTCTCAACATATCAGCTTGATCAAGAATTTCCTATACTGCAAAATGTCCTGCATGATGGCAAAGCAGCAGCTTTCTCTGATCATCATCCAGCAACACATCAGCTGCACAGATAATGGATCTGAATAAAAGCTTGGGTGAAAGCAGGTCTGGGAAGACTGCTGGAGTGATGAATTGCTGCATAGACAGGTTTACAACATCCGGTAAGTCTGGCTTATGTTAGGGTTATCACAGTCAATGGGCATACAACCCGCTTCATTTCTGTTAAGTACTATGCAAGGTTATTGTTGGAAGGCTTGATTTTCAATGGGTTAGAAATTTATCCTACAGTGATTATGCCTCAAACTCCCTTTAGAGTCTTGCTGAGCAGGGTCTTTTACCCAAAAAAAAAAAAACAAAACAAAACACCAAACTTCCAGCCCCCAAGAACTCAATCTGCAAAATAATTTATTATTGAGGACTTCTTCCTAGAGGATTAACCGCAATTTCGAAGACTAAACCCAAAAGCTGTTCCTAAATATTCCATAGGCCAGAAAGGTACAAAAACAGAAAACTGGTCACAAAAGCTGTGACCTTGCTGTTAGAAAGTATTAATATGGTGTTGTCCTTCAGTATGCAATACTGCAGGACTGCATCTTCAAGGTAGAAATGCTCTGCATATCAGGTGATAGCCCGATACATCAGTATGTAGAGACACAGTGGCTAGAGAGCTCCCTTTGAATTTTCAGGATTAACATGTATGCCTTTTGATTTGAGCAAATAGACTGTCCCCTTTGTGACAACAGTTTGCCCATAGAATTGCCACACTCTTCTAAAACCACAGAAAAATTAGGACCTCTTAAGTGGAAGAAGAAACTTTCTGTCATGTTCCTTCCCCCTCCACACATACATCCTATTGGATCAACCACCACCACCTTTGGAAGCTTTTTATCATACTCTATTAGTGAGACACAGATTTCTGTTACTTAAACTTACTTGTGCAGAACACTGCTTAAGACTGGAAGGAGAACACTACCTTTAGAGGCACCACCTCTGATCTGCAAATGAGCTTTTCCATCTCTGGTTTAATGTAGTGAGTTATGCCACATGCAGTCACTGCCTAAAAGCACTCAGTTTGCTTCTAGCCTGCCCATCCAAGAGCCTACAGTGCATGGTTCAATCTGGCTAAGAATCTTTTCAAATTAAACAATCAGTTTATTTCCCTGATTCTCTGAATTTTCTCTGAAGAGAGCTCACAGAAATCATAGATAGACTGGTCCCTCACTTAGACATTGTAGGAATCAGAAGTGACAGGAAATGAAAAACATAGCTGGTTTACAAGACAGGCATGTGTTAAACCTCTGTAAAATAGGGTCCTCCCCCTTTTATAGAACAGGAAAGCTATATCACAATTTTTGGAACATATTAGGCCCATAGAAAGACAGAATACTACTTAAGTGTATCTTTTTTTGTGGCTTTGTATGTTTATTTGACCTATACTAAATTACATTTTTTAATGAAAAAAATTACACTTGCTACCTATGAAGGAAATAGATTGACACTACAGGATTTCACCTGCAACCATGACAAAAAAGGCATGAGGCAGGCTATGGCTAATTCGCATCTTTATGTGGGTAACCATTGCAAAATGACTGGTCTCTGTTAGTAAAAAGCAAAACAAAGCACAACCAGTTCTGCCCACCAGCTAAAAAACCCTCCACTGTGCTGGACTGCTTTTGAATTCAAATTCAATAGCAAACTTATTTTGTCACTTTTATGTTTTTTTAGACTTCTGAAAACTATATGTAAAAAATGCTTCTTTGAAAATTGCTAACATCTGTTTAATAACAATTCCTTAACAAAAGCCTATACAACAAGCAAAATAAAAACAAAAACATTGCTTGGAAATGGATATAAAATTATAGACTTCCACATGGGAAAAAAAAAAAAATCAAAAAAAACCCCTAAACCCTAACAGATTGACTCTTGCAAATACTCAATTTGTGAATTCTCAATCTGCCATACTGCCTTCCTCTGTCAACACAGAAATCTTTTCATGTTGGAAATGTCTAAATACCATTTTGTTGACCAAACAGAACAGTGAAAAGTAAGTGTTTGGCCTAAAAGAGCTCATTCACAGAAATTAAATTGGTCCCCAGGTTGTCGCTTTTGTTGTTTTTGTATATACAATGAAATAAAAACGAGTGTATATGAAATGCTCAGAATATTATTATCCATGCCATACATACGTACACACACACAAACAAATTTTTTTAGTATTCAAAAGGAAGATAGTCACATTCACAGGTAATTCAAAAAATGCTCCCTTTCTTACCTGCTTTGTGAAATGGATAATAGTCCACTGTTAAATAGCTAAAGGAAAGCTGCATGGCTCCTCCTGTAACACGTCTATTTGAGTCTGTAAAATAAAACAATACTCAGCTCTATACACATTGTATTTAGCATGTTAGTTCTCATGTTGCTCCACTTCTTTAAAAATCAAACAGCTGTTTCTTCCTCCCCTTCACTGTCTCTCCTTATAACCTCATTGTCTTCCCTTAAAATTTACATACAGGTAAGGCATTACTAATTTCTGAAGATCAGCTAGTTGAACTCAGTGCTCTGTACTTAGACACTCCTAACAACTTGTGCATTGTTTTAAATGCTATTAAAAAGTAAAGACAACTCTCTGAATGCATACTACTGCAGTTTTTCTGAAAAAAAACTTTTCATACTGAATGTATGGTTCTGATCAGTATTCGAAGTCAACACTTACAGCATTCTTGAAATTAAATATAATTTATTTGACAAATATTATTGCAGTGAAAAGGTCTCCTGGGAGTTCTCTGTTCTGATTTTTCCACTGCTAAATTTAAACTTCATGGGCAAAAAATAAATGACTAATAAAGACATCTCACTAAAAATAATAAATCAAAACAGCAGTAGACATACTGCATGTAAGTAAACACATCTCTAGCCAGTGAACTTATGCTCTGCTGTTCTCCAAGTGTTCTCCCTGATTAAGAGAGATAATAATAACCTAAGGTTTTCTTACTCTTCTTCAGCAGACCTTGTATACCTCTACTTTTTTTGGCGACTAGACAGCTCCTTGGATATACACTGATACATCACTCTCTCTGCTTTTAAAGGCATTAAAGAAGCATCATTTGTCTTCTTTTGTTCTGATTCTGAATATGGCTATGTGCAATAGCCTTTCATTTAAAAAAAAACACACTTGTTTCATTCTTTCTGTGTGCTGCAGAGCATACCAAATTCTCTAAATTAGCAACAGAAAGAGAACTGCTCTTTTATTAGTCTGTATTTTGTAAGAGTATTACAGAAGCAGATCATATAGGACCCCTTCAAGCCACAGTAATGTTGCCACTGCATTCTTCATAACCCAGTTAACTTGCTGTATAAAAGAAAAACACAGCAGGAACAATCAGACTGGGCAGAATCAGTTCCTAGAAGATGGAATAAGCACTGATGATACTAACACTCTTAGCAGTTTTTATTGCATTTATTCTACAATAATCACATTTAATAATGAAATGTTATTCTCATAAAGGCATCTAGCTAATTTTAAAGCTGTCTACATAGAGACAATTCTGAATATTCCTCTAAAATACAGACTCTTGATTAACATTAATGTATTCTGCAAAATGTTACCTCTTTCTTTAGAATGGATATCATCACATATATGTAGGTCCAAATGGGAAATTACTAAGTGATGAGAAGTTTCCTTAACATCAAAATCATTAAACAATTTTACTATTGCATCATTTTGATCGGGTGCTGCCATCGTCTGGGGCGCTTTCACTTGCTGAGAGCTGGGTGCAGGGGCAGAACTCTGAAAAAAATGTTCAGTTGTATCAATTTATAAAGTTTATCCTTCCTTTGAAGCATAAATACCCTCTTCCTTACTCAAAACAGGCCCCTGAAATAAGGAAGAAATCTGTACCAAGTGTATTCACCTTGTGTTGTTACAGAGATCTAAGCGTGCTGTTTTAGAATACAGCTAAGATGAGCTAATGGCTCAGCATCACAGGGAGTAAATGCCCATTCTTCCCTACCCCCACACTTCTTTACACCCATCACTTGCAGCACTGGTATTTTTGTAACTTCTGAGCAAGCTGCTCAGGGATCTAAACTTGCAGAAAACCATTTTTTTTTTTTTTTTTTTTTTTTTTTTTTTGCTGGGCTCATTTCTGCTAGTTTAGTTCTCCAAACTATATCAAAAGGGTCAAAGATGAGACGCTGCCAGTATCAGGTAATTGGTGAGATGCAAGTACAGGGAATTGAAGAATTGGAACCTCCCTGCTTAAGTAACAGCAAATGGTTAAATTCTTGTAGCTAAACTATCAAATCCCACCGTAAATCATGAGGACCACTGTAAGAACTGAACTCTCCATTATAGTACACTAGCTTCATTGTAAGGGATTCAACAGAAATTACTTTACTCAGTCTTAGTAATAAATTATGTTTTATTTTAATGGGACTACCTTTTATCAGTGTATTTGTTCCGCTTTTTCACTGACAAGAGGTCCCCCCTGTTATGCTCACATAGCCCAGATGGCCTAGTCTGCTTTGCTGAAAAACCACCAAAGTTTACATAAGACTATCTTACGTGCAGCATCTATACCATATCCATGCCAACACAGATATGTTAAAAGTAGAATTTTTCACCAGGTATACCAATAAGAGAGCTGCATGATGGAACGCTCCTACCCAAAGCTAATTTTTTGGTACCATGAAAATAAACTGGACAAGCACTTTAAGTTGTTATAGCAAGCATATCTATCCCCACATTAAGGTTACCTTAGTGTGTCTTAACTATTACTTTCATTAATCCATAACCAGAAAATATTTGGGGAACAAATGTAGTAAACAGTTAATCAACTGTTAACATATAGGTCTACACACTCTGTGCATGGATAAAGGAATCCAACTTTTCTCTTTCCTGCAATTAATATGAATACACAAAATCTTGTAAAGTAGAGTCTGTTACATTCATTCATGAGTAAAATAGCCTGTGATTCATTCCCAATGTAATTTAAGTTATACAGCTGAATGAAAATGAGTAACTGAACATTCTCCAAAATAAAGTAACAAAACTAATTACACTGTGTTGCATTTTAGAGCACCTGTTAATTATATAGTGAGAACCAGTTTTCATACCTGTGCTGTTTCAGAAGCCAAGCTTTTTCTCTGTTCTGTTGATTTCTCTATGGCTTCACTAAGAGATTTGGCATACTGCACCATGGCCTTCAACTGGGAATCAGTCAAAACCCACAGCAAATCATCCAGAATCAAAACCAGTTTTGATGCCACTACATTACAATCCTTTAACTGTATAATAGAAATTTAATCAAGTTAAATGGGTGCATTAAATACTTAAACTTCTTAAATCAAATATAAGAAAAAAAAATTGAATGCAAAACTACACTTCCTCCAAAATGAAATTTCTTCCACATAATTAACATTTTTTATTTTAAATTGTATTCTTCTCATTGACTAAAAAGTACCTAAGATACAGTATAATTATACCCCACCTTTTTATTTGCTTCGAATGCATTAGATATTAAATTGATGCATTTCTCTAAATGTAGGTGATGTTAACATTGCGTGAATCTAGAGAAGTAAAACATGCCTCATCATAAACAAAGCTCTGCAGATCAAATTATTTCATTAGTAAGACCTGTGCAAGGTCTGCATCTTCAAATTCTGCCTGCTGTATTTCTTGTAAATTCTACAGTCTTACTAATCACATGTTAGTAAAAACTGAGTTCAGGGAATTTTACATTTTATATGGCCTAAATTTAAAACCTCTCCTATGTCCATGCATCCACTAAGAGCATAATTAAAAATTAATTCATAAAACAATGAAAGACTTTCGCATTTACCCTTCTTTTAAGTGTGACCCTAATCTTTGATTGGTTAGTAATCAGTCGAACTGGAGCACTCATGATTTCATGCTTAGAACTCTGGATTGCATCTGCCTCTATTCTGATCATCTGCCAGTTGATTTCTTTAAAAGTCAAAACCTTTAAAGAGAGAAAAAAAGAGAAAAAAAACACCTTCATGCAATATGACAGCTTACTTGTGCATAAGCATGTGCATGTATATATCTGCACATATATACACACATACACACTAACATACATCCTTCATGCAGAGTCATATGAAGAGAAATTCAAAGTCACTTGTTATTCGAGATGTCAGGAAGTAAAGCCTGGATCCTTCTCTCTACCTCCAGATTGTCACAGAAATGTTAAGCTAGTCCCAAGCAGAGATAATAAGCAGCATTTCCAATATTCAGAAGAAAATAAAGGTTAAAATACTTGCATACTAGGTTGTTTTTGATAGAGGAAAAAAAGAAGATTACATGTTTTTGTTTCACAATGTTAAATCGGAGTATGTAAGAAAAGAGCGGGATGGAAGCAAAGCTACAGGATGGAAGAGGTTTTTGGAGTGTTTTATTTCAATTAAAAGAGAAAGTTAAACATTGAGTACAATGTATGCCATACAGACCCCGCAAGCTTTGAAACATTACATGGATTTCTAGAAGACACAGTAAGCAGATATCCCGTGTCTCATCATGGAGAACATCAAATGAACATGACACTGTTTCATGCAATTTACTGCTAACAAATCATTCACTGCAGTTTCCAGAATTCAGTGCTCTAAAAGAAACTACTCCCCAAGGAAAGGTCTGCTGTGCATGGAGCAACTGTTAGGCATCAAACTCGTCCTAAGAAGCACAACATCAAAAGATATGGCAACACAAAATTCTATCTGGTCAAACTTTAACTCTTCCTCTTTAAACTTCATTAACACATGAGCATTAGAATACAGATAAGCTGCAGGAAAGATAACCTGTTAGAAAAATAGTTTGACTTATTCTTTTTGTGGTATTTTTAACTAACATTCTCTTGGGGTTTCTTTTCCTACATGAAAGGCAACTACCAGACTCCTTATCTCTGAGTAAACTATTCTGGAATGATCACCTAGAAATGGGCCAACATGGGCAAAATTTCAAACACTTATCCCATGCCAGATGCATGCTAAAATAAGTCTTTCTCAATACAATATATTACAATATAATAATAACAATATAATATTTAGAATCAACCTTGCACTCTTTACTTTACTTTGCTTACATGGGAGAAAGCAAACGAATGGTGTACAATAATCTAAGACTTCCATGTAAAGTTCTCACAGACAGTAGAAAAGTATGCACTTAACTGCTATTACTTTTTTGTATACATACAATTTAGTTATTCTAAAAAAAATAATTAACTCTTGCATAGGAACTTTATTAACATTCATTTGAAACAGCTTAAAGAAAAAAAAAATCCTTGTTAGTCAAACCCTGGCAAGCAAATAAATAACCAGTTAAAGCTTTAAAAATAGTAACAAGAAAAACAGCACAACACCTTATCTTTCCACATTTAATACACCATACTCTCCTGTTCCAGTACTCCTCAAGTCTTTTCTAGTTTGAATTTTAAAATGGTCACAAGCTTGGAGAAAGTAAGAGGGGAACAGTACATATGCTTGCCCTGGTCTTCACTCTTCCCTAAGCATTCACTTTGGACACCACTTACAGACACAACATTGGATCTGACTCACATCCCCCATTTTTATATCCTTATGTTCCTAGATTAAATTACTGAGCACAGTAACAGCATGTTTCCCAGACTGTGTTAGGTTGCAATTCGACTTCCTTCTCCTTTACTCCAAAAAACAAGTTAAAAATGTTACCAAAAGATAGTATTTACCTCTCCACGTTGAGCTTCTTGTATTCTGGTAAATCTGAGGTCAGCATGTTCCCAGTTTGCATTTACACTATATATTCTCAGCTGGGAAAGTTCAAATGAAGCGTTAAAGGCTTTTGCACCAATCCTTATTATAATGGAGTTCACAGAAACCGAAATGCCTTCTACCACTTTTTCAGCAAAGCCATATTCACTAAAAAGTGAAATGCCAACATATTAAATACACACCTAATGAAAGGGCACAAAGTTTAACTTCTTGAACAGCTGAAATGCAACCTAGAATCACAGAATAGTTAGGGTTGGAAAGGACCTTAAAATCATCTAGTTCCAACCCTCCCGCCATGGGCAGGGACATCAACATGAAGCAAACTATAAAATAAGATCCTAATGCATTCCCCAATTATGAATTTTTGTAAATACACTTGATCTAGTTTACAATAATTTTACACCCTATGATCCTAATCTCAAAATAGTTACTAAACAACATACTTTGGACTAAGATCAATCTCCATGAAGTATAACAATAAATGCAATTTTCCATGATGAATATTTCATACATATATATAAATGTATAAATTAATAGTACAGCATTACATAAAAATCTTACTCTTATGTATACATTAGGAGTAATTCATATCAAATTAATTATTAGACAACTCCAACCTGGTTAGTACTTATCTCTATAAACTTCACTATTCCAACCATTTAAACTAGTGTCTTTCATATATGCAAAATAGTATGAAGTATTTGTTTTGTTTCATTCTAGAAAAGAAAGGCATCCTAAACAGCAGTTAAATTTCTACAACAAATCAACATGCATTCCAGTATTAAAAAATATAAACCAGTTGCAATTAATATTTAATAAAAATCTTGTGTGTTCAGAATGTTTTTGATTAGTGAATGGAAAATTGCATTTTAAATATTATTTTAAAATCTTTTTTTTTTTCTTTGGATATTTTTTTCTGCTTTTTAAAAAAAATACAGTTTATGTCATTTGTCATTCCTTTTCCTTTTTATAACTTCCATCCTACACATAATCTCTATGGCAATGATTTTCAAGCTGTACCCTAGGAGACAGTAAAGGCCCATGGACACATTCTACATATTACATAGAAATTAAAGCAAGAAAAGCAATCATACCATTAAATTAGTTTCTCTATATATGGGTCCCTATGCCCACTGAAAAATGTTTTGGGTCTGTAAAAATGAAATTATTACTGTGGTTGTGACTGTGGAAGTCCCTGATGTAATGCTATATTGTCCCACCAAATTAATTGAGTTCTGGGCTATAAAGCGTGCACAAATTCCTTCAGCAAGACTTGGCTGATACAATTTAAAAAATGGAACTTTAAAACATCACACTAATAAATAGCCCTTAATACTGGGGGTTTTTTTAGGCCAAAGGAGAAATAAAAAAACAACCCATCATGCTATAGATTTTTAATGAGAACAAAGGCAAAATATGTTAAATTTTCAAAAACCTTAATATCAATTAAACTTGATGTTTGATGCAGTAGATGCACCCATATGAAACATTTCTAGGAAGTTCCATACACAGTTCAGACATTCTTTCCAGGCCTGTGTCTGGATAGTTCCATTTGCACTATACGTATTACTCCACCCACAAGTAAAATTTTGGAGACATGAAAATGGCAAGCTGCAACTCTATATACTTCTTGAAATTTGGAGTTGATCTGTTTTATAGTCATTTAAACTTTTCTGGATCAATGTAAATATCATCACTGACCTCTGTCCAGATGCAGTTGCTATAGGAGAGGGTCCATTAGGGGCACGTGGCTCTTCACATGTGCTCATTTCCATTACAACTTTATCCAAGGACTTGAAAAACAAAACAAAAAAAAGAATTGGAGACCTAAGAGGTAACAAAGTAAACAGATGACATACGAAGAACAAAAAAAAAAAAAAACCAACCAAAAATAATTTTGAGATTTTTTTCTGAAATATACATAGAACATTTCTTACCATGTCAATTTTCCCATAAACTTTTATAATGTATAAGAATTATCTTTTTTTAATTTGTTTATATTAATTTTTAAATTTAATGAATTCTAACAGACCTTTCCAGTCAAATACTGTATTTCAGAATTCTTGATCCCAAGTAGTATTATCACGCACATTTTCAAAAATTGTATTCCAAAATGGGAATGACTTCATGCATACACATCTGGGTGTTCTTCCTGCATGGTTTTTCTGTCAGTGAAATATTTAATACCACTGCAGTTTTCTAAATGGTTCAAGTAAGGTCTGGAAATTTTAATGAAAAATATTTGAAACTAGTCCACTAAAACTTGTGATAAAAGATGCAGCACAAATCTTGCATCTATTAAAACAAAATCTGAATATATATACACAAAGTATGTATACACTCGTGCATATACAAATCTTCAGAAGATCTAGTAAAACAAGTAGTTTCTAAAAAGATATATTCTAGTATAAATTGCAATATGTCAAATTATAGTAAAATCATATGTTATTATTGTATTTTCTGCATTTCTGGTGGGACCCTTAAAAACAACACTGGGAATTAAGGGAATGGGACACCTAAATCCTATTTTAACTGAAGGCTATATTTAAATAGCAGAACTGTAACACAAATCATAAATAATGCATACTAACAGGGGGACGAACAGAATGGGAACAAGCCAAATGCAAAACCTTACTCCCAGCCACTGAATAAATCCAAGATTCTCCTAACTTACATTACAATGGTTGTGACCTCTATTTATTGTACAACGTGGGAAGGCTTTTCACTTAAGGCTTATAGTTCTGAAGTCTTGTCCCACTGGAAGCTCATTCAAAACAACACCTACTTCCTCTCTGGCTTTGTACTATTCCTTCTGACTTCCTTCATTTACCCTCTCTTAGGTGAAACAAAGCACACTAAAAAGCTTCGTCCTAGATTTTAGATTTTTCATGATTCAACCTGCCCTACCTACTGGACTTTATTATCATATTATGTTAATTGTGGCTGTCTTCATAACCCGCTTGCTCCACAAATATTTTTCTATGCTACTCTTACCCATGAAATGCCCTAACTACTATCTAGAAGTTCATAAATTCTATACTCTGGACGTATTTATACTTCACTATATTTTGATGCTCAGCTGTCTCAATTAATAACTCACACTGGAAAACAACAACAGAAAAAAACAAGAAGAAAATCCCAATCAACTAGTTCAAAGATCGTGGGGGAAAGACAAGATTTCTCCTGATTATCCTAACATTTTCGGATGTTTGACCACTCTTTTAAGGTGTCTTAGACTGAAACCTTTGGAAAAACTTCCTTCACTATATGACTAGCTGAAAGAACAGTAGCGCAGTGATTTAAGAAGTTTGCATAATATAAGTAGGAGTTAACAAAGAACACCTGGATGTAGATATCTGTCTATTCTTTTCTCATTAGCAAATACAGTACTCTGATAGAGGAAAAACTGCTGCATAGCATCCTTGGGTCCCCAAAACACTCCTATAAACTATACTATCATATAAATCTATAATGTAAATATCTAATATAAATATATCTATTATATATATAAAATCTAAAATTACACTCTTTATCATATAGAAACAGAAACTGATTATGAGCAAAAATAACTTACTATTTGCCACTATGTTAACAGATTTTCACAAAGGGCAACTCAGCTCAAAGAAAGAACCTTTGGCTAGACAAGTGGGTTCTAGTTACTCCCTAAGCTACGCAAAGAGGATGCTATTCCAATTTCATCAAACTCTCAGGAGGAAAATATACCCTCCAAAATAAAGGAAGTTCAGTGATGTAATAAGTGGCTGAAGCTGGGACAGTTAAGCCACTGAATTCCCCTCCTTTAGAAGTCAAAAAGCCTGTTGTACAGTCTACCATTGAAAACTGAACTTTTGTTATCTATGTAATGCACTGTCCAAGGAAAGCCTTACGTAAAGAAGCATAAAAAAGGCAACCTTGAAAGTTATCTTAGCCTCTAAGATCACTAATATAATTTCAACAGAAGCAAAACAAACAATCAGACCTTGCTACCTTAAGCCAAAGTATGTAACCATTAAGAATAGCACAGTTTAAACCGATTTTCCCAATTTGGCATTTGCATCTTGCAGTCAAGAGGTTGAATCATCCCACCTCAGCATTACCCCATTTTAAGCTCTGTGTGTCAAGGAAGAGGCAGTACAAACACTGGGACATTACAAGTAGGTCACTAGCAAATCCATCAAGTATTTAAAACATGCATTTCCCAAGTCTGATTTAGAACTAAGGAATTACAAACACATTCAGGAATTCATGGCAAGACTTCAAGCATGACAGTTAGAGGACTTCATTCCTAACTAAACACAATTAAGAAAGTTTAGCCATCATCAAGCAAATCACTTCTGGTGCTACCAAATTTCTTAGTCTACTTAAAGAACAAAATTAAATAAATGCAAGAATTAGCATCACTTCTAATTATTATTGAGTCCTATTTACACATTTTAGATCCTGTTTATATCCAGGTTGAATCCAAGCCTGCTGCAGAAACCCTGTAATGTTACCTGCAGTAACTGAGGTCATTTGGGTGAGTACAGATGTAGAATAAAAAAGTCCTTAAAAATAAGATAGCTCTAAAAGACAGGCAGAAACTTGTATAAGGGTTAGATTGACTATTAACTACCCTTCAGGTGAACCCAAATTAAGATGTAATGACTGAAGAACTTGACAGAAATTAGCTAACAGTCAAACATTATAGTGATGACACCCCAAGCCACGGATTAAGAAAACAAACCTACCAAAGAAAACTTTAAGGCATTTTGTCTCGATCTGCCACTACCCAGAAGGCACTTTGTAATGGCCTGTTAATGTTTCAGTTATTTCTAGACTCAAGGCAAAAGAACTATATAAACATTTGAGACAAATTCTGCTACACAGAGTATATTTAGGAGTTGATCTAAGAACTTACCAAAGAGATAGGATGTGTTTTCAATTTTGTCCACGGTATCTGCAAGGCAAAAGATTATTCTAAAGCAAAATAAATATTAAAAATACAGTAAAATAAATACTTCGTTTAGCATCTGCTTTATGCATACACATTATATTTGCAACTCCTGAACTCAATTATATTACTTTCAAAATAATACATTTACCTTAAAATACTGTAAATTTATACACACACATAAATTTTAGCTGTTAAAAACAGAACTTCAAAATTTATTTATCACTGAGCAGAAAACAGAGGAAGAAAATAGAATCTGTATCTTTAATACTGACTTGTCATGCATGAGTAAAAGCAACACCATCTTCTACATTCTTTCCTTTAAAAGGAAAAAAACCCCACATTGGCACTGTTGGCCTGCAATTGGTATGCCAAAGACTAAAGAGAAATGCCCAAGTTTGACCAGATCACAACTGCTGTCAAAAAGAAGTCATAGCTTCACTTCTTACTCTTGTAAGAAGAGTAATCTAAGAGAAATGACATACATTGCTTCAATACCTAGCAGCCATTAGGACCAAAACCACAACTTCTAGAATTAGGCTGTTCCCACATTTCCCAGAGACCAGAATCCTTTAGAAAGATATTTTTGGAAATATGAAAGGAACAGGAGGGAAAGCAATATAAAGAGGGCAGCAAAGAGAAGAAGTAACACATTAAAAAATATATATATGATAATAATAAATAACTATAAGAGAATCATTACCATGAGCAAATACATGCTTTTATCTCTACCCCTATTTTAGAACATGCAGGAATAAATTCTACTCAGACAATAAATAAATAAATAAATAAATAAATTAAATAATCACTCCATATCTTCATTGTTTCCATACATATTCAATCATCACAGGACTTCGATACAAAAATTAGTAAGAAATTAGTGCTGGTAACTAATTTCTCAAAAATTTTACCAACCACTCAGCACAGTTTTCTCTGAATACAAAGCTGATTGAAATTTTACAGAGACAGAAGGGGAAAAAAAAACAAAAGATTTGGTTAATTACCATTCTGGCATAATAAAATACTTACCCTAATGGATGCTTTATTGCAAAAGACCTTGTTTATAGCAAGCCATGTTGGAAGATCCAGCATGTTCTGAAGTACCTCTTGATCCAGCTCTAAATTGGTCAGCTGACCTTCCCCCTTCAATGTGCTCAGGTTGATCTTGTCAGGTGACAGATTTTTGGTGAATCTAAAAATAAACATGCACCTTAAATAAATGCAGATAAAGCAATTAGAACTGTCCCGTACAGAGCTGACAATTTAACTTAAAGCAACAGTAGGGGTGGCAAGGAAATCATCTTAGGTGCAATTTCACCCTGAAAAGAAATGCTACCATTGAACTGCTTTGCCCCTCTAAAGTTTTGCATCTCATTAACCCCATCTGCAAATACATGATATATGAGGCATCTTCTAATTTTTCCATCACGCAGAATAACAAATCCTTGATTCAAAGTATTTAACTATTTATTTTAAACTCTATAAGGTAGAGGTGAATCTATTTCATTCTTCTTTAGTTTAAAAAAAAAAAAAAACAAACAAACAAACAAAAAAAAAAACTCTACAACTTATACTGTGGATGGACTTTTAGCAAAGAATGGCCACGTTCTCAAGTCAGCAAGTGCCTATGTGGAGTTCAACATGAATCGAGGATGAAGGCGGACGTGGGTAAGGAAGCAAAAGTAACGGTGCAAGCAAGGTAAGAAGAAACTGGAATGTGCTAAGATATAAAAAATAGTGAACTGTTAGCAAGTTTTAAAGGTTAAGTTCCCACACGCTTATTTGACCAATAGTATACTAGTTGCTGTGTGCTACAAGAATATGTAACCAATTATAATACAGCAAGCTATTGTATATGTAGCTGATTATAATACAGCGAGCTATTGTAAGCAGATGCAGACAACAGTATAAAAAGGATAGATGCTTTGTATTAAACGGCTTTTGTGTGATCACATTGATCTCTGAGTCCATTTCTACGGCATTATACTGTCATCCTTAGAGCAAGCAGGAGTGGCTAGAATTCACTCAGGAGTAAAAAAAACCTACTCCTTGTAAACAGTATATTTTTACATATATTTACAGTATTCATTAGATTTAACCACAGAATTTAATAATATAAGTTAGAAAAACACATATTTACACACATAACAGCATGGTGTATAGAAAATCTTGGTTGGAAACTTGCAGGTCAATCTGATATACAAGGGCTAAAAAATGTAACCATTTAAAAGAGTACGTATGCAATACATTTCATTATACTTAAAAGGTGTTGTGATTGGCTTGTTGTTGTGATCTGTGTGACTGTGTCAGACAGTTCACATCCTTGGGAAATAGCTAGCACAGCAAAAATCATGGGTACCCCAGCTGTAGCATTATATCTACCACAAGCTAAAGAAAAGGCTATACTTAACCACACTTGCATTCTGCCATGGAAAGTTGTTTCTGCCCATGAACTGGATCTAATTTTACAAGAATGGAGACAGCAACACCAATCTAGAGATAGTTCCAACATCCCTCAAACAGACAAAATATGAGCCATTCCTTCCCAACAAGGAGCAGGACAGGGAAAGCAATCTCAACAAGGTGCATAACTTCTCCCCTCCCCCCTTCTACGTATTTTTATTAATTCTTCTGAGAGTGTTGCTTTGAATTTGTTACCTTTTCTGCCGTCAGCAAAAGGAAAAATGCTCTGGGTGCTGCTTCATTCAGCATAGTCCAACATAAGAGGATTTCCACCTGTAGGACTAAACCCTTCATTTCAAAAGTCACAGAAAGAAACTCTTAACAGGTGAATTGTGAGAAGGCATTTCAGGTGTAGGCACCTCTAGCAACAGACCTCTTCCTTCCACTTCTACAGGTGGAATGTGACTGATGAGTGCATGCTGAAAAGGCTGTGGTGTTTGCCCAAAACCTATAGTATCTTCATAATATACAAACACCACATCTGCTTCGTCCATCTGCTTTGTCCAGAGCCAACTTTCCGTTGAGGATGCCAACCCTTCCATTTCTGTTCCAGTTTCCTGCTCCTTCTAAACTCAGTTGTTTCATAAAATATACTTTTGTTTGTCTGTTGGATATTTCAGCACTTTAGAACTATTTCATACTATTTAATATAACAGGATAACCTTTAGTTTTATACAGCAGCCTCTAACCTTAGAAATAAAAGATTAGAAGTTGGCCTATATGGGCAGCTAGGCCTACGAAACACAATGTGATCATCATACCCATTATTTAGAATTTACAAGAAATCAGATCTTCTTGCATAAAATTAAAAGAAGAGCCAAGTGACAAAAAGGACAGCATTCTGAATTTAGAACAGATAAATAAATAAACAGCAAGCCTTAAGGCAACCACAGCTCTCCAAATGGTATTGTTCTAGGATCCCATGGTACATCAAACTAGGACATGACCCACCAAGCCAGAGTACTTTGACTTTTCTTTCTGGTGTGCTTCACAGTTAATGAGAAACTCATGGCAAAGATGTGCCACAGACACACACACTCATGTTAGCATAATCATCACTGATAAAGCTGTTGCCCAGATAAAAAAACCAATTTAGTATTTTAGTATTCTTAACTTTTAATTTTATTATTAAATGTTAATATTATTCTAAATATTATGGTGTTGGAGATGTTTTCTAATATTTATTGCCAGACAAAATCTGAGGAGTCAGCATGGCTTTTAAGTTTGGCAAGCTATCTCTGTATCTAAAGAAGCACTGTACCTCTTGGCCAGTACTGTAACCTAGAATGCTTAACTGCTTGAACTATGACAACTATAATATCTATGATACAGTTTTATGTAAAGCAGAGAAGTACTTCCCATAAAGGTAGGGTAGATTCATGTAATTCTGCATATGTAATAATTAGAAATATTTGATTGTGTCATGATGCTTCATGATTAGAAACCTTTGGGGAAAACCATTTTAAAATTCTCTATGAGCTTTTCTTATAACTACTCAGAACTAACTGTCACCAACTTCATGATATGCACACATTCTTCTCTCCAACTTGGCACATGCAAACAGCTCTGCCCCAGCTTGCCAACTGATTTTCACCCTGGTATTCATTCCTCACAGAGAGTTAATTACTCCTGTAAAACTGGGTCAAACTGGGAGCAGAGGCCACAACATCCCATGAAATCCTGACTGATATTTCTTTCTTGAGGAACAGACCAAATATTAATACCCACTGCTCAGTACATGAAGTAAGTAAAGCAGAAAAGAGGAAAATGAAAGGGAACAGGAATGGAAATAAAGGACATGATTGAGTTCAAAGCTTTCTGTTTCACTGTTTTGCTATGCCAGTAAGACACCACTGTTACTGAGGCAATACATACTCAGTTTGCTAATACCACAAGATAATTCTTAGCAAAACCGTTTTCATGGGTTTAGTTTCAATTTCACAAGCTACCGTTCCTTTCTCAAAATATATGATTTCAGGTTTGAATTACTATATCCAACAGCATGAATTTCAACTCAGATTTAATATTCAATTTCATAAGGTAGACTAATACTATAAAATATTTTACACTTTAAGTGCCAGAATACAGAAAGTTGTGAATATCACAAGCAGCCTGACATATCTCCCTTGCATGTATAAATATACACATACACACACATATATATAAAACCACATGCACTAAATATTACCATGCAGTTAGACTTATGGTTCAAATTTAATTTACAGAGCACAGACGAAGAGTTTAGTGAAAAGCACAAAAGACTGCACAATAACAACACAGTAGTAGGAATATGTACAGTAATGAATTAAAATCATTGTATTTCTCAGGACCACAACAGTTCTTTTAGTGCCTTCAGCTCTTTTCTCTCTAAAACAACTAAAACACCTACACAGAAGACACATTCTTATTTTCCTTGCCCAGTTTTGTTTGTGATAATACAGGCTTGAAGCTCTGAATGGAACACTCCACCATGCTTGCAGAGAAGATGGCCAAGAAGTGACACTAGAAAGAAAAAAAAAAAACAGCAGAGAAGATGGGAGAAACACTTCTTTGAAAGCACAAGCTTACGGTTTGTCTAATGAAGGCCAAAGACCACGTGAAGCTTGGAGAAGCACACCACAAAGGTTTAGAGAGAATACCAGATGCTTTGTCAAGATCATCAACAGGAACTCCAACCTCTCAATTTAATAGAGAAATTAAGAAAGTCTGGATCCCATTTGGACATGGAATTCTCAGCTGTTTTGCACATCTAATGAACATACAGTCTTTTCCACCAGGCTCTACCATCTGCCTCCCCTGCTTTTTAAATAAAATTCCTGCAGGGATTTGGTCTTATATGTACATTCTAATCGTGACAGACTATTAAATCAGAATATGTGCCACATGTTTTGCTTATCGTCTTGTTATGAACTAGAACTCCTTAAAAAGATGTGCAGTTCAAAACAACCGGCTCTGAA
The DNA here is from genome assembly GCF_037157495.1 of Lathamus discolor. Classification (NCBI taxonomy): domain Eukaryota; kingdom Metazoa; phylum Chordata; class Aves; order Psittaciformes; family Psittacidae; genus Lathamus; species Lathamus discolor. The sequence goes on from NC_088884.1 coordinate 53,175,800, forward strand.
AAAGGGAAGCATGCCCTACCAAGGACTAGCACCTGTATCAATAATAAAAGAGTAGAAATGGAACAGAAAACTGTGGGTTTTTTCCTGTTAAGAGTTGGATTAACCATGTTAGTAGATTACTAAGGAACTCTATATGACTTCTGAAGCAAGAAAAAGTCTTTTTTCAACTGAGCTTCCAAGCAAGATACTGGCCTCCCATGACTAGGTAACAGACAGAGTGATGTCTACTATCGTTCTGCTCACCATACCACTTCAAAATTTAAGACTTCTTGCTTAAATAGAAGAGGAACAGAACTAACTCTTGTCAAATCTGCCACAGAAACAAAAGCATTGGGATCACCAGTATATGCACTGTTAAGGATGATTTCCTTTCATCCCGTGTAACACCACAAATCAAAGCTGACTTTCAGTAACTTGCCTGAACTTAAAAACAAGCAAACAAATAAACAAAATCCCTCCCACCTTTAAATAAAGAGGGAGGAAAAAAAAAAAAAAAGTCACAGCAAATAGTATGCTGTAGGCAACATAGCAATTTCCTCTCTTGTATTTTCTTTCCTGTAGCCAGAAGAAATACCAGTGTCTCAGAAACAAAACCACCCGCAAATACTGAGTTCAGGAGCACTACTATACTTTTCCCCATGGCAGCCTATCACAAGTCCAAAATAGCAAGATGCTTTGATCTACTTAGATGGCTGCAAGCCCTAGATGAGAATAAGACAGACTCCCTAGATTAAAAAACAAGTCTCAGCACAATGACATTCAGAAGAGTTCTTAGCAGCATTCTCCTCTTGATCCAGGTATGACAAAAAAAAAAAAAAAAAAAAAAAGGTGAGACAGACTATAGTCATACAAGATTAAAGATTCAAAGATTCAGCTGTCGTTACGTGAATGGCAGACAGATGAAAGACAAGACTTCATAGATGCAACAAATGATTGACCTGTATTCAAACAGTAAGGCACTAATGAAAATTCCGTATGAATGTAATAGACCAGGTGGGAGGGGAGGGGGGAAAATACAAACCCCAAGCTTCTGTAAAATGTGTCTATTTTAATCTTTCAGACCTGTGAAACAAGATTCAAATCAAGCAACTCACATCTTTTCTTAGTAATGCAACTGCTTCAACCAAAAGGCATCACAAAAGCTTCTACAAAAACAAAAAAAAACACAACCACTATACAGTAAAGGCTTAAGGTTAGATGACGAAATTGGTTAAAAGACTGCAAGAGCAACAATACCTAGTATGTCCAAAGGCATTGAATACATTTAGTGATGCCCTAGAAAAGAATCGGTGAAATAACAGAAATAACAGAAACCTGCGAGTGGTTCCTGGCTGTCCCAGGGATATTCTTATTTTAATGCAGTATATAAAAGTAGTATTTCACCCAGCAAGAAAACATTACCTATGACTTATGTAAGATTTGGAGTAAATGACTTTTAGCTCCACAGGCTGAGTTAAAATGTGTAAAAGCTGACAGGTAAGACTGAAGTCATGTTTATCTAGTGCACAGAAAACTGACCTTCTGAGGAACCCAAGACATCAACAAATGGCTCTGCAGCAACAGCTGACTCGATGACGCGAGGTACTGAACATCTGAAGACATAATTCATGGAAACTACTGGGTTCTAATTGAAAGATACATTTTTAGCACATAAAGCTCTAAGATAAGAGACAAATGATGAAAAACTGCCTGGAATACATGAAGGCTAAAGTACTTCTACACATAAAAAATGAATGGTAAGTAGCACTAAATATCACCACAAAATATGCTGGCATACCCTCATCTTGGACATTATATCCATTTCTGAAAATTTTAAAACTGACTTAGAGGGGATAAACAAAAGCATTAATGACAAAGTAAAGAGCATTGCACAAAAAGCTAATTGGATGCTTATTTCTCTTAACAAAAACACACTCAAAACTAAAAAGAAAACACATTAAAAGCCTGTAAAAGGAAACACTCATTGCAGAACATTTTAACGCCCATGAAAACATCAGGATAGAATACAGTACCAAAACCAAAAGCTTAAAACAATTTAAAAAGTATATCGTTATGCCTACAACATAGTAGGATTAACCAGACACATTCTGACACATAAATGCTTAAGTTCTTTCCTTAATAGTACATTACACTAAAAATAAGCAATTGTGAGAATAAATTTAAATATTTCTGACAAAAATACTCCCACAAACAATAGCACTCCTACAGCCTGCACCAGGAAGACAGCATCACCATAGCATTCTCAAATCTCACCACCACTGTTAGCAGCCAGTGGGTAACCAGTACGCAAGTCTATAGAGGACCTAACAGTCTGAGAGGCTATCCTCCAGCCTTTGTCCAAAACTATCCATATCAGCAATGCTGTGACCTGCGTGTATTCCCAAATACCATGCGGTTTCCTCCCAAGAAGCCCTAACAGTAGAGTAACCGCAAGGACTACCATTCCCTCATTCTGCAAGCTATAGGGAATCACAGGGAACTCCTAAATGGCAATACCAACTGAAGAACCTGTATCTGTCACCAGACTTTTCAAGTACACCCCTCACTACCTGTGATACCTGACTAGCACCTTCTCACACCCTTCGATTTGTACAGGAGAATACCACCCCTTTAGTCACAGATAATGTGGCCACTCCACATCGTCCTGGGTTCAGCAGTAGCAGTTATTTTTCTCCTTCTTAGTAGCTAGTGCAGTGCTATGTTTTGCTTTTTTGGCCTGTGAACAGTGCTGATAACACCGATGTTTTTAGTTGCTGCTCAGATGTTTGGTCTGGCCAAAGACTTTCTGAGCCTCATGCTCTGCCAGGGAGGAGGGGAGGCTGGGAAGAAGCAGAGACAGGACACCTGACCCAAACTAGCCAAAGAGGTATTCCATACCACAGCACGTCATGCCCAGGATGTAACGGGGAGTTACCCGGAAGGGCTAGAGGGACTGCAGGGTTGGACAAGATATCGGTCGGTGCTCGGCTGGGGGGAGTGGGGCAAGTTATCAGTCAGATGGTGCTGAGGTGTTGTATTCTTTCCTCTTGTTATTTCCTTTAGCACTATTATTATTGGTGGTAGCAGTAGTGATTTGTGTTATACCTTAGATACTAAACTGTTCTTATCTCAACCCGTGGGAGTTGCATTCTTTTCGATTCTCCTCTCCGTCCCTCAAGGAGCAGGGGGAGGGCAAGAAGGGGGGGAGTGAGTGAACGAGGTTTGTGGTTGGGTTTAAACCACAACACACATGAATGCCTGTGTGCTCTATTTAATCACACCTTGAACTTCTGTAGAATTGTCGGGTGCGTACTTGGTGGCTAGGTGACTGGATATCCAGCATGGAAAGGATCACAGAATCACAGAATCACAGAATCACAGAATCCCAAGGGTTGGAAGGGACCTAAAAAGATCATCTAGTCCAACCCCCCTGCAAGAGCAGGGTAACCTACAGTACATCACACAGGAACTTGTCCAGGCGGGCCTTGAATATCTCCAGTGTAGGAGACTCCACAACCCCCCTGGGCAACCTGTTCCAGTGCTCTGTCACTCTTACAGTAAAGAAGTTCTTCCTGATGTTAACGTGGAACTTCCTATGCTCCAGTTTACACCCATTGCCCCTTGTCCTGTCACTGGATATCACTGAAAAAAGCCTAGCTCCATCATCCTGACACCTACCCTTTACATATTTGTAAACATTGATGAGGTCACCCCTCAGTCTCCTCTTCTGCAAGCTAAAGAGACCCAGCTCCCTCAGCCTCTCCTCATAAGGGAGATGTTCCACTCCCTTAATCATCTTTGTGGCTCTGCGCTGGACTCCTTCAAGCAATTCCCTGTCCTTCTTGAATTGAGGGGCCCAGAACTGGACACAATATTCCAGATGCGGCCTCACCAAGGCTGAGTAGAGGGGGAGGAGAACCTCTCTTGACCTACTAACCACTCCCTTTCTAATGCACCCTAAGATGCCATTTGCCTTCTTGGCCACAAGAGCACATTGCTGGCTCATGGTCATCCTCCTATCCACCAGGACCCCCAGGTCCCTTTCCCCTTCACTACTTTCCAGCAGGTCAACCCCCAACCTGTACTGGTACATGGGGTTGTTCTTCCCCAGATGCAAGACTCTACACTTGCCCTTGTTAAATTTCATCAAGTTTCTCCCCGCCCAACTCTCCAGCCTGTCCAGGTCTCGCTGAATGGCAGCACAGTCCTCTGGTGTGTCAGCCACTCCTCCCAGTTTTGTGTCATCAGCAAACTTGCTGAGGGTGCACTCAGTTCCCTCATCCAGGTCATTGATGAAAATATTAAACAGCACCGGTCCCAGCACCGACCCCTGAGGAACTCCACTAGTCACAGACCTCCAGCTAGATTCTGCGCCACTGACCACAACTCTCTGCCTTCTTCCTTTCAACCAGTTCTCGATCCACCTCACTACTTGATCGTCAAGCCCACACTTCCTTAGCTTATCTATGAGGATGCTGTGGGAGACAGTATCAAATGCCTTACTGAAATCAAGAAAAACTACATCTACCGCTCTACCATCATCCCTCCACCTAGTCACTTCCTCATAGAAGGCTATAAGGTTGGTCATACATGACTTCCCCCTCATAAAACCATGTTGGCTGTTCTTAATGACCCCCTCATCCTTGATATGCCTAGTGATGGAGTCAAGAATAAGTTGTTCCATCACCTTTCCAGGGATGGAGGTAAGGCTGACCGGTCTATAATTACCCAGGTCCTCCTTCTTGCCCTTCTTATAGATTGGTGTGACCTTTGCCATCCGCCAATCCTCAGGCACCTCGCCCGTTTCCCACGACTTACCAAAGATGATGGAGAGTGGCCTAGCAATGACCTCCGCCAGCTCCCTCAGCACCCGTGGGTGCATTCCATCCGGACCCATCGATTTACAGATGTCCAGATTGCATAGCTGATCCCTAACCCAATCCTCATCTACCAAAGCAAACTCCTCCTTTGTCCTGACTCCTTCTGGGGCTATAGAAATCCAGGGCCCTCGGGGAGAGTCTGCAGGAGTAAAGACAGAGGCAAAGAAGGCATTCAGCACCTCTGCCTTCTTTATATCCTCTGTCTCCAGGGTACCCACTTCGTTCAGCAGTGGGCCTATATTGCCTCTTGTGTTAGTTTTATTTGCTATGTATTTGAAGAAGCCCTTTCTATTGTCTTTAACCCGACTAGCAAGATTGAGTTCCAAGGAGGCCTTAGCTGTCCTAATTGCCTCCCTACATCCTCTAACAACTGTCCTATATTCCTCCCAAGCGGCCAGCCCCTCCTTCCATAATCCATAGATTCTCCTTTTCCACTTGAGTTTGCCCAGCAGCTCCTTGTTTAACCACGCCGGTCTCCTAGATCCCTTACTTGACTTCCTACTTATTGGGACGCTCCGATCCTGAGCTTGGAAGAAGCGGTCCTTGAATGCTAACCAACTATCTTGAGCCCCTTTACCGCCTAGTACACTTTCCCATGAGACTTCCCTTAGCAGTTGACTGAAGAGGCCAAAGTTGGCCCTTCGGAAATCCAGAACTGTGGCTTTGCTAGGTATTCTATTCCTCCCACACAGGATCCTAAACTCCACCATCTCATGGTCACTGCAGCCAAGGCTGCCATTGACCGTCACCACTTCGACCAAACCCTCCTTGTTGGCGAGTACTAAATCTAGCAGCGCTGCTCCCCTAGTTGGTACGTCCACCATTTGCATTAAGAAATTATCATCAATGCACTCGAGGAACCTCCTAGACTGTGAATGACTGGCTGTGTGATCTACATGATTTGCTGCACAGCATCTTGAGGAGGCACTCAGGGGCCAACCCTCTGGAGCATGACAGGGCATTCCTGTTTGCACACCCTGCCTGGACCTACTGCTCTCAGATGGCCACAAGTTACACCATACTAGACAAGTCCAAAACTCCACCTACCACCCTACAGCTTCAGAAAGTGGGACTTTCCAGGCTCTATACAGGATTTGAACCACCTAACACTCATGAGACTCTTTGACTTACCAGGGTCTAAAGACAGATTCCTTTCCAGACAAACCATGAATTAGGACCCTGACCCAATAACCAGCTCATGCTTGTATAACACATCTTGTGAAGTGTAAGAACATCCCCCTTCTCATTCCTGCCCTAGGAGGTGAAGCACTGAGTAGCACATCTGCTCTGCTGATACTTTACAAATAAGTGCTTCCATTTCATCACGACAAGGGAGGACTTCAGCATGGTCTTCTACTCCAGCTGAGTTCCCATGTATTCACCCTAAGGCCCATTCCATACCTTCTCAAATACTGACATCCCCACCAATGTTCTTGACAGTATATAAAGCTACAGTTAATTCTGTAATAATACATGCAGGAGATTATTTTCTATTTGGAAAAACTAGTGGTTGCTCTCTGTGAACAGGAAGAACTGAAACAGCTGCTGTCACCAATGACTTATCTAATTATGTGTCATGCAGCAGATCTGCTCAGACATTTATGCACATGCTGAGCACTGTGCATAAATTAGGAGCTTACAAGATGATCATAATTCATGCAGTGTAAGTAAAATATTGCTCAAGCAAGACCAATATTAGCTTTTCTGTTCTGTGAGTCTTCTTACATATTACACAAGCATAGAAATGGTCAATATTATCAAACTACAAAAACTTGTTTCAAACATGACAATGCCGCACAACAGACCTTAGAGCATATGCTGAGCATAAGATAACACAAAATCCTTAATATACTAAACCATGCATGGGAAGGTAATGCACCTTCCACACTGTAGACAGCAAAAATAACACCTCACATTGTAAGAATTTGTTTATTCTTGATGACTAATAAATTCCACTCAAAATACGACGTTCTGTATCCAATGTAAAGAAAAGCCACTTGATGCAAAATAATTTTCTAAATTTAAAATTGAGAAATAATGGTGCAGTGTAAAAGCATAACAACATCTGCCTCTTGAAAACTGCATCATTTATTAATGTGACATTAGCAGACATCTTTTTAATGCTAACTGATCAGATGCCACAACAAAATATTTTAATAAGACTAACTACAAGGACAATTACAAATTCAGCAGCTGAATATAAGAATATGAACTGGGTAAAAAGATGACCGATCCTTCAAGTATCAATACAGAGCTAATAAATATCAAGTTAAGAAAAGGAATTAAGTAGGTGTAAATTATAAAAAACAGAATTCAAATAACCTAAAGATATTGAGAAGATGATTACATTTAGAAAATAAAACATAAAGGTATGTTTATAGTATTTACATTTATAATGGGACTGCTGATTTACTTCACAAACCAGTTTAGCAAATTCAGTTTAGGACTTAAATAATAATAAAAAACCCACACAGGTGCATAGCAAAGAATTATTTTTTGCAGCGTTTAAGTTACAAAAAAAAAAAAAAAATCCAAGCAAACCAGGGGAGAAAACCAAGTAACATTTTATAGATCTCATTTCACTCCCAAATTTATTTAAATGCATACCACCTCTTACATGTAATCTACAAACGTTGGAGAGGGGAAGTTACCTGAGGACAAGGTATTCAGACAAAAGGCCCCTATTCCTGGTGAAAGCAAGTGGTCAGTTGCCACGGCTTCCGAGAAGCTTCTGGTACTCATTTTGGTAGTAAGGATATTCACAGCAAACCAATCTCCACCAGAGCCAGCTGGGATCGCTGCAGGGAATGGGACACAGGGGACACACAAGGGATCAAGTTCAAAGGGAAAAAGGAGTGATATAATAATGTAAGAGAGTTTTAGCTAAAGGTAACTGCAGTACAACAGTTTGTTACATGTCATGACATTGTAGAACTGAAAAAGAAACAGACTTGTGTAAAATGCTAGATTCCCATGAGAATATCCCTTGCTGACACAATACTGCAGCCATGGTTAAGCGAGCATCTTATGGAGAAAATTCTAATCACGCAGAAAAAGCCTATATAATGTAGTCAAGTGGTTTCAGAGATACTCAGTAAGTATATTTGAAATGTGAGAAGGAAGATAGCCTGGAGATAAAGCATAAATATGTTTTTATTTCATTTGGAAGTAGGAGATGACTTTTCAGTTTCGTTTTGCCTTGCCCAAGGTTTCCTCAAGCCCACATGGATTTCCATCCATGGAAGCATTCAAGGCTGGGTTGGAAGGGGCTTTGAGCACCCTGGTCTAGTGGAAGGTGTCCCTGCCTGTGGCAGGCAGGTTGGAACCAGATGATCTCTAAGGTCCCTTCCAACCCAAACCTTTCTATGATCCTATATGATTCTATTATTTGCTCCTATTAAAGGTGTCTCAACTTCATCTATTCAAATTCACATTAAAGAAACATAACTCTACAGGCATAAGAGAACAGGACTTCTTGGATTTGTTTTTGTATTTCGGGCAGTGCTAAAAAGACCTACACACACTTGACGTTCTGATTTTGAAGGCTATGAAATTTTAACACATTAAAGCTTCTCAAAAATTAGAACTTAGAATCTTTAATTTGGGAAAATGTGCTAACCTAAAAATTATTTTTTTTCATTAACTGTCTTCACTTTGAAAAGATGCTTTAGCCAAAATATAATTAATTCCTTTTGGCTACAGGAAAACACAAGCATTTGGGCAGTGCCCTTGGTGGGCAGTATGCTGGGGTATCTGAGCAGCATTTAAAAGATGTATCACTAAAACAAATTTCAGATACCTTGTTACAAATTATTATTTTTTTCATGTCTCCAGATCCCCAGCAATGGGAGCAACTACAACATAAGAATTGTTCCAGAAGTATGCAGCCCAAGTAACTTCCAGATGCCCGGGAAGTTGATCCCAAGGTTACTTCCTTGGGAGTCAGACAACAGAAGAAGCCAACTTCTCTGAGAAAAATAGAAGCTCTGTCATTCTTAAGCTATATGGTAAGCTGCATGGCAGAGCTGCCACAAAATATGTGCTGGGGGCATTTTTCACACAGGAAGGCTTGTATATCCATGCAGCAGAGCCTGGAAGTACTGAAAGGCACAGCCCAAATTGAAGCTCTTTTCTTACTTTCCTCTCCTGTTTCTTTTCATGAAGAGAGGGGACAACGAAGAGATCTGAACCCCGATTCACCTGGTTTGTGGAACCAGCTCCACAAAGGTGTACAGAATGACTCCTGCAGGAGCTACCGCATGGTGAAACCTGGGTTCCCCCAGCCAAAACCTTAGTAAGTTCCGTAATGACTTATTAGCAATTATTCTTGTGATTTGCAAAATTCTGATTTTCACCATAAATTATCTAAACTCCTTTGGTCAATCTGCTTGTAGAAGTAAGGAAAAGGGGAAAAAAAAAAAAAAAAAAGCAAAACCAAACCAAAGGTACACTTTAACAGGCACCGCTCACTCTCGGAAGTTTAGTACCTACTCTTATACTGCTCCGTATATTTTACACCATTCTCTGTATTTAAGAAAACAACCACAACAAAAAAGACCACAAAACATGAAGGCTTCAGCAACAGAAATAACTAATTTCAAAACATGTAACTGTAGGCTTTGTTTTTATTCTTACATACTCCATAATAATTTGAAAATAAGATACAATTTTATTACTCACAGGCTTTACTCAAATACCCTTTCTTCCTAAGAATGCTATACACCAGCATATCAGGTACTTGAACACAAAGTAATCTTCAAAATTATTTTTATTCTGAAACTTATTTCCCAGCAAAACTACTCTGAGAAATGTTTACTATACAAGTAAAATGCTGCTAATTTCTGTTGACACTGCAAATGCATTAATTTTTATTTTGTATAGATAAGAGTCATCTGACTTCAGCAAAGCTTCAGTAGAACTTTAATTGTACAAATAAAAAGTCTGCAGAATCAGCATCCAGATTTATAATACCTTTGCAAAAATAATGTAATACAAACTGAAAACGAGAAATTAAATTCAGTGCATTTATTTTATTAACCCAAATGCTACTGAAAGCTTAAGACATCTTTGAGATGTAACATAAGATTTAATATTAAAACTTAATAAATGTAATGAATGATTAAGAATTCTACCAGTAAATAAATTATTGCTCATTTATCTCCAAAATACATTTATAATTTCATAAAGCACCACAGCAATTTCAGTTTGGCCTTTTGGAAGATGTGCTGTTACAGAAGCTTAAAATGCAATACAATGCATGAAGCTACCAAAAAAAAAAAAAAAAAAAAGAAGTTTTTACTGTTGTTGGAAAAAAAAGCACTTATTGTTTTCCTTAAGCTCATCATAGCATTACCAACACATGCCCACAGACAAAACTGTTGGCATGAATTCTCCACTGAAATACAAAAAGTACTGAGTGACGAACAGAAGGGAATTTCAGAAATACAGGATTATAACGAAACTTTAAGTTGCTTTCTCCTCCTTCTCTTCTGCTGTCTCAAGCAGTTCTGCTTTACTACCTGTCCTTTTTCAAAGTCATTCTTTCACTAGGAGCAGCATCTAAAGATACATATTAGGTGAACACGTTCCACAAGCATCCAGATTCTTCACAGATTCATTCAGAACAACACAGATTGTTAAGTCTACATTGTGTTTTGCAACTTTCCCACATACTACACAAGCCAACAAAGTCAGTCACATTGAATACACTCTGTGAAAATCTTAAGTACAAGCAAAGAGAGAACCTGGTTTACGCTTATTCTAAGAAAAGTACACACTTTGTGCTCTTTGGCTGTCACAAAATTAAAGTGACATAGAAATGGAATGTACAAAACTGAAAATAAGCTAAATAATCTACTTCTTTTGCTACCAGCAGAAGTTTCAAAGCTCATCCAAATAATTTTAAGCATTCAGCTAGAGGAAGGAACAAGCCCATTCTGGTCAAATAAAGGTGTTATGCTGGTAAATTGCTAAAAGGAGTCACCTCAGGTCTCTTGAGACAGCAGTATCCCTCACCAAGCAGGCATGACTTACTGATGTAAAAGCAAGGTGATATGAAGGTCAAATATTTAGGTAGGACATGTGTCAGTGGAGTTGTGCCAGATGATGTAGGATAGCACTATTTACAGCAGAATCAGCTGATTCCTGACAGTCATGCCATTAGTACGTTATTCTCTGTAAAACTAATTTTCATATGTGTTTTAGAATGATTTCCAACTATGAGGTGAAAAAAGTTGTCACAATAGAAGAAAATTGCAGTACATTTTGAAATCTTACTATTTTCACATCTATTGCTTCAGGTGACCAAAAGAAAAGAAGGTCTAAGTTCATGCAGAACACTAACTAATGACACAAACTGAAAACAATTTGGGTTTCTGCCATATCAAGCACTGTAAATCTTCTTACTGTTTTCTTTGTGAAAATAGCAAGATTCAAAGCAAGTAAATTTAAAGGCTGAAATATGTAAAAATGAAATATGCATGAAAACATCGGTAAATTTAAGAGATAGCATCTAATTGAGATGAAGAATGTCATAGTCAATGGAGCTACTTATTATAGAAGCGAAGTCTGTAAACTTTCTTTCATGCTTCTTAGATATATTTTGAGAAACAAAACTGTTTTTCACAGAGAGGCATGGCTACTGCAGATTCTTACAAAGAAGACTCAACACTACACATTAACTAGAAAGTGAATTTCAATGATGCTAAAAGCCAAAACCACCCAACCTCTGTCAATACCCACCCTACGGTGGATTATCCCCTTATAATCACAGACAGCATACAGGAACACTATCGTGAACTTGCAGAGTGCAATGTAGAGTTCTGGAAATTTTTAACACTATGGTTTCATACAGTTGTCTACAAAGTCTAACAGGAAAAACAAGTAATGCTGAAGGCTATGTACTTCTATCATAGCAGAGCCGCGCACAGAAAAGAATAAGACTAAGAAAAATAAGAATAATAAGAACAATAAGAAGCACTGTTCAAGAAGAAATCTCTCACCTATGAAAACATGTAACCACATATATGAAGATTCAACATGAGTTTCAGTTCACTGGGGAAGACCTTGACGCTAAATGATCCCAACACTACACATAAGACTCCTCAGTAGAGTATCTCATTCCTACCTTCGTACAAGATAAATGCCCCTACCTAGACAGACACTTGTTCCATTTTAGGGCACATAGATTATGAAATAAAGACACTCAACCAAACAGATTCACAAAAACAACTCTCCTCACACAATACGGAGCTGACAAAAATTCAAGCCTCCAAATGACAAACTCATGTCTTCCGCTTCACAGGTATCATTGAGTTTCATATTCTACACCAAGCACCACATAATCTGAAGAACAATAAAAAAATTTTGGTTCTCCGCTTCCCTCCTTCTCACCACAGCCTTGCAGAAGAGCACTGCATCTTGAACACAGAGGTCATAGCTTGTATTTTATAAGTTTTTAAAAAACTGTGAGAAAGCTAAACATTCATACCAGATCCTGACATGGGATACAGGTTTCTTACAAACTGAGTAAATAAACTCTACTACCTTCACAGTTCTTGAGACGCAATATAGAGAAAAACCATTTGTAAAGGTAAAAGGGCATTTAGATAACAGAATTGCTCCAAAGTTCAGTTTGGGTCTTCTTATTCTCAGACCTTAAAGACTCATACCTATGTAAAAATTTTCCCTAGCTAACAAATGCAGAATGGTAAGGCTCCTTCCCAACATCAGTGTCCATATCAGTTCATCTAAAAGCATCGCAAACTGCTAAATGTGAACTACACTGCTGAATGACACAATACTTTCAAATTTGCATATACAGTATCTAGACAGTAAGAAAGCTGAAAATTGCTAACACGAGTGACAGATATTTCAGCAACCTTCGTAAATCGATGATTATTTGGAGGAGCAAGGTAAGATGATCTCCAGAAATCACTTCCAACCAACCTCAACCATTCTAATATTCTGTGATTTGTAGCAGAAAAATACATACTTCCCTGTAACTGAAGGTACAGCCTTGCATCTTCTATTTGCTCTGTGAAGTACATATTAGATTTGGCTTTGCTCAAACACAAAGAGAAATACAATAGCTAAAAACGAAAGGAAATTTAGATAAAAGAATGGAAAGACTTGTCCTGCTATTATATATGGACTTCCAGTACATTTTAATCCTGCCGCTAATACCTGCTTTGTTGAAGATAGCAAACAAGCATTAGTTTAGAGGAGCTAGGAAAACTGCAGAACAGGCACCAATATAGTTGTAGAGTAGAAAGTGAAAGAGTCCTTTGGTATTAAGGGAAATTCCTTACGTACCTGGCTCCACACTAAAATGAAAGAGTATGCAAAGCCTACCTTCATTATGTTCTTAAAACACATATTAAAGAAAATTCTGAAAAATAGAACATTATTATCATATCTGTTGAAAAATCAAGTTCCTAAAATTTAAAAAGCCAAAAGATTTACAGGCGCTCGTGTCATTTGAATTCTGTTTTCTTGCGTAACCAACTTCTGCAACCTCTGAAGCACCAGTTCTGCAGGAAGAAAAGATATTATCTAATCACATGATTAACAACACCCATAATAATGGGCTTAATAATAAAACTGTGTATATTTTATACAGCAAACACACTCAACGTCAGCATAGTGTGGATCATGAGCCTCAACTTCAAACTGCACGCCTCAGATTGTGAGACATATCCCATGCCACTTTTTAAAAATGATTAAACTTGTCACAATCATTTGATGTAGTCCAGTTGAATAATCATTATCACATCACACAAGAAAGCAAACACAAATCTGCCAACATTAAAAAGTACTTAATTTTAATCTATTCAGCTGTTTTAAAAACTCGACAAAAACCAGCTCACATTATCATGCCTAGTTCACAGGCACACTGTAGACTCTAACCTGTAGCACAGTGACTAGAGACCACATCTTTTCCATACAGCTTGCTCAGCAGTGCTATAGGACTTGCGCTGTACCAGTTAAGTCCAGTGATTCCAAACACATTTCTGATTAGAAAACTGACTCAAGGCTGATGACATCTTTGTGTTGCATTTCCATTCCCACAGTGCTCAGCTATTCTCATGGGAAGACAAGATTTCTTCACCAGCATTCCCAGCTACAAACCTCATGAGTAGGGTGCAGAAGAAACATTCTACTACTGCTTCATATGGCATCTTTAGCGTGTAGATATCGAAGGATTAGGAATGACAGTTTTATTTTCCCTGTGCATCATCCACAGATTAGTCAAATAATTTGTCATTTCATTTAGGGTTTTTTTCCTCTCTTTATTAGAACTGATGAAAATAAACACCTTTCAGAAATATAACACATAAACAGATTAATACCTTTTTAAAAAGGCAAATCAGGAACCAGTATTTCAGGTTGTATTTTTATATAAAAGTAAGCTCTGAAGAATAACAGCACTATGGTATCACGACAGATCAAGTACTTAATGGGGTTTTTTGTCTCTCTTTAGAAAATGGGAGAAATGTAATGTGCTTTGTAAAAATTATATCAGTCAGACTGTACTTTCTCCAGCTTTTCTTTCAAGCACACGACACAGACAGCTACAAAAACATTTGTATGTGTTGGGGGTGTTGCTTGGTTTTTTGTTTGTTTTAACCCACGAGGCACGTTAGTTATGACTGCAGTCACCCAGAAAACGTGGACGTTATTTCGTCCGAGCACCGGAACGCATCCTTTTGTTCCAGGGCCTCACCTGAGCCTGCAGGAGCTCAGCCGTGGCGCGCAGACCTGAGAGGGCACACGCCGAGCTCCCGCACCCCAAGGGAACGCGAACGGATTGTGTAAACCCCACCGCCACTGAATTACGGCGGCGTTTGGGTTCTCCCCTTCCTTTTCCGCGCTGCCTCGCACAACTCCTCGCCGCCATGAGCTGATCGGAGAGGCAAGCGGCGGGCCATCAGCAGGCCCCACCGAGGGGCTGAACTGCAGGCGCTTCCCGGGACCCCCGAGCCCGCTGCCGCGGCTGCACCCGCCCGGCTCGGCTCGCTCGACGCCGTGCGGCGGGCTGCGGGGGCGGCACCGTCTGCCGGGCGAGAAGGAGACCGGAGCCCGGCTGTGACTCACTCGGTGACTCCGTTCTGCGCCGGGCAGGCCGAGCCCCCTCCTCGCCTCAGGCTGACACCGCCAGACCGCCCCGCCGCTACCAAGTCACCCCGAGGAGGCGGCTCCAGCTCCACCCTCCGCTGGCTGAAGGAAGCCCGGTACCCCCGCCCCGCGCCAGGCCCCGTGGACCGTGGGACCGGGAGCTGCCACAGCCTGCCAACCCCTCCTTCATCCCCCACAACCCCCAGCCCACCCGGGGCACGGCGCCCCACTGACCTGGAGAGATGCTTCAGGATCTGCTTCTTGATAATCCCCGCCATGGTGTCTGGCGGCCCACGCCCCTCACGACAACCAGCCGGGACCGGGGACGCGCCTCATCCCTCCGCCTCCCCCTGCCCGAGGCAGGGAGACCGCCGGGAGCGGAGCGGCTGTCTCCGCTTTCCCTCACTCAGCTCCCGCCGCCATCTTGACTGCAGCATCACCTAGTGACGGGGGGCGGTACCGGGGAGGGCCGGAGCCGCAGCCACCACCCCATACAGGCGGGAGGGAGGCGGGGTAGGGCTTTCACACCCTCCCGCTTGCTAATGGACCCCCCTGCGGGCAGCTGATCCCCTCGGTGCCGTCAGCCCCTGCTCCGCCCCGGTGGCGCTGCCCGCCCTTTCTCTGCTGTCCTTCGCTAGCGTCTCCCCGCGTCCCCGCCTGTGGAGCGTGTCCCACGCGGGCTGGTTGTTGTTTTTGTTGAAAATCTGTTAAAGTGCCACTAAAAGGCAGTGTAGCAACAAGAACGGTAACAAAAAATGTGGTTCTTGTATGCAGCGAGAGTTCCTTCTGATAAAACGCGTAGTTACCTACGTGCAGTACTACTTGGCATTAGGAGCTGCAGGTCATGCTCTTCCCCGGTGATCCGCAGAGCTCACTCACAGAAACAATGTGTAAAGTTACTTCAATTTTTACAGATAAGCACCATTACTCCAGCTATGTTGTAATAAATTCACCTCATTAGCCAAGTGAGACATTTACCCTTTTTATACCACTGTTTCATAAGCAATATTAATTTCCAGCCAGAAAAAGTAATCCTCAAAGATGTTAACAGCTGGGATCCCCAAAATTATTCCCAAGGGATACTCCAAGCAAGCAAATAACCCCAGAAGCAACAAATTCAACATCTGTTCTTGCAGAGGAAGGTGAAAGAGTTGTTCAGGCAGCAAGCCCTGCCCAAACAGCCACATGCCTGATCTTGGCAGAGCTGAAAGCCAGGACAGCTACTGTTCCTACAGCACCACAAAAAAGGAACAAGGTCGGATAAAAAAAGAAGAAAAGCTTACTGACGGACTTATAATGATATAACAATAAATTCATGTGTATATACACATATATATTTTTCCCTTAACTCAAGTTATTCAGCAATTACTCAAACCCACAAGCTTGTGAAATCAGGTGCTTACATTCCACTGGGTATCTGTGGCAAGTATAAAGCCAAGAAGTTATTTTAATTTTGAGATAACATCTCATGCTGTAGCAGCATTTTCAAGTCACTTAAAAAGCAAATGTTTGGTATTAGTTTTGTTCATCAAGTAACCCTCTTCTTTAGGGGTCCCTCATTCAGAAAAGGTATCCTGGAGAATTTCAGTGGTGGGTAATCAAGTATCCTAAAAGCAGTATTAACTGGAAAAGAAGAAGAAGAAAAAAACACAATTGTAAACCTAACAAGCTTTTCAGATGTGTCCTCTTTCTAAAGGATGGCTTGCTGCCTCTATAATATAGGCTAGAGCTGCAGAGGAAGTACATCAGATATTATTTTGTGCTTCTCGTGTACATAACAGATTAATAATTTACATGCAATGAAACAAACCCCCAAGGACCCTTAAGCCAGAAATATGAGACAGTAACAGAGAAAAAAAAAATAAAATAGGTCAGGAGATGAACGTTTTTGACTGATTTTTTCCAGGCATTTAGAAATCAGTCAGTTGTGTAATACTGACCTCATTATACTCTTTAAAGAGATCTAAAAAGTGGGAATGAGCTGTGTATGAAGCTAACATTTTTATTCCTGTTTTAAGTACAATTTTTCTCAACGAGGAAAAAAAATAAAAATCTACCAGTGTCTTGGAGAAACTATTCAGTATCATTACAAATCAGCTTCTCGTCAAAGAAAATACATGGGGCAAGGAAAGCAGGACCCATGCTGTGTGGTCCCCTTCAAGTGTCCTGCAAGTGTAGGTCTGACAGAAAAAGGAAAGTCCAGAGGCTCTTCACTGACCTCAGAACTGGAAACCAGAAATATGCCTGTCTGGCAGGGCTGATCTGAATCATGGCCTCATGTTCTCTCCCACCTCCTGGAGCACACTGAATAGAAGAATGGGGGGAAATGCACAGATTAGAAGGGATTAGAAGGGCCTGTCATAAAAAGCCACCCCAGACTATGTTTATTAAGACTTTGGGCTGATTCCCCAAATCACAGTTGCATGTTTCTCAGCAAGTGAATTTCTGCTATCATGTTCATGATAATTAGACTACCACTATGTGAAGGCAGTGTTTGATACAAAGTCCCAGAGACTAACATCTGCTTTGAAGAGAGGAAGGTGATAATTTATAAAGAACCTGTGAGACTGTCATCAGCTGTTACCTTAATATGATAAATTTGATGACTACTTTGCAATTATAAACATTGCTATGTAGGATTCCTTCATCTAGCAACCAAAGCTCTGTGCTCTTGATTTACCAAAATGACTCCTCACCCAGTGAGGAGAGAAACTATGTCACAGAAGAAGAAAAGGGATGGATGTAGTGGCAGATCACAACACAGAATCATAGAATAGTTAGAATTGGAAAGGACCTCAAGATCATCCAGTTCCAACCTCCCTGCCATGGGCAGGGACACCCCACACTAAACCATCCCACCCAAGGCTCTGTCCAACCTGGCCTTGATCACTACCAGAGATTCATTCATTCATTCATTCACAACTTCACTGGGCAGCCCATTCCAGTGCCTCACCACCCTCACAGTAAAGAACTTCCTCCTTATATCCAAACTAAACTTACCCTGTTTAAGTTTTAACCCATTATCCCTTGTCTTATCACTACAGTCCCTAATGAAGAGTCCCTCCCCAGCATCCCTATAGGCCCCCTTAAGATACTGGAAGGCTGCTATGAGGTCCCCACGCAGCCTTCTCTTCTCCAGGCTGAACAGCCCCAACTTTCTCAGCCTGTCTTCATATAGGAGGTGCTCCAGTCCCCTGATCACCCTCATGGCCCTCCTCTGGACTTGTTCCAACAGTTCCATGTCCTTTTTATGTTGAGGACACCAGAACTGCACACAATACTCCAGGTGAGGTCTCACAAGAGCAGAGGGGCAGGATCACCTCCTTCAACCTGTTGGTCATGCTCCTTTTGATGCAGCCCAGGATATGGTTGGCTTTCTGGGCTGCGAGTGCACACTGAAGCCAGCTCATGTTCATTTTCTCATCGACCAGCACCCCCAAGTCCTTCTCTGCAGGGCTGCTCTGAATCTCTTCTCTGCCCAATATGTAGCTGTGCCTGGGATTACTCCGCCCAGGTGTAGGACCTTGCACTTGGCATGGTTAAACTTCATGAGATTGGCATCAGCCCACCTTACAAGTGTGTCAAGGTCCCTCTGGATGGCATCCCTTCCCTCCAGCGTATCAACTGAGCCACACAGCTTGGTGTCATAGGCAGAGGGCGCTCTCAATCTGTCTGTGTCACCGACAAAGATGTTGAACAAGACCGGTCCCAGCACTGATCCCTGAGGGACACCACTCATTACTTGTCTCCAGCTGGAGCCATTGATCACAACTCTTTGCATGCTGCCATCCAGCCAGTTCTTTATCCACCGAGTGGTCCACCTATCAAATTGATGTTTCTCCAATTTAGAGACAAAGATATCATGTGGGACAGTGTCAAACACTTTGCACAAGTCCAGGTAGATGACATCAACTGCTCTACCCCTGTCCATCAGTTCTGTAGCCCCATCATAGAAGGCCACCAAATTGGTCAGGCATGTATCGTCATGGGTCGTTCTGATCTGGATCCTTCTGATCTGGATCCTGCTGACCTGGACCCCAACCCACCAATTTTCCATGCTGGCAGTTGCCGTGGACCTGCCTGTGATCCCTGCACAATGTCTGGCTTTTTTCATCCCACCAGACCTGATCCTGACCCTGACTTGAGGACTGACTTATGTGCTTGACTTCAGATCTGCTTCATCATGACACACCTGCCTGATGACCTGGGCTCTGGGCTGCCCTTTCCATCCCTGACTGCCTTGCTCCCTGGCTGGAGGTGGTGGGTTAGGCTCTGGCTGGCCACAGCATCCCCCCTCAGCTCTTCGCTTCCCTCCCTTATGAAGCAGCTGGCACGAAGAAAGAACCTCACTTCTGAGAGTATCCAGGATACTAAAAGGATCTCAAGAATAATTTTGGTTTGTATTTAGCACATGTAATTTCTAGGGCCTATTTGTGAACACTTTCAATTCGATAGAAGACCCAAGAACCCAAGGATGTACAGAGTTTCACATCAGGCATTCATGTCATCCATCAACCTGCCCTCCACCATCACCTAAACGAGGAAATGTGCATGGGGTTCAGGTGATGAATGCTAAGCCCAGGGTAACATGCCCCTGTGTCAGGGTCAAAGAATGCAGTAACTTCTTTCTCAAGGGTAACTTTCTTTGGATGCTCTAGACAGCCTGCAAATTCTGTCACTGGCACCATTCAACCATCCTGAAGCTGCACGTTCCCACAGAGCAGAGCAAATAAGCATCTGTGTGCTTTGTATAGCATGTGCAGATGGAGTTAGACTTTTTATGTGGTCATGTGGATTCCTTAACTGTAAAAACTGTAATGGAGTTGAGAGGGAAAAAAAGGCAAATAACAAGAGCCCAAGTGACTTCATGAAACATGAAGGTCACAGAGTAACAAAAAATACTGTTTTTCCCATTAAATAAAGCAGTAGGAAATGTGGAAAAAGAACAGATAAAATGTGACCTAAGAAGTTCTGATTTAGTTTCAGTGAGTGCTTTGTTTCATACTTAATGAGACAACCAGCATGGTTCTATGCAGATAATGCAAAAGATACAGCAAATGCACAAGATTCACATAATCTGACAGACCACTGCTCAAAGTTAAAGAGCCTCACTAAGTATCAATTTTAAGCTCTTGTAAGGGGCAATGTATGAGGTTTGCTACCACCTGGACCTTTGAAAGTTCTGTTCATGTTTCCTTGCTACATTACTGACTTTGTGACACACTGTCAACAGCAACAGAAAGTACTATCAGAAGTGTTATTGCAGTATAGGAGTATGTAAACAAACTCACTAAATACCTGAGTTGCCCTCAGTGAGCAATGACAGTAAATATACCAACTGTAGTTCCCAGAGATTTTAAATATTTATGTAAATCAACCACTACACATAAATCTAAGTGAATGGTTAGAAGCCTGGTGCTTGTCCCTTAAAAAGAGAAAAAAAACTAACCAAAGCATCTCTGAATTAAATTATATCAGATGAAGTCTCATAGAGCTGGAGCAAGTATCTGCAAGAGAAAAAGTAATCAAATTCTGGCTTTCTTCTTTATTTTTACAGGGGAAAAGTTAGCAATAGCTACAATGATTCCTTATGTCTAAATTTTTCTTCTAAGTACTATTATTAATAAAATGACAAAGTAAAAATTATGTGATTTCGGAACAGTATTTTATATTTCTCCATAACACTGTAAATACCTAGAACATTTATCACAATTCTGTGGTTTGTGTACTTTGGGTTTTAATTACAGAACCAAAATTGTCTATTACTATACCTGTCAGTGGGTAAAGAAGGCGAACAACCAACACTTTACAGTGTTCTTTAAAACAATCCATAAACTCCTGCACTGGAAAAACTGTTTTATTAATTCCTGTGACCTCTCCCTAAAGAACCAGAGAATGCATCAGCTACAGTGGGGATTAAGGAGGCTCCCCTTAAGACACTGACAAGCACATAAAGAGGATTGGTCGCAAAGCAGATTGCCACGCGTTCTAGTGAACATCCTGGCTCATAGGAAGACATTTGGTACTTGCTAGGGTTAAAGAGTCATCATACAGAGTTGCAGTTATTTTTAAGTTCCGGGATTTCCCAGAAAGCAAATTACATACAGACACAATTACATACTGTAATGCACTTTATGTTTTATTGGATAACAACAAAGATACTAGTAATGATAATTTAAAACATATAATCATAAATCATAGAATGATTTCTTCCTGGCGCAGGCTCAGTGGGGACCTCATCACAGTATTCCGGTAGAGTGCCTGCAATGATGATGGAGGCTCTCTCCTCACAAGAAGACAAGGGGCTAGAGGCACAAGTTGCACCAGGAGAGGTTTCATTTTGATGTAAGAAACTTTTTATAGTAAGACCAACCAATCACTAAAACAACCTTCCCAGGAAAGTGGTGAAGCCCCCATCACAGTTTTTCATGACAGGTTGCTACATCATCTCACTTGGGCTCCCCTTCCCATGGAAAGCTGGACCAGATGTTCTGAGGTCCCTCCCAGCTCGGGCTGTTCTGTGGTTGTGTAAGTGTGTATGGTATTTGACACAGACTCCAGAATAACAAAACCTTCTCAGCGACAGCGAATACCAGTAGCACAAGGGTTTATGCTAGTTATAATTAATTACAGCAAGGTTAGAACAACAGTAAAACGACGATGATGGAATTTTTAAGATCCTTCTCCCTTTCCATTCGGTATCATCCTTTCACGCTGTGTTCCCGCATTCAGCGGTTCACTCCTCCCCACGGCGCTGTGTTCCCGCACCCCCGCCGCTGCTGCGCCGAGCCGCCACGGCCACCCGCGGGCAAGGCGCTCCCTCAGAAGCGGGCTATGTGACCCTACACACACCAGGGAAGGACTTGCCTCCCCTTCTCTCCCCTCTCCCCGCCGCGGGCTCTCGCGGTGGCAGGGCTGGGGCGATGCGGGGCTGCCCGCAGCCGCAAATTGCAGCGATACCCGCCCCGCACCCCAACCGAACAGCACCACAAAGCCGGCTGACGCAGCACCTCCGCGTTACCTGCCCCGCCCGCTCTTTGGCAAGCGCTTCCGGGTCACACCCGACCAATAATCTCGGCGGCTTCCCGAGCGTCACCGGCACTACGTGACAGCGCGCGTCACGCGCCAGAGGCGCGCACGCAGCCGGAAGTGATGTTCCTCGGCACTCCGGCATCCCGTGAGGCCGCGCGCGCGCGCTGCTCCTGCACTCTATGGTAACCATAGAGATCCACGGCGGTGGCGGATCAATACTGGGACGGCGGCGGCCGTGGCGCCGTGGGGAACATGGCGACGCTGGTGCTGGATAACGGCGCTTACAACGCCAAGATCGGCTACAGCCACGCGAACGTCAGGTGAGCGCCCGGGAAGGGGCGGGGCGGGCGGGCAGGCGTCTCCTTAGTGTTGCGCCGGTACCCGCTCGGCTCGGCCCGGCCCGGCCCGGCCGGCCCGCCCGCCCCGCTGCCGCTCCTCGCCGCCGTCCCGCAACCACAGCCCTGCACCGGCTCGCGGGCCGCCAACGCGCCTGCGCCCGCCGCGGGCAGCCGCGGCCTGGCCCCGCCCCTGCGGCACGTGCCGGCCTGCCTGCCTGCCCCCGCGGGGCCGCGGCGGTCTCCTCCGCCGCGGGAGGGGAGGGTGAGAGCGCGGAGCGGTCCCCGGCGGTGGTTTTGTGGTGTTGAGGGTGTGGGGTGGGGGTCAGGGTAGAGTTTATTGTACCAAACGGTGCCTCATCTGCACTTGATGTGTCAGAAATGACGGGTTCTCCCTACTAACTGGCTCCATTAAGTGGATTAAACCCAAAATACGTCCCCAGAATACTGCCGAAAGTATGCTGCTTAAGACAGTAATGTAAAGAGGGTGAATGTGCCTCGTATTGTGATGAATAGGAAACTTTCCAATCTTTTCCAGCGTTATTCCTAACTGTCAGTTCAGATCAAAGACTGCACGCTTGAAAACCTTTACGGCAAATCAACTGGATGAAATTAAAGATCCCTCTGGGCTTTTTTATATTCTGCCCTTTCAGAAAGTAAGTAAGATACCCTGAGCTTAACGTTATAGACAAATGCAAATTGTTTTAAGGAATAGTTTTCATACAGGGTGTCCCAACTGCAGGGTTATATGTAGTATTGTGCAAGAATTGTATTCAGCAGTGTGGAGTTTAAAGATCATAGGATCAGCCAGGTTGGAAAAGACCCTTAAGATAATGTCCAGCTGTTACCCCAGCACTTCCAAGAGCACCACGAAACCATGTCCCTAAGCCACCACACCTACAGGTGTTTTAAATACCCCTCTCCCCTTCCATGGGCAGCCTGTTCCAATGCTTGATGACCCTTTTGATGAAGAAATGTTTCCTAATATCCAGTCTAAACCTGCCCTGACGCCGCTTGAGAACATTTCCTCTTGTCCTGTCAACCTCCTTTCAGGCAGCTGTGGAGAGAGATAAGGTTCCCCCCCAAGCCTTCCCTTCTCCAGACTAAACAACCCCAGGTCCCTCAGCTGTTCCTCATCAGACCTGTGCTCCAGGCCCTTCACCAAATTCATTGCCCTTCTTTGGACCCACTTCAGCACCGCAATGTCTCTCTTGTAGTGAGGGTCCCAGAACTGAACACATCATTCAAGGTGCGGCCTCATCAGTGCTGAGTACACAGGAATGATCACTGCTGTGGCCCTGCTGGCCACATTAGTGCTGATACAAGCCAGGATGCTGTTGACCCTCTTGGCTGCCTAGGCAGAAACTGGCACCGCCAGGTCCTTTTTCTCCAAGCAACTTTCCAGCCACTCTTCCCCAAGCCTGTAGTGTTGCACGGGGTTGCTGTTGCCCAAATGCAGGACCTGACACTTTGCCTTTTTGAACCTCGTGCCATTAGCCACAGCCCATTGACCCACATCCCTCTGCAGAGCCTTCGTATCCTCCAGCAGATCAACACTCCCAGCCAACTTGGTGTTGTCTGCAAACTTACTGAGGGTGTACTCATCCAGATCATCAGTGAAGATACTGAACAAAATTGGCCCCAATTCTGAGCCCAGGGGAACACCTCTTGTGACAAGCTGCCAGCTGGATTTAACTCTGTTCATCACCATTCTTTAGGCACAAACATCCAGCTGGTTTTTGACCCAGCAAAGATTACACCTGCTCAGGCCAGTTTCTCCAGCAGAATGCTGTGGAAAACAGTATCAAAGCCTTTACTAAAGTCTAGGTAGACAACATGCACAGTCTTTCCCTCACCCACTAAGTGGGTCACCTTGTCATAGGAGATGAGTTTAGTCAAGCAGGATTTGCCTTTCATAAACCCATGGTGGCTGGGCTTGATCACTTAGTTGTGATGTGTGATGGCACTCAAGATGATCTGCTCCATAACCTTTTCCAGTACCAAGATCAGACTGGCTTCTGTCAAAGAGAATAATGTGTACAGGAAACGCAGTTTGGTTTTGTAGCGCAGTAACTAATGTGTTGATGGGAAATATTTGTAACATTCTTTAGCCTGTGTAACATTTACTCCTTAGCATAGAAATGTGAATTCAGGCATGTTTAGTCTCAAATTTCTTTATATTACCTGTCTAGAATTATTTGACATTTTTTGATTTCTAGCATATATTTTTTTAAGCATGATTTTTTTTCTAAATAGTGTATTTTTTTTTCCTAAATTCCTACAGGGTTACTTGGTGAACTGGGATGTCCAGAGACAGGTTTGGGATTATCTTTTTGGAAAAGAAATGTACCAAGTAAGAGCCTTTTTTAATTACAGATTTTGTGTGGGCTTAATACTGACTAATGGAATTAACATAAGTACATCAAGTATTAAACAGAACTGGTGAGCTTACTGTTCTCTTTGAATGTGCATTCAGTTAGGAGTCACAGATTTATTTTTTTGCAAACTTAAGAAAATTTTTACTTTGAGCTCTGGTGTAGGAATTTAAAAACATTTACATTTTTTAGTCTTGTGTGTATTTGTACTGAGTTCAGTTCACATGTTAAAGTCACGTCAATATAATTAAAAGTTCAAGTTAGTAAGAAATAATAATAACTAGAGACAGATAAAATGTGGTTTAGAGGTCAAGAAACTGTTGATGTTAAAGAGAATGGTGAGCTAGATCCATAGGGCATCTTTAGCAAACACTTTATACCTATGAGTAAGTTGAATGTATAAGATATAAATATCTGATAGTTAATTTTCCTTACTTATCACATGAACTGGATTTAACGCAAAAAGTACAATAAGGCTTCCCTTTTATTTTTTTCTTAAAAACAAAAAAGTCACATACGCTGAAAGTTTTTAGTTTTTGTAACACCTAGGAGAGAGAATGGTAAAGTAATGCCTCAAAATACCTTAGGCTCCATACATAAACATATGTAGTGCTGGCTTTTGATACTTAGCTTTCATTTTAGTTTTGGAACTACATTCAGTTTACTCATGGTTTCAAAGAGAATTTGTTTTAATTCTTTTTCATGAGTGAAGAGTACAGAGAGATACAGCTGGTGACACGTTTAGGGCCATATCAGTTATGACTGAAGCAACCCTATGAAGTCCTCCCTAAACGAGTTTGAGATACCAGTAAATACAGAAATTCCAGGATCTTTGGCTGGCCACATTAGAGTCACTGGAAGTTTTATTACTGATTCTACTTCACACAGGACTTCATCTTTGATTATTAGGTAAATAATTTTGTGATGCAAATGCGGAGCTGTTGAAGAGACATATCTTTCTGTAGTTGACAGGATTAGCATAAAGTGTTATATATTAGTATTGCACTTTATGGGTATCTCTTTAAAATGTTGGATTATGATTTGTAAGGATGGTCAGGAGCAGATTATGCAGGTGCTCTTTTCTATTACATTTATACCCGTTAATTTGATAAAGTTGTATCACTGCTCATGAAATCTTAAAAAAACCTAAAACTTTCTAAGCCTAGTTTCTACAAACAGATACAGCAAGTGGTAATCATGTCTTCAAATTTACATGATCTTCATCTGCTGCAAAATATGGAAACAGAGTATTAAGTTTTGTGTAATGACCATCTTAATGTATTTTTTTCATAGGTAGATTTTGTAGATACCAATATCATTATTACTGAACCTTATTTTAACTTCACTTCAATACAAGAATCCATGAATGAAATTCTATTTGAAGAATATCAGTTTCAAGCAGTTCTTAGAGTAAATGGTGAGTCTACCTCCTTCTAGTTTGTATTTATATATTTTGAAGGTTAACCAACCTTGTGAATAAATACATGAATAATCATGCATACATATGCACACGAGTGTATATATAAAGGTAGTAAAAAAATCACTTCGTGTCCTTTTTAGTTTTTGAGTAATATGTTCCTGATACGTACTCCAACCGGATTAAAGGATTTTTGTTTTTTTTTTTGGTAGAAATTTCAGCTGTACTCTTATACTACTTTCTGAGGGTGTCATGGTATGTACCTAAAGAAAATTTGAGGAGAGTCAGGATGATAGAGATAACAGATGGATTTTGAAACGGAATAGCCTTTGAGAGAGGCTACCAAAAATTTACATGAAGTCTTAGATAACTTTCCTTCCTTTTTTTTTTTTTTTGGGGGGGGGGTGGGGGGACTGGGGGGAGAAGTGAAAGGGGGAGTAGGGTGGCTTTTTGTTTGTATTGGCAAATAAAATGCAGCATTACAATCATGAAATGTATCTTTCAGGCAATATGTAAATAACATTGTAGTCCTTCTGAAAGATAGCTGGACATATAGTACTCCTTTAGATAGCTCTGATGAATTGTGGTGTGATCAGTCTGCTTGGAACTTAGGAAACTGAGCATGGGCTGCCATTATTGAAATAGAATAAACAGGGGCATATATTATATGTAATTTTATTTGTTGTAAAAATTAATTCATGTGTTGGCTGTAGTATTATTGATTGAAATCTCTGAAATCTGTCAAAGGCATTTAAAATACAAAGCAAGTACATTTTCTGTCAATGTAAGTTCTAAAAGTGTATATTCGTATAAAAATTGAGTTCAGTTTTCTGTATTTCAGCTGGAGCTCTTAGTGCACATAGGTATTTCCGAGATAATCCATCTGAGCTATGTTGTATCATTGTGGATAGTGGATACTCTTTTACACACATTGTACCTTATTGCAGAAGTAAAAAGAAAAAAGAGGCAATCATCAGGTAAGCTGCATTATGTATTTTCTAGAAGAATTGTTTGCTATGCCTGAAGTCAATAATAACAGAATTCCTTGTGTTACTCCTTTTCTGTAGGATTAATGTTGGAGGAAAACTCTTAACCAACCATCTCAAGGAGATAATCTCTTACAGGTAAAGCATGCTGATCATCATCTTGAGACCTGTTATGAAATGAGCTAGAAGTTCGTGAGGATATTCTTACTGGTTCTGTGTATTTTAGGTTAAATGCTGTTTAAAGGATAAAGGACATTTGCCTGTTATAATCTGCTAGCTGCCATCTTGAGCTTAAGATCAAGATGAATTAAGATGATCTTAAGCTCTTTGAAAACTAATAGCCTAATTCTTCAGACTGCCAGAACATCTGACATTGCTGAGGTTACCCGTGTGTTCACAATTATACAAGACCTTTCTGAGATGTCTCAGTAGATCATCAGTCAGTTTGCTAACTGATTCTATCAATACCACAAATAAAATTCAATAGGACCAACTTTTCTTTAGGATCCGTTAGCTTGGAACTTTAGATAAAGGTCTTCGCTAGTAAAGCTAGTTCCAGGATTATGGCTATATTTGTTATGAAGACATTGCACAAATGCAGGTAGATGTTTGTGTTTACTGAACTGTGAAGTAGGAAAGTATTAAACTCCAGCGGGCCAGGAATGCTTTTGTAAATTGAATACAAGTTTTAGATATTGTGAGAGTTGCTTTCTATGATTTGAAAACTATGGTTGCTCGTCTCCAGTGGAAGACTGGACAGGTAATGCTAAGAATTATTCTCTAACTTCTGTGGTTTTGGTTTTTGTTTTTCATAGGCAGCTACATGTTATGGATGAAACACATGTAATAAATCAAGTGAAAGAAGATGTGTGTTACGTTTCTCAAGACTTTTACAAGGACATGGACATAGCCAAGTATGTATACAATAGTACTATATGTACAAATGGATTATTCAGAAGTACCAACTTTTAGAAACAAATAAAGCTATATTCTTAATCAGAAATTTTCCCAGTTAAATCAAAGGAAGTCTTGTTAATAGAAAATAGTTGGAACTTACTTGTTCTTTATTCTGTTGTATTTTACATTTTTCTCTTTCAGATTGAAAGGAGAGGAAAATACTGTAATGGTAGATTATGTTTTGCCAGACTTCAGCACAATCAAAAAAGGATTTTGTAAGGTAATAATAGTGTGGCTTTTGAAGTAGATTTTTTGAATTGTTCCCCTGCACAAGATTAGCAGAGAGGTTGAAAAGACTTAATTTTTTCTAATGCTGTGTTGTAACTTCTTACTTAATTGGTAAAGATTTCCTTAGGAAGTTGAGATGAAAAGTAAATACTATTTTTTCAGTATATAACATTTTATGTTTATTATTTAATAATTATTTCTGTGGTTGTGCTCTGTCATACACCCCATCTATACCATTATTGGGGTGTTTTTTTTAAAGTTAAGTTGGAAAATGTTTCCTCTGCTTTGATGCTTTTTTCATGAATTTCATATAGACACCTTAATAGGTAAAAGGTTGAAAGTCATGTTATAGAAGACCCTGAAAAGTCTTAATACCAGTGAAGACAGTTTAACAATTTTATTTCACTTACCAAGTTTGCCATAGTTTCAAAAGCAGTCCCAATATTGCAGTCTTGTGCGTACCTATTTTATTTTGCTTCAGGCAAAAATGTAGTTGATAAGAGTAAAGTCACTGCAGATTTAATACCAGAGTATGCATTATTCTTAAGATTTGTTGATAATACAACTTTACATAGAATATACTGCCTACCTCTGCAGTACATGAAGAAGATTAGCTGAATGCTCTAGGATGTGGCTTCTTTTCTTAAGCAGTGGCTACTATTCATGTCTTTAATTTAGCCAAGGGAAGAGATGGTGTTAAGTGGAAAATACAAGACTGGTGAACAAACACTGCGTCTAACAAATGAAAGATTTGCAGTTCCAGAAATACTCTTCCATCCTTCAGATATTGGTATTCAAGAGATGGGAATTCCGGAAGCCATTGTCTATTCTATTCAGAACTTACCTGAAGGTACAACCTTAGAGTATTTTAAAAAAGTTGTGTGTGGTTTGGTGTTTTTTGTTCGGTTTGGGTTTTTTCAAGTATCCAAAGTGTTTTAAGAAGCTGGTACTGTCAATATACCACTTACTAAGTTACGAACTGTTCCGTCTTCTGGTGTGTGTCATATACTCTAGACCTTATTGTCTACAAGACTCTCTGTTAGGGAAACAGTTTTGTGGTGATTCATGGATCGATTTCTACTTTCAGCTAATCACTGTAGGCTTAACTCTTCTTAACACTCTTTTCTAATGTGAACTATCCGTCTTTGACACCAGTGATGGAATATACTTGAAATTAGCTTTAGTTATGTTTTAAAATACCTTTCTTTACTTGGAAAAAAAAACAAACTGATGAAAAAAATGAAACTGACCAAACTTAGTAATTTAAGCACCAAAGTATAAATCCTTTCTGACTGCTGTTTGTCAGGAGTAATACTAAAGCTTTCATTTTACAGATGATGTACATGTAATTAATGTTATTACTACAAAGAAGACTTCTGTAAGTTCTATGATGCCACATACTTACAGCAGCATTGGGGCTATTATTTTGTACTTGTAAAAAATTGTATCATTTAAAATTGCCTTTGAAAAGGGAATTGTGTTGGCAGACATGGAACTTAATAGGTAATATAAGAAAACAGTAGTTATGGAAATCAGATTCTAAAAAGCACAAAAAACGGGGATTTATCATTTTCATTTATTTCTCAATATAAGTGTTTAACTGATGTAATTGTTAGATGATCATAAAATTCTTCTGTGCGTATTGGGGAATAAACCTTGAATCTTTAAGTACATATTCAGTCTGTAACTACAGATTTACTTCCTTTACAGAAATGCAGCCTCATTTCTTCAAGAACATAGTCCTGACTGGGGGAAACACCCTTTTTCCAGGCTTCAGAGATCGGGTTTATTCTGAAGTTCGATGTCTTACTCCAACTGATTATGATGTGTCCGTTGTTCTTCCTGAAAAGTGAGTTCTACGCTATATAGAACAAGCTTTGTTCTTGTAGCAGAACAAACTATGAAGTAGGATTTCTTTTCTGATTCAGACTAAAACAGGGGAAGTTCAGGTTAGATATAAGGGAAAAGTTCTTTACTGTGGGGGTAGTGAGGCACTAGAACAGGTTGCCCAAAGAAGTGGTAAATGCTCTGTCCCTGGCAGTGTTCAAGACCAGGTTGGACAGAGCCTTGGATGACATGGTCTGGGGTGAGTCCTTCCTCCCCATGGCTGGGGAGTTGGAACTAGATGATATTAAGGTCCTTTCCAACCCTAAGTATTCTATGAATCTATTATATTATTACAAAGATAAAGGGGTTAATTTAAACATTCACTGAACCAGAACTGTACAAGAAGAATGTTTTAAATCAGTGTATTTTCAGACAAATCAGTTAAATTAGGGACCACATGCTTGTCCTGTCTTTAGGTAATAAAATTAAGCATAGGAATGTTTTCAGAATCAGTCTTTGAAGTGTAAATAGGTAAATAAGACTGTATTGTGGATTATGTGGATATATAAGTATGCAAGATAAGAGTTTAGTCTTTCACTTAGAAGATTTGACAGCATATGAATGCTGCCATGTCATTATTAATGTAGTCACTTCAGGGATTTGGAAGGGGTAACACCTTAGAAGAGAGAAAGTACACAGTTGAGACAAAACACGTGTATCGAAAGAACAAAGAAATCTTCACTTTTTAAAAAGAATTATTGGAGAGTGCTTTTAAATATTATGAAGAATCATTATCTGTGTAACATAAATACAAACATCTTCCTATCCCGTCCTCTTCACACCTGCCTCCTGCACTTGTTGTTACAACAAACAAGTCAGTCAGCCAGCCTTGCTAAAATTTCAGACTTTGTCTCAGACCTTGTCTGGAGCTGGATGGTTTGATTTAGCAATCAAAAGTATATTTTTAATAGGAGAAATAAAAGTCTTGGAAATAATCACTGCATACTTCTATTTGAAATGTACTTGCTGTTACTCATTTATTACTGTTCATTTTTCAGCCCTATTACTTATTCCTGGGAAGGTGGGAAGCTCATTTCTGAAAATGATGATTTTGAAGACATGGTAGTAACTAGAGAAGATTATGAAGAACATGGACACAATATCTGTGAAGAGAAATTTGACATATAGGCATATAGTTGGATACATTGTTATTCCATTGTTTCAGTCAGAATGGAACTCTTTGAAGTACAACCTGTTTCCTGTCAGTTAGGATTGTGTTTTAGCTTTCCTGTATTTAAGTGGGTTGGGGAAAATAATTTTCCAAGTTTAAAAATGAATTTTACAAGCCTAATACTATGAAGTAATATGTTCACTGTCATTTCACTGTGTTCTCATCTTTTACTGATAGCTTCACTGTATTCTTATTGCAGAAAGCCTCAATGCATGGGGCAATAAAAATACTGAATGCTTATGCTGGTGTGACATTAATACATAGTGAGAAGAAATTGAGTTGTTTGGGAGTTTTTTGGGGGTTTTTTTGGGGAGGAGGGGATGTGTTTGTTCCCAAATGAATATTATTCCAACTCGTGTATGCAGTTAAATGGACATTAAACACATCTCAGAAGTTCTGAGATTGCCTATCCAGAAAAAGATGTGATGGTTGGAGGCCATCTTGGGAAAAGCAATCACAAAATGATTGAATTTTCAGTTTTTGGAGAAGTCCAGAAGAAAGTCAGCAAAAGCTCCACCTTGAACTTCTGGAGAGCTGACTTTGGCCTGTGTAGTATCCTATTTGGGAGAATTCCTTGAGAAAAATAACTGAAGGACAGAGGGGTTCAGGAAGGCTGGACACTCTTCAAGAATTAAATCCTTAATGTGCAGGAGCAGGTACTCCCTCTGTGCCAAAAGTCAGACCAGTGGGGAAGACCAACCTGGCTGAACAGGGAGATACTGCTGGGACCTGGCCATCATATTTGAAAAATCATGGCAGTCAGGTGAAGTTCCTGACGACTGGAAAAAGGGAAATATAACCCCCATTTTCAAGAAGGGGAAAATGGAAGACCCGGGGAATTACAGACCAGTCAGTCTCACCTCTGCGCCTGGCAAAATCTTGGAGCACATTCTGGACAGCATGCTAAGGCATATGAAAAGCAACAAGGTGGTTGGTGACAGCCAGCATGGCTTCACTAAGGGGAAATCCTGCCTGACCAATTTGGTGGCCTTCTATGATGGGGCTACAGAACTGATGGACAGGGGCAGAGCAGTTGATGTCATCTACCTGGATGTGTGCAAAGCATTCAACTGTCCCACACGACATCCTTGTCTCTAAATTGGAGAGACATCAATTTGATAGGTGGACCACTCGGTGGATAAAGAACTGGATGGATAGCTGCTAGCAAAGAGTTGTGGTCAATGGCTCAATGTCCGGCTGGAGACAGGTAACGAGTGGTGTCCATCAGGGATTGGTGTTGGGACCGCTCTTGTTCAACATCTTTGTTGGTGACGTGGACAGTGAGATTGAGTGCACCCTCAGCAAGTTTGCTGATGACACCAAGCTGTGTGGTCCGGTTGACATGCTGGAGGGAAGGGACACACTTGTAAGGTGGGCTGATGCCAACCTCCTGAAGTTCAACCATGACAAGTGCAAAGTTCTACACCTGGGTCGGAGCAATCCCAGGCACAGCTACAGATTGGGCAGAGAAGAGATTCAGAGCGGCCCTGCAGAGAAGGACTCGGGGGTGCTGGTCGATGAGAAAATGAACATGAGCCGGCTTCAGTGTGTGCTCGCAGCCCAGAAAGCCAACCATATCCTGGGCTGCATCAAAAGGAGCGCAACCAGCAGGTCGAAGGAGGTGATCCTGCCCCTCTACTCTGCTCTTGTGAGACCTCACCTGGAGTATTGTGTGCAGTTCTGGTGTCCTCAACATAGAAAGGACATGGAACTGTTGGAACAAGTCCAGAGGAGGGCCACGAGGATGATCAGGGACTGGAGCACCTCCCGTATGAAGATAGGCTGAGAAAGTTGGGGCTGTTCAGCCTGGAGAAGAGAAGGCTGCGTGGGGACCTCATAGCAGCCTTCCAGTATCTGAAGGGGGCCTATAGGGATGCTGGGGAGGGACTCTTCATCAGGGACTGTAGTGACAGGACAAGGGGTAATGGGTTAAAACTTAAACAGGGGAAGTTTAGATTGGATATAAGGAGGGAATTCTTTCCTGTTAGGGTGGTGAGGCACTGGAATGGGTTGCCCAGAGAGGTTGTGAATGCTCCATCCCTGGCAGTGTTCAAGGCCAGGTTGGACGAAGCCTTGGGTGAGATGGTTTAGTGCGAGGTGTCCCTGCCCATGGCAGGGGTATTGGAACTAGATAATCTTAAGGTCTTTTCCAACCCTAACTATTCTATGATTCTATAACCTGGGGAAAAAAAGGAGAATTTATCACCTGTGGAAGAAGGGACAGTTACCCCATGAAATGTACAAGGGTGTTAGGTTATGCAGAGAAAGAAAGGCGAAGGGACAGATGGAACTAAATCTGGCCACTTCCATAAAAGATAATAAAAAATACTTTTATGAATATATTAGCAATAAAAGGAGGGCCAAGGAGAATCACCATCCTCCACTGGATACTAGGGGAAATATAGTGACTGACAATGAGGAAAAGGCTGAGGTACTTACTGTAGCTTTTGCCTCAGTCTTTAAATAGTCAG
Organism: Lathamus discolor; assembly: GCF_037157495.1. Taxonomy (NCBI): domain Eukaryota; kingdom Metazoa; phylum Chordata; class Aves; order Psittaciformes; family Psittacidae; genus Lathamus; species Lathamus discolor. The sequence continues at coordinate 53,209,634 of NC_088884.1, forward strand.
AGCAGCCATCCTCAGGGTATTCAGTTCCCCGAGCTGAATGGCAGAGATAGGGAGGTCCTCAGTGATATGATTTAGTGGTGGTCTTGGCAGTCCTGCGGTAATGATAGGACTTGGTGATCTTAAAGGTCTTTTCCAACCTAGCTGATTCTGTGATTCTATGATTAACGTTCTGTGAATGGAAGCAAGTCTCCTCACTTTGAAGGTGCATCACTTGTTCTTTGATTAAGAGTGCACTGGAAAGTACCCCCAGACTAAACTCTTCACTCTGTAAATTTTATACTTCAAAATAAATTCATACTGACAATTGATAGCTCTATGCTAGAAATAATAAACAGAAATGAGCTCCAGGTTTCCCTTCCAGACGATTGTGTCAAATATTGTTAAAAATAATCAACAACTGTTTAAGGTCCAGTAAAGTTTTCCTAATTTTGGAATGTAACTGGAAGTCTAACAACAAAGACCTGTAATCTGTAGTTCACTAAACTTGTCTTGTTCAGTAGGCCCTTATAAACATAAAACACCACATTTCTTTCAACAGAAGACTGAAAATTAGTAGATCCTGCCGTCAGGGTGAGTAAGGCAGGACTCTGAACAGCCCTCCTTTTACAGAACTAGATCTATCTTGGCTTCTTGTCCCTGAAGGAAACCACGTGACAGCTGTAAACTCCTGCTGCCCACTTGAAGCATTTCCTTACTGCTTGATAACTCGTTCTACACCCACTGAGCTGCCTCTTCCTTATGAAATCACTATGAAATGACAGATCAATTCATTGCTTTTTACACAGTACTTTCTTACCACCTTTAAATTAGTACAAGAAAATTCTTAGTAAGTCACAAAGTACAATAATTTGTTTTTTAAAAAGTTTTTCCCAAAGCAATTCCCTGTCCATTTAGCCTACAAATTGCCATGCTGCCATTCTTCCCTCTTACCAGGTTCAGTATTTTGAGTGAGACCCAGTAAAGTGACTGAAGAGAGAAAAAGCCCACACTACGACAAAAGATCAACCAACCACCCAACAACAAATAAAATCCAAACTGAAAACCCCTTTGCCCACAACACCAGAAGCACTTGATCAGAAAACTGTCCTGTTTACAATTTTCAATAACCTACTTCTGCACACACTTCCTTTTCTGGGAGAATGGCCAACTCCCCATCACAGGGCTCAAAAAAGAACTCGTGGCCCTGTAGTCTAGTAATTGGGCATTCGCCTCTGAGAGATGAAACTTGGTCAGCACTTATTTTCAGAAAGCTTTGGTATCCTGGTAACTTCCCCATACGTTTGAAGAACAATTGAGGATGTAGATACCCAAAGAAGCATATTCACAAAAAAAAAAAAAGTCATGGTCATAGTGGAGTTAGTACAGCAAAGGGGCCATGAAAATGACAAAGATTGGAGCATCTGTCATACAGGGAAGAGGCTGAGAGCTGTGACTGTTTAGCCTTCAGAAAAGAAGGCTCAGGGGAGGGAGTAAAGAAGGCTGAACCAGGCACTTCTGGACCAGACTCACCTGAGCAGCTCTGGCATCTCCATCCCTGGAGATGCTCTAAATTGAACTGGAAAAGGCCCTGAGCAGCCTGCACTAATTGATTCCACTTTGAGCTGGGCAGTGGGACTTGACCAGAGGTACCTTCCAATCTCAATTCTAAGTTTCTATGTCCAATATGTGATCAAATGTCTGTCATGAGGATAGAAAAAGTAATTTAACCCTATAACATTATATTGCATATTTAATGATTTTAATCAGCGTTTCTTTGTTAATGTACAGTTAACCAATGTGTAAACAGGCCAACACTCTTTCTAGCTTTGCCCTATGAACCATTAACGTTATCAAAGTATTTATGACAAATAACTGGACACTATCAAAGTATCCTAATATTAAAATAAGCTGCTTAAGTACACCAAGTGATCTAAACCAAGATTATTTCTCAGTTTTTTAAAAAATTTAATTTTACATTTGCTTTTGTGTAACTGCCAAATAAACAGCAGCTCAGTCTGCCCAAGTGAGGAAACAGCAACAGGCTGTAATTACTGACTGCAACACACACAGCTCCCCTGCCTAATGAATCTTGCCTGCCACAAGCTCCTAACATTTTTGGCGCACTTTGTACACTTTTACAACACTCATAGGAGTCATAATCTACAGTTTATTATTAGATTAAGCTAGATTATGAACTGCAGGTTGAAAAGAATAAAAAGTTTATGATTATAAACCCAAGCATGGCTCAGAATGCAGACTTGGCTCAGCTAGAAAGCTACAGGCTTAAGGACACATGGAAAAAAGCACCAAAGTCTGAACCCATAGTAGCACAAGCAGTGTGCCATTATTACTGACTTTAAAATAATTAAGAACATTTTGCTTAAAAAGAATCATTATAATTAATGCTTTTTAGCAGCACAGTGATTTCAATAGTTGTAGTTTTCTGTAACTTAAGACATAATGACATAAGACAACAGTTTGTACCATTTTCATATGCATCCTCCCCTTTAAAACAAAAAAAAACCCAACCAAACAAACAAAAAAACAAACAAAAAGGCTGTGTTGATACCTAACTATTTGGAGCACAAAATTCACATTTAGTTTTATAACCACTGTAGGCAAGAGAATGGTATTTCTTGAATTCTTTAACTAATTTCTTCTTCTGCTTCAAAGGAATAGTAGGGTCACTATCCATCTCCTGAACCAATGCGAGAAGATACTGATTTGTTTGTTGGCTTTGATCTTCATATTCTTTAGTTGTCACACGCTGACAGAAGGTGAAGCCTTTATGAGAAATCACAGGTTCAGATTAAGTTTAATGCATTATGTAAGAGCCTGACTAAAAAGTATGATCAGAAACATAAGTATACTGATATCATGATTCAGATGAAATTACAGTTTTCTACAATGTGGAACACAGCCCTTCACTCAGCATGGATGAACATCTAAACAATAATTGTAAAACTAAAATTGAAAAGCAGTGTTATAAGTGCACTGTCACAGGTGTTTCCATATTGCAAACAGGCCTGCAAGAAAAAAGCCAATACAGTTTTTACAAATGGAAACCATAATGAATAGTGCTACACAACAAGAATGTCATCTTGTATTTGTCATGATCCATCAATTCCCTGGGAATCAATCAATCTGTAGCAACGTCCAGTACAAAATGCAAGTGAATAAATACTTTGGAGGAACAGTTGTTTCTGAAATCAGGAACAGAATTCAGGAACTTCTAGGTGACCAGACAGCTCAGCATGGTTTGGGCACCAGAAGCGGAGGTGATGCAACAGGCAGGGGCTCAGGGTGAGGGAAAGAACTGCACTCTGAGAGATATGCAACTCAAGCACAACCTAGCTATAAAAAGGTTGTGGACCTATGCAGTAGAGTACTGCCCTGCAAGGACTCAAGCCCCGTCATTAGGCAGGTGAACTCTAGCGTGAGGTAAGACTGGCATCCAGCTACTCCAGATAGCTTTTCCTCCTATAAGTGTTAGGGAGCAAGTTGGCTGACAAGTACAATTGCCTAAAGGGGAAAAAAACTCTTACTCTTCCTTCTGTACACCACCATCTTCTTGAGGCTTCACATCAAGATCTGCAATAACCTGAGCTACCAGATTTTCACATGGACTTGTCCCTCCCTTCTTTTACACCAAGTCTATCAAACACCAAATGTGAAATGTTTTAGTAAAGCCAGGTCAAGATTGCGCTTTCAAAAGGAAAAGCTTAACAACTTCTGGCAAAGATAATAATTCTTAAAACTTCAGGGTGGATCCTCTAATCCAACAGTTTCAAGTGGGTACTAGATTAAAGCCAACCTCATAGTTCCCTCTTTTTGGTGTTCTGTATTTCCAGCAGACCTAAGGATTACCCTCCTGCATTAGACTGACCCGCTTTCTTATCAGGGTCCCACAGCCTTCTCTCTTGCTCCCAACTGCACTACAGAAGTTCACCAGCTGAGAATGCTCAGCAGCTCCCAGGAAAGATTTTCCTCCTGTCTCCTCCATGAGAAAAGGGAAAATGTCACCAGAATATGAGGCACACAGGAAAATAGGGAAGTGCCACGCTGGAGAGCTTACAGTCAGATGAAACTAGCTACTTCAACAAGTAGATAGAATCTATATGCATTTATAGATTGAAACACCAAAACTTTGTAGGGAGAATACAGCATGGGGTTTGTACTTCACTTGTCTGTTCAATGGGCAGATGGAGATCACACAGACTCCAAGAATTCTGCAGACAGGCAACTCCTTCCTCTGTTGCTCATCTCTGTGGGCTACTCAATACTCAGAACACTGAACAGGAAGCAATTTTGGCATATTCAAAAATTCAACACGGACGGTAACAGATTCTGTACCCAAATTACTTCTCAGGCAGCTGTCATACTAAATACAGTATTCAACAGCACAGTAACTTGCAGTGTAATTCAGTTCCCTAATGGTTTCTCTTCAGTGTTTAAGTACATAATGCACTGGCAATACAGAAATCAAAAGGAAGAGAGAGTCAGAGATAAATTCAATTATTTAAGCCAACCCTTTTAATCACAGTGCTGAAAGATATTTTTGGCAGCAAGGCCAGACGGAATGTTAGCTTGTAAAAGAAGTGAGCTGGAAAACACTAATCCCACATGCATGCCAAGTGTTTGATGCCTGCCTTTTAAGCTACACTACCCTTCCCCAAGCCTTACACACTTGTGCTTACACAGAAAAGGGAGAGTGTTCTTCAAAACACTAAACAATCAAGGTCTGTGCTCAAGACATCTATCAGAACCTCGAACTGCTGAGCTCTAAGAGAATTTTTAGGTCTTGTGTCAGAAATAAGAATGCTATTTCTAAATATAAAATCGCATCAAATTCACAAACCAAATTATAAGCAAGTCACTTCAGGAAGCACATTTCATGCTGATCTCTCCAGAAGTAATTATTTTGTAAAAAGAATTTGTAATGTGTTCAAACTAGACAGTTAATGGAATTCTTGTTCTCTATATTCAGACATCAGTATTTTGCTTATAGCAGAAAATTTAGTTATTTAGTGAATTAGCCACTAATACTTTAATGCTTCACTTCTAATAAAGGAAAAGAACCTAGTCTACGCAGAATTGTAGTCGATGATAAACTCATTTTTGTAAAATGGATTATATAAAAATGCATATCACAATATCTACCTGAATTGGTATCTGGATCTTGTCCTTCTATCAAACTCTCAAGTCTCCTACTGGTTAGCTCCAGAAGAGTTAAAGGAGTCTGAAAATAAAACCCAAGAAAGAAAAAAATTACAAAAGCAATTCTTCTATTTTAAGAAGGTAGAGCTTTCAGATGATCAACTAAAAAGAAGCCCAAATACTTAGCTGCAGAACTCAATGCTTACGTTTATTCAAGTACACAGTCAAAGTCTCTCATAGAATTGCACTAAACCACATAATTTTACCAGAATACATGCTTATTTCTGACCAATGAAATAGGAAGCAGGATATTCTAGACAGTGTTTTCCACTGAACTATGGCAAACAGTGTAGTGTAGACCTTAAACTTATTTCAGCTTATATAATACACAATGCTCTCAACTGCCCTGTGGAAGAGCAAGCTACCACTCATTCTGCTGTGAAGCAGGGGCACTTCATTTGTCAGATCTGGCTCCATCTGCAGTCATGTCAGAACTCTCAATAGCAAACAAAACTCAGAGAAACAAACAAATTATTTTGGCTGTATAGTAACACATACAAAACTCACACTGACCACTTGATACTTGCAAACTAAACTGGAGCTAATTAAACAAATCTCCCATGTGTCTTTGGCTGAGGTCAGAAATGGCAATAAATGTGTTGTGTAAGAATTAAAAATAATATTTTACTGAAACCAGATCAATGTTTCTGTGAAACTTATTTGTAACTGGACAATAAGTGCCTGCAGCATTTTACAGGTATATTATAACAACTAATTATTCACCCAGTTCATCTCTATCTTGTTTATCGAATTGTTCATCTCTATCTAATTGTTCATCTCTATCTAGTTTAATATTTTAATGAGGTGTTTTATAATTAAGCAAAACAGTACAGAAGCATCACAACTTTTATGCACTGGTTTAATTCAGAAAGTCAATATAGCGTATGGGAAGGTTGCATCTTCTCACATGTGTGACAACAATGGAATATAAAGTAGACTAAAATATGCCTGCATATATACAAAATTAATTATGTTAAAAAGAAAGACCATTTAATTTTGCATTCAATTTAAAAGTTAAAATTTGAAAACTCCAAAGGAACTGTTAGGGTTGTCAAAGCTGTACAGGTACACCAGGACACCAGAGCATGCCACCTTAAAAACCACCCAGTATGAGTATGTCAGCTGACTGCTAAAGGAGAAAGACACTATGAAACCTAAAAAAAAAAAAAAAAAAAAATCAGTAGCCCACCATCAGAAATATTGTGCCAAAAGGCCTCTATAAGAATTTCTTAATACTTTAAATATTTTCTTAATAGAAATGAGGCAAGTAAAGGGAGAGGATAGTATATATAAGGGATTATAAGCTCTCAAAAAGCTGTCCTCCATGGCTTGAATACCTTCTCACCCTGCTTGACGGAACCATTAAACTGCAATAGGAATATTAAACCCTGCTCCTCAGACGTGTCATCTCCAAAATGGCACTTCATTGCATTTAAACTGACAAAACTAATGAGGTGAAGAAAACGCTACCTTCAAGAGGTCAGAGTGGCTGTCCATCAGAAACTGAGTCAGCAGTTCTGCCTGTGGTTTTGACAATGTCTTACTTTGGAAGATGAACTTTGTGAAAGTCTTGATGATAACCAATCTGTTCTCAAACTAGAAAAAGAACCACTCAGATTTGGCATTAGGTTTACTTGCAGTGTGTTAGCAAAGACTAAGTATAACAGGATGTTATCAGTGGGAAGAACATTTTGATATTTGTTTTAAAACAAATCACATTGTAAGGCAATAAACAGAATACTTGTAACTTTTGGTTGGGGGGGGGGTGTGAAAATTAGTTTTCCTATGGGAAAATGTTACTTCCCACACTAAACATAACAGATAGATACTTACTTGTTTCTGTAATTTGTAGCCATCAGATTCTGACGCAATGGCTATGAATGTCAGGAGTCTATGTAGCTCTTCTCGGATATTTGATGCTAATAATTTTAAATAAAGTTGTGATGCCTCTAGAGCTTGATCTGTTTTTCCTTTTTCTGCAGCGGAGTAAAACAGTGCATCCAGTGAAACTGTTAACTTTCAGAGTCAAGAATACATATTTTAAATCCAATATTAATCCATTTTTTTTGGGGGGTTCTCTCCAAACACAACAGGTTATCTCAATGACTTCTAAAACGTTTAGACAACACTTAATACAGCATTTAATCAATGTAAGCTTACAGCCTTTGTCCCGTAGTTAGTCAGGGAATAGATGTGTTTAAACAATATATACAGGACATTACTATGTTTTGTGTACAACTGCAAACATCACTTCAGTGTTTGCACCTGTTTGTGTTTACATATCTTCATATTATATTCCAGGATCCATCTCCAAATAATTAGTGAGCCAAACAATTCTAACTTGCTCATTGCTTTGAGGGTTTTGTTTGTTTTTTTTTTTTTTTTGGGATTTTTTTGGGGGTGGGAGGAGGAGGGATTACTGTTAGAGGTTGATTTGTTGGTCCACCCCAACCCTTCCCACCTTTTAAGCCATTAGGTTATCACATTTCCTTGAGAAACTCATAATGTGGAAATAACTTCCAATAAAACCCCCCCTTTAGATAATTCTAGTTATCTTCACTTTTAAAGTGAGGAAGTACTGAAAAGTCATGTAGCTTTCTTAAGGAAAGAGCAAGATGAGGGCAGATACAGGAATAGAACCTATGCATGATTTTCTGGTCTCTGTCCTATTATTGGGGACAGAGGTTTTATGTTATAAGAAATAATCCAGGACTTTAAAGGGTGTACAATGGGCCATTTGAAACCATTTTTGTTTTAAAAGAAAACCAAGAGTGAGTGACCCTTTTATAAAAGAAGGGCAAACAAAAGAGCAGGAAGGAACTGCCAGAAGACATGATCAAGACAGGTAAAAAGTATAGATATGAAGACAGGAAGTTAAATCACTTCTAGAGAAAAGCTCAAGAGTTTCCCTGGTCTGATAAAAGCTTTACTGAGTTGCTTTAAAAGACCCTCTGGGTGTAGAAGTTCAGTAAGCCCAATGGACTCATTTAACCAACTGCATCCATCTTTAGCATAAGTACTCTAGATCTGTTTATTTTAAAGGCAAGCACAACACATTTGCTTTCATAACAGATGATGGTATTATCAGCCATCTGAAATCAAACTGTTCAACAACTGAGGGAAATACAAGTATAACCATATATACATTGATGACAAAATGAAGTGGCACTTTAGCTATCTGCAGCACTTCTCAAATTAATTTTGAAGTGTTTTATATATGCAGATGTTTATAGCTAGCTCAAACTCTCTCTTGCACTAGAGTCAGAACAACAGTACTTTATCAAAGTAAGGTTAACTGCACTGGATTCTACTTGATAATTATTTGTACAAAATCCAAGTTTTTAGGCTCTGACAACCATAATATATTCCATAGCATTGAGAAGGAAAAATGGGTGGAAAACAGTTAATCACAATCCCCTAACAGTGATCTAGTATGAACTAGACCACAGCTGAGGACCCCAGAAAACAAACTAATATATTAAAACATAAAATCACTTCCTAATGATAAAGTTATAGTTACCACTTCATCAAAAAGAAAGAAGGCATTAGAAACTGCTTGTGAGATAGTCCTACGCAAGTTGGATAGATGACAAAACTAAAGCAAAAGTAAGAAAGCAGAATAGACCTGGACATTCACAGCTCATATAGTTTAGATCAAGCATGTACTTAATAAAGACTTACAGGAAATGAAAGCATTGGAGTTATTTATCAGAATTATGAAACTCTTTTCCCTTGCCTACAGATTTGGCTGATTTGATTCTCTATATATTCTATAAAATTGGTTTGTGTCAGTTTTTCATTTAAAGTGCTTTTTAATTTAAAGTTCTTAAATTTAAGTGAACATTTAGCATAAGTTACTTGTGTTTAAGTCATTTATTTCAAACTGGCATTCTTTTCTTGTGCATGGGTTATGCAATTTTGCAATAGTTTCCTTTTTATGACTTTATTTTTTTTTTTCTGTTCAGCAAAATACTACTGATAAATATATTGCCTTTCATATTTTTTGTGAAGTTTTGGCCACAGGATTTATCCTTCTGCTTCAATTTTTACACAGGCCAACTCTGCTCCTATGCTAGTAAACTGCCATAGTTCTCTAAAAACTGAAACATTTAATAACACTCCATAAACCCTACAGAACTGAAGAAGTAACAGGGTTATTTAGGTTAGGATTAATCTTAAATTTATATTTAAATTAAACCTTTCTGTTTTACTTGTGAGCATATGTAGGGAGGATTGGGAGTAATAGTGAGCAAAATCACAGCCTGAACCATAATCTCAGCAGCCCCTTTTATAATTTTAAAAAATTCGTATTACTAAAAAAGTCTTAGGTACATAACTTACAAAACCTTATTCTGCTTAACAAGAAAAAAGTAAAATCATTTCTATGAAGTATTGTTATTAGTCAGAAGTAACACTAAGAGAAATTGTGACTAGTGGTAAGAAATGTTCACAATGAGAGCAGTTATATATTGAAACAAGTTACCCACAGAGGTTAATGAATCTCTATCCTCGCAGATTTTCAAAATTCAGCTGTACCTAAGCAACTCACTCGAACCTCGAAATTTGTCTATGCCTTGAGCAGAGGTTCCGATTAGCAACCTCAAGTGTTCCCTTCCAACCTATAAAGTGCATCTGCAACAGCATTGCAAATGGTGTTATGATTCAGTCAGTTAATGTTTAGCAAGTTACATCCTTTATGTAGCTTTCACTTACATTTTTTGTTCCAGGTTGCTCTTACCTATAAGTTCTATAATTCCTGAATGAATATTGAGATCCTGAGTGTCAAGAAGGGAGTCTTTCTTTTGACTATAGTATTTTATTATAGTGTCAAAAAGAATCTTCTTGTATGTATTCAGACTGCAGGGTTTGTTAGTGCTTTGAGGTAACTGCTGACTAACCATCACTATAAATTGGTCTGGGAAATACTCCAAGCATTCAATTGCAGCATAGAGCCATTTGTCAAGCCTGTAGAAGGAAAAGTTAGTTTTAGTCCTTACTTTAAAATGCTCTGCCTATTCTTATTTAATCCCTTAAAGAAAATTAGATAGAAATAATCACAGAGGTATAGTCACATATTTGAACCACAGCATTAAACTTGGTGCTTATTAAGCAGTTTATGTAACTTATTTTGCCACAGTAGTTCAAGGACCTGCTCAAATTAAGCAACTTCCATGGTTTTCTAATGCTACAGACTGTACAGCTGAGGTATGTCCCGATCAGAGCAAGCTGCAATCATGCCAGACTGTCACTGACCCCAGGATACTTGCCTGATTCATCTAGTATTTAAAACCAAACACAACAAAAACCCATCAGGGATAACCAGGTTGGAAAAGCAAGGGACTGAATATTTACAGAATAGAAAACAGAGAAAAAATAAAAATAGTTTAAAATCTCAGAAGACTGTGGAAGCAGTTTATTACATTACATACTACAAAGGCATGAGTTTTCTTAAGCATTTTTTTACCTGTACGACTTAACTAGAGAGAGAAAACATAAGGAGAATCTGAAATTCAGGTAGATAACTACTTTTTCAGAGAGGAAGGTCACAGGAAAGTCACTAACTCAACCATTTTGTACAGAATGAATTTATAATTATAGAACTGTGGGGGGCATAGGGACAATTAATTTCATCTGGCTCTCTGGATATAAAATAATTTGAACTGAACCATAGCTTGTGAGAAGATGCAAATACTATTTAAGATCCACAGAATCTCATTTTTATCATGTATGGAAGAAAAAGATTTTGATCCTTCTGCCGTATAGGTAAATAAACAGGAACTTTTGTTCAAACTGCAGGGCCAAGAAGGATTGTACAAATGCTTGGATGCATAAATGGGGTAATACAGTAAAGTAGAAATAGGATCCTGAACTCCCTTTAGTTATGATCCCATGAGCTGTGCAATCACTGCAAGCAGGATTTGATTACAATTTTTAAGTATCTGCAATGAGAGCAGGTATTTGATTATTTCAAGCTTAACAAGACACCATTTGAAAACTGAAGACAGAAAGTTAGGCATACTCCTTCACCTTCATATTGAGGACAATTAATCCTACAACTACTTGTAACGCTGGTGGCTATTCTTCATACCTGGAATTTTCCATTGCTCAGATGTGCTATCAGCCAGACCTAAATAACATGCTGTCTACAAAGATGCTACTCTACTCTCCACTTAAGTAATTGTAGAATAATGAAGTAAGCATTTAATTTTCTTAACAATCATCTGATATATTATCAAACACATAATGTTATATACACTTAAGACAGAATAATACAGAACCACATGAGATATTTTGAGAGACATAAGCTCACCAATCACCTCAAAAATCAAGTACAACATAAGTATAAAGCACAAAAACGGTGTTTCTTAATGCATTCTTGGAGGAAAAAAAACATGGAGTTAAGATGTTATCCAGCAATAAACCTAGTTTGGAACCAGAAGTTTCGTTAGCTTATATAAAACTATGTACATTTGTAAAAATATTAGTGTTTTCTCCCCAAAAAAAAGAATACATTAAAACTATTAAAAAAAAAAAAAATCTTTTTAGGTACACAGACTGACCTCAATCTCACAAATAGATTGTATTGATTTGTCAGAAATAAGCATTAGTAAGTCATACACAAATGCGGAGACATGCCTTGACATATTCATTAAAAGAACATGTTAAGATAGAGATCAGCCCAAGTGCAATCAACAGGAACACTACAAAAATAAGAGAACATTTAAGGGAAAGAGCTCTGAGACATCCATACTTTCCCTTTTGTATTCTCATTGTATAAGCAAGCATTTGTCAGTGCTACAGCTTAGCTTCTCCTTTTCTTACTGTTGACAATGAATGCCTTATTGACTTTTTAGTCTTTACAGCATGACCAGGAGGAACTGTGACAAACAAGAAGCCTCAGAATAAATCTTTTCAATTCACTTTTTGCGAATTTGCTTACCACATCTGAAGTCAACAAAGGAAAATTCATTAATGCCACCTCTGCCTACAAGCATAAAGTGTAATGATGTGTACTTAACACAAATCTTTGAATAGTAAAATAAAGCATTTGCTAAGGAATCCATTTTATAGATGCATAACTTACTCAGGCAAATTTAAGCTACTTGCAATCTCTCTGTCCAGGAAAGTATTTGAGATAATCAAATCTTCTTCTTTGCCAAAACAGTCTGTTTTTGTCTTCACTGAAGACACCAAGATATCTTCTAGGAACGGAACGTCAATTAACTGCAGCAGTCGTAGCAGAGCTTGCTGTTTCCAGACATCTTCTATTACTGTTACCATAAACAAACAAACAAAATACCCTCAGAAGTAAGATCTTACGTAAAACATTAACCTTTGCTTTTACTCACTCAAGAGTGTATCAAGTGTTTAAGAAGGGAACAAAATAGGAATGCCAAGAAAAGAGGCTTTAAAGGGAACATCTTTCTCCCCCATCGTGTTAGAATTAGTAATAACGTACTCCACTTAGCAATATGTAGGAGACAAGTGAATAGCAAAAGAATTCTATAATACATATGTACTTAAAACTTATTTCCTTCTGAAGCGATATTAGCATAAATAGAATAGCACCATACTGCAAAACCTCAGTCTTGTTTTGTTTCTATCAGTTTACTTACTACAAGCATTTACCCATTTGGCACTCATTTAACTATTTTGTCATTACTGACAAGTTAAATTCAGGACTCTGAGGGGCAGTGTTTAACAGAAATGAACTACTCATTCCAAATAGATACAGTGAAGAATAAAAAAGTTTTAAAAAGAAAAATTCAATCCTTACCTCTTTTTGAAAGCAGATGAGTTGCTTCACTAACCATGATCTTTGGAGGTAAAGATGCATGAACATTTATTGATTTAAGAAGCTCCTCTACCCTCTTTCTATCAGCCACTTGTAATACTAAGGGGCTTGAAACTGTTGTTTCACTCTTCGTTCTGCTTGGGAGAGGGAATAAATTAAATGTATAACAAATATGATCAGGACACATTTATCTTTCTGTCACTACCTAAATTGCTGTCAAATCAGGACTTCAAGGCTTCATTGTATCTGGGTTCTATCCTGCTGCTAGAAAAACAATCATCCACATCTGCTTTGTGGAAAGGTCAAGGATATTAGTTCCAAATGCTGTTTATTAGTTCCATTTCTTTTACCAGCTTCCAGCAAGTAGCTCAGTCATGACAATTCTCAGATTTCAGCACAACTGACTGCAAACCAAAATGATTCCTAGGCTTATGCTACTGTGCCAGACTCTATCTTCTAAATAGCAAAGTGCAGACCAAAACAACGTAACATTACCAACAAATATCAGGTAGCACCTACGATTTAGGCGTGCCATTTCTCAAAACAGGCATGCATTTCTCAAAAGCCTCCAATCCCTAGGTCAGGCAGACAAAACTTCATCTACAGTTAACCCATACCAAGTAAAAAAAAATAAAATCAAAGTAGTTCAGAGTAACTCACTTGGAACATCTTTTCGTCTTCTGTTTACAGATCTGCTCAGGAGACAAGCTCTCATTATCTTTATTCTTTCTTGGAAGAAGAGGAGTAAGACTACTATTTACAAATTTATAGAGACTAGTGTTTGTGTCTTCAAACTCTGTTTCTTTCTCATTCTTGAATAAGTAAAGCTTTGCTCCAACTGGCTCAAACACCTTGTGATCCATCAACGCTTGGCATACACGGACTCCCTTCAACCGAGAAATATCATTGCAGCTTAGGTACATGCTTTGCATAAGATGGCTCAGTACCACATCAACGGCATTGGAGCCAGTGAAACAGTTTCTGTGTGTCCTCAGATGTTGCCTACGCCTTTTGATTTCTACCTGACTATGAAGAGCATGAATAATACTATTCCACAGCTGAGTTGCTTGAAAAGGACCATCACAATCTGCAAAATAAGTATATGAAAGTTTTACAGATGCTTATAAAGCTTTAACAGTAAAATAAAATTTTTTACTCTGTGAGATTATTTGTGTATGTATGTTGAAAAAGTCTTCAGAAATCAGCTTAATTTTACAAAGAAAGAGAAATATAACAGGTCATGAATCAGTCCTTGTTGTAAGCTGACTCACTCATACAAGGGCAGTCAACAAAAGATAATAAAAAGACAGTAAAAACAGGCGAGGAAGGGGATTTTTTGTTGTTACCTCACTTGTTGCACGTATGTACACATACACATTAACTCACTATAGAATCACAGAACGGCTGAGGCTTGCAGGGACCTCTGGAGTCCATCTGGTCTAACCTCCCCGATTAAGGAGGGCACTCAGAGCCGGTCACCCAGGACCTTGTCAGGAGAAGTTATGACTATCTCCAAAGGTAAGGTATTGGTGAGAACCCCCGGAGCCTTCTCATCTCCAGACTAAGCCGCCCCAGCTCTCCTAACCTCCCCTAGGAGAGATGCTTCTCCAGCCCCCAGTTTCTCTTCCATACATCACTCTCAGCTTGGCACACGACAAACCAACATCTGCAACATATTAAACCTCTCTGCCCCCAGTCTTTCTCTCTGACGGTCAGCCACAGCCCTAGCAGCTGCGTTCCCGTCCGCCACGACTCGTCGGGGCACAGCCGGCTCTAGCCGCCGCACCTACACCTCCTCCTCAGGCCAACGGCCCCCCCACGGCACCTGCAGCCGGAGGTCCCAGTCCAACGGCCGAGCACGCGCAGGACGCTCAGAGCCCGCCCCGCTGCCCCGGAGCCGCCACCAGCCCCGCGCACGCTGCCACTGCCGCAGCCGCAGCGGTGCAGCTGTAAGTCTTCCCCCACCTCGCCGGCGGCCGCTCCCCCTCCGCTGCTGCTCCAACTCGCTCTGACTGCGGAGCCTCCTGAACCGCGGAGTCAAATAAACCGCCATAACAGCGGCTAGCACCGCCCGCGGAAGCCGTGCGAGTGCATCATTTCCCACCCTCCTCCACCTCCTCTGGCCACCGCCCCAGCACCGCCCCTTCGGGGCGGAAGTGAGCGTGCTCCGGCCGCCCCCTCCCCGGCGCTGTGGCTGTCGCTATGGAGTAGCTGGAGCGGGACGGGGCCGAGCCGGGACTGGAGTGAAAGACGGAGTCGGCGTGACAGGCGGCGCGCCGGGGCCACAGAGCGACAGGCAGCCGGGCGCTGAGCGGCAGCTTCCCTTGGGCTTAGGTAAGCGGCCTGTCCCCCGAGCCTCGGGGCAGGAGTGGCTGCTTGTGGCCTAGTGGCGGTGTGCGGGGTGGGCAGGGCCCGCAGGGGCACGGGGCGGCGGCCTCGCGTCCCGGGGGCGCGGCGCAGGGTGGTGGAGGGGAAGGGGCGGCTCAGGAGGCGCGATCGTTGCGTGAGCGGGGCCTGAAGGGAACTGTTGAGCCGCCCGAGCCGTGGATCATCGGCACGCAACACCGCTCACCGCCGTCTGCCTCTGGCTGCCGCTTGCCTCAGGCAGGATCCATTTGGCAGCCCCGCGGAGCTGCGAGGATAGCCATCGGCAGCCGGGAGGACGGGCGCTCCTGCGCGTCGCTGGCGGGGGGTTCTCGAAGGAGTGGTGTGAGTCCGGTCTCGCTGAAAATAAAAGTAAATACTTTGTCGGGAGACTCTCCTTAGAGTCCAGGGGTTTGTGCAGCGTTTAGGTTAGGTTCCACCTGTCAGCAAACGCCAAGCAGATCTCCCTGCATGGATCTCATGACGTGATTTTCTGGTGGGGTTTCAGTTGCAGCTGAGTACTGAAATGATGAAGAAAAATTGTGAAGGTGGTTTGCAGTGAGGGCAGCTACACCGTGCACAGTGCATCATTGCATTTGATCCTCCGGTTGTTCTTATAACAAGTGCAAGAGGTTGGTTGTGCCTGAAAAAGTGTGTTCGTTTGGGGGTTTTGCGTGTTTTTTGTTTGTTTTCTCTCTTTGAGACTCATTTGTTCTGTCACCTATTTTTTCTGTGAATTCATCATTGTTTGGGTCAGTTGGATGGAATGGAAGTTTAGGTTGGGTGGCATGAAGTACTCAGGCACCTTCCTGCTGTCTTGGTCTGCAAAGGGGAATCCCAGCTTGTGATATGTCAAAACGCTGGTAGAGTGTATGACGCACTGCCCTACAGTGTGCACCCCTATCCATGCATCAGGTGAAGCCATGAATTAGTAATGGATTATTAGGATAAATTAATAGTTTTACATCATGCAGTTGTTTTACATTAAGTGAGAATGGTGAGGAATTGAGGAATCTTTGTTTTGGATTTACCTTTACGTTTTGCCTCGCTTCTCATTGCTGTGCTGGCTGTGTCCTCCTACCTTGCCAAGTGATTGGGTCATCATCATTCTGCTATATTGTTGCTGATGTACATCAGCATAAAGACCATTATTGACTGGGAGGGGAATTTCTGAAAACAACACATTGCCTATCCAGATTTCTTTCTAGGATTACTTCCAGGTTTCATAGACCTAGTATCAGTAGCATTAATATTACCCATGAAATTCAGACAGGATGAAATCAAAGTTCTCAAACTTATATTGAATGTCCTGTGTTGCTTGTCTGAACACTGTTACTGTTAATATCCTGTACTTTTCTCATTTATTACATTTTAACCTGAAACGAAAGTTTCATTGTGGGTGACTTTCTTAATTGTCCTGTGGTTGTTAATTTTTCTATAAAAAGTAGTTCAGTTTTAAAAGAACTGAACAAACCAAGGTTTGTACAGTTGTGAACTAAAATTGTATGTTTTGGATATGGTTAATCATGATGATTTGTTATATTTTGATACTACCCAGAATAGGTGTATGGGTTGTGTTTGAGGTTTTTTGGCATGGATTTTCCAGGTACCTTTTACAGTCCAGATGCTGATACAAGCATTTCTACAAATATGCAATGTTAGATGGACATGAACTTAAACCAGAAGCTGCTTATTGAGAAATAAGTTTCTAAGTACTCCTTACTTGGTAGCTAAATTAAATAGTTTGCGTACTGTCAAGCTGGAGAGGAACAGGTTGGACAGGGCCTATCAGGCTTGATTTTTAAACCCTAACACTTCAGACACTGCAATGCTGTTAACATTCTTACGTAGTGGCTTTTCCAGGCTTCTCACTAGAGTTAAACTTTCACCCACGGCAGAGGGCACTTCTGATTTAATCAAGGCTACACAATTTTTCCACCAACTGTGTAGAGAAGCTCCCTTTCAGATTTGTACAGAGGAATCTGAGCATGCACATCCATTTTCTTCATAATATTTCTACAACTAATTTTGCAAAGTGTCTCTTCAGTTTTCAGAGTTTTAACACAAGATTGTTTTGCATTGATACTAGAGAAGGTTTAACGTCTGGGAGTGAATGAAATGTTGCAAAAAGTACAAGGTTTAAAACCAAATAAATTAGATTTGTGGTTACCTAAAACTCATTAGGATTGATTTCATAGTCCTTTAGCATGTAGAGTTTGCCTCGTGGAATAACTACAGAATAAAATCTCAGAGAGCTGGAAATACCTCCCACTTTGAATACTTCACAGTCCTTGTTTCTGTCAGGTTAATGTCAGCTTGCAGTTAAACCTGATTGTGCTCCCGAATAGTCCCCTTTGAAGCTATAACTGATATTTCTGATTTTGAAGTTGAGTATTTTCAAGATAAAGATCTGTGTAGCCGGATACCTCCCTGTTTTATAATACATTTTCTTAAAACTTCTGGTCTGGTTCTTCATTTAGTAGCACAAATTTGAGTCACTCAGCTGACATGGAAAATGGAGAAATATCTATGAAGCTAGAGCATTTAGTGTATTTCTGCATTGCTCTATGGAAGAATACTGAAGGTGGGCTATAACTGCAACAATAGGCTGGAGTGAATTGTTCAGTAACTCATACAACTTTTTAAGAAGTTGTTTAGTGTATCTGTTACTGCTTTCCAAAAATAAGTCTATCTTTCCAATTTAATATTAATCAGATTATTTGTCCTGATTTCTAATGGCATCAGATCTATGGGAAGGAAGGTGTGCATGCCGGAGTAACTTTAGTGTGGTTCATTTCAGTCAAGCTATAGAGGTGTCAAAAATAGGTTGCTCCAGGTTTTGTGAAACTAAAGAGCTGTGAAGAGGAAACAAACTCCATTTGTTTCTTGAATATGGAAAAAGCTGTGGAATAAATGTAGATATTATATAGACCAGACCATTGCCTTATAAATGTATATAATACAATGGGAAGAGCTGTAATTTATACAAGCAAGTACCTCATGTAATCAGAAGGACATTGGGTCTGATTAGTCCCAGTGCTCACTGGATTATTTGGTAATGCCTTTTACTGCTTTTGTCCTTGTTATCATGACTTGATAAACATCGTCTTTGTCACAACAGAATCTTGTCTTTGCCATTTGAATAGTAATGACTTTCTCTGTTTTTCAAAGAAGTACTTTAATACAAATTATATGCCAGTGAGTTGAGTATACGACAAATAAGGCCATAATTGAAAATAGTATTTCTGCAGATTTCAGTACATTTCCTGATGTGCTGTCTTTGGTTTATTTTGCTGTAGATTGAAGAAATAGTGCTCTTCATATCTTATTTAAAAGAAAGAATGAAGACATATCCTTAAATGTTGCTTTTGAATATACCACATAATGCTGATTCCAGGAAACAATTTCTTCCCTTCATCTTTGCTCACACTGATAAGGAAGATGAATGTCTGTCTCTGTTTTTTACTGTTTGTTTCCTGCATTCATTCTTGTGTATCCGTATCAGAGACACAATCATGTAAACGAACTTAGGCTTCAGAACTTCTGCCTGGCAGAATAGGCAAGTCAGATTTTTTGAAACTATGGAAGTACACAATAAAGGGAAGATGAACTGAATTGTAAGCTGCCACCATCCTTTAGCTCATAAATTTACAAGATGATATAAAAAAACTTCTGTGTACAATTTTGTTAAAGCATAAAAAGATGGTTTGTTTCCTTCCCTTAAAACACCTTAATAATACTTAAGTTCATTAATACTTAAATCATACAAATAGTAATTTCAGCAATCTGATTGGTATAATACTGAATTTTAAGCTTTGACAAGCACAGTATAGGAAAAAACACATTTTTCTTCTGTATATAATACACATCTATTCTTCTCCTGGTCTGGAATCTTAAGCAATCCCTCTCTTCAGAAAATGTGCAGTTCCATGAACACTAGAATTAAAGTACCCTGGTTTCTTTTAGATTTGGTTTTCTTTGTTGGTTGATATTGATATACCAGGTGTGAACCTTTCCCTTCATGGGAGTAGTTTACATATTCTGTGCTTTATTCAATTACCTGCTTTTAAGAAATGGTTGAATTTGTCAGTCAGATCTAATGAAGAATGATCAAGAGATTTAGAAGTTTTTGAGGAGGACTAGAAGCAATGACATAGTGAGGTGGGAGTCAGTCTCTTCTCCCAAGAAACAAGTGGTAGGACAAAAGGTAACAGCTTCAAGCTGTGCCAGGGGAGGTTTAGACTGGATATTAGAAAAAATTTCTTCACTGAAAGGGTGGTCAGGTATTGGAACAGGCTGCCCAAGGGTGGAATCACTGTCCCTGGAAGTGTTCAAAAACCATGTAGATGAGGACCTCAGTGATATGGTTTAGTGGTGATCTTGGCAGTCCTGGAGTAATGGTTGGACTTGATGATCTTAAAAGTCTTTTCCAATTCAGTTGACTATGTGATTCTATGACGTATAATCCCCAGGCATCCACATGCGAATAATTGTATGCAGTATGGATATGTATAATTGCAAAGACCTTGTGTAGGTGTTATGCTTTTCAACATTGTCTTGTGTTAACAGAAATTGTGAAACATTTTTGTTTTCTTCTTGTCTTTTTAGGATAATACATTGGGGCACAGTTGAGACAATGGAGTCCATGCTGAATAAATTGAAGAGTACCGTTACAAAGGTAACGGCTGATGTCACCAGTGCAGTCATGGGAAATCCTGTTACCAGGGAGTTTGATGTTGGCCGACATATTGCCAGTGGTGGTAATGGTCTTGCTTGGAAGATATTTAATGGAACTAAAAAATCAACAAAACAGGTGGGTGGCCAAGTAAAGATCTAAGTTTATAGGTTAGTTTGTAAGCATTAGATAACAGCCTATTAGGTAGCAGTTGGTAAGTGGTATTTAAACATAAAGTCCAACTCGGCAGACTAGTGCTAAGGGTAGTACCATAAGTAAAATGGAATAAAGAACTGAATGTCATTTAAATGTAATGTCCTCATCATCATGGCTTGACTTCCCGAACGAAGATGTGGGAAGGGCTTTACCCACGCTTACTACAAGTGCGCTGATGACTAAAAAGGCCAATGTGAGATATGCAAATCCGGTTGCAAAAAGCACAGCGAAAGGTCTCCTTGGGCTCAACTACTTAGGTGATGAGCCTTCACTGCTGGAGAGGGAAGTGGTTTTGCATTCATAGCATACAATTCCGGACCAAGATCTAAAAGAAGAAAGAAACTTGTTTAAACATGGATTGGTTCCCCAATTTATTTACCTTGCAGCCTTTTTTTTTTTTTTTTTTTTTTTTTCTGGCAACAGTACTGGCTTTTTACAGTTTAAAATAATCATGAAATATGCCATCATTTTTTTCTCAGCAACAGAGCCTGTAGTTTTTTGCTCAGCTTAGTTGTAAAGCTAGCAGAATTAAGGAGATAATGGTTTGCACTTCAGGACTCCTGTAGCTGTGTTTAATTGTGGTAGTTCTAAATACACTAATGTTAGGTAAGTCAAGTTTGTTTTTTTTGACTGTGCATACATTAGCTTTGAAATGAAAGCTTCCTACTATTTGAACTTTAAAGGCAGATTCATTTTAGAACTGAAATAGTTGTATTGTATACCTTATGGCTGAAACAAATTGATAGCAAAACACTCTGACAAGCTTCTAAAAATAAAGCCCCAAAAAGCTGGAGGAAAATCTTTTTCTGGCAAAAGACCAGAGTAATATTGGAATGCTTTTCAGTATTTTAGTTCAGAGACTGTTTTGCTTTGCACAGTGGGAGGCTTTGATAAAACATGTGTTTGCATATTGAGTTACATTTGAGTATTCATTGAAAAAATGCATGAGTGCCTATGGGTAAAAGAGAGAACAAAAACGAAAGGGAAGATAGACAAAGTTTCTAACATCAAGCACTCAACTGCTAACTTAAAATTTCCCTTGCTTTTCTATTCATGACTTAGTCTTTAACATGATCACATTTAATGTTTTTTTTCCACTACATCATTCAGTTTACAGGATAGATGGTGAACTGTAGTCATTAAATATTTTGGGTTTGGTTTGGTTTTTTTTTTTCTTTGTTGTTGTTCTGTGCCTAGTCTGTGGTATTATTCCCCACACTGTTCAAAATGTCATTGAAGTAGAAGAATTTGAGTTTTTGCAGTGTTCATCACAATAGTGCTAGAATGTTTTACAGGTATTGTTAACATGCTTTGTCAGTATGCAGTGAGGTAAATAGGAAGAGATACTGCAATTTCATTATTGTTACATTTCCAAAGCTTTTAAAGTCTTTAACTTAGAAATACTTTCTAGCTTTATATGCATCTTTTACGACACACAAGCCCAGTGAGAATTATTTCTGTCCCCTTCCTCCCTCGCCCTTCGTTTTTTAGCAGTTACATTGTTCAAGATAGGAGCAGGATTTTTGCATTCTCTTTGGTTTATAAGGTGTTTATGTGGGTAAATAAGGACATGTATTTTAAACTGTCAGTATGTGTTTCAAACTGCTCTGTGTTTAATAAGAAATGAAAAATTACAAATGGAATTGGAGGATATGGTGGGTTGAATCTGACCAGCAGCAAACTGCCCACACAACTACTCACTCATTTCCCCACCCCCAGCAGGCTGGGGGCTGAAAATAATAAGACGAAAAGCAAGAAAACTCATAGGTCAAGATCTGGATAGTTTAATAGGTGAAGGAAGGCAGGAAGAAAACCAGGTAAAGCAAAGGAAATTGCTCACTACATCCCACAGGCAGGCTGATGCTCAAGCTAGTCTCCAAACAGCAGCCACCTTGGAAGCCAAAAGCCCCTTCTTTTTCTGCTCTAGCTTTTACCACTGAGCATGATGTTATATGATATGGAATAGCCCTTTGGCCAGTTTGGGTTGGGTGTCCTGGTCATGTCCCATTCCAATCTGCTGCCTACCCGCAGCCTACTTACTGTGGGAGCAGAGTAGGAAAAAATGAAAGCCTTGAGCTTGTGTAAGGACTGTTCAGCAACAGCGAAAACATTGGTGTGTTATCAGCACTGTTTTAGCCACAAATCTAAAACAGCACCTTATGGGATGCCATTAAGAAAGTTAAATCCAGCTCAGCTGGACTCAGTACAAAGGAAAACTGCCTAAAGAAGCTGGAAATAGGAAACTGGGGTGTTTAGTGATTAAAAATACAAGGATAAAAAAGCTTTATGAAGGTGTATATTAGTGAATACCAGGTCTTTAGGACAACTGTCAACAGGATTCCTGTAAAATGCACAAGCACAATCAAAGAGAACTGTTTGACACTTTTCTGTTCAGTGTTTAAAAGTGTTCTAGATGAGTAAATATGATTATAGCCCAGTTAAGTCCATCCTGTGTGTTCCATGTTGTCGACAATGCTTACTACTGTTGGCACAGGTGACATTCAGTTCCTTGGCAAAAGCAGTATAGAACTTAAACACTGATATTTTTTAAGTGATTCATGTTAAAAATCTAAATTCTTGACAGTAACAACAGATGTTTTTTTTTTAAGGTCTTAATCCTGGCAAATATTTACACATTACACATCGTAACATACAGCTGTCTCAGTGACATCACTGAGGTTTGCCTGATATCACTTTGAAGTAAATGGGTATCCCTTGGCTTAAACATGTGGGAGGTGAGACAGAAGGTGCAGATGATCTTATGATTGTGAACAGAACTGAGATTTAAACTTAGATCTCTTGAGTGGTCAGTCTAGTCCTCTAAATACTTGTCTATACTTACTAGCCCAGCGTTACCAGTATACTTGTTGAGACAAGAGCATGTAGAGCAAGGTGTGTATATTTCCTTTCACATAATGAATGAAAATTTGTGTTGTCAATGGTAAGGGTTGTTTTGTCTCTACTTTTTCACTTTCTTTGTGGAGACCAGTCTTATTTTTTTTAAATATATTTTAGGGTTTTTATGTTAATTTTATATCATGAAGTCAGAATTATGCAGAATTAAATAACAAGTAGTCATCTGCAGGAGGAAGCTACTCTTCCTTCAAACCTATGAAATGAAAAATACCCCAACTAAGTGGAAGCTTCTCTAGAGCTTTCTGTGGAGAGAAGTGGTAACTGTGTAGCCATAGGAGGCCTTCATCTTGGTAAGTTTCCATGGAAGTAATGGAAGGAATTGAATCCCTATCAGCTGTAGTCAGTAGCCCTCCTTTTCAGGCTGAGTAACTCAAGGCTTGAATTCTTGTAAAACAGAAAAGGAAAAACAGAAATAATGTGTTCACAGTCAAAATTTGACAGGTCAGTTTGGTTCACAAATCGTAATACTGCGAACACTTTTAAATGTTTCCAAGCATGCTATATTGTTTCAATAATTTTTGTGCATTGGGAGTGTTTTCTATGGCCCATGACTCGGGCGTCTCTTCATTCTTCTGCACATCTGGTGACATATGGGGGTTAAAATACTATATTGTTGATACGGCATTCTGCATATAAAAATCAATGTTGATTATAGAATTGAATTTCAGAATGCCATATTTTGAATTACTAATACCAAACGACAATTAACATTTTAGTGTCCGTGAGCAGAGATGTCTATATCAGGCATTACATCAAAATGAAGGTATTGAAAGCAAGGTGTCACACAGCTCAAATTATTTTGATTCTTGACGCTCTACAGTAACTAAGTCTACAAAATCAATGTGATAGAAATAATTTTCATACCTAGAATACTACAATTTCATATACATATTTGTGGTAACCTAATTTTGTATATGTAAATATTCAGTCAAACTTCAAACAAACCATGAAGGATTGCAACAAGCACCAACAGAACTTATATACAGCCATCATAAAATGTCACATACTATGCAATTTAAAAATTAACTTCCTGAATTCTTTTGACTTGTCGTTAAACAGAAGTGCTTTCGGAAGTGCTGTATTAGTTTGAAAGTTTGTTACTGGTTGTGTACTGCTCAATACATTCACACTTTGTAGTGGAAAATGTGTAGTTTTTTTTAAATAGTGGATATTTCATGTGTCTTTCAACCCCTGTCATTGATTCCTGCCTGCCTTGTGCCAGTGTTAATGTTTGATCCATCACACTTGTTGGAGTTGGAGCAGGGAGCTGCAATGGATAGAAGCAGGAAGAGTGTACTTAGTTGAGTTAGCTGTAGATATTCACCTGCTAGTGGCTTAATGAAACAGGTACCAGCTAAAAAATATAAACCAATTTTTTCCTGTGTTGGACTTAATTTCTTTCTTTGTATAAATAGTGTAACTGTTCCTGTGAGGTTGTAATTAGAATAATGGTTATAAAATGTGCAGTACAAGAGCCTAGACTTCCTCTTGGGACTGAAAATTGTATTTTCATATTATTTTGTACTCGTTTCTAACCTTTATTATTATTTATAACACTATTGTAGGGGTACAAGAATGTTTGTTTCGTGGTGTTTTGTTTTTTTTTAATTTCCTTTTTTCTTCAATTGATTTATTTCTTTTTAATGGCTTCCAAGATGGGGATGTAATCTAATTTTTTATTTCACATCTACTTTTGTAATTTCAAAGTCTCATACAAATTTATTAATTTTCTTCAGCTCCATTTTCAGAGATTTGATGGAAGAACTATTTTCTTTGATTTTATTGTCTACTGCATTTCTGGGACTTCTTTTTACACAGGTTTATGCATAAAAAAATCTTAATGTTTTATCATGGTCTTATCAAACATTACTGTGACTATAAATTACATTTCATTAATGTCTAGTTTAATATAGATTGTACTTCTTTGGAGCAGATTGCTGAAACAAGGTCTAGTTTAATAAAACACCACTTGATATATTAAATGACGAATGCACATCTGCTCAAAATATTTTAATTGCTCATAGTTGATGTAACTGCTTTCATCTACTTCAGTTTAAGCTGATATATGTCCTGTGGATCTGCTGCTTTGTCACTGTGTAGATAGAGGTTATATTTCATGTATTACTGCTAGTAATACATATTAGTACCTTAACTGTTAAAATATATGTCCTGGAGGTTCTGTACAGTAACATGTGATTATGACTCGGACAAAGTAAGGACAGTATGTACATATACATCAAAATACTTACTGCATTTGTGGGATTGTACTGTATTCAAAAAATGTGTATGCAATTGCTTACAGGCTTGTTTTTTTGGCTACGTGATATACTGAGTGAATTTTATTGCTTATTTCTAGGAAGTGGCTGTTTTTGTCTTTGATAAGAAGCTAATAGACAAGTATCAAAAATTTGAAAAAGATCAGATTATTGATTCCTTAAAACGAGGTGTTCAACAGCTAACCAGGCTTAGGCACCCTCGACTGCTTACTGTTCAACATCCATTGGAAGAATCCAGGTAAGCTGTAGTAAAGTTGAGAATGGACTTTCTTAATCGTTGTTTTGTTATCGGATGTACAATATCTGGAATATTCAGCACATACATCTGTCGTGGGTTAAGCCCAGCCAACAACCCAGAACCATGCAGCTGCTTACTCACTGCTGCAACTGCTGCTGCTGAGCCCAGGACAACATCTGATGAGATTCAAATTCACTGTGTTTACTCATGTGAGAACAGTATTCACCCCACCCTCAGATTTCACCCCCTGCCCCCCAAGCCATAGGATGCATTTCTGGTGTGAATCTATTCACGATCTTACAGTTGCAGCTGTAAGGCTATACATGACTCTTATAGCACGAAAATTTGGTAGTTCAGTTAATTTCACTTTTAAAGAACTCCCTGAAACATTGTTTTCTTTCAAAAAGTTGTTTATACATTTGTTCCATTTATGAGATGTATGTAATTAGTGCATGTGTGACTGAAGATTTTTAGTAAATTGTGTGTGTTATGGCCACATATATGTTCGGAAGGTCCTCAGATGCCAGTCAATGGAGAGAAAATTCAGTGTGCTCTTTGTAGTGCTTATTTGATTTATTTAAAGTTGGTCATTAGGCAGTAATGGGTTAATTAATCAAGTGTAGTGATAACAGCAGACTAAAATCTAATAAAACAAAACTTGAAAATAAAATAGAAACCTGATCCTGATCCTACTGAGGAAGATCATGAAGGTTTTAGCAGATTTTTCCAAAGTAGTTTTTCTAAATTATAGCCTACTGAAGATTCATGTACATTGCCTTTCAAAATTGTACATTTTTGACTGTGTCTCTTAACCTGCGTTATTCCAAATGTACTGGCTTCTAGGAGCTGGGAATACTGTAGGAATGCTTCTTCATCTTTGTGTCACCTACTTCCTAAAGGATTTCTCGGATTAAATGACACTTGCATATTCATATATGTATTTCGTCACGTATTAAACACATTTTCCATTAACAAGGGTTCAAAGCTGTCATTTCGCCTGTTTCAGTATGCCCCTCACAAAAGCCTAAGGATCATTAATTAGGTAATTGAAGAGTACCCTACAACAGTAAATAAACTATTACGGACTAAATTGCCTAGGGTCACCTCAGTTGTAGTGTATGCAGGTGAATTCTGGAGTATATCCCAGACTTCTTATTAATTAATCGAGTATTTTGATTGACTCAACAACTAGATCTTTAATTATTTTTCCTCTGAACTCTGCACTACAGAAGAAAAGGCTAAGATTCTACAGAAGAAAAGGCTAAGATTCGTACCTTGGAGTGTTAAAGCTTTAGTGTTTTTCTTGTGAAGAAATTGAGCCTTTTCAGTAAAATTAAGAGTGTAGTTATGTCAGAATTCTCGTTTGTGAGATTTTAGTGATGCCCTGTGCTTTGTTCCAGTGGTGGTTCTTTCCATATTCAGCATGCTCAGCTACTGGTAGAAACACCAGTTGTGCAAAACCTGTCCAGTTGCTTGCTGTGCCAGAAACTGATGTAACGGGTTTTGGAGAGGAATCATAAAAGAAAAATTTGCTTAGAGTATTTGTGTGTGTAACCTTGTGCAAGCATGCTGTGAGATTTCTTTAGTATTGCAGGTCTTCCCAGAGTGTTTATTCTTGAAGAAATCTGTCATGGGCTCCTGGCTAGACTGTACCTGGCCTTTTTTTGTGTCTCCAAAGTATCATGCAGTTGTGTTGAACTGCTTGCAACTTACGCTTTGTTCTGTCTTGGTGGGCAGTGGTACTTGATGTACCTGCACTGCTGAAGTAGATGTAGCAAGGAAGGCCATATGTTTAGGCTCTAGTGTGTAAAGTGATAGCTTTTCCACTATTAATAGAATGTTTGTAGTCCAAATTATTGGTGTTCCATGTAATTATATTTCATATAAATATATATTATACATATCATAATGTATACATTTTTACATGCATTTGTATAGCAAATAACTCTTCGTTTATTCTAAATATTTCATATAAATACATTTACTTACAACTGGTCTTGAATTCCAGTAACAGCACAGATGAGTAATATTATTCTATATTCAACTTCTTGTTGGAGAAAAGGTTAAAAAAGCCAAATTATAAATTCACTAATAATGTCATTACTACCCACTAAAAATAGTAGCAGTTTGAGGAGTCCCAGATACTTAATTACCAGATATTCCATCTGTTGCAGTTTCTCCCAAAGCATATGCTTTTTTAGCCATTTTAAACTTTTCTTTTTATTATGTTACTCTGAATTCCATTTTGATATTATTCAGGGAACTGTTAAAGAAGCTGCACAGTATGGTAGACATCAGCTGCTGCAGTGTTCATTTGCTTTAACTACACTTGCCCTATCCTTCCATTACTCTGACTTCAGTCCTTATTTAATTTGCTCCTAAAGTGAAAAATAAACTGCCATCTTCTTATTCCCTCAAAACAACAGCAGTCAGAGCAATTTTGAAGCACAGTGTTAAAACCAGTGCCCTTCATGTGTAGAAGTTTGCTTCATCTCTGCTTTTCAAATACTGTTGATGCAAAAATGTATAAGCAAGGTATGTAGTTTTTCATGAAGAAAACAGTAGATAAAATAATTTAGAAAACAGTCACTTCACATGCAAACTACAGTGCATACATCAAGGTTATTTGTGTTTGTACCTCTTCTATTCATTTGCAAAGTAAAGGAATATTCAGGTGCTACCTTATGTTTTCTTAATTTTGTTTCTGACCACTGTCTGACCACAGTAAGTATTGCTTCAGTCAGGGATGTGTCTGTTTTAGGCACAGCTAAAAGCCTGATTTTACAGTTTTAGTAATAGTAAGAATTGTTTAATTTTCCTGGATCAGGACAAGAAAAGCATTGTTTTGTGAGTCTTTTTATGAAGCATTGTGTGCATTGTTAGTGATATATGTGAATGCTGGAGCATAAAATAACTAATATTTTTTGAATACTTCAGATATTTATATATTTCTCTTTAGTATAAATCACTTATAAGAATTCAAAACCTGAAGTAAAACATGGTTTTACATAACACCTAGAAAGTAAAGTATAATCGGATATTTGTGTGGTTCTTTATTCACAGTAAAGAGATATATTACATTTATTTGCAAGAAACATTTCTATGTATATCCTCTACAGGGATTGCTTGGCATTTTGTACAGAACCAGTCTGTGCAAGTTTAGCTAACGTTCTTGGCAGCTGGGACAACTTACCTTCTCCTTTACCATCTGACATTAAAGAATACAAGCTTTATGATGTGGAGACCAAATACGGTTTGCTTCAGGTAGGACACAGATTGTCCTTATAATTTTCTTGCACTTTGGGTATTAATGGTTGTTTTATGAAGTTTGTAATCTACCAAAGTTTTGTCCGCCTATAGTAAATCAAATCAGGAAGTGAGAGATGATGATGCCCTTATCACTGTAGGTATAAAAGAGGATGAATGCTGGAGGCTCTCTAAGTTGCTACTGGTTTTGCTTATGCCAATATGGAAAATACAAAATCAAATTAATTTTTATTTTCCATATATGTGGAATATATGTGTACGCTACAGCTGTCTCTCCCATCTGTAAATCTTTTCTTTACCTTCTGTAGAGGAACAGTAGTAGCTCCTAGGTTTTATTTATTATGTTGATAAACTTTGAAAAGCATTGTTGTTCTTATGCTGTTATGGTTAATCAGCATTAGTAATCCCATTGGCTGATTACCCATCTGTGTTTAATTTCACTCCTACATAACTTTTAAGACATAGCCTAAAGTAATAGTGAAGAATTGTTTCTTAGTTAACTTACCAATTAAACCATGACCACAGGAATAGAATTTTTGTAAATGTCTTGCAGGATATTTGGGGAAATACTTGACCTGAAATAATAATCTTTTATTAACAGGTTTCTGAAGGCTTGTCATTTTTGCATAGCAGTGTGAAAATGGTTCATGGAAATATTACTCCTGAAAATATAATCTTGAATAAGAGTGGAGCATGGAAAATTATGGGCTTTGATTTTTGTATCCAGTCAACAAATCCATCTGAGCAGGAGGTAATAGATCTTTACATTTATGATCATTAGATTTCAAATTCAGAGCTTTGTCTGAAACCGGTTTCATGACCTTGCATTTCAGTAATAAATGATTTATTTAATATCCACTTCTGTATTTTGTTGGCAGGAAGTTTGAACATATGGCACAGGTCTGGATTGAAGTGCTGCCTTTGGTCATCACAGAAAAAAGAGCCTGAGTTGGCTCAGTGGAGTCAAAATAGTGACGGTTTCAGACAGAGGCTGAAGCCTGTGCCATTTCTGCTCACCTGCATGTTGGATGGTGTGCAAAGCTACCTAGTCTAGTCTCTTACATCCACTTCAATGCCTGGTTGCTACCTCCTAAAATGAATTCCCATTGTAATTCATGTTTCTCACTTACAGCAGTGCTTTGATTTTTACATTACACTTCCCAGCTCTAATATTCAGACTTAACTGCATCAGCTAATCACTCTAAGCTACAGACAGAGATTCTTAACTGTTGCCTTACTCTGTTTCATTCCTAATTGAATTTGAGCGCATTAATTTTTTTTGTTGCTGCATGAGTTTCTTATTTAAAATCTTCTTTAAAAATCCCTAATGAATTTACTTTCTTTTATTTCTCTTGTAGCTAAAGTTCCCTTGTAAGGAATGGGATCCAAACTTGCCTTCCTTGTGTCTTCCAAATCCCGAATATCTGGCACCAGAATATATTCTGTCTGTGAGCTGTGAGACAGCCAGTGATATGTACTCTCTAGGAGCTGTTATGTATGCCGTATTCAATAAAGGGAAACCAATTTTTGAGGTCAACAAGCAGGATATTTATAAAAGCTTTAGTAGACAGCTGGATCAGGTATTTGTTCTATTTGTGACTACTATTTGTTGATTTTCATATTTAAAAAGTTATTGGTTTAAAATAGGTTTAAATGTTTAGAATACTATACCAGTGCTCCAACATAAAAAAAATCTGATAATATATCCTACTGTGCATGCTATCTGTGTAACAAGAAAGAGGAATGCTAGCAAAATATGGGAAATAAAAATATATGTAGAGAAGGTTACATTTACCAGTTTTATAAACTACAAGTTTCATTTTTTACCTGATGTCTCTGTAAACCTGTTGAATGCTGGTCTTCTCGAGTAAGTACTTTACCTGTTGGGAAGGGGTGTGAAACACAAGGCAGTAAATGACCTATGTAGGACTGCTGAAGATGGCTGAGTTTAGAGCGATTTGATTATCTGACATTGCAGTTGGTATCCACTTAGCTATCAGCTCTTTCACTTTCTTTGTAGACTATGAATATTAATAGAAGACAGTTTCTTGGATCAGCTAATGTAATATATGTTCACATGCAAGTTTCTTTTGCCGTAATTTCTTTGAGAGCCCTTTGCCTTGGTTGTGTATACTGTATTTTAATGTGTGTTGGCAACACCTCAAATAATGACATGTACCTGTTTAAAAATACTGGGTTTGTGTTCTCTGATAACCTGAACACAATGAGAAGTTGGAAATAGGGGAATGTGACCTGAAGCTTGTAGGCTGTTGGGAGACAGAAAGAAGACCATGAAGGATGAGAAGCAAATGGGTTAGAAAAGGAGGGAAAGGAGGCATATCAAAGGTGTGAGTAGAGAAACATCAAGAGGACAAAGTAGAGCATTGTTGTATATTGGAAATAGTTACATGCAGGATTTTCTAACGTCATGGTCCATGTGCTTAAATTACTTACACAGCTGAGCCGTTTAAGCTCCAGTACTCTTCAGAATATACCAGAGGAGGTGCGTGAACATGTAAAGCTACTCTTAAATGTAGCTCCAGCAGTCAGACCAGACGCAGATCAAATGACTAAGGTCAGTTCATGGAAAATACAGTAGACATAGGAAAGAGGAAAAAGAGTGTTTGATTTGTAGAAGCAATAGAACAATTTTAAAGTGTTTTCCTGTTAATAATTTTAGTTGAAATGTTACATACTTTCAAACTGTTTTGGAAATAATGTTAGTTGATGCCAAAATTTGTCCTTATGCTGACCTTTATTAATATGGAAGAAGTGCGTGCTGAGACAGAATTGAGAATAATCATTCAATGCAACACTGTTTTGTTGCTTTCCAATATTGATTTTTTTTTTTAGTCTATGTTTTTATGCAATTCAGTCTTTAAAACTGTATTGGAAGGATCTTAAAGCCATAAAATGATAAAGGGCAGTAAATTCAAGGATTAAATTTTGGCTTAATGATTTTTGGTATATTC
Source organism: Lathamus discolor (assembly GCF_037157495.1). Lineage (NCBI taxonomy): Eukaryota > Metazoa > Chordata > Aves > Psittaciformes > Psittacidae > Lathamus > Lathamus discolor. Next base: position 53,241,549 of record NC_088884.1, read on the forward strand.
TTAAATATGCAGAGGAATAGCTTAAAATGTATTTGGAATTACTTGCCATAATAAAGCAAGAATTAATTCCAAGTAGGATAATTGAAATTTTAATTGACAAACTCTTCCTTCACTTTCCTATCTGAAAGTAGAATGTAAAAGCACTGTTCTTCCTTTGTCTTATGCCCTTTTTTTCCTCATATCTGATAGCCTTTCTGGTTCCTGTTTATAGATTTGCTTAGCTAAACAATTTTCTTCTTTTCCTGTCATATAAAATCAATGTCTTAGCAGTTGGAAGAAATAGTGAGTGAAGAAGGGAGGGGAACAAGTAATAGTTCTGCAAACATATATGCTGAAAGATGGGAGGTGAGGAAATTGGCAAATATTATGCAGGTATCAACTCACTTGTCTGAAGGACTACAATTAATAAATCTGTAAATGGTTGTATTGAGCAGTATGGTTTTATGAAGATGTTGAATCTTTTTTACCACGTTGTGCTGCAGGCTGAGGTGTAGGGTAAAGGTACTGGAACTTTAGTTGCAAAAGCAGTTTGTTATGGCTCTAAAATGCTAGGAAAATTCCATCCTAATAATCAGCCTTTATCTCTGAATATTATACTACACAGTATGAAAAATGGCTTTCTAATTGTTGCAGGCACATCGTTGTAAAGTTTTACTGTAGTGCATTGAAAAGATAAGTAGATTATTATATTTTGGAATCTTTGTTACAGTGTCAGTGTTGTCTCCCTTCAGATAACAAGCTTTTTAATCTTATTTTTAGATACCATTCTTTGATGATGTAGGAGCAATGACGCTTCAGTATTTTGATTCATTATTTCAAAGGGACAACCTTCAGAAATCGCAGTTTTTTAAAGGGCTACCAAAGGTTCTGCCAAAACTACCTAAGGTATGTCTGTGTCATGTCTTGAAATAGTAAGTTTAAAAACATGTGAACATCTATTAACATACCAGATCTTGGAATTTGGACTTTATGTAGCATCCTACCTAAAAGACTGCCATGAGACTGTCAGAATAGAATAGTGGGAAAGAAGGGGAGACTAGCAAGTAATTGGTATGGAAATACTCCTTAGCTATCAATAATTCTTTAAATGGTAAGTGGCAACTTGTGCTATCAGTATGTATAAGGAACCATGTCTTGTTGTAGTTCATCCCGCTTTGGGAGTTGTCTTCACTTACAAGGCTTTCCCTTTGCTTCCAGATGCTATGGTAGGTCTTTGAAGTCCTGTTGCCACCTTTTCTCCCAGTAAGGCTGCTTCAAGTTTTTTCATAGCAAGGCGGTGTTTCAATGCTGAATGATGCAAAACTTCCTTCCCTCAACAGACTAAGTGCTTTCTTCTGCTAGCAGTGCCCAGAAACCTCAAAGACAAATGTCTGTCATTACAGATTTCTCCTGTGTAGTGTTAGACACTGTGTCTAGACTGACTGTTTTTGCTTTTGTATTAATTAATGTAGGTCATAATGCATATGTGGTAGAAACTGTAGCTGAATATTGTGTAATTTAATATATAACAGTTTAGCTTCTCAACCATTGCATTAAATTTTTAATTCTGTTTTGAACTACACAGTGCAAAATTCAGATTTCATGTTTCATAACTCTGTTCTTTTTACTTTGTTATTTTTTTCCTTTGATCAAAAATCACTGATACTCTGAATTTGAAAATAGATGGGATGTATTTCACCTAACTTAAGACAGCCACTGGCTGACCTAATAATCTTTTTTCTTCTCTGTCTTAAAAAGTACATTTTATGAGGAAATGAACTGTGCCTTTGAATTGTGTATTTCTCTTTAATGACTTTAAAAGCATGTAAGGATGTCTACAGTAGACATCTGCAGTGTAAATACATATTTCATCAGCAGAATCCCATTTAGGGAATATATCTGGAGCTTTATAGGGAGGTATAGTAGGGTTATCTGTTTTTTTGATGAGTAATGGGTTATTGAAGCGCTGATTTTTTTTTTTTTTTTTTTGTGGGGTGATAAGGTCTTTTTAAAGAAAGCAGATAGAGTAAGGTTTTCATAATTCACATATGTGGCTGAAAACCTTATTTTCTGTACAGTTAACTGGTTTTTGTTGACCTTCACAGTTATAACCTTCAGTTATGTTTTGAGTGCAAACAGAAAAGTAAGCAAAGTAGCATAGTGTAAATTAGCTAGACTAGACTGTGAAAATAAGAGTTCAAAATTGAGAATTGTCTGCTTTTTTGTAAGAATCAGATTAATACAAAAGCTGTTGAACTGGCACAATAGTAACTTAACTGCAGTGCAGTACAATGTGATGCATGCTTTGCTTTTTTTCTTTCAGCGTGTCATAATTCAGCGAATTTTGCCGTGCTTGACTTCTGAATTTGTGAATCCTGATATGGTACCTTTTGTCTTGCCTAATGTTCTCCTAATTGCTGAGGAATGCACCAAAGAAGAATATGTCAGGCTCATTCTGCCTGATCTTGGTCCTGTTTTTAAGCAGCAAGAACCAATCCAGGTATGTTAATATTGTTCAGATTACAGTTTTCCTCTTTGTCATTTTTTTCCCTGAAAAGTGACTAATTGTTCTGTTTCCCTTTTCCAGCTTCACACAGACTTCCCAGCCTGCTGTGTAGTTGTCAAGGCAGTCAGTCTTTATTTGTAGATTTTTTTTCCACGAAATTCACAAAGCCTCTGCCTCTGCTTCTTCATATGGGTTTTCTGTATTTATAGATGAGATTAGCAAAAAAGGAAAAATCTAATTTACCAATCAATTCTTATTTTTGTTTGGTTGTAGAAGGTATATTTGTAAGCATTTTATAACTTACATAGCTGATCCGAACAGGGTCATACAGTACAATATTTGCACATATTCTAACAGTAGCTGAACTCATGAGTTTTTTGGTTGGTTGGTTGGGTTTTTTTTTTTATGCCTTGTATCCACATTGCTGTCACTGGATGGAGTGGATAAGGTGCAACTTTGACCCTTTGACAACCTCTTAAGAGCAGTGTTTATTGATAATAAACATTGTGCCTCCACAGATAAAAGGCAGCTCTGCATTCCTTCTAGCTCACCTTGTTTTACTGTTGGATGCTATTAATTCACTGCAGAGCACTAAAGGAGCAAGATAAACATAGTAATGAACAAGTCGGCCTTTCGTTTCTGGGTTTCAGAAAATGAGATCAGAGAACTCTCATTGTACTGGGGAGGGGGGAAAGGAGAGAACTGTGTAACTGGGAATACCTAAGAAAATTAGAACTACTTAGTGCTGTTTACTTTGGTACAATGAGGCTTCATGTTAGCTTTGCTGTTGTATTAAAAAATGAAACATCTAACTATTCAGAAGCCAATGAACATCTCATTTGTGCTGTTTCATACTAAAAGGTAACATTCTGTTTTGCTACCTTTAACATCAGATTTATGAGACGATACTCATTGCAAAATGTTTGTCTCAGAGGTTTTGCATTTGGAGCATAATGGGTGCAAGAGCTGGTTTATATCTTGGGAAATGAGGGAACCAAAATACAGACTTGGGGTCAGCTCATAAAGAGCAAGCTTTGTAATGTTTTTCTGTAGCTTTCTAGATACTATATATTAAATCCTTTTGTTGACATTTTTAATGCAGAATAAGTACTAGATAACTTATTTCACTGTTACTCTATGGTCTTTTCAGTATGGCAAAGTTTAAGTAATCTAGGACAGGTTTTGAAAGTTAATATACTAGGTATTCAGGAAAAAAAAAGTGTAAGGGTTCAGAATGCCAGAGGACAGAATTCCAGGTCTGACTGTGCAAGGCAAAAATATTCTGTTCCTGTGTGTTTGTAACTTGTGGAGAGGGATAGACAGAGAAGGTGCCAGTGTTTATTCCAAACACTCTCTCAGGATGTTCTAGATTTGTATGAGGGGCTGGCCTTTTGCTTGGCTTTCATAGGGTACTTAGGAAGTGAATGTATCATAGGGAAGCTACTGTAATTCAGTTTGAAGAAATTGTTATCCAGTGTTCACAATGATTTTGTATGGGGGAATTTATAATGTGGAAATGGAATATTTAGTTAAACTGCTCCTTCATATCATGTTCTTGGAGACTAACAGGTGTACTGTAAGTTAACATCCTAGCTTACTCTGACATAGCTTCCCAGTGTAGGCAAAGCCTTGATTCATAGCTAGGGAAATCCATAGACAGTTTGTATATGCTTTGCTGCAAATTCATGTTCTAATTCAGTACACCAAAGTGTACATTGACAAGTAGTGGGCTTGGTATTAATGAATGAAGTACATCTTTAGCGTTATTGTTCAGAGTGCAACTGCTGCTGCTTGCTTATTAGATGGTGTGTGTGAATCTGTGACTGTAACATTTTAGTTTCTAGTTAAATAGATAAAAATATCAAATACTACCATAGACAGCTAAAAATGAAAGAGGCTCGTTGGAACAGCACGAATATATTCTAGTTGAAGACAAGTATGAAGTAAAAAATGATTCAGCATTGTTATCTGAGTTGAAAAGCATTGACAGCCAGTGAAAAACAGCTGAGCTGTTTCTGTGTAATCTAAATTACCATATTAGTACAATGTTTACCATAAAAACAATCTGTTTTATGTTCAGACATCTGGTTCATATTTCAAAGGAGCATTTCTTGTTAAATAACAGGTTTCGTCCATGTCCTTTTCAGATTTGCAAAAGCAATTAAATGCAAACACTGATTGCTACATATTTTTAGTCTTCAAAACTGAAATCTTTACTTCCCATGAAATAGTTGGCTTTTTATTATTCCTGCGATAGAATTCATCACAGTTCATCCATCTAGTCTAACCTGTTTTCTGAAATTAGTCTAGATTATCAATGGATAGTCAATGTCACCTCTAGCAAGTTATGAGATGAGACATGAATCTAATGAGTTACGTAGCTCTCTGCATTGGAGAGTGAGGCTGAATAAGTAACTTAGAATAGCAACTAACTTTCAGATGGCTAAGCCTAAGCAAGGTGAATCCCAGTATGTAAAAGTGCTATCCTGGTTTTGATTTTTAGGTTAATATGATATGTTGGGGGGAGAGAGGGGATTTTATGATACACAATTTGCATATGAAATAGATTAAAGGTAGTTGGTGTCCATATAGTAGCTGTAATATCCTTTTCGTTGTGTCCATATTTTGATTCCAGATACAGAGGGAATAGAGCTTTTATATGTGGAGTTGTGATCAAATGCTTTGAGGACAGCATTTGACCCACATTTTTCTGAAAGTTTGGCTTTTTTGTCAACAGTGTGCATCTAAAGATATTCTGTGGGTGGATTTTAAAAGACCATGTTGTAAAAAGAAGCAAAAAATCCTCCCTTAGGTTTATGATTTCTTACTTCATAAGGATTAGTCTAGAACATGCATGTTTTCTTTGATTTGTATTTGCTGTTTTTAAAGTACAATAATATGTCAAAGTTCTTTTTGTCTTCCATGCCTTCAGGCAAGCAACATGGTAAGTGATCACATTTACTGAGTTACGAGAAAACTTTTGAAGTGTTTATGATACGATAATCACACTTTAAATTGTAAGTATGTGTTTCTGGACTTTAAAATTTCTGGATTCTAAATTGTGTTCTTTTTATAGATCTTGTTGATTTTCCTGCAAAAAATGGACTTGCTTCTAACCAAAACTCCACCAGATGAAATAAAGAACAGTGTTCTACCAATGGTTTATAGAGCCTTAGAAGCACCTTCAATTCAGATCCAGGTATAGTAATTGCAGCCTTTATTTAAAATATTTTTTTTTCTATTTTCTTTAAGCTTCTATGTCTACTTTTTGTACACATGTGTTTGTTTACTTGAAAAAAAGAAAAAATAAAGCTGTGTAATATTTTCCTGAATATTGAAAGAAATTCTTTTTCTTAAAATAAAGTTCCTTTATTTTCCAGGGAATGACCACATGACCCTTGTTCTAATCCTCTTATCTTACTAGCTACCATAGCAAAAAGTAGGATGTGCATTTATACTACATTTCTGATGCAGCAGAAACTATGCAGTCATGCATGCTCTTACCAGTCAAGAAGTGGCTCATTCTGAGGTCCTACTGGTAAGAACATGTGTGCTGACTTGGAAGATTTGCCATAAAATCATATTAATATACCTCCTGAAAAAAAAGTGTCTATATTTTAATGTTTGTTTATGCTTTCTAACCCTTTATAAGGTTCTTTTTAAAAAAAGAAAAAAGTCATTCTTATACTGTAATTAACTTCCAGCTACACAGAGGCATTGAGGAGTTGGAGGGGGAAATAAACAAACTATGCCTTCAAGAAGGATTTGGATAATCAAATGTGACTTTGACCTTTGCAAAGTTATGGAGAAAGGGTTTTGTTTCTGAATATCTGGCTTTTTTTTTTTTTTTTCTGCTTCAGTCGTTTTGGTTACTAAGTCATGTACCTAGTATTGCTCTCTCTTATTTTTTGAGATTGGGCTGAAATCAGTTCTGTTTTTTTTTTTCTCTGTTGCTTAGGTATGTTCAATCTTGATATGCTATTTTATCTTTTGGTCTGTCATTGTGCTGCTGCACTGCTGTTGGTAGTCTCTCATTCAGACTTGCTTAACTTACGTAGGAAAATGTTATAGTGTGATGTAAAAGTTGTTTTTTTATGGCAAGGTGTTATGTGAAAATGCAAGATATTCCTGCTATCCAAATATTGTATTATAAACTTATCCTCTCTTGAAATCTGTTTTCCATTTTTGTTCTGTTTACACATCATGATGCTTTATTATGCTAGCTATTTTTAAATGAGTGATAGATTAAGGTCAGTTTATCTGAATGTGGTATTTCCTTAAATATTTGTTTAAAAGTAAAGCTTAAGGAGATAATTTAAACTAATTTTGATCTTGAGTAATACTAGTACTAGTTTTATAATGAATATGCATGTTTGTTTTTAAACTTATATGGTTTGGTTTTTTGTTGTTTTTTTTTTTTTGTAGGAGCTTTGTCTAAACATAATTCCCACATTTGCCAATTTAATAGATTACCCATCAATGAAAAATTCATTAATTCCAAGAATTAAAAATGCCTGTTTGCAAACTTCTTCACTTGCTGTAAGTATCCTAATAATTTTATCTCTCAGTCCTCAGATAATGTTGTTACCTTTAATTACTTTGACTTTTTAGCTGTTGGTTCTTTCAAGAAAAGCCTATTAATGTGCTCTGATTTCTTTTTGAGATTTCTCTTTAATTTTTACAGATACAAAAACACCACTTGCTTTTTTACTCTAACAATTTTTTTAAAGTGTTTAATAACTTACTGTGATAACGGTACTGTAAAAATGTTGGTGTCTTCCACAATAATATATGTTAACAGTGTTTTTCCTGCAGAAAAAACAAAATGTTGTGAGCAGTGTGTAGCTATATGTATTGTCCTTTCATGACGCAAAAAGGGTCTTTTTAACTTGTCTTGGATTTTCGGATATGAAGGTTGTAGTTTCAGTAGCTCTTGTTTTCTTCTGAATTTTGTAAGGTTGGGTTTTCTTCTTAGGCAAAAATACAGTAATTGTTTAATTCTTGTCATACTTCACAGGTCCGGGTAAACTCACTAGTGTGCTTAGGTAAGATTTTGGAGTACTTGGACAAATGGTTTGTGCTTGACGATATTTTACCGTTTCTACAACAAATTCCATCCAAGGAACCAGCAGTGCTAATGGGAATTTTAGGTAATTAATGCTTTCAACTTTCTCCTCTTTTGTGCTTTGATGCTGAAAATCTGAGAGCTTTCTGAATTATCATTGGTAATGTTTACATAGTGTATTGCTAATATGACTATTAAAACCTTACAGTTCGTGGTTCTTTAAGTATGCCTTGCCTCCCCATTAAGTTACTTGTGTACTGCTGGCACTTATAAACACTAGTACATATATTTGTAGTCTTTAAGGCACGATGCAGTTCTGAGTACTCATTCCAGTTCTTGGGCTGTGACACTGTCATGGTTCATACAGCCAGAGAGGCTGTTGAATAGATGATCCATCTTCTTTCAGATGCTGAGCACCTTGCTGGAGCTTTTAAGGTGTTACTGTTGCCTTCTCTTGCCACTCCTGAATGTCAGATGCTATAAATGGTTGTCTACCAATCTACTGTTCTTTACTGCAGGTTTAGTTAGACTCATTTTGTTGAACATTAAGCAAACATGGATGCCTTTGTCCTGGAAGAGAGCATAGTCTGGGTGAGGTTTCACAAAAGAGCAAACAGAGCAAGAATGGCTTGTTATACGGAAAAGAAGGCCTTGCTCCCAGTGTGCTTTCCTAGTGCCACTCAGGTGCTTGTCTAACTAAGGATGTGTGATTTTTAATGGTCTTGAATGGGCTCAAGGAGACCAGATGACCAGAGCCACTGCCAAGACAGAACTAGGACTGCGTGGCCGAGTCTGAAAAACAGTAACGATTTGTCTTGTTGACAGCAAAGTAGTAGACAGAAGACCATTTGTAACAGTTGAACTGTACCAGCAACTCATTAAATGCTGTAATAATATGTGATGGCAGCATTATTTTGTTTGGCTCAAAAGCACAAGAAGGCATCCCTCCTTACTGATTTAAAGCTGCCTGTCTCCCTCAATACTTGCAGCTTTGACTTGTATTTGCTGCCTGAGAATGAGGGACAGTGTGCCTTTTACTTTAGTTGTATTACTCCTGAATTCTACTTGCATACAGTGGGTAAGTGAACCCTGGTTTGGAAATGATGGGCTGTAACCAATTTTACATACTCAGACTCTCATTTTTTCTGGAATTATAGTATCTTCCGTCTTGTATGTGGTATCTTCTTTGGCCAGCTGACAGTTTTGTTCTAAGACTAACCATAGAAAGTGAAGAAAGCTGCTTCTTTTATCATTGTATGGTCAGTGTTTGCCACCAGAGGTGGACTATTTAAGCAGAGGAATCTTGTCAGAAATTCTGTAGAACTTGTAGGCTTAACACTGGATCCCTCGTGCCTGTCAGTGTTCTTTTTTAATTGATTTTAGAACAGATAAAGACGATGCATCATTTCTGATTCTGCGTGTAACACAGCCCCAAACTTCTAGGTAGGAGTCTTTGTAAAATGCAGTCAGAGAACAGTATTATAGTTAAAACCAGCCATTTCACTGTGCCAAGAGAGAACACATCCTTAGTTAACGCAGCTGATTTCTCAGTGGCAGTTTGTTGGTTTGTGGTTAACTCAGTTGATAGTGATCTGTTCAAAGATGCATATTCTCGGATAATTGACTGTAACAATGCATTGATTTGGATCAGTTTTCATAGCCGGAAAGTATTACTTTGGATCTCCTCTTGTTCTGAACTTTAGCAAAGCCTCTTGCTGTAACATATTTCTGTTATGGATGAGTACTTAGCTTTCTTTTATGATGCTCTTTAACATGTTTATCCCTGCTTGCACATGGAGCCAATGTACGTTCAGATATCAATACATATTCAAGTGTGTTACTTAGAGTTTGCTCACATTGTTTATTAAACTTAGCAATTTTTTGCTGTTTTGATGTTGTTTGTCAGGTATTTACAAATGTACATTTACTCATAAGAAGTTGGGAATTACAAAAGAACAGCTTGCAGGAAAAGTATTGCCCCATCTGATTCCTCTTAGTATTGAGAACAATCTTAATCTCAATCAGGTAGGAGCATAATGGTTTGTATGCTTTTACTTGGTAATTGACGGAGAATAAATTCAAACTGTTGTCAGAGAAAAATCTATACATTATGGTATGCCCACCTGTTGCAAAAACTAACATACGAACAAAACCTTCCACTATTACTGTATTTGCATGTTTAAAGCTTGTTATTTTTCAGTGGATTTAACTGATCTGGTATAAAGTTGCAAAATGAATACTGTCACCTTCCAAATATCCTGCAAAAGCAGTTATCTGGTAATATAAAGACAATTCAAATTAAAAGCTGAAGTACAGTCTTAATGTTCCTTCCCTTTTGTAAATGTTGCAGATAATGTGGAATTGCAGTCATGTTGCTTTGAAATAATAGGAAATGGAATACCTAATAGGATGGTAATTCTCATCTGTGTTTTTTGTCTGCATTGCCCCTTTTTTCCTTCAGCATCATGTATTTTTCACTTTTCCAGTATACACTCTGCTTGTAGTTCGGTATCTAATGCAAGTTAGTGAAGGTGGATTATAAATTATTTTGACATCTGCATTTTATCTAACATTGTTTATTGTAAGTTTTATGAAGTATTGCCTTTTAAGTTATATGTGTCTGAATTCCATCACTGCAAAATCCAAACTTCTTGTATGTTTCTTTTCCAGTTCAATTCTTTTATTTGTGTTATAAAAGATATGCTTAATAGATTGGAGACAGAACATAAAACAAAACTTGAGCAACTTCATGTCATGCAAGAGCAACAAAAGTAAGAGTTTATGTTTGTTTTAGAGAAGGAACAAGTGAGCAGAGAAAAATTTCAGTTAATTTTTTTTTTTTTTTTAATATATAAGAAAACTTTAGCCAAAGCAGTATAAAAATACAGGTAATTCTTAGTTCAGTAGTTGAGAACTACCTCAAATAAGCACAGTTGTCAGAAGATTTATTAGTCCTAGAATGATAATATTGTGATATTAGCAGTTTACGTTACAGAGTAAAATCCTTCAATTTTATTCTGTTTAGTCACTGTTCATTATTTTAAGGCAATAATTTTTCATTCATTAAAGGAATTAAAAGTGTACTGAACTCCACTAGTAGGGTTTATGTCTTGATTCTGTATGCTAAGTTGCTTTTCTATAACTGCTGAGAAAACTATATTGGAGAAACATAAACATTGTAGCCTACTAGAAGGCTATGATATTTGAAGTCCGATGGAGGTGATTTTTGTGGAGTCTGGTACGAGGTGAAATTTCTGAGACAAATTAGCTTGGGCTACCTGAAGTCTGTGTTACCCTGCTCAAAAGGAGGAACTAAAACTGTGAAATGATCTGTGGGAAACCTTTACAATTTAGAATATTTTCTAGTTTCCTGCAGGCAATCTATAAAAATGGCAGTGCTCTATAATGTAATTTGTTCATATTGATTAAATGCAGAAGAATAGTCTGCATTGCTGAATTAGTGTTGTGGATGTGACTGCAAAATCATCTTTTCTTAATATGTATACTCTGCCCTATGTAGATCCTTGGATATAGCTAACCAAATGAGTGTGTCTGAAGAGGCAAGACCCAATACTACAAGTAGTCAGGTAAGCAACAATATGTTATATAATTTTTTATACATAGCAATTCAGAATTCAAAATTACTTAGTCAATATTCATGTTTCCTTAAATTACAGCATTTCAAATAACTAAGTTTTGTTTCTTTGAACTTAAACAGATTGACAAGGTATTTAACCCTAGTGGAACTGACCTTCTAACTAGTGGGTCTGATAGTAAAGAGAATGAGATGTCATCAAAACAGAAAAAGGTGCGTTTCACTTTGGTTTGGGATTCTGTTACATCCATCTGTCTAATACAAGGCTGATAGGGTTGCATAAAGAGAGTATGTGTAAATATTTACCATATTAGAAGCTTTAAAAGAAAAACTAACTGCTTTTGTGTAGTACAGCACTGTACATAGTCACATGTTAAGATCCACTGAATGGACATGTGTTCAAATGTTCAAAATGTTCAAATCATATTCTTGAATTTCTCTGAAAGCATTTCCTTGAAAACAGCTTTGTAAAAAGTAGGCAGCAATTAGGATGATAAATTTTTGATCATTTTCTTTCTCCTTTTTGTGCTATTAATTACGGAAATGGCTCCCCAGAGTCTATACATTTTATCGTTTCTATCTCTAGTTGTCTGAACTCTGTAACTAACTTTAGACTACGGGGGAATTATTTTATGATTCTGTCTTTCATCATTAACAAAAATGGAGTCCAAATCCTGAAAAGCCTCTTAAACAATCTTAAAATAAAATTCCCTTTCCAACTCCCAGTAGGTTGCAGTTCTATGTAAGTGCCAGCTGATAACCATATAAACCCAAAAACCTGTGAAGAATACTTTTTTCACATGCCCAACATTAAGAAGACAAAGCTTAAATGTTTTTTTTTGTGATACCTTCTTATTTGATATCTGTCCAATTCTGCCAATTTCTCATTATGCTACTTTTGATAGTGTATTCATTTGCTTTAAGTAATTTTTAGCTGAATGGTAAATATTATACTAGATTTTGTGCTTAGCACTTTTCTCTTTTGTATAAATGATATGTATTGTTCTGCCGCATATTACTGACATGACAGTGCTATTTATGAAATAAACATCTATGTAAGACTAATCATTCTCTGCAACTTAGTATCAGTACTTTCCCTTTTAAAGGCATCACTTACACTGGAAGAGAAGCAAAAGCTAGCTAAAGAGCAAGAACAGGTGCAAAAGCTGAAAAACCAGCAACCTCTTAAGCCACAAACAACTGCAATAACACCTCCAGTGAAGCAGGTGAGAAAGAACAAACTACTGCACTGTTTCCACTGGAGTTGTGATGCTTTCTCCTTTCAAGTGTATTTATTTTATCCTGTGAGTTACCTTTTTTGCTGGTAGTACAATGGCACAGCTGAGGTAAAACTAAAGTAAATTTTCATCTGTCTTCCATTTTCATCATTAGCAATATTTCACACTTTTTAAATCACAGGAGTTTCCAAAGATGACATTATTATTGGAAGGCATTGTTCTAGATAAGGAAAAAGCACATTTTAAAAAAGGTTTTGCTCTGAAGAATTTATTAACTAAATATATAAAGGGCCTGGGGATATGTAAGCAAATTGTTGCAGTAGTACTTTGTGCATAGTCTTAGTTGACAAATTAAATCTGTGTAACAATAAATTCTAAGTAGAAAAGGAGAAATACAATCTAATTGCTCTTGTGTATAATTGCATTTTGTGTGCTGTTCCATGCAGTAAATTTTAATTCTGAAAAATGAATGCTTCTTCTGCAGGAGCAGAAGAATAATAAAGACTGTTGCTAGAGTGTTTGCACAGGAAAAGCATTTAACTGCAGTTTCTGTATTTTGCAGACAAAAGACTTGACAGATACCTTGATAGATAATATGTCATCTTTGACTAGCCATTCTATCAACAAAGCTAAAGTTGCATCTTCAAACAGCTTCTCTTCTGTCCCTTCTATGGGTGTTGGAATGGGATTTTCATCACCTGTTGACAGCACAAAGAGAAATGTAGCAAACGGACTAAATACTAATATGGGTTTTCAGACTGCTGGATTCAGTATGGGACCTGGTCTCACCACTCAGAATTTCTTCAGTCCAAGTGCAACAGGAACAACCGCGATGAACATTGTACCAACTGCCAATATGCCAAATTACAGTCCTATGAATGCTGCATCTGCAATCTCTCCACTGACACAACAAAACAAACCCCCAGATATGTCTGCTTTAGATAATCTTTTTGGTCCTCAAAAACCCAAAGTCAGCATGAAGCAGTTGGCTCAACAGAAGTCAAGCCAGTGGGTTAATCAGTTTGTACCCCCACAAGGCTCCCCAAATGCAAGCAGTTCAGTCCTGGGACCTCAAATGAACATGATAGGACAGCCTGGCTTTGGTATACAGGGTAATCCTTTCTTTGCTCCTCAGAACTTTGCACAAGCAGCGAACACAATGACAAACAGCAGCTCAGCTAGCAATGACTTAAAAGATCTTTTTGGGTAACATGTATTGCTTTCTTCTTTCAAAGATTGATGAAATTGGATCATGGGTAAGCTGATTAACATCTTTTTTTTTTAATTGGTAAACGCATGACTTGGGGAAACTTTCAACCCAGCAAAGTAAAGACTTTTGCACTGGAAAGAAGACTAATTTTGCATTCACTTGGTACTGCAGAGAATTGTATAAGTGCAAAGTCATCTGACATGCTAAAGAATTCCTGTTTCTTTATTGAACATCAGAGCACTGAAGGTAGAATGCATATATTCAGTCGAAAAACAAATTCAGTATTTCAGAATTATTCATAAGTGTACTGCATCAGCTCCTATGAAATTACCAAAAAATTTTGTTTCTTAAGTTCAACAGAAATGTTTAAGAGGGGTAATAATGCTGGTGAATGGAACCGTACAGCCCAGTCCTTTCAGTGTCTGCTAAATTCTTGTTGATGACTTGTGTTGCCTGAATGTGTCACAAACTGTCATTTTGCCCTATAACAGTCTGCACAAAGTAAATTCTTACACTGCCTCAAAATTTTGATAGCCATGGTACATAGAAGGCTCTTTTAATCTGTAACTGTGAGAGGCTAAGAAGGGAAAGTATTTTAATTTCTTCTCTTACAAGATTGTTAGCATGAACATGGTAGTAAACTACAAGATTCAGGAGGCATAAGAAGTTGCTTTAAAATTTTGGGCAAGTTTGGGACAGAGTAAGAACACTGCTTCAACAGTCATGCTGGTTTACAACCTCTTTTATAATGCCAGATTCTTATTACCAGCCCCACAGCTTAAGCAACATACCACTTAAGCAGGATTTTAAAATACATGTGGTGACTTAATCACATTTATTATATATTCCACTATTTTGGTTAATTTGATACTGCTTCTAACTGGTATGAAAAGAAAGAATATGAGTAGTTACCTCCTAAAAAGAATGTTCTCTGTAAAATTCACATGTTGACTACCCCAACTGTGTAACTAAACATTTCTGTGTAACTAAACACAAGAGCGTTGAGTTATACAGAAATATCTTGAATTATTACTTCATAGGTTTTGGCTCCATTAGGAAGATGGAGAAGGAGAGCCTTTTACAAGTTGCACATGGTTGTATGAAAAAGCAGACTGCCATAAATTGCCTTGACTAGAATAAACTTTCATTTTAATTTAATTTTAACTCAAGTTCTTAGGAAGGATAAGTTAATATGAAGCAATTTCTCAAATACAGATTTGTAAGCTCTAGAATATATGGTAAATATGCAGGTATTTCAGATCCTTTTTATTGTATTACTCCAAATTCAATAAAGCTCTCCAGAAATCCATAAAGTAGTTTCTTCTACTTCCCAGAAGGTGTGTGTTCAGCTTGCCCATGATAGAATCTACTCTGTCAGATACTACTGTTGGGTTTTCACTTTTTCTTTCCTAGGAATTTCAGGAGCTTTCTTACATGATATTTTGAAGACTATAGCTGGCTATTTTGAGAAGGAAAGAACTAGTTACCTTTTTTATGGAAAGCCTACATGCTTTATTTTTCAAAGCCTTTCACTGAAGAGATTGGTCTTTCATTTGCTGCTTAAGAAACCAAAGGGCCTTATGCTGTAAATGTGACTTCTATTTTGTTATGTTTCCACAGTTCTAAGCAGTAATAGCATTAAGCATATTTCTTAAAGAATTGTTTATGTGTTATAGCTGCTGCCTTAGTCCTATTATTTTAAAATACGTGGGACCAGTGAAATTGTGGTTTAGAAAACAATACCTAACACATTATGATGCTTATGTGCTGTTAAAAATCATGGTAAGCATTGTAGGTTATGTTAAGATATCTGTAAATTCAAGTACAATACTAGAACTGTTATGCTGTTTAAGTTCATGTACGGTTACTAGTACTCTATACCCTCAATCACACTAATGTCATCTTTTATGTCAACTTTTGAAAGCTGCGGTTGCTAGGGTAACTTAAGGCAAACCTTTAAGAATTACTTGAATCTGTATTCCTCTAAATTATTTGTAAAATAAGTTTATATTAAAAATAGCATCTCTTAGGACTCTACAATGTATTAAATTAATACATCCATAAGGCAGTCTTAAATGTCAGTGTTCTGATCACTGATCAGTTTCAGTCACTGATCCCCTTGGACTGGGTTTTTTTCAGAACTGGATTTTAATTTAATCTAATGGAGGGAAAATTAACTGAAAATTTTTGTTTTGATTTTATATACTAAGCCTCCTGAACTGTGGGGTTTGAAGTATGTCCTTTTGGCGTGGGCTATCTGAGAATATAATCTAGTTTGTAAGAACGAAGTAAAAAAAAGTCCTGCAAGTTCAAATTAAGAGAGAGTCTTCTATGCAGTGGTAATGTGATGGAATAAGATCTTTATCTAGCCCAAGTAACATGATTTTTTTTTTTTTCTATTTGAGAACATGATTTTGTTTTTTCGTTTGCTGCAATTTTCAGGGTGACCAGAGTAGAAAAACTGAAAAGGGTGCTTATGAAAGTTTTATCAAAATATTTCCAGTTACTTGAAAACAAAGTTACTTCAGTTAAAATGAGAGGGTCAAATCCCACTTCCTTGTAGGTGCAACCTGCTTAGTGTGTCAGGAAACTGGGCGTGTGTGAAGTTCTCTGGTTATTTCTACTAAACTTAATGGAAAGAGGACGTGCAAGAGGTAAGTTACCAAGACCATGAGCCACCTGGCGCCTACTGCAATAGTTTTACATTAGGAAGCCTTGTCCAGTTCTCTCTCCACTTAGAAGACGTCATTCTGAGGCCCTGCTGGAGGCTGGAAGACTGGTGGCCAGAGCAAATACCATTTTTGGAGAACAGCGGTTGTTGTTTGGAAAAAGGAAGATGAAGGGACAATGTTACAAAATGTGGGCATTCCAGGGGCCTTCTGTTTCTGAACTTGGGTGGAAAGCAGTGTTACGTCTAGCTTGGCCTGAAGCAGGGGGTCTGTCTAACCCTAATGCAAAATGAAATAGAGAACACAGGTTTGAAACTGGTATCAGATTAAGAAATTGCAAATTCTGTTACTGAAAAAGTAACCTGATGCAAGGATGCAAGTTATTTTTATTGCCTTGAGCAGTACTACAACACAAAGATTTATCTCTTTGTATTCAAGTATTCAATTTAAAGGAAGAAATGTGGAAGCCTGGCAGGTTATATCATAGAGCGGACACCGTGTATACCCACTATGCTTCATTGCAGTGTGGAAATGAGAGCAGGGTCTGTGCTGAACTGACAGGCCCAAATGGTTTATTTTACATTTGTAAAGGAGAGGTAAAGGGCAGGGAGTAAATTCTATTCTTAAGTTGATTTATCTATATTATGTTTACTAGAAAGGGAGAAAGGAAGTGGAAATATCTGCGTATCTTAAATATAAACATCAGTTGTGCTTTAGCTGCTCTGGTGCATGCTAAATGAATGTGACTGCTCCAAGACAGCATTTTCCACATTAGAACTGTTGCTTCCTTTTGGTTTTAAGTATGAAAATCTCTGAAGCATCCTTTGAAAACTCAGTCTTAGAAAACAAAGTAATCCTTCTAGATGGAAGAATTAAAAGAGGCTGATGTTTAGGCTGATGGGGAGGAATCTTGAAATACCTGAGTTAAAGATTATCTTAGAATCCCCTAGGTCTGCCACACTCAATAGGAGAGAAACTGGCAGTGAAAAGGCACAAGTGGCATTTCAAGGGTGGAGGAGGGAACAGATTTTCTGTTTCTTCACACAAGCGTTGGGAATAAGGCACAGGACAGCCTATGGAACCTGCAGCACAGAACAGCAGTATCAGAGAAGTCTTTTGTAATATAAAGGAGTCCACCAATTATTTGGGAGATGGGGAAAGAAAACGTGTAGAGTGTTCTAGTTTGTTTTAATGAAGATACTATGTCTTCCTTTCTCAATGGTGATGTGACTTAGAAACGTTGTGGGGAAGTTGTGGCCTTACAGGTCTGCGTAGATGTTGAGTACCCCAGGTAAAAGGCTGGGTTTTTTGTATTTTATGTATAGGTGCGTATTTCAAGCCTTATTATTTAAGACTTTCCTTTTCTGTTAAGTTTTGTCTTTTTAACAACATCTATTTCACATTTATGTGGCACTTCAACAAATACCCCAATGGCCTTTTGAAATAAGAAAAGCGTTTTAACTTTTGTATTATAACCTCTGTTATAATGTTATCTGTGGCTGTAGATAGATAAATATGTGTGTGTATAGATTACAGGATTTTAGATTTTTCAGTTCAATTGCACCAAAAGAGAAAAGATTAAATGAGAAGTTAGATTTGAATCGAATTCCACAAGGCTTCCATACAGGCTAAGAATGATATGATTGCTACATGATACTTGTGTTATCTGTTAAAAATTTACATGCTTAGTCTACCTGTATCTACATGGCTTGAGCAGAAAAGGAAAGTTTTAAAACTTAAGTTTATGAACACTGGATCTCTCATTGCTGATGAAGTTTTTGACTTTGAGTGACCTTTGTTTATTGACTAGGAGTTTTTTATTGGGGTTGAGTGGGATATTACTGATTTGTGCCATTCCCAATGGAAGAAATATGGGGAGAGGGAATACAGGAAAAAAAACCCTGTTGTATATGTGACCCTTTTTTTGTTCTTTGTTAAGAGATATGCTGCATTTTATATACTCATTGTGAACTTTTACTCTGAAATAGCTGTGAGGAAACCTGTCTGGAGGATTTCAGATGAGTTAGCTGATTTTTTTAAGTGAGGTCCTGCCTTGTGCTTAACTTTCTATTAGTTTTTGACTGCTTTACAAGGAAATTACACAAGGCAGTAAAACCTTGGACTTACCCATCAAATCCTCTTGCCTTCCAGGCCTCACACTTCTGTCAACAGATCAAATGAGCCCCTGAAGTTGTATTGTCTTTAAGTTCTCTGCAACAGTTCTATCTGCTGTACAGATTTCTGAGATGAAGTTGTAAATCAGAATGTGTTATAGTGAACTCAGGCCTTGTGCAGATTATTTAACACTTGTTTATTTGTCTAATCGTAAAGTCTCTGTACTAGTGGCAGTTTTATGTTTTGATTGTAAAACATTAAAATTCTCATGAGATTTATAAAGTGATGTTACTGTAGTGTCAGCTGTGATTCATGAACAGAACTGTCATAGCATGGCATTAGTGTATATCTGGTTTATTGGACAGCTCCTCAAAACCAAATTTATTCTTGTATCAACTTTTAGATCAGCTACTTTAAAATATGTAAAAGGTATAGTGATAGTTTCAAGAAATTCATATCACTTTGTACTCTGAGGTTGCCTATGGAAATAAATGAACTTTTCATATTTTCTTGTCAGAAGGTATTTTTATTCAAAATTTCAATTAAATTAAGTAATAATGACTTATGTAGAAAACTTTATCACTCTGTTTTGTTTGAAATACATTTTATCTCACATAAGTTTGATTTGATGTCTTAGAGTGGATGCTGTGATCGCATACTGCCTTCATGCAAAGAATTAAAGTCCTGGGGAAAAATCATGCACTAGACATCTCTAAAATTAGCATTTACTGAAAGCATACTAAGCCCATGTTAGAATCTGGGGTTCTGATGCCATATAGTGATCTCACTTTGCATTTTCATTGCTCATTTACCAAGCAACCAGGCCTTTCTCTAAACCTGGTCTTCAAGATGCACTGCTTTGTCAGGCTTAGAGTTTGCCAGCACTCTGAAGGAAGCTAGTTCTCAGCTTTTTGTCTGGTATAAATTGATCGAGACAGCTGTGATCTGCTTAGAAGCGTCATTGGCTGGAGGTGTTATGGGAGGAGAGAGTAAAAGATGGATTAGGTTGAAATAGAAAGCATCAGATGGGTCAAATTCCCTCTTCATTTTCATTTGCTGAGGATGACAGCATCCCCATTCTTCCCACAGCTGTATCCAACAAAGGAGTACAGCCTTATTATATGCCAGCTTTCAGTCAATAGTAGCAGAAGGTAAGAGAGTGAACTTCCAGTAAGGTGGAGACATACTTGATGACACCCTGCCAAGAAAATGCCTGCCTTAGGTTGTTCAGTGGATCAGTCATGATCTGATTTGAATGTCCTTTTGGTAATGTTCTCTTTGTCCCTTCCATTTTGTAACATTGGTAGGATCCATAACTGTTACCTGTTTCTTGAGCTGGAAAGTCTCAAGTACTGAAATCCAGATGTGTTCTGGGTTGGTTTGTTGTGGCTTAAAATTGACAATTTCGTAACTCTTTAATAACGTAGAGACTTCAAACAGGAAAAGCTGGAAATCTTTGCAATTGATTGTTCTTTGCCTGGAATATTTTGATATTGGCATCTACTTATCTCTGCTTCATCACTTAAATATCTCCAGTCCCTCCTTTAGGTATGTCATACACTAGAACTTTCGGTTAATCCTTTTTATATCAGTGTTTGTAGAGCAGTGTTACCCTATTGAGTTTGCAGTTGTGAGGAATGCAGCTCAGGAGGTGTAGGAAATGAGCTGTTTGTGTTTCTCTGCAAAGAGATACGGTTAATTCGGTGTTCTCTTCCTGTTGCCAGACATAAATGCACTTTTGTCCTGCACTCATGTCACCAGCTGGAGACTATTGCAGTTGCTCAGTAGATGGAAAACTGGCTCCATGGATGACAAGATGGATTCCAATTTGTTGTGCCAAACTTATAAACCAGAAATTCAGAAAAAAACTCCTACCCATGCACAAACCCAAGCGCATGGCTGTGTAAAGTCACAGGAGGGCAACAAAAATCAAAGGGCTCTGACAATTTTGTTTCTAGTGATACTTGTTAAGAGAATGCTGAATTGAAGACTGTACTTCGTGACTTTTGCTCTTCAGCTGGAGGCTATTATTTTGCCATCAGAGCAACAGAAAAGAACATAACCTGAAGCTTTACATCTCTGCTTGGTGGTGCAGCTCTGGCAAGCTGTCAGACTGGCCAATGGAGGTGGCTGATGAGTAGGCACGTGTTTCCTCTGCTATCTGTCCTACAGGCAGCATGAGACTCAAGGGAAAATGTTAAAAGCAGCTCCAGATAAGTGATCCAGTGGATTACCAAATCCAGATCCCAGAGTAATAATTCAGAGCCATCATTCAGAGCAGAGAGGCAGATTTCAGGGGAAGAAGAAAGGAGAGTGGAAACTGCCACCTGCCAAAATGACAATAGCCAGCACCAGGCCCATAGGCATGGACCCATTTTCTTTCAGGTAGTCCCCATATGCTCTGCCCAAATTCCTAAGTTTCCTGTGCAGAGGGTGCTGGCTGCTGCGGCCTCATGAGGGAGCTTAATTGGTCCTGACAACTATTGCTACTGACGGGCAGCTGCTTGAGCTCAAATTTAATTTAGACATAACACTAACTGGAATGTCTCATTTCTGTGTGTTTATTTTTGTTAGAAATGACTACATCCTTAGATTGAATGACTGTGATTAGAAAGCTGAGTAAGTTGCTCATTCCCTCTCCCCCCACCCCCCCCCCCCACCCCCATTTTGCTGTAGCACACATTTTCTGGTGAAAGGTAGATAAAATGTTCATTATATAAAACTGCATAAAGATTAGATTTATAAAAAAGGAACTTCGTTAAACCTGTGTGTTTTAAAACAAATTTATTTGAACAAAAGTATTAATAGTTACAAGTACTGTCCTGAACTGTGCATTACTGTTCACCATGTCTTTCAAGGTGGCAAAGTTGATGAATTGCATCCTTCTTCAGTTCTTTTGTATGTACTGTAAGGGAGGAGAATGTTTTGCTTCTTCAGTGTTACTCAGTTTTGCAACTTCGAAAAACTAGTGATTTCAAATGGAAAAGGGACTGATATCCTCACTGTTTTTTCAAAAACCCTGCAGCTGGTGCTAGGTGTTTAGCCCGTGATTTCAGCTACCTTAGAATGATGAATATCTTTTGAAGTCTGGCAAAAACAGGTAGGTCTTGAAATTTTTAATTTATAGGTTTTAAGAAATTATATTCTATTTATCCACTGACATAGGCTGACAGGAATTAAAATACTAATTTTAAACAGACTTAATTTGATCAATGAGATTAAAAAAGTTGCATATTTAGATTTTTAGCTCTGTTTTTAGGATGAATGCAACTGCTCAGTCATCCTTCCTCATTCCCTCTCAGCCCTTGGCAACTTTGAACCTATTACCCACTTTCAACACTTGTTTGATGAGAGTGTAAGGAATTCACGTAAGTTTTACAGAAACAATTGGCTCATTAGGGGAGCAACTTTGCACTACAGCTGAGGGAAGGGTTGTAAAGTGAGATAGCTCCTATTAGACACTAGAAAATCCGTGTAAGGGAGAGGCCCAGGAAGGCAGGATTTACAAATTGTGATCTAGGATTCATTGTGATCTTCACATCATAGCTGGTTTGGATATTTACTTACATATCCCACAGGTTTGGTTTTCAACAGTATTTAAAAGGACAGAATATTTTTATTGACTTCTATCATGATGTTTTCTTTAAAAGAGTTCAGATCTGGGATTAAAGAAACACAATGAACTACATGCTATACTTTGGTGAATCAATCCAGTAAGGCACTGTATTCACCAGTTGCATATCACCACAGATAGTTTTGAATAGTATGTTATGCATGTACTGCCTGGCATAGATTACCTGTTAGACATGGAGAGAAGACAACACTAAAACCCCTTTAAAATGTACTTTCCTGGTAAGGGTGAAAGGGAAACCACAGGTTTGAAGAGATGGAATGGTCTTTGGAGTAAAAAAACGAAAGTATTTCTAAAAACATCAAAGCAGATCCTTGCTGATAGTTACCAGATGTAAAAAGATCTGAACTTTCAAACCAACCTGTGAAATATTGTAGAACTGCCATAAGGTGTCACTATAACCCAAGCAACTTTCAAATAAATTGCAAACATTACAGAAATGTTCTCATCCAGCTACAAGGCTTTCCTTGTACTGCTTTGCGAAAGTGAAAAAGAACCTGCTTTTAAAATAACACAGTATATTCCTGTATGCACAGAAATCATCATTAAATGTATCTGTAGTGTTGCTGTAATGATATAGAAATCTATCCTTTTCTTTGTGGGGAAACAGATGTACTTCACATAGTAACTTTCCCCATAGAAATTCTTTAAAAGCCCGCCCACTTGTTGTGTGAGATGTGAGAAATTACCACTTAATTAGCAGTTTCCAGTAAGTAAAACTACAAATAAGAATTCCTATTTCCATTATTGTGTAATTTGTTGTTAGCATCCCAGGAGCCTTTACTTTTATTTCTTGTCCAACTGTGATCAGATTTCTTTCCCCAACAGCTATCTGATCAGGAAGCAGAAACTAGAAACTAAAGATGAATTTTTTAACCATTTGAAACTAATGCTGTTGTTGCTACAGATGCCAGGGAAACAAACAGAGCAATTGAAAATTCAATTTAAGCTGACTCAGCACAAAGCCTTTTGACATAGCAAGAAAGGAGCTGGTTCTCATATATGGTAAACTAGAAATCAGAATCCATCTTCATTTACAGAGGAAAAAGTGCAGACTTTGTAAAGCCATAGATTTCAAAACCTGAAGAACAATTTTGACCATTTAAACCAAACCCTCATGTAACATGGGATCCCAGGTCACCCCCTTTTATCTTTGACATCGGGTGCTGTAGGTCTTCAAGGCTAAATTCCTATAGTACCCGCTTTTATGTAATGTTACAATGACTTTTGCAGATGTGGATGGAAATAGGGTCTCCAGTACACCAGGCACTATACAAATACAAAAGGCGAAACAGTTTCACCCAGAAGTTTCATGTCTAATGACAAAATATGCTTGTCATCTGAGTGAAACTTTGCACATACAAAGTCACTGAAGAAATTCATTTGGAAGGTAAGATGTAAACTCACTTAGGAGCCCTGATCTCACCCTCTGAACCCTGAACTCAAACTGTAATGCTGACAATCCCCTGTTTCCAGGGAGCATGCAGATGACACTGGCTCCTGCAATCAGGTACTGTGGGAAGGTCTGTGATTTGAAGAGTGTTATCATGCAGTATTAGTTCTGGTTGATTAACACTCAGTTCCTTGATGAATGAAATGACCTTCATTCACACTTCTTGCATGGCCACTTCTGTGACATGTGTGTTCTTTTCGTTATGTCTGGAGACTTCTTTTCTTGTTTCTTTGATTTACTGTATCTACAGTTGTGATTTCTGTTGGAAATATAATGCACGAAAGTGACTCTTAGGTGAAAGCCACAGTTGACATTGTTCCTTCAGAAATAATTGGTTTCAGGAGAAAGCTAAGGCTGCTGCGGTCCCCTCCATTGACAAAGCTGACCGTGGGCAAGTATCACATGAGTGATCATATTTTGTTTCCCGAGTGCTGTGTCCCCATCTCAGGAGAGGTGCAGTGTTACAATTCTTGTCTCCTACTCTAGGATTTGTGTTTGCTTTATTTAATACTCTGCCTCCTGAGTTGACTATTTCAGCTTTGAGTGACTTCAATGCTCCCTGAAACTTTGGAAATGAAGAAGATAACTTTGCTGTGTCCCCCCTTAATGTTTGAGCTGATTTCTACCCTTTTTACAGGAGTAAAAATTTCTGGGATCATAAGTGGCTACATTTAATTAAAAAATGGCAGCAGGACAGTGCACACTTTACAAGATGCCAACAAGATACCAGGCCAGACTTGAAGGAGGAAAGGGATAAAACTAGGCTCACTAGAGATAAGCCTAGGGCAACATGCCAGAGTCTGAGGGATGGTGTGCTATCAAGGTCCTTCGGTCTGCTGTCTCAGTGGAAGTAGAGAATGGAGATCCATGCGGCAGAAAAGATGGAAAGGTTACTGATGTGTTAAAAACTGCAGAAGCACCTGAGAATGATCACATCGGAATTAAGGTTTCTCCCCTCAAAAAGGTATCAAGATCAACAGCTGAACTGAAGTGCATCTACACCAATGCACACAGCCTGGGCAACAAATAGGAGGAGCTGGAAGCCATTGTACAGCAGGAAAACTATGAGACAGTTGCCATCACAGAAACCTGGCGGGATGACTCGCACAACTGAAATGCTGCAGTGGATGGCTATAAACTCTTCAGAAGGGGTAGGCAAGGAAGCAGAGGTGGTGGAATAGCCCTTTATGTTAGCGAGTGTTTTGATTGTCTAGAGTTTAATGGTAGTGATGATAAGGTTGAGTGTTTATGGGTAAATATCAGGGGGAAGGCCAACAAGGCAGATACTGTGGTGTCAGTCTGTTATAGACAGTATGAAGAGATAGATACACAAAATATTTTATAAGCAATTGGGAGAAGTCTCAAAATCACTAGCCCTTGTTCTTGTGGGAGACTTGAACTTACCAGGTGTCTGCTGGAAATACAGCACAGCAGAGAGAAAACAGTCTGAGAGGCTCCTGGAGTCTCTGAAGGGAACTTCCTGACACAGATAGTGAGGGAGCCAGCTAGGGAAGATGCCCACTGGACCTGTTTTGTGTTAACAGAGAAGGACTTGTGAGTGATGTGACGCTTGGAGGCTGTCTTGGGCATAGCGATCATGAAATGATAGAGGTTTTGATTCTTGGATAAATAAGGAAGGGTTTCAGCATACCTGCCACCTTGGACTTCCAGATGGCAGACTCTGACCTGTTTAAGAGGCTGGTTGGCAGAGTCCCTTGAGAAGGGTTCCTGAAAGGCAAAGTTGTCCAGGAAGCTGGATTTTCTTCAGAAAGGAAATCATAAAGGTGCATGAGCAGACTGCGCCCATGTGTTGATAGAGGAGCCAGCACAGAAGAAAACTGGCCTGGCTGAACAGAGGGCTTTGGCTGGAACTCAGGGAATAGAAGGGAGTTTATGACCCTTGGAAGAAGGGGCAGGCAACTCAGGAGGACTAGAAGGGTGTGATGAGGTTATGCAGAGAGAAAATTAGAAGGACCAAAGCCCAGCTAGAACTTAATCTGGCTATTGCCATAAAAGACAATTAAGATGTTTCTATAAATACATAAGCAACAAAAGTAGGATGCAGGGAGAAACTTGTAATGAAGGATGAGGCATTTGAAACTTCCAAAGAGATTTTATTTTGAAACATAAGAATGTATGAATTAAACTTAATTCTAATAAACCTTAAGTTAAGGAGACAGGGCACCCAGGACTTTCTAGTCCTTGAACTCTTGGTAAGAGCAAAAAGACAAAGTCACGTGGGAAGCCCAGATCCATGGATAAGCAAGTTGCTTTACCGAAGGAAAGTTCCTCCAAAGGACTAACAAGAGCAAACTGTCATCCAACATACAGCTCACAAGCACAGCAATGTGATCACATGGCCTTGAACTGAAGAGAAAATGATTAAAAATTAACAAGGTTATTCTAGTCTGACCATGACTGCCCAGGCTGTGACAACGCTTTGCACTTGTGTGTGTTTCCACTGGAGGACCCCAGCAGCCCTTGGTTATTGTTAAGGCTGATCACACAGCATAAGATGAAGCATCTTTATGTAAGTTCGGTTGAGATGCTAAAAGGTTAAATTGACTTGCCCAGGATGTTGGTGTCAGGGTGTGAATGACCCTGATGGTTAAACATCTGTAAAGTGTTCAAAACTGTATTTTATGAACACTGGGAGAAGTGGCGGCTTGCACGGCTGTATGAGCAATCAAGTTAACAGAAGCACACTCTCTGAATGACACCTGCACATGAAATACGTACACTATCCAGTCTGCACTGAAACCAGTAGCAAAAGTTTCCCCTTAAATGTGGTGAAGCCTTTATCCCAACCATTATGTTGAGAAAACAACAGTAGGAGCAGCATAAAGGTGACTTTTCAGGCTTTTGAACAACAGAAATACCTGTAACAAATTAGGTAGTCTCTAGGTGTGCATTTACTTGCACCCGTAGAAACTATTCTTTCAGGTGAGAGTTATGTTTATTGCCAGCCGTGACATTTTCGTGTTTAGTTTTCTTAAGGGGGTGCTGCAATCCCAAACCTAGCCCCATGTCTGCAAGGCACAATTATTGTTAGAATGGTATATCTATCTCCCACAGGTGCACTTGACCAGTTTCCAAGTTTTCTTACAACTCTTGTTATTCTTGAGCACCTGAGTTAATGAGTATATATGCGTCCACAGCAGTGGCTGTCTGCATGCTGGTTTTATGTCTATATTGGCTTTAAAATACAGGTTTAATACAGCCTTACTAGGGGTCTTTGGGGACATGAGTCTGTAGTTTCAGTGGTAGCTACAAGTTGAGGCAGGAGTAGTTTTAATTTTGCAAAGTATTTCTTTGCAAGCACAAGCCCAAATCATGCTGTGTCGGGGACTTAGATTCCAGTAGCAAGCATCAGGCTTACAATGGGATGATATAATGCAATGTGTTTTAAGGTCTGATACATCAGAAGGAGAATCACAATGGGATAATTTAACTTCTGCAAAAAATAATGAAGGTGTAGGGTTAAAACAGGAAGGCAGAAAGTAGGAACAATGCAGCTGGGTTCATACGGGCTATCATGTTAGGTCTTGTTAAGGAAGAGGTTTCCTCAGCTGATGCTTCTAAATGCATACTGCGATTAGCCACATAGGGATTGCCACGGCTTCATCCAGGACATCCTAGTTGGGAATTGTGGATAGTGCCCCAGGGCATGCAAAGATGCTGTGACACACTCTGCAGCAGTGTTTTGGATTCTGGGCATTTTACTACTCTATGAACCTCGGGAGGAGTAAGCAGAGAAGCAGAGCTGCTGCTGTTGAGTAGTGTCCCTGCAGAGAAGCAAGAGCGAGTGGCACCCTTTTTCTCTAAGCCTTAGGAAAAGGGCCAGAGAATTTCAGAAAGGGCCACCCCTGCAGCACTGCAGAACTGCAGGCAGAGGAAGAATGGCGAAGTAGAAAGAGGAGGGAGATGTGAAACCTGCTGTGGGAAATGTACAGTTCTGCTGGTGGGGAGGTGGGCAATGTGGCTAATGTGAGCCACTGCACTTGTGAGGGGAATGTACCCTGCCAAGTGCCAGCTGGGGTATCTCTGAGGGAGCTGCTGGAACCATTCCCAAATGGACAAAGGACAGACTTCAGTCTTCCAGCTAAATGCAATTTGAGAATGTGTGGATGTCGTGGTTTAAACAAAGTCACCCATAAATAACACATTCGCTCTCTCACTCTCCCCCTTCTTGGTCTCCCCCTACTCCCGAAGGGACGGAGAGGAGAATCGAAAGAATGCAACTCCCACGGGTTGAGATAAGCACAGTTTAGTAACTAAGGTATAACACAAATCACTACTGCTACCACCAATAATAATAATGATAAAGGAAATAACAAGGGAAGAGAATACAACACCTCAGCACCAGCTGACAGATAACTCACCCAACCCCACCTGACTGAGCACCGACCCATACCTCATCCAACCCTGCAGTCCCCAGCCCTTCCGGGTCACTCTCTGTTACCTCCCTGGGCATGACGTGCTGTGGTATGGAATACCTCTTTGGCTAGTTTGGGTCAGGCGTCCTGTCTCTGCTTCCTCCCGGTTTTCCCTCCTCCCTGGCAGAGCATGAGGCTCAGAAAGTCCTTGGTCAGACTAAAACATTTGTGTTATCAGCTCTATTCCCAGGCCAAAAGTCAAAACACAGCGCTGCATCAGCTACTAAGAAGGAGAAAAATAACTGCTACTGCTGAACCCAGGACAGTATCCACCCCTTATTCCATACCATTCACATCATGCTCAGATCCCACATTTTCAATATACCATGACTCTTATCTCAGTGCACTCTTGTCTTAGTGCATGGACCAGTCCCTATAAAGCTGCTGAGTCCATCTGGTCCATGATGTCAGGCTCCATCTCTTGTAACAGTCTTTCAGAGCAGGAGAGGCTGTGTGCAGTGTTCACACTCATGAATAACCTTAGCAATGGACACTATTGCCCAGGTTATAGAAGGAGAAAAATGACTGCTCCTGCTGAACCTAGGACAGTGGGTAAGTGAACAAAGCACTAAAAGTTGAACGTAGCTCTTTTCTTGTGTCTGCTTTGTACTCTCTTTAACTGGAGCAGGGCCAGAAGTCCAGAAAGAAAGGCAAATAAAAAAAAAATGTTCTACAGTGGCTGGAACATATGTTTTTTAAACACCACTTTCCAACCTGAGCCCCATCTGCCAAGGTGAATTCCTTGCACTGGAATTTGCACCATTTCCATTCTGGAGCTGGGTTCTTTTATAGTTTCATGTGTTCAGCTGCATTCTGTGCTCAGAATCACAGGATCACTAGGTTGGAAGGGACCTCTGAAGATCATCCAGTCCAACCCCCTGCCAAGGCAGGGTCACCTAGAGCAGGTTACACAGGAACGTGTCCAGACAGGTTTTGAATGTCTCCAGAGAGGGAGACTCCACAACCCCCCTGGGCAGCCTGTTCGTTCAGGAAACTATCCCAAATACTCCCAAATACATGTTTGTTTAAATGGAAAACAATTCCATTATACACTACTACCTGTACATATCCCTGAAAACATTCATACCCCTGATGTCTGGCAATTATCCTATTGGGGTTCATTTTCTGCATGCCCTCTGAAAATGGGAGAGCCTGTTTCAATGCATGTGATTGTGCTGGACTTGTGCTTCTTCCCACAGAGGTGCCCTTGCTACTCTGGCTGTCAGCAAGCCCCGGTGGCCCAGGGGTCTGGAGTGAAAAACCAGGAGGAATTGCCTCCTCTGGCTCAGCAGTGGAGATGGCCAGATTCAGGCCTGAGCCATGTGAGGAGGAGGTACAGCTGCTCCCAGGGCAGTAAGACGCTTCAGGGAGGGTTTACCAGGCAGTTCCTGAGTTAGCAGTGAGAATAGCTGCTGTTCAACCTAACTGGGTGGAACTACACCCGGGGGAGTCTTGCTACAGGCACACAGGTAGATAATGCTGGCAGCTGGCTGGCCCCATGGTCCTAGCTGCACTTACTGCTTGCTATGGGAGAACTCCCTGCGAGTACAAACAGCGCTCTGCAGAACCTGAATTATTCAAAGGGAAGAAAGAAACTGTAACCAGTTCTGCAACAAAAGACTTCAGCCAAACAACACTTCCGCAGTACCCAAGTTCCTCTCCTTTTGTCTCCACTCCGCTCCTCCTCTCTCCCTCGCTACCTACTTTCTGCCATGCTGGGAAAAGAGTGTTGTGCTCATGAAGTTACAAAGAATCACAGAATCATTAGGACTGGAAGGGACCTCTGGGGATCATCTAGTCCATCTCCCATCAAGTCAGATCAGGCTGGACCAGCTCACCTCTTTCAGCCACTTGGTGTAAAAATGCAACACATTTAATTTATAGCTGGTCTTGAACTGCTTATTCAAACAGCATTGCAGCAGCACCTCTGCATCTGCCTGCCCAAGAGCCTGCGAACAACAATAATAAATGACTGGGCTGTGGAAGGTGTCTCTGGGTTCGAACCAGCAGGAGCATTGGGCAGGGGAGCTCAGCTGGGCAGGGGGTACATAGTGAATGGGGACCAGCCTGCAGTAATTCCCTCCCTGCAGAAAGGACTTGTAAATGTTTAATAAACTTCTCGCCTGTGCCATAGATGAGGTCTTGTTAATGCACTGGAGTGGCTTGAGGACAGGTATTGTGTCCGTTACTATAGCACCACTTTGTACAGGATCTCGGCTTGAAAGAGGCAGGGGAGGGAGCGAGGGAGGGAGGCACTGAGGATGAACCTCAGCGAGCCAGATTGAGGCTCACCCGTGGAGCAGGCAGCTGTGTCCTGAGCAGGGACACTGGCCTTTGGCAGCACCTCCAGGTCCTGCTTCCGAATACACTGCCTCAGACAGGTACGCGTCCCTGCACAGATGCAGGCAGAGCTGCTGCAAGTGTGATGCTGAGTCCCTGAATGCTTCTGAGGGGGGTTGCTCCAGAGCTCTCTCTTCCCAGCCGACTTCTGGCTTTTGAGGGAAGATCTAGTTTGATTTTTCTTATTTGTTTTTCTTCTGTGCTCCTTTCTTGAGCAACTGGTTGTTATTGCAGAGGTCACAAAGAGGACCAGCGGAGGCTCCTGAGTCTGGCATTGGGAAATATGACAGCAGAAGTGAATGCTTGTTAGCATAAGGGATTTACTGAAGAAGGAAGACAAAATGCCTTTCAAAGGATTTGTTTCACTGAAGGAAAGATTTTTTAACCCAGGAAAAGAAGAGGTGAAGAACACCATTAGTGACTCGCTGGGGAATCTGAGAAGGTAAAAATCCAACAGGAAATTCCCAGACAGGTCCATTAGTTCAATTTATTAAAGAGAAATAGTATAAATAAATGTAGTATAAATAAAGTATAGAAAAATGTGTAAACATAAAACAGAATTTAGAGTTGCAAAATTAATATTTAAGTTCAGACAGTGAGAGACACCTCTTTGCAAGACAGAAGATATAAAAGCAGCCTTGTTACAACAGCATGCGACTACAGATGATAGAATATTTATATTAAAAGAAAAAGGTGAAAATAAGTTATAAAATAATGTTCTGCTATTAGAAGGGGCATGGAAAAGTGTTTTAATAAAAAACTTACAAATAACTAAATGTGAATAATTCTGTGATTTAGCTTGCATAAGGAAAATTGATGATTTAATGGGAATTAACACTCCCAAATGATGCCACTTTTGAAACTAATGTTCTTAAATTCCAGGGGCTTTTTTTGAAAATCTTGTTCTGAATCAGTAAGAGAAAACGTGCTAAGTAGAGATGGGCATGTGTGTGTTTGCTGGGACTAGCAAATTAGAAAGAGATAAAGGAGAAGCAGGTGTTTGCAGACAAAAAGAGCAAAAAGAGTAAAGATTTTTGTCTTAATCTGACGGTTTATGAAAGAACAAAGGGAAAGATATTTATTTTTTGATAAGTGAAAACACAATGTAACAAATTATGAGTTTCATAAAGGGAAAGAGATTTCTCATTTAATTGAGGAGATTATCCTATTAGGAATGGTCACTGACAACATTTATGTGTGTAATCAGTAGATGAGAGTCAGAGAGTTCAGTGTCATTTCTTGCATGCTTAATGTTAAGTGTTTTAAATGTCTGAATGGATCATGCCAACATTTTACCTGAATGCAATTTTAGTGACTGAATTTATTTGCTTTCATATCCACCTCTTCACCTTTTTTTGGGAATATTATTTTGAGTCAAGATGCAGTGCTCGTCACATATAAACATGCCTTTGATCACAAGAAAATGTATGAAAATGTACAGGTATATGAAAGAAAATGATCGCATACACTTCCAAAGAAGTTACTAATATGCGCTGATACATTGCCAGTTACGCTATTTCTATGCCATGTGAACAGAGTATCTGTGTTCCACAGAGTTGCAGCTTAACTTTTCTTCATTTACAGTGTTACAGAGGAGGTCTGACGATTTGCTCCTTTTTTACTTTCATGACACTCTACAGTAATTCCAGGAATTCCATTTTTCTTTTAAAACATCAGTTGAAGTCATTTATTCAATTACAAGTTATTTTTGCTGTGTGCTCTGCAGTCTAATGTGATCCGATACATGTAGGATTTGTATGTAGTGAATATGAGATGTGTCACTGCACTGGGGTTGCTATGTGGAAATGGTATGCAAATTCCAAATTATTCAGATTACTCTCCTCTTGTAGGTATGTATCAAGGATGTCATGCTGGTTCCTACACAGCTGATGGTATTGGCATCCAGCTTCAGCAGCATTGCTATTGAATCAAACAAAACATAATCTCAGTCATGATACAAGAAAGTTTGATGGACTTCATTATTTTCTGTTTTAAATATATGTAACCAGCACCTTTCTCAGATGTAGTAGCCAGTGGAGGAAACAATCCTAACAGTAAGGTTTTTTTTACTATGTGTTCAATCAGACCTAAGTAAGAATTGCTGCGAGCTGAGCAGTCTCTTTGGAAATACGAAGTCATATTTAAAGGATTCTGTAAGGAACGAAACATGTATGTCTTTAACTTGAACTTCATTCTCTATAGTTTACCCTACAAACAAGAGCATACACTTCTATTTTTATATGATGGTCTGTACGTGTATTACCAGCTGCAACCTTGACTTTGCTCTTCATCCACTCCAATTGGCTCTTATATGGTGTAAATAGGCAAGGAATTTAGTTTCTCTGCTAGTATTTGATAGGTGATTAGTTACATTAATGCACATCCTTGATTTGGTCTCCAAGTGTGATTCCACTGACTGCTGTATGTTGATGTGGGATCAAAACTAGCAAAGTGGGTAGAAAAATCCATCTTAGCTTTGGTAAATATGATGAATCCATGCTTTCCTACCACATTTCCTCTGTTGCAAACAACAGAGCATATCCAGATGCCAGTGCCTGACAAGACCAGCTACCAGGTAGTGGGTGCTCCATAGCGATTGTCCAGAAACAAGTTCAAGTGTTAAAGAACAAGCAGCATGAAGCAACTTACTGCCTCCTTGCAGGTGTGTAGTAACCTCATATTATTTCGTGGATGCTGCAAAACAAGCATCTGCACACAGGATGTTACTTTAGGCCAACCAGATCCTGTAAGGGAGGCAAGGGGAACTGAAATGCAGAGAAATGAGAGGTGTCCTTTCATGACACTGTTGCCAGTGGTTTCAGTTGTGAGATCTTAGATAATGTTTTAGAAGTTTCATATAAAATATTTTTTATGCAAAATTGGGTTTGTTCTTGGTTATTTCCATATATTGGGGTAGCAGAAACCCCATGAATTTTAGAGGATTCAAGGCTTGGGTGAATGCGTATCAGAGCTGAGGCTCCGCAAGCCTCAAGTTTCCCAGGAAAGAAAGCTTTTTTTCCTACAGAGCTTTGTGGCTGGCACAGGCACTTTGGGCCTTCTGTGAACTCAGTGTTCTCCAAGTGAAATTTATGAACTAAAGGAAAATCACAGGCTGTGCCTACTCTGAGGGTTTCAGGAGTCTTGGACCAGCTAACAGCAACTGTGGGCTTATAGATAAAATGGGAAGTGACCAAATAGGTTTACAACTCAATAATGTCATTGTTGATGTGGAAAGTCATATGGGTCACATCACTGTTGTATGTATTCTGGGCCCTTGCATTGGACAGGGCTCCTTTGCTTGAGCTGTGTCACAGAATTAGTCTTCTCAAACTTAATCTTTGCAGTGCAGACACAGAATTAGTCCTCTCAAACTTAGTCTTTGCAGGGCAGACACTTCAGCACTGTGAACACAATGTGGGCTGCCCAGACTCAGTTGTTCTGCGAGTAGTGCGAGGCCCCTTATGCAACGGTGTTAGTGCAAGAGCACAGTAAATTTGTGCAGCATTGCACTGCAGCACCCAAGGTGCATCACTCCAGAACACTGAGGCTGTGCTGGGGAGAACCTGCAAGGCTGCCCTACCGCCTGGAAGTGCAGCACCTGTGAGAAGCAGACCCGTGGTGCATACGTGTAAGATATGCCTCTAGTTTCAGGTAAATACCACGCAGAAACCAGCCAGAGAGTTCCATGCACTAACTTAAGAGTTCTCCTGTCTTCACTGTGGTTTTGTACCAATATATCCATCGCAGGATTTAGTATGGAAAATTATCACCTGGGCATATCCCTAGGGAGTAAATGAGACCTCAGAAGATTCTATCTGCTTTTGGATAAATGATATTTTTTGATAGTGGGTGTGTAGGTTTCTGAAGTTATGCCAAGAACATCAGTAATTATTGCATGTGATGACTGATGCTGGGTTTATACGTGTGTGAGGTTTGAACATTTTGTACGATTGTGCTGCAGCTGCCTGTGAAAGACAGTGCTATTTGGTAAAAGTCATTCTACAATGTGTTCTAACATGTGGCAAGTATTAACATTTGCCTGTTACTGTAGAATCTATGTGGTTTTAATCAAATAAAATGAAATGGTATGATTCTAGTCCACCTACCTTATCATTTCAACAAATAATTAATTCCAATGCTAAAATCCCATAAATACAGGTTACTGAACGTGTATGTGTTCTAGGAATTTTATCTATCACTGATGGGGATTTTTGAAATGTCTTTCATTCTTCCAAAATTTTGTATAAACCAGAGTAGTCATCCAATACAGAAATTTTGCATACAGTTACTATGACATGTGGGCACAAAACATGTCTTCAAATAGCTTAGCTCTTCTTACTTGCCAAGTGTTCCATGTTTGCTGAGAAAAGGAATAAGATTGATGTAAGGACTGAACATTTCCTGTAAAGCAAAATGCTCTCCTGTATCAGTCAGATAATTAGAGGAGAGCACTGGCTCTGAAGCAGTTTTCTTCTAAATTGTTGGTGTATAACAATTTTCAGTGGCACTACCAAAATATATGGATCAATTGGAAGACACATTTCTCGTATTTTCAGAGTTGTCATATGTTCCTTATATACAAAATAAAGCCAAAATCTAGGTCAAACACTGGCTCCGTGAACGTCTGCACTGCTAATGCTTCATCCCAGATCCAATTTTTGTACTGCTAATAAACAAAACAGTTTTCTTCAAGAGAAATCCACTATAGAGGGGTTTACATCATTCTTTGGGGGTACGAAATGTCCTGTGTGGATTTGTGGTCACGGATCAGTGGTTAACTTGCTTTTATTAATACTAAGAATTAATAATAGTAAATTAATTAATTTCTCCACAGAAGCAATGTTAGCCCATAGTGCTTGTCCTGGCTCACTACTTTTAAAAGCGAATTCAGAGCAGAAGGCTGTTTCATGCCTATCTGAATTGACAGCCAGCTGAAAATGTCCTGGTCAGAACAGATGTTTTGGCTTTGTCTTTGCCAGCTGCCCAAAGTAATACACTAATTAACACCTAATGTCTCTGCTATAAATAGAGAGCCTGGTAAAGGTAGAGAAAGTTGAGGAATTGTGCTTTCATTTCATTCATTCAATGTTTTTTATTATCTTAGAGGAAGACAATACAATTACTTCTTTTGTTTTTTTAATAACTCTTTTGAGATTACAATAGTTCTTAAAACTTAAATTCTTAAAATTTAATTCTTAAAATTATCTTAAAATAATTATTCAATTGTCTTTTCACTTCCTGAGGTCTTCATTTTTGATATTTTACCCAGGTTTCACCTATCTACACTAGTACACAGAGCATGGAATATTTTGTGTCTTTTTAAAGTCTGCATTACTCTCTGTACTCTCATTTCACTAACAAATGATGTTTCCCTGCCAGTGAATCATAAGATCTCAATCACCTTCAATAACACCACAGTAATATCACATTTCCTGTGTTACCTTGCTTTAATGCAAAGTCTTCCCTCCAGCCTGACGAGGAGCTAATGATCCAAGTTTGCAATTAGCACTGCTTTGAGCAAGGGATCAAATCAAATAATCCTGGGAGTTCCTTTCTGGTCCAAACCACTCTGATTTTAGTGTTTCTTGGACATTTGAGCTGATGGACTGTAACATACTTTTATTCTTTTTGCTAAGACTAAAGCTAAAGTAGTGGTTTTATGATATGTAAAAAGGAATAATAGAGTAAATGATGCACCAGTTATACTGTAGCTCCAAAACCTAGAAATGCTGAGATTTTTAAGTGAAACTTCATATTGGATAGATATATTTAAATCCATAGGAAGCATGCAGGAATCCATACTTATCACCTGTATTTGCAAACCCTTTAGTATAGAGTACTATCC
Organism: Lathamus discolor; assembly: GCF_037157495.1. Lineage (NCBI taxonomy): Eukaryota > Metazoa > Chordata > Aves > Psittaciformes > Psittacidae > Lathamus > Lathamus discolor. Next base: position 53,277,631 of record NC_088884.1, read on the forward strand.
GTAAGATTATTACATTATTTACATTAGACTTACTGCAAGAGAACAAAGCTGTGATTAAACCAACACTGTTCTCCCAAAAGACCTGACCAGCTACTGCGTACATCAGTGAGGGCTAACCCATCTATATGTGCTATGTACATCAGTGAGGGGTAACCCATCCGTATGTGCTCTGTCAACAATTTTTATAGGTGATCTTTATATAGAAAACCGAAGTGCATCAGATTTCATATACACCCAGCCAGATGTGTGAAAGAAAGAAGTAAGTTACTCCTTATCAGGAAAGAGTGAATGAAATCATTTCATCATCTCATATGGCAAGCTGGGCTTTCTTTAGATTAAGTAACAGTTCATATTTTCACAGTACTGAGAATAGCTCCATGGCAGACAAGAAAAGAGCTAGATCCTGAGTTTACTGTTTCAGAGCAATGACAAAACTGAAAGGCTATGTAATGTAGACACTGATTTAAGCCTCCTTTAGTAAACACTTAAGCTTGTGGGTAGTGGTCAACGGATTCACAGCTAACTATGTGCTCAAGTGTTTCAGCATCTCAGAAAACCCATTTAAAACAAATGCATGGGAAGTTAATGTTAGGAAAGGGTGTACTTAGCTTTAGTCCAGGGGTGCTTGTTCTGTTCTCTTACCGCACCTTTTCTACCAGAGACATTCCCTGTTCCAGCAGCATGGGGTGTTAACAGTTCCAATCAGACTGAGAGACCAAATCAATTTTTAATGGCAGTAATGGTAAACATCCAGTTACATGGAAGCACCATTTTCTTTGATATGAATCTCTCAGCTGGGGTGCCTGTAGGGAAAGGGAAAGGCTGGATGCACAAAACTGGAGGAGCAGCACTCCATATTAGTGGGTAGGTAGTCGGCAACCTCTCACAGGCTGAAATGGCTGGGTACCATTTGCTGCTATCCCAAGTAAATGGGAAAGCCTGCATCCCTGGCATTTTCTGTCCCAGTTCCTCCCAAGTGCTTTGCAGTTGACACATCAAATCTGATTCCAGGTAAAGCCCTTTCAGTCTCCACTGCTGAGGAGTGCTGAATCAGTAGAAAGTCACTGTCTTCCTTCAGATCTCATTTAATATTAGGTATTTTACACAAAGTATGTTCAACAATAGGTGTTGCAGGGCTTCACTTTGCAAGGACGTAAGTCCTTGTGGTGAGAAGAAGTTTCAGAGATGAGGGGACATGTGGCTTCAAACCCCTTCAGGCAGAGAAAATCTGGGCTTGGCTCTTTAACATCTTAAATAGGGGCTCTAATGCCAGAGCTTTTTCTCCTCTTCAGTATAGTCCTTATTTTTGCCTCACAGGTGATAACAAATTCACAGGGATTTTTGGGCAGAGCAAACCCATGCTTTTGTTGTATTTGCCCTCTTCATTAAACCTACTTCCATCTCTGCTTAGTGGATCTAATTAGAAATTATGATTAATTTCTTCATATGCATATTTTCCTAACAACCAGCAGAATTCGCCACAACAGAACACAGCTCAGCTCTTACACTTACGATTGTGAATAGCCTGTGGACATTTTTGCAGCCAGCTGTCCCGCTGGGTGTCTTGGATTCACAAACTTTAGAGGTCATTCATGAAAACAGTGCAGTCTATGCTCACCTTTCAAAGCCTGCCCAGCATTCACCCGTCATACCACCAAGAGACAAATGCCTCGCAAGGCAATGATTTGGCAGTTGACTGGAGCATGTAACTACCCAGAGGTATTTTGGCAAGATTTACTGGGACAAAAGGGTATTTTAATTTTCTCTCTTTACATCCATTTAGGAAAATCGATGGCACCAATGCAGGGGAGGATCACATCGAGCTGACAGAAGAGGGACAGCCTGTGCAGGCGAGAACCCACAAGCCAGCACTGTGCAACTGCTACTGCTGTGGGCTGCCCAAGCGGTACATCATTGCCATAATGAGCGGTTTGGGCTTTTGCATCTCCTTCGGAATTAGGTGCAACCTGGGTGTTGCCATTGTGGAAATGGTGAACAATAACACTGTTTATATTAATGGAAAACCGGAGCTGCAGGTGAGAAAACATCTTCCTTTCACTGTTCTGAGCTGACCCCATTGTAAAATCATTGAAGTGCCACATATGTACGCATAGATAAAAAACTGAGGGAGACACATGTGTCTCAACTAACATAGATGTGTAGGTGCTATTTAGGTGTCAAAGTCACATTACAAATACGTAAGATACGAGAATTTGCAATGTCATAGAGGATGTAAGCAGCAGAAATGAGAACTGAATTGACTTGCATGTCTATCAGGCTCCTGATCTTTCACTTGTAGACAGATTTTGCTGTAGTGGCAGAAGCTTTTACTATGTACTATCTCTCAGGGAAGCACGGTCTGGTGCGGCCTCAGAAGGACTCATTAATTGCTGAATGTAGTGCTGCACTCACTCTATTCAGATCAGTAGATAACTTTTCAAGACCTCAAGGAAGTCACTGGCAATAAGGCAACAAGATTTTGCGGGTTACTGACAATGCGGACTGCTGTCTAGAGATATTCAGAACTAGGCGCCACGCTGTTTTCACATTTGTACTAGATGGCATGTGGCTCACAGCAGATGCTTACAAACCTTTAACATCGCATCCAAGGAAATGCAGCTTCAGCGGATACCTTATTTTCCCCAGTCCTGCCTTGCTGTATGGCTGTGATATCATGAGTCCTTAAGTTTGCTCAGCCTTGAGCAAAGAAGGCTCAGGAGAGACTTTATCACCATGTTCCAGTATTTAAAGGGTGGCTACAAAGAAGGTGGAAACTCCCTTTTTACAAGAAGTCATGCTGAAAAGATGATGGGCAATGGGCACATTACGTACTCCTTGGAGATTTCAATTGAACATGAGGAAAAATTTGCACAATGAGATCAATCAATCACTGGAATCATCTCCCCAGGGGACTGGTGGATTTCCCAGTACTGGACACTTTGAAGATTTGGTTGAATAGGGTGTTGGGTCATCTTGTCTAGACTGTGCTTCTGCCAAGAAAGTTTGGACCAGATGGCTTTTTAGGTCCTTTCCATCCTGGTATTCAGTGATTCTAGTTCTTCCTCATCTGTTATCTCCTCTGACCAGCTCCTGCTGCTTAGACTTGCTGCTGATTCGTATTTATTCAGTCTAATTCCTGCTCCCTGTGGTCCTGCTGGGAATTCCTGGTTCCACACTTCATGCTGGAGAAAGGATGTGCCTACATAGGCTGGGAAACTCAGAAGAGGTAGTTTGAGGAAATTCAGAAAAAAGTCCTCCCACAAATCTCAGATTATTCTGTTTGGGAATAAGCACCTGCTGACACAAGAACTTTTCCTATGTCTCATGGTGTTTCTGCCCTCATAAATTAACACTGCCTAGAAACTAAGCTGGAAATCACTGGTAGAAAATACGGTATTTAAAGCAGAAATGTAACGCAGCACAGGAAAGTGGGTCTCCTGTCAGAATGCATATTGATGTAGAAGGAAATCCTTTAGCCCTCTGCAAACATGTCTGGCTAATTAATGCTATCATTCTCCCTGCAGGTCAAATGATGAGCTGGTATTTAGTTTGCTTGTTTGGGAAAAAATAAAGCAACCTACTGGGGAAAACTGGTTCTTTGTTTTACACACAGAAAGCAATACAGGAAAAAAGAGACATTAAGGCTTATCACTTTAGTCTTCATTTTTCCTTAGTGTTTTAGTGACAGTTTTAATTCAGAATCTAAAAGACATAGGTGCTGCTTCCTCACATGATACTTAGCCACCTTTTTCTGCCATGTGATTAGCATAAAAATTATCATGAAGCACGACATTATGGCTTCTCTTTGCTCCCAAACTGTTCTTCTGAACTGAGAGTTCAAGGAAAAAAAGTTGAGACTGACCTTACATTAGTGTGATTATACAGAGCCAGGCCCTGTCTGGCATCCCAGAATGGAAGGCAGGAGGGCCACCTTGGCACCACTTTTAATAAAAGATAAACTAGTCAGCTAGCTCCTGTTACCTAGTTCTATTTCCAGATTGCCTTGTTTTCAGGTGTTACCCATCCCAGACACAAGCAGCACTTTTCTGCTTCTTGCCACTTAGTGTAAATGGTGGATGGTCAGAGCTTGCCCCTGATAAGGAGAGCCATGGATAAGCCTGACCAGGAAGCTGATCAGTGCAGAAGACCTAAGCAAGCTTGATAACCCTGGGAAAATGTATATGTCCACTGAAATGCATCAAATCCTTGTCATAATACTGAGCAGGCTTGAAAACCAAGGTTTTAGGATTAAGCAGTCCAGGGGGAAGCAGTGACAACTGGCAAAGATGAAGGTCCATCATTCCGGATGAAACCTTTCCCTTTCTTATACACCTGACTGAAAGCTAAGAGCAAAAGTAGTAATCTCACAAGGGAATCTCACATCGTTTTGCCTTAACTAGTAGGTTTCAAGCTCAGCAACGCCAACCAGTCAGCATAAAGAGGCGGCCTTGATTTGGAGGATGGGGTGACTTGTGTGTGACTTCCCATCAATGGTTATCTTACAAGGCGTATGCTTCATCTTACAGCACCTTGTTTCCTTTACAGAAAGCCCAATTCAATTGGGATCCAGAGACTGTGGGACTCATTCATGGCTCTTTTTTCTGGGGTTACATTGTGACACAAATTCCAGGAGGGTTTATCTCAAACAAATTGGCTGCTAACAGGTAAGAAAGCCATAATTAAAAGAATTAAGATTTACAGCCTGATGGCTGTTTTACACTGCTTAAATTATGATTACCAAAAGAGTGAATTAATGTGTTTCAGGAATACACATCTGAAACTGAGTGTCAAGTATCTATGTCTACAACCAAAAATTAGAATAGATTTCTATTATGGGTCTGTTGTTGATTCTCCCATTTTAGTTTGTTCATCACAAAATATTTATACGTTTCTTCTCTAAACAATAATGCTTTCTGAAGAGTGCTGGGAAAATCATACCTAATGCCTCAGTCAATGATTGTAACATTTGTCTTTCAGAAGTTACCCTAGTGTTTGTTAGCTCAACATAGAAGACTTTTCCAACAAAATTTGACCTTTCTCCTTGAAAAATTCCTAAGGGTGAGCATGTAGGAACTATAGAACTATTTATGGTCTGAAGACAGAAATCCATTCTCATGCACATAGATGTCCTTGCCATGGCTGGATACAGTATTGACTGTAATTAGGATTGCCTAGAACTTCTAATAGAGCCTCATGGTTTCTGTTTGATAAACTCTGAGCATCTATACATATTCCTTCTATGCCCATTGTGTTCGTGGGCTGATTTTTTTTTTTTTAATTCAACCACTTTTGAAAGTGAGAGTAAGAAAAGGAGTGAATTTTGCCAAAATTTTTTCCCCTCCCACAAGAGGGAGGGAGATTGCCTGAAGACAGCTGTTTGTTAATGAGCTCATGGGATGCGCATGTTAAGGGCATTTGGGATCTTCAGATAAAAATGCTGTTGGTACTCATTTCATTCTCTGCAAACAAGACATGACTTGCATACAAACACTTTCAGAATTGGAAAAGGTCTCTAAGACAAGTTATATATTGTTTTGCCCCAAATAAAAATGCTTTGCTGTCTTCATTCTCCAAAGATCTATAGGAGTTACAAGACTGTCTGGACATTCTTTGTACCCGTATGCCCTTATAAAAATGACTTCAGGCCAGAGACATCCCATAGAATTGCCCAGAAGTTCAGGCCCAACTCACCTCTGTCTGTAATCAAAAGTTGCTCAGAGCTCAGTCTGCACTGTTTCTTCAACACTACTAGCATCCTTAATTACTCATTCCTCTACCACACAAAAATACCTAAGCAGAGTGTTTTTCCATCTGCCGAATAAGCCAAACAAATGGGCGAAGCTTAATAATTTCGTCAGCCTTTCTAGTCTTGCCACCAGCTTTTGCAGCAGAAAGGCCCCAAAACACAGATATACACACTGTTGGCTGAATAATTCGGCATATTATTAGTTCGGCTTTTGATTCCTTGCTTTTCTTGTGAACAGTAAAATCAATCATGTTTACATTGTAACTCAGTGTATTCTGTCAGTGAACTAATTCCTTAAGTACATGTTGAGTTTCAGACTCAATCTAGTGCTGTACTACAAAATCACACAGGGGATTTGACTATCATAACTGGGTTTAGGAGTAGAATTGCCTGAGGAGCAGCAATGACCCAAAAGCTGAGCTCAAAGAGTTTTTCTGTTTGCAGTAATAGGATTCCCATGTCTGGCTAGCTCTGTTTTTCCTTCGTTCCTTGTTTACCCAACCAATTTCAGCTTGGGTAGATCCACCAGTGGTGTGAGTTTCTGTTTCAGAGGGGTTACTTGCTGCCAAGACATAGGACAGGAAAACAGAAGGTCTGGGGCCAGTCTGTAAACCCAGCAGCCCTAGAAGGACAAATGCTTTCTTTTGTCCCAGCTGTACTCTGAAAATACTGAGTGCTATATGGTTCTGCACCAAAACCATCTGACACCACGTAATTTTCTTTGTACACTCATCTAAATCTCTGTAGGTCTGCATTCCACCAAAAGAAGTTCATGAACCATTAAGTGACTCTATCACTTTAACTTGCTGCTTACCTTCAAGCATGCATCTAAATGTAATTTTATCATTGTTTGGTGGTGACAAAGACACATGAAACAAAGCATGTCCTGATAATGGTTTTCAGTAATAGCACCCTGCTGGGCGGAGGATTCCATCTCTGAAGAAGGCTGTTTTGATCCCAAAGTGGCAGCTGGCCAGAGATCACAGTTGTGAGAAAAATACACAAATGGATTGAAAAGAGCTGGGATATTTTTAGTCATGATGGGGACCAACTTCTTTGGGATAAATGGTAGCGAACTGCTGGAAAGATGCTGCCTCTTTGTGGAAACATTATTCAATCTTTTTAATAGTAGCAGAAGGGTGACTGATTCTAACTCGGTATAAATGATGCATTTACAACGTAGGTATATTAAAAGTTGGCACTAAATGAAGTAGCAGAGATTGGAAGCAGTCTTCAGAGCTAGCTGTTTGGGTAACTAAACACATTTTTTTTCTTATGGCTTATTCTTTCACGTGCTCATTAATTTACATAATTTGCTGTAGTTCCCCGAGACTGTAAATAGCTTTACAATAACAGACCTGATATTTCTATTGGCAAGAAAGCAAGGTGCAAAATTCTTTTCTTCGCTGATCATAATAGAGAGAGCTAAGTAATACTTTTTTCTCAGTGCAATGCTTACTTGGCTTTGAAAGCAGTTTCCTAAATGTCAAGATATGACCATAGGCTTTTTATTCTTGCTCAGATTTTCAGAATGCTTTCTGTATAAATCCGTTCCTTTGTTACTTCTCTCCACCAGTCTACTCAGCCTCTGCTTTTGTGGTCATTTGTTGAGTGCTTTCTTGTCATTCAGATTATGACTGTTGCTTTTGTCAATAGGTGTAGTGAATTTAGACAAAACAGTGCTGATCTTCAACTGAAGATTCTTCATGTTATAATACTACCATTAATCCTACTGTGAATAATAAACCAGATTAAAAAAATAGAATAATAAAATGAAGTGATGTATATTTCCTGTGAATAAGTTTTCAGAAAGAGACTGAAATGTAAAGAATTGAAATCCTTATTTAAAAAATAAAAGGAAAAAGAAGGAAAAAAATGGCAACAAAAGATTTTAAAAGTTTATAAATATTTTGAAGTGGAGCATGATAAACAGCTATGCATAGTAAGATCTGTGTATGTCTTTGGCAGAAAAATTGAAAGGAAAAGAGGTACTGCTGTTGTCCAGATCATATGATTTCTGATCAAGTATTTGTCTAATAGCAGTCATATATCAGGATGAAGCTTAATGTGTCTTTCTGAAATGCCACACCCATAACACAACAATTCAAAGCTTGAATTTGTAGCAATTCAACAATTGAACACAACAATTCAAAGCATCACTGAATTTGGGTAGTTTGGAAAAGAAACATGAATTATGGCCCACAAAGAGCAGCATGCTGCTAGCTAAGGTCAGTGTAGCTACGAGTTGAGGGCCATGAACAAAAGAGGCTGCTTTATTCTCAGGGTGTCACCTTGAATCTTGGAGCAAGACAGGGCAGCTTTGGGCTGACCTCCCACATCCCAAGCGCTGTGGTGCCCAGGGCCACCAACAGCTGAAACTTTCTATATAAAGATCGAAAGATCTCTCACATAAAGGCAGCCCACAGGGAGCCAGAAATGGTTGCTTTGAATTGCAGACAACACAAAGAAGACAGTAAACTGCTGAGGATTAATAGTAATCCATTCAATTTAAATGGTGCTTGGCAGTTGTGGAGAGCTCCTACTGTTAGTTCTGATGTTTCTCAGTGCTGTTACAGGTTCTTAGAGGGGATCCTCATGTATATCAGTTTCCACAGATGCTGAAGTAATGAACGTTTGATATTCAGAGAGTGCATGACACAGCTCTTGAGCCCCATTCGTTCAACAGAACAAAAACCTGAGGCTTCAGACAGCCAGATGTGAGGATGTATGAAATCTAATCAATCAAGCACAGCTCATTCCTACTGATGGTAGCAATTTCAATTATTGTTCCAGATGGTTATTCCTACTCTCTTTCTTGGTTTCTAGCAGTGTTTTCTGTGGTGCAGAAGCCTCAGTTTTCAAATGAGGTCCTTAATATCCTTTTACAAGCTGAGCACCCAGGGATGCCTTTCAACTTGCACTGCAGCCTCAGTGCCTGGCAAACCTGCAGCCCATGTCATACTGAAATGACTGCCCTTTAGCCCAGAAGTTTTTCATGTCTAGTGCCACTGTTGTTTATTACTGACACAGGGTGATAAATGTGCACCACTCTTCAGTTAAACATAAGAAATCCCATATCCATGCTGGGAAAAGCTCCCACAGACTTCAGTGAATGAGGCAGATGCAGCTTCAAGTGCTATCCCAGGGCCTCTGAATGGTTTGGGCTTTCAGGGGTGCTGCTTGGATCAATTACCACTATACAGGTTTCTGCTGACTGCTTCTCTAATGGGTGCTAACATGTGGGAGGCTACAACTGATTTCCGAAGGGCACTGGGCTCCAAGTGCATTTAGAGCCTCGACTGACTTGTGCCTAGCTGCAGCAAGTACCCTTGCCAAGCAGGGTAATAAAATGCTTATGTCATGTTTTTCACTGAATTTGTATTGTAGAAATACCCCTTCTATGTCATAGTCACAAAGGACACTTGTAGCTGTTATTTAGAAGACCGATGTTGGAAAGTACTTGATCTTCACCAGCCCTATTATACATTCTAGCAGCAGCAAATGGAACTAACCCACACACTCCCATGTTCAGAGAGGCACTGAAACTGGACTTTACCTGATTTAAGCCTTATTTATATAACTGGATTTAAGCACTTCTCAGAACAGGAATGCTTCTTTCAGGTTAGTACTCACATAAACAGCTCAGCCTCCAGTACCAACACCTGTATCTATTCCTCTGATACAAATTAAAATACAGCACCTTTATTTCAGTATGTATAAAACTTCTGCTCCATTCAGAGAAGAAAATGTATTGACCATATGGTGATTTATCCCCTTTTGCCAATAAGGGGACTTCACAAGTATTTGGTTTGATGAGATGGAAGTAGGTGAGATCATCTTTGAGACTGTACTTGAGAACAGCGTTACTTCTGAAAAGAGGACAGTAATTACATTCCCTTTCATGTTACTTTTTTCCATAGGGTATTTGGAGCAGCTATCTTCCTAACATCTACACTGAACATGTTCATCCCTTCTGCAGCAAGAGTTCATTATGGCTGTGTGATGTTTGTAAGGATTCTGCAAGGTCTAGTGGAGGTAGGAGCAGTCACCATTTTGGTCTTTTCATACATCATGTGCTTTTGGGGATTTGGATCTAAAAGTCGTAGTCTTTTGGTCAGGTTTTACTTTTTCTACAGTTTTACTTGTTACTCATTTTCAGATCCAAACTTTTTAATCATACTGATTTACAAGTTGACTTTAAAAAGGAAATATAAAGTTTAGGTTCCCACTGCTGCAGTTCAAGATATTTTAGTTTATTTGTGCCTGCCACTGCATGTACTAAACAGCATTTTTACCTCAGAACACATTACTGTTTAAATGATTAGCCAAACTGGTTTGACATCTTCATACCCAAACAATAGAACTCTTCCAGGCTTACCTAAACCTTCCTACATCATTCCATGGTGACAAACAGCCAGACAGGTTGGACAGTATCAGCTTGAAGTAGAAATGCAGTGAAAGCAAATCATATGATGTGTGGAATGTCTGCCAGGGCGTCACCTACCCAGCCTGCCATGGGATGTGGAGTAAGTGGGCTCCTCCACTGGAGAGAAGCAGGTTGGCCACCACATCATTCTGTGGTAAGTTGATAAGCTTGTATGCTTTGTGCCAGTGCATGTTCTTATTAGATATGTTTTATTCATTTCATTATTTAAAAGAGAAGTGTGAAGCCTCTGTCCTTTGATGCATTTGGCTTGTACTCTGAGGCCAGGAACCTGAGAGTCTTTTTGCTTAATATGTCCTCATTTTGTCGTTTAAAGCCAACCATCAGAATGACTGTTGTAGTAAACTAAATTGGGGGCAGAGGCGTCACATGAGAGAAATTACACTTTTTTGGTTTTTTTCCATTTGCTCCATCCTTAGGTATTCAATTTATTGTATGTATTGAATTGGCCCTCCTAAACAAGCACACATTATAAAAATACCTTAACAGGGCTTGAGTACAGTAGTCTGGCTGCTGAATATACTGCAGTGCAGGTGACGTAACTTCTTGCCATTAGCTGTTCTGCTTCACTCTGTTTTGAATTATGATCAGGCTTGCAATTTGTTCTCTTTTCTGGGTCCCTTTCCAACACTGGCAGCTGGACTTCTGGAAGATGGCTTGTGGGAAATTTCAGACGACTCTGGGGAGAGGAACCCGGTGGAAATATGGGAGAAATCCAACTCTCTCATTCCCTTTGGATGCTTCTAGCCTTTGGCAAGAGCCTTAAAATTTTTTATGAAGCAGGGAGCAGGAAAAATACTGAAGTTTTATACCTTGTTCCTCAAGGAAAATACCATATTTTTGCTTCCAGCCACACTAATGAAAAGGAAGGGGAAAAAAAAAAAAAGGGTTTTCTACTTTTAATTCCATCCTCCAGGTAGCAGATTTTGCCACAGGTCACTCTGTAATTCCTGGGGGAAAATGCTAGTATTTCCTTGCCAGCTCCAGGCTGGATTTGGGTAGATGGCTAAATATAACCAAGGTAAGGCATAATTCAAATGTTCTCCCTCTGCTTTTTTACTCTAGAAAGTCCAGATATGCAGAGTACAGGGTAGGAGTTTCAAGTTGGGAGTGAATGGAAAGGTGCTGTTCATTCCTTCAGTCTGTCACTTCCCATCCTCTAAGATACCCTCATCGTGGTTTACCCTTTCCCATTTGTAGCTGGGAAATTGGAACTGTGAGTGGATGTCTAATAGTGCTGAATAAAAATCAGAAATAGCAGGACTTTGAAAAGCAAGCAGTGTGGAAAGGTGGAAGAGAAAACAATGAAAATAAATACAGATGGTAAGGTAAAGCCAGCTGAAGGTGAATGCCTGTAGGAGAAAATATTCCGTAGAAATTTAAGTCACAGGAATATATATTCTGTCCGTATGAAAATAAACTAAAAGGCTAGAGAAAATAACAGCACCAAAATGCAAGTGGAAGGAAAAAAGGAGAGGAAAAAAAACTCCACCAGGTTTGCATATTATGGGAATTTCATTTGTACTACAGATGACTCCAGGATTTAGTAATTATTTAGGTGTTTCCATTTTCAGAACAGACCAAACAAGAAGCCTGTCCACCCTCCATGCTCTCTCCTTGAAATCCTAGCACCTGGCAGAGAAAGATACTTCAGCTCAGCACCCGTTTTAGTAGCTACAGATGACCAATTCTTTCACTTGAAAGGTGCACAGGAACAAGGGAAAAATTAGCAAACGCCATGATAACCAGGTTCCTGGTTTCTCTGACTATATTCTGGCCTGGGGCTTTGCTATTGCTGTAGGAAAAACGAGTTCCACAAAGACACAAAGGAGAAGGGTCACTGTGAACCATGGCAGAGAAGTATTTGCTAATGAGTGTTGACAAATGTTCATTATTAAAGTATGTAATACTCTCCAAAACATAAGTATCTCATTTCCTAGAATAATTTAAAGCAAGACTTCGCACATGTGAAGCCATTGGCACCATCTTACACTGAAACCAAATATCCAGATTGCATGAATTCTCCCTAGGGTCTTCATGGAAATTTCTTTCCAAGCACTTAAGTACTCATCTCTTTCTACAAGTCACTCAGAAACATATTTCACCAGTATTATATATTTCCCAATCAAAAACCTCTATGTAGGCCACTTTTTTGTCCTTTTTTTCCCTTGTCAACTTTCGCCTATTTATTCCAGCTGTTCATTCCTGCTACTGATATGAGCTAAACATGGTTAAGCAGACTCAGGGTTGGTCTGGACACCCCCTCCGCTACCAGCATTTGTGGGGTCATAGTGCTAGAGCCATGAGAAGAGCCTTCCAGCCTATCTGTGACCATTAGGATTTTTGGATACCAAGGCAGCTTCTGAAACTTGGACCATTAGGTTCTCCAGAGCTCACCTCATGTGCCATGGGGATAGATGGGATTCCCCACTTAATTGCATACATACAGCTTACGCCTGCAAAGTGGTTTGCAGTCAGTCTTGGACTTTCAAACCCTATTTACCTACAGGGCACAGCCCTTTTAACTGCAAAATGAGACTGGTGTCCCCACACCACTGAACACCAGTCCTTCACACCACCCCAAGCAAAACTGCAGACCTTCCATCCCATTCCCCATGTTCACAAGGAGTCATGATGGCTCCAGCCAGACGTGTGCCTCCAGTTCTGCCCCATGAGAACCTGTCTGGATCATCTGCACTGGAAGGTGACTGTGCCTATCACAGCTGACATTATATTAATCCTTTTTCTCCTCAGGGTCTTATGCAGGTGCTGTGGTTGCCATGCCGCTGGCAGGTGTGCTGGTACAGTATATAGGATGGTCATCAGTCTTTTACATATATGGTGAGTTACTTAACATGAAGGATCTCTGTGACTAGACTGGTACTGCCAACCGTTTTGTTAAACCTGTAGAACAAGCATGGATCAAAGTTGTTTTGGTGAAAGAAGTTACAAATGGGTATTCCAACTTAATCCCTACTTATTGCAGCTTCTGAGAGCTTTATTTTGTAATCACCTGCTATAAAACATTTTAATATGATAATGACCAGGCTAAAGCTGCTGGTCACCCAGTGACAGGGTTGGATGCAGTTGCAAAGGTTGCTCTGTAACACAAACACTTAGGTGACATGTGTCCTAGAGTGCACACTAGCAGCGAGTGCTACAGCATACACTGCTGATGGTGAGCCAATTGCCTCTAAAACCTTCTGCCCTGAGAAATCTGTCCCTTGCTGCCCACCCTCAGTAAAGGAGTGCCACCTTTACAAAGTGGTCCCATCACATGCGTGCAGCCTCAGGACTGATCTGTGGTGCCTCATGCTTCCACTCGTAGTATGTGGCAGAACTGGTTCAAACCCAGCCTTGGTCATCAGCAACCCAGCTAAGGTGGGTTTTCTCTGTTTTCTCTGGAGACACAGGACACACCGTAAGATTTGCCATTGCAATCTGACTGTGAAGTCCTTTTGCACACATTGAGACCATGTTATGACTGCTCTGCTTTTTTCCTTCCTTAGGTCCCACACAGAGCTTTCCTTCTGCATTTTCTCTGCTCCATGCATATCATGTAGTACAAGTGACAAAATGCTCAACTGCTCAACATTCCTAGGCATAATTTTTATGCAGATTTGGTTTAACTGGCTCTTGGAAGCAAAGTTCGAGGCCTGCAGATGCTGAAAGGTGGCTTTTTTGCCTTTTAAAACCTAAACTTTGCTTTTCCTGCCTCTGCAGGTATGTTTGGGATTGTTTGGTATGTGTTCTGGCTGCTTCATGCCTATGAGAGCCCTGCTGCACATCCAACAATATCCAGTGAAGAAAAAATATATATAGAAACAAGTATTGGAGAAGGAGCCAGCCTAGCTAGTGCAAGTGTAAGTAAAAAAGGCATTTCTGGTTATGACTTTGAGTGCTTCACACAAGATCAGATACGATGGGATGTATACTATTAGCTGCATAAGAGCAGCACAACTATATTCTGTCAATGTTTAGTGGCTTTTTCTTTTATGAAAATCAAAAAGGGTCACGCAGCTGGACAGGATGAGTTCAGCAACAGGCAATACACACACTGCTGTTTCAGCTCTTGGTATATAGAGCCTCCCTAATCTAGGGAAGGGAGTGGGGAGAGTGGGAGAGCACACACTCTGGTCTCCTGCTCTTGAGTAATTACTATGCATGTTTGAAAAAATATTAATGGGAATAGCTAAATAAGAAACTGGTTGCAGATGTTAAATTATCCAGCTGTCTTTTGAGCTCTTATTAAGGATGATTGCAATTCTGAAAGCTTAAGGACAGGGTTTCTACCCTGTTAACTCTCACAGCAGCTCAACTCCTTGTTTTAAGACTTCTCATCCTCTGTCTGAGAGGATCCTGAGAGATCCTGGAAACTTAAAGCTAAACTTTTCCCGTCAAACTTCTCTCTATTTCCTTAGGTAACCTATTTTTGCTAGTGGTGAAATCCAAAGCTTCTTCTTCATAAGCTGTTCCTTCTTGGCTTTTACTCTTAAACATTCTTGAACAAAATAACTCCAAACTCTTTTCTCTACATATTTGGGTAATAGCCTTGCTGAGAATGTAAAATACCAGACTCTCCTTTTGGATGCTCCTCAAATTTGGCTGAAGTCACTCAGGTCTTGGCTGGAGACACACATACTTGTTCCAGGTCACGGTTTTCCCTTGTTGTACAGTGGGTTTACTGCAGAGGACACCATCATGCATTCACACATGACTGCAGGCATACAGTTGCCTATAGAACATAATTGCTATTTTATTAAAAAAGGACAATGTCAATGTATATTGGCATAGTTACACATTTCAGCTTTTGATTTGAGTTCTATTAAAAGTGAAAGGGACTCTGAAGTGTTCTTTGTTCCATTAAAAGTGAAAGGGACTCTGAAGTGTTCTTTGTTCCTGTTGTATGAAGTATTGAAGCATAAATAGAAACTGGAAATGCCAAAAGCAACTTATAGAGATTTGATCATCTACCACAGACTATTTTTGCTGCATGAAATGAATTAGGTTGAAACAGGTAGCTGCTTGTTGCTGTGCTACTGCATGTTTCTTGACTTGGATAACCCTTTTTTCTCGATTGTTTCAGTGGAATGTCTCAAACTGCATCATGTCTGAAAATGGGGAAGGCACAAGGTTTTCTCCAGTTTTCTTTGAATCTATTATTGATCCTGTTATTCCAATAGCATGATTCTGAATAACTTTGTGTAATTTCAGTAATCAGGGCAACAGTAGTACGGTGATCATCTTAAACCCCAAACTATTCCAGGAAAGATTCTCAACCTGGTTTTTGCCACTAATTTTTTTACTTGCAGTGTAAGTGATTTGCAATGTAAATTGGATTCAATGTACTGGATATTCTGGATACTAAAAGGTACTGGTTCTTTATTCTGCCTCTGCCTACTCAATTTTGGATTTTTTCCTCCTTAGAAATTTAGTACTCCATGGAAGAGATTTTTCACTTCAATGCCAGTTTATGCAATCATTGTGGCGAACTTCTGCAGAAGCTGGACCTTCTATTTGCTCCTTATAAGTCAGCCTGCTTACTTTGAAGAAGTCTTTGGATTTGCAATAAGCAAGGTAAATGTCTGAGATTAATCAGTGACCTTCAGACCTCACCCTAGGAGATGCAGAGTGCTTGAGGAACTTCTGATCTCCCTGGAATCATTACAGTAGATAATTCCCAGTAGTTGGGATGACATACTTCTGGTGATCTGATAGAAAGAAAAGCTTGCTAACATCAAATTATTAGAAAAATGAAAGAATTCAGAAGTTGTTTGGGGAAAGGATTGATTAAAACCCCACATATCATGAAAACCACAAAGTAAGCGAATAGAAATGCGCATTTTGTTTACTGATGGACATTCAGCTTTGCATGTCAGGTAATTTTTATCCTCTTTTTTTTTTTTCTTTCTCATTACTTTTCATTGACAAATTTTATATAGATTTATATTCCCCGCCTCTGCCACTTCATTAAAGTAAGCATTGTTAGCCTCTCTCTTTAGAACATAAATGATTGTTCCAGAAAAACTTTCCTAACATTCCTTTCAATAATCTACTTGCTACTTTGCAAGTAATTTTCAAACAAGTGTAGTACTGTAAACTGATAACAAGCAACATTACTACCTGTGTGGTCTGGGAACCTGTGCACCGGTTCTGTAATGCTGGTGTGCTAGCAATGACACTGAATGGCCAAGCACAGCATGGAGATGAAGAACAGGGGTATTAAGACAAATTAGGTTTGTTTATTCTGAACTAGCTTTCATTAATGCTAGAGTTTCACCTCTGTGTAACTTAGTAATTAAAAACTAATGTAAAACTGTCAATGTAAGTAGGCGGCACATCCTAGAAAATGAACCCAAACTTCTCACTGAATTACTGCTTCAAAGAAAAGCTTCTAGAGGATGATGTGCTCATCACTAAAAATCTGCAAAATAGTATTTTCGCATATCTGGGATAATTACCAGAGCTAACAGAGAAAGTAATAACCTTCTGGCAGAAAATTCACCAAGGGGAAGTCATGCTTGGTCGACTTGGTAAACTTCTATGATGATGTGGCTGGCCTGGTAGAGAAAGGGAGAACAGTGTATATTGTCTACCTAGACTTCAGTAAGGCCTTTGATGTTTTCTCCCATAAGATTCTCATAGACAAGCTGTTGATGTATAGGCTGCTTGAGCAGAAAGTGAGGATTGAAAACCAAATGGCTGGGCCCTCAGGGTAGTGATCAATAACATGAAGTCTTGTTGGAGGCCACTAACTACTGGTATATGTACCCCAGTGGTCATAATGGGTCTGATCCTTTTTGTTTGACATCTTCATTAATGATCTGGATGATGGGGAGGAGTGTACCCTCAGCAAGTTTGCAGATGATACAAAACACTTTTTCACTGTGTGGATGACCAAGCACTGGCCGATTGCCCATAGGCAACTGTGGAATCTCCACCCTTGGAGATATTCAGAAGCTATCTGGACACTGTCCTGTGCAGCCTACTGTGGGTGATCCTGCTTGAGCAGGAGGATTGAAGAATATGACCTCCTGAGGCTCCTGCCAACCTCAACTATCCTGTGATTGTGTGAAAATGAAAAGATAAGCATCATTTTATCAGCTCTAATCCCACAAAATTAAAAATACATGCATGGCTTTAAATATATGCTTAGTTAATAATTTGTGAAATTCTATTATAATGTCAGGTTTTATTCTTATGTTCTTCAGTCCATATATAATGTGCAGGTGCTTCCTTCCTTTCCACAGTGGCAGGTAACAGAAATAAACTTGCTATTCAGAAAGGATCTCCTTAAGAACATGAACAAAATATATATATAAAAGCAAATGAAAACCAAGATAAAGCACTCCATTATCAGGACAGATAAGACAGGGCTTTGTGATGTCTACAATAGAAGTTAATATTAACAGTCTTCTAGGCAACTTTTTAGTGTAATCATGTAAGAGCAGGGATATTGCATGATATTTCAAAGGTAATATTCTCACTTGTTCTCTGGCTTCTCCCTCTGTGTCATAAGGAGTATTCCTTCCATCACCCAGATTTTGGAATCTCTTCAAACCAGCTAAATTAGAGCAGGTTTTTTGTGCTCGTTTGCTGGTCATTGAAGAGATGGAAAACTCCATCAGAGCATCAGTTCAGTTCAGTTCAGGAACACCACCCTACCCCCCAAAAATAAAGGAAGGTGCCCAAGCGTTTTCCACTTCACTGGTGCTCTAGGTACTGGGCAACCAAGGGATGCTCTGCACAGGTCCAGCTTTTTGACAGGGTCAAGTTACTGACTGCCCTTTTGGGCAGGGCACTGTGTGACCCCAGCAGTGAACAAGCAACCCTATTTCTGATCTTCTCTGTCAGGGATAGTGACTGGGCAGCATATGGCACCATGAAGAGGATCCTGTAGGCTTCATATCCCAGGTACAGCATCTATTTGAGACTCACCTCACAGGACTCAGTAGGGCTGGTGAACTAGGACTTGTGAGGTTGGTAGCTTTTGGCCATGCCATGGCTCACATAGTGCCATTACTGGGAAGGCCTAGGAGAAAAGCTGCTGGGACCTGGATGAGAGTATGCTGGAGTCTCTCAGTCTTCTAGAAATCCCTAAAGATGGGACAATGACAGCTTAAGGTCACCCAGGTCTTGGTTGTAGATCCTGTTTGGCCTGTCTGCAGTCTTTGCACAGGAGGAACCAGGGCAAAAAACTGTCTGATGATGGAGAAAAAGAAGAGTTGAAGAATGGGAATGGTTCCTGTTCTCTTCCCTCTAAATCCTGAAGGAGGACATGAGCACTCATTTATCTAATTGCAGGTTGGCCTTTTGTCAGCAGTTCCTCACATGGTCATGACAATCATTGTACCCATTGGAGGGCAGCTAGCTGACTTCTTACGCAGCAGGAGGATTTTAACCACTACCACTGTAAGGAAGGTCATGAATTGTGGAGGTACTGTTGGATTCTGAAAATATAGTATTTTACTGGTGTGTTGCAATTGATAAAAGTAACATAGTTGTGTCCATGTTTGATTGTAACAAGAGACAAATTACTCTAGATTGCATTTGTGGCTGGTTAATCTGAAGCATTTAATGGAGAATTGATGTTAGATGTCCTCATGGTATAAACCCTTACCCATACGAGCAGGCCTTTAAAAAGGGTGGAGGCAAGAAGCCTGGTTAATAATTAAAAGGACAATAGGGACTGGCTCAGAAGAGTAGTATGATGAAATAGGCCTCATCTTGCAAACTCATACAAAGTTGACCCTGAACCATGGCGCTAGAGACATCCTTTCCTAGTGGATACAGTCTTGCAATAACTGGCCATGTTCCCAAGTGCTACTTCCAGCAGAACCCACTGGCAAATTTAGGCTGTTAGGAGTGGATGAAAAAGAAAAAGACAAGGGATGGACAGGCAAATTTTTACTCAGCACAAAATAATTTATTTCCAGTTCAGTCACTGAACTGAAAAATCAATGACATCTACATACAGGGGAGATACTACACTAGAAAAAAAAAAATCAATCCAGATAGCCTGTGGAGTCCTTCTCCACTAACACTTCCTGCCTTACAGTATTTATGAATGGCACAGGCTGCCTGAAATATAGATGCCTGCCATCAGAGATGCCATGCAGCTTGGCTAGGCATCTTCATAAAGGATTCTCAAATTCAGTGTATTTTCCGAGTGTACTTTCAGTGTCATTAAAAAAAAGAAAAAAAAAAAAGGAAAAAACTACCAAAACTAAAACAAAAAAAAAAAGCCCCAGAAGGATTATAAAGTTATATATTAGGAAATGTTAATTTGCAGTAATGGCAGAGATTGGAAATTCCCTGTCATGCTCAGGGATATCCTATTGTGTTGGTGGCATGCCTCTATGTAAAATGCTCTTCTGTTCTATTTACCAAGAAAACCTCACATTGCTATAACCATGGGAAATTGAAGGCAAGTATTTTTCTCCTTTCCCTGTCATGTTGGTGTGTTTGTGAATTTTTCAGTGCTTTGCAGAGTAATTTTCTTATTGTTTCCATGTCCTGCTCAATGAGTTAGCTGTAGCGATGGCTTGGGTCTTTTACACAGCAATGAGGAGAAAAAAGTATATTCTCAGACAACAAATATTCATCTTTTTTTCTGCAAATCCGCAAAGCTTCCAAGTATGTTCAAGAATAGCTGTACTTTTGTCTCATTTTACTTTACTAGTGTGGCTAGACCTTATTAGTACCTCCATGATCAGTAGTAATTGAAATTGAATTCACTCCCATGTGTTTCATTTGAAGGCTTTGGGATGGAAGCAACCTTGCTTTTGGTGGTTGGTTATTCTCATACAAAAGGTGTGGCTATTTCATTTCTGGTGTTAGCAGTGGGCTTCAGTGGATTTGCAATTTCAGGTAGGTGTTTATCTTATTCTTGGTTTTACTATTAGTGATAAAAGTGATGCTGTTATCCCCACTGTTGTTATTGTCATAATTTCTATTATTCTGTTTGCTCTTGATGTAGCTGTTTATGAGGTATTCCCTATTTCTTTCCATATCAGAAATAATTTACTTCAGTATCTATGAAACGTGTTGCACATAGGACACGAAGATTTGAGAGAAGCTGCGCTTGATTCCAGTTTACATCAGCTTTGTGCGATTATTTTTTAATAAATTTTTACAGTGTCAGCCAATTTTCTTCTTGCATAAACAATATCCCTAAAAGAAGAAAGAAAGAGACTTACTCTGAAATTAATAGTTTCTTAAAGGCTATCCGTTGCAACCCGGCTTCCAGCCCTAGCTGCCAGTTTCTGCGTTTTAGGTCAGTCCTTTCTCTATTGTGTCCTATAACCAGCCTTTCACCAAAACAGCTGTTTTTAACACTTTCATGGATCTCACCAGTTCAGACTGACTTTTATAGCTCCAACAGTACCACCATTATTATAAAATACTGTTTTGTTATGACGGTGGAAGGCCATCAGTTAGCATACTGCCAAGAAGATGGATCTATTGAACAAAACTGACCAGCAACATTAACTGCTGGTCTTCAGTTGTTTCAGGGTATCCAGATGGGCAGTAGTTTAGCTACTCAGTTGTGAGACGCTTGCATAGCAGGCCATTTCTATCAATCAATTTTTATTGCAGGATTTTCCCAGCAGTCAACTTTTTGCTGTATTCGATCACATGCATTTGGAATTCATCATCCTTTCTTGTGATTTTCCATAGCTCATATGACTAATTTTCATTACCTAAAGCACAGTAATTAACAGAGCTGATTTTTCCTCTTTTTTGTCTATTTCTCAATAAAATATATACCCAGCAGATACACTACAATAAGAGTAATTATTTTTCCTACTAGTCTATGGTCTGGTTTTTTTATCATGTTGTCAAACTGCTATTTCAAATATCAGAAAACATGTATTAAGAACCACTACTACCAAAATAAAACTATATCAGACATTTGACAAACATAAGGCCTTCATTCCTTAATTAAAAATATTTCCTGAGTGCATTAAGAAAATGGTAAACACAGATACTTTAAATGAGTCCAAAACAAACTACATGATCCCCAAGGGTGGGGGAATAGGGGGTTTTGAAAAGGAATAAAGTGTTGCAACATATCTTCCACACCAAGAAAATACTACCCCTCTTTCTGATCTATATAGTAGGGGGTTTCCTACCTTTTCAGGCTTCTTCAGCCAGAATGGCTGTAGGAAGCCCTGTTGGCCAGGTGGCACAATGCTGTGTAGTTGACCATTGTCTCTCATTTGCTGTAGGATTCAATGTGAATCACTTGGACATTGCACCACGTTACGCCAGCATTCTGATGGGAATTTCCAACGGTGTAGGGACACTGTCGGGAATGGTGTGCCCACTCATTGTTGGTGCAATGACAAAACATAAGGTAATATTTCTCCATGTTTTCTAGGAAAAGGTTTAGGTAATGCAATGAGAGTTAAGACATTTCAAAGCTTCCTGGGAAGTCCATTTAATCATCAATCTCTGCAGCTATTTTCTGTTGTCTTAACCATTCACTTTTATAATATAGTAGTGGCATGATTCTCAGCTATCACAAAGTATCTGTGTAGGGAGATACTATTTTATACTATCTGCAGCTGAGTCTCTGCAATATCTCCATAATACTGCTTATAGGACTTGGGAAACAATTCTACAGTGCATCCCTGGTGGGATGCACTGGAACCCACCCTGGAGGGGTTCCTAAGCAACCACTGATCTACAATAAGATTAACTTAGTTGTTAGAGAAATCCCTGCATTTTCAACTCCAGGAATATTTCACATTTGAGAGAGAAACTTCACTGTCAGAAAAAAAGAAAAAACCCAGGTTTTATTTAATTAACCATTATTATAAAAAAAAGAAAAAATATCTTCACAATGACTCTCATAAATTGTGCTATCTGTAACGTCAGGAATCAAACAGTGCTCATTGTTCAGTATGTGCTAATTCGTGGTCTAATTCAGAGAATAGTTTTTTTTTTTTACTGCAAACTTATTGAGACCTGGAACATTCTTTCAGACTCGTGAAGAATGGCAAAACGTCTTTCTGATCGCAGCCCTGGTGCATTACAGTGGAGTGATATTCTATGCTATCTTTGCTTCTGGGGAGAAGCAGGAATGGGCTGACCCTGAAAACCTCAGTGAAGAGAAATGTGTCATAATTGATCAAGATGAACTGGCTGAAGAAACAGAAATGAACAATGAAACGTTTGTGAGTCCAAAGAAAATGTATGGTGCTACCAGTCAAAACAGTGAAGTGCCGAGAAGAGAATGGAGAACGCAAAAGCAAGTGACTCAAGACATGGAAGAACAGAGTTCTTACCATTATGAAAATGGCAATTTTCAAGATCTGTCATAATTCTTGAAATTGTAAGGTTTGTATAGCAGCTACTCCCATCTCCCCTTCTGCCCAGCTGCCCCAAATCATCAGGTATCCGTATTTATTATCTTATTCAATTGTGTAACATCTGGCCATGTGACTAGATACAAGGGGTGGTAGTTCTCTTCTAATAATATGGAAGAGGGATAACAGCA
The DNA here is from genome assembly GCF_037157495.1 of Lathamus discolor. Classification (NCBI taxonomy): domain Eukaryota; kingdom Metazoa; phylum Chordata; class Aves; order Psittaciformes; family Psittacidae; genus Lathamus; species Lathamus discolor. The sequence continues at coordinate 53,300,326 of NC_088884.1, forward strand.
ATGGAACTGGGAAAAGTGATACCAAATCCTCACTCAGCCATTGTATACCCCTGGGATGAGATTCCATGCCTGTTAGGAGACAACCTGTCCTGCCAGGGCTCCTACGTGGTGCAAGCTGTAGGGTTGACTGTAGGACTGACTGTAGGACCAAGGAATGCCCCCATCATCTGAACAGAGAAAGGACAAGGTCTTACCAGATGTGGATCCACTTTGGATCCAGAGTGATCCGTGTAATTACTGGGGCCCAAGTCATGTGAGAATCTGCTCTGAGTGGCCCTTCTTTGCCTTTTTAGCATTGCTGCAGGTTAGCATTTGAGCTGCTTATTTCATGCCAAACTACAAACTCATGCTAAAAGATTAGGGTGGAGTGAAAAGCAGATATATGAAAGCAGGCTGTAATTAGTTACTAATGGTCACTTAACAACAGGATGAGGAACAAGTAGCAGAGATGGCACAGCATTGCTTCAGCACTTCCTTCATATCAATTGACAGTCTGCTTTATATGCATAACCCACAGAGCATGGATAAGGCAATAAAATGGATACTTCTGAGATTTGTCCCCCTCCAAAGATTTTGTACTGGCATGAAATAATTCTGAATATAAAATCATCGTTAGTGATGCAATATTATTAATCCTTATAAAAGGAGACCTTAGTCCTGTTTGGATTAGGTTTCTCAATTAATTATTGTCAAGTAATTAAAATATATTTTTCTAGTATTGTACTGATAGTTTCTGGCCTCAACCCCAGCAGTTGTCATTTAGGTGAATTACCTTAATCACATGAGTAGTTTTTAGTTCTGGATCTGTTACTTTTCAATGCCTCAGTCTTGCTGTTGCTGCAAATGAAGTATGAGAGTTAACAGAGTACCTGTGTCTAAAAGCAATTTTCTTTTAGACACAGGTATGTTTGTACATATATTGATATACATTTGACAATACAAAGTGGCTTTAGCCTTTTTTTACCATTTTTAGAATGAACCAATGGAGCATCCTGTATCATCTCAGATAGTTGCAACTCAGAGACTCATTGTGGCGTTAATACTCTTTTCAGAATTGAAAATCTCAGTAAGCTGTGATTTAATTTGTCTTTTATTATGGTTACTGCCTCATTAAATTCAAGTGAAAGCTATCCTGTGTAGCGTACAATGTGCTTTGTGATGTTTCAGTATTATTGTTCTGATGTACCATATATAGCCACTGTGATGCTCGTGAAATTTGAACATTTCTAACATGCATTTTGCTATTTTGTTGAAGTGCAATTGAATACCATGAGTGGAATTACACTTGTATATTCATTTGAATCCATGGATGATTTATCTTTCCTACAAATATAATTAAAGAGGAAGACCAGGAAGTTAGCTGATTCTCTTGTTCCTTTTCTACCCAGAAAAATCCAATCTGCAACTGTGTATGGGCAAGAAGTGAGGTAAACAGATGCATGCCTAATTTGACTACAGTGAAAACTTTTTAATAGGTATCAACAGATAATTTAATGACAGGGGTATTAAGGGGTATTGTTACCGTACAGCTCAATCTTACCTTGACACAATGTAGTTTATTAATAAAATGATTAAAAAAAAAAAAAAATCTTATTGCTTTATTCTGTTAGGACAGAGAAGAACTCTTTTTTTTTTCAAAATCCTAAACTTTTCTTTAAACTAGAGTTGCTTATTTCTCTACTGACATTTAGAACAAGTATAAGAAAATATCTTTATTCTCCAGGTTACAGTCAGCAGTTGGCAATTTAAGTGGCAGGAGCTTGAGTCTTTCACAGAAGATGGTCCAGATGCTGTCAAACTATTTTGCAACATCTACCGCAATTTATGAAAGATAGAGGGCTACTTCTTTGCGTATGCACGAATAAATCAGCTCCTTCCTCCCTCTCCAATCACATACCATGCATATGTGGTACTGCAAGTACTCTTAATAGTGAAAATCATATTATGAAAGGACTTACTGTAAGAATCTGCAGGTATAATCTGGCAGAGAAGAAAGAGAAGGCCAGACAATTCTAGACTATTCTAGAAACAGTAAGGTTTTCTGAGAAGCATCATTATTTTTCCAGTGATGATGAATGGTAACTTTCCTTCCTCTCAAAGAGGAACAAAAGGGGTGTGAATGCTATTATGATAAAGAACTACAAACATCCCAAAAGCTTGGGAAATGGCCAGATGGTGCAGGAGAGCTCATTTGCCTCTCTGGTGAATGTAGCTGCTATTTCCTACTTTTACAGATACGTGCCACAACTGTCACAAGTGGCATGTGATACAGTGAGGAGCTCAGTTTAGCAGGATCATTTTGTATCTGCAAACAGACCACACTCATTTATTCCAGTGGAAGCTTGACTTCAACAGATATTTGAGCATTATTTAATGCACCGAAAGAAATGGTTTATAAACATTTGGACAAGATTTTGCATTTAAATAAGCATTTCTATCTTTTCTGTATTTACCTGCTTCCAGAGGCAGAATATTATCTCAGACTAGCGAAGTTATGTACAGTCACAATGCTTTTCCAGGCAGTTGCATTCAGATGTTTGGGCTGCCTATTTCCCTTTCTTTTTCATCTGTTTAATTTGTTCAGGTGCATTGCATGAAGTGTAAACATCAGCAATGGCTGGAATTAGTTTTCTTTCCTGGAAATCTTTGTTACTTAATCAACACTTTGATATGCACAGTGGCTTCCACAATACTGAACAACCAAGAATAAAGCCAACTTACTGGGAACAGGCTTTGCAGCTCCAGATTTGTTGGGTATCTCTATCTGCAACATGCTCCAACAGCCTTTTCTTGTGTGAACTGAGAAAGCACAATCACAGAGGGTGTTTCTGCTTAAACTGACTTCTTAAAACATGTTAGATTTTGGAACATTCAGGCAAACAGCTGGCATATCCCAACCTGACTCTAAAAAGGTCATGGCTCTAATGCCAGTGGACGCAAATAACTCAAATGATACTCTCTAAGGAGAAATATTAGTTTGCTTAACTTCATTTACTATTTTATTTGCATTTTGTTTCTGTTCTCATGTCCAAAATAGCTTCTGCATGTTTTCAAATATAAGACATTGCTCATTTAAAAAAACTCAGAGTTTTATTTGAAAATGGTTTTCTGATTGCAGAAGCAAGCAAAAGTTGGTTTGTATAAAACAGACCTTAAGCAAGCTATGGGAAGAAGAAACAGCTTCACATAATGTGAAATAGCAGAATAGGTAGGCCACAGTATACTAAATCTGAGAGAAAAAGTAGGACAGTAACTCCTAGGTATATGTTGTTCAGTATTGTTATCCACTGATCTTTCTTAACAAAGCAAGCTGCAGCTTTTATTTCCTTACCCCTCATGTTTTATAGGCACTACTAGCAGGAGTTTAATGGTAATTCACAGTCCTGTTATAGTTATGTAAGAGTCAAACAAAACGTTCCTTGTAGTGAGAAAGGGAAAATTGACAGAAACAATGAAAATTCAGCTGAATAGATACTTACATAGGGAAATAATCACTTAGTCCAAAAGAATACACAGACTTTTGGATTAAAAAATAAAACAAGGGGATCCAGATGTTAACAAAGTGCCAGGAGGATTATCATGTGTGTAACATAATTAAGTTGAAAGTAACAAGGCAAAAAATTAATTCAAGGTCACGCAAAATGTATCATGGCTTCACATGAATGTTTCCAATTGACTCCTTTTGTCAGAAACTCACAGAGATCTCTAAACTTAGTCATTATTTTAAGGAAAATTTTGCAAACCCCCTAAATTTCCTATCTTATTTTTATCCCCATTTTCTATTAAAATCCTTAACTTGAGAGTGCTATTCACCTATTTATATTTTAAGAGGGGAGTATTTCTTGTGGTTAAAAGAACAGAAAGTGGAAGGAGAATGCAAGTTGCAATGAAGAGCTAATGCATAGAGGGATGAAGATAGATAAGAAATCTGCTTCCAAATCCTGGAAACAGAACTTGGAGTTCACTAGATTTTTGAGTTAAAAACTTACGGCGTGGGTCAAGGCCTGATATTCTGCATCATCCCAAGGTTCAGGGAGTTAACTCAGGTCTCATTGCAAAGCTTGACTCTCATTCAATCAGGAATATATAAATGAAGAGATTGAAACCTCCTTATTATGTCATACAAATGTTTGTGTTGGATTAGACAGCACTACTAGTGAGGTAACACTACTAACACTACTGCAGCTCTTATATGTACATGCCGGAGGCAGTGTGGCAGGCTTCTTTACAAAAATGCTTTTAATTACTCACATACTGATATCGGTTATTTCTTAACTTCCATTTGATAACAATGTTTAGCTGTGCCAGGAAAAATTGTCCCTTTTTTTATCTCAACCTTTTTTTGTTTTAGTGTTTACACTGCTTGCAATTTTCCAGCTCTTCCATATGCAAAATTACATGAGTAAAGAAAAAAATTAATGCAAGAAAGAAATGTAGTAGAATTGTATTTCTTTATGCTGAACTATTTTTAAGATAACATAACAAGAGCCAACACATTTTTTCCCCAAGAGCATATCATTTGGATATTTTAAGTCTTGGTCATAAGATAAAATTTTAATTAGTGTATTGGATATCTGTAGCAGCCAACAGACTACTTTTTGTTTATGTATAGCCATACTTATCTGCTCAATAAAGTCAGCGCTCAGCCTCTTGCTGTACAAACTTTTAGCATCTACTTTGCTGCTTGTTTTAGGCTTACTTCTACCTGCACAACAAATTCAGAGCTCCTTTGAGCAGGTCATGGCTGTTTTGTTTAAGTATGTGTTAGGAAAACAGTGGAACTCATGAAAAATACATCTCTTTTGGCTCAGAGTTGTGGTGGTCAAAGAGGTGTCTCACGAATCTTTGGAACACCAAACTCAGGAAGACAACTTTTGAAAACCAGGAAATATTTAAGGTACCAAATAAAGACGGCTCTGCTCTCAGGGGCTGGCAGTTGTCACCAGAAGCACCATGACAGGCGCTTTGTCTCTGCTGGGCATAGCAGTAAGGAACAGCAAGGGAATTAGTTGGAGAAACTTGGTGATGCGATGATTAAGATAAGGGGAATAGGACTTTCTCTTGTTTTAGGGAGGGGGCTTTGATCCCACCTGATTGTTCCCTGATCCCTCCCCTGTGTGTAATAAAACCAAAGATGACTGCATGTCCTGAGACACCAAATCTATATCATGACAATGACGAGTTCTGTAGTTTGTGCTGGCAGAAATGTGCAGGGACATAGAAGCAGCTTTTGGGTCCCTGCTGATTCATGGTGGGCAAGGGAAAATCATACTACTAATGTGCAACTTGAATGTAGACGTAAAAGACAATGTTAAGGACATAAACAAGTGATCAACAATCAACCTGAATGGGTGCAATGCTACTCCTGTGGAATAATACTGCCCTATGGGGCAAGCAGAGGTGACTGGGAGTAACCCCAGCAGGTAGGTTTTCCCTCAGTAACGGAATGTAATGTCCTCTGTCCTGCGCTGTTCACTTCCCATTTCCCATTGCTCTGTACTGGTGTCAGCTTCACCTGTTACAATGCTTTGGGCATAATACAGAAAACAGCTACAGTCACACTGGACCCCTATCTTTACTCTGTATTTTCTTCTTTTCACACGTGGCTTCTCCTGACCCTTGCTAACTCATGATCCCTGAGCAACATAGTCAGGAATAGTAAGGTTTTTCTTAGCAAACTCCTTATTCTTATTTTTGTGCTAGAAAGAGGGACACTTCTTGCTGAGGGTCCTGCTTGCAGCAGCAGCTGGAACAGCCAGGCCATGCTGGGTAGGTGAGGTGTTGCTCTGGCTGGTCAAAGGTCAAGGCTGCGCTGTCCTGTTCTGCACACACTGCTCTGCCAGAGCACAAAGGAAATGTCACACTTGGACAGAGCTGGAGGGCAAAGTCACTGGCAAAGCTGGAAGGGAAACCAGCCAAGATCTCTGTCCCCTACTCTTTCTGGCTGCATTGGTCACAGGAATTGTCAGAGCATGGGAAGCAGATGGTGTTTTCACATCATTTTATGCACCCCTCATCCACATTCATACTATTTCCAAATGACCACCTCTATTCTGACTTCATGAATTGTGCTGAGCAGCTTAAAATGCCCCTTGCTAAACTGGCACCCTTTGCTGTTGCATTTACTTACGACACAACTAATTCCTCTGTCTCCTAAGCTGTATCCAGAACCCAGAGTCCCTTCCCCACAGTGCTCCCAGTCCATCCCCTCCTTCAGTGCTCTTGAGCTGTGCCTTTGGCCCCTGCACCCCTCCACACTTAGCCGCCTCCACATGTGGAGCCAGAGAACGTACTTTTATCCTTGCTATGCAGAAGCTTGAATGACTTCAGCCAGCTCTGGTGACTCTTATCCTCAACACTTCAGGGTCCTCACTAACTACAAGAAGTACGAGGCATGGGTGAGGGCAGGCACAAAGCCCACTTACCTGCTGTCTCTCTCATGCCACCCAGAGGATTAACCAGCAATTGTTCTCAGCCAATCCATCATCTTTCAGAGAAGACACGGTGCTTGCCTGTGCCAATTCCTGGGAAAGGCTTCCCCAACGTTTAACAAAAGAATCTGCTCCTTCAGCAAGGCACGTTAAGAGAATTTTGCTAACAGGCTGTTCTCTGGCTTGTGTCAATGGTTGAGATTGGTTTTAGAGGACATAGGTACACGCTAGTTTGAAAAAAATAATCACAGGATGTTTCCTTGAGCCACCAAATTACTGCAACATTTGAAGGTCAGCAAACCTTCCAATTGAACACACCACATATGCAGATTTCTTCATCAGGAACACTTGATACAAACACGTCTAGGAAGTCTAGCATTTCCTTCAGTACTATTTTCATTGTGCTTCCCCAAAACACTATGAAATAAGGTGAGCAACTAAAATCTGACTAACTTGCATAGATTTTGAGTTTCCACACATGGTGCGCTCCCCATAGTCTGAGTAGGCTCAACAATTTATGTAGTCATGTTACATTTTGTTCAGGAAGCTAGATTTCTGTAGTTAGTGTCTTAGCTGAAGGTGCCCAGGTTAATTTAGTTAGTCCACAACACATCATTTCTCACAGCATCACAGAATAGTTGAGGTTGGAGGGGACCTCTGGAGGTCATCTAGTTCAGCCCCCTGCCGCTTGAAGCAAGATCAGCTAGAGGCAGTTGCCCAGGGCTGCGTCCAGTTAGGTTTTGAATATCTTCATACATGGAGATATTCCAAATGTGGAGACTTCACAATCAATCTGGGCAACCTAGTTCAGTGTTTAATCAATCTCACAGTGGAAAAAAGTTTTTGTATATGTTTAGATGCTTTTCCCCCTGTATTTTAGTTAATGTCTGCTGCCTTTTGTCCTGTCACTATGTAAGGTGTGCTCTGTCCTGTCACATAGGTTATTCATGAATATATATTGGTCCCAATATTGACCCCTGGGATATACCACAGATTACTGCCTCTTCCTGGGCTTCATGCTGCTGATCCCAAACCTTTGAGACCAACGGTTTAGCCAGTTTTATATCCAGCTCACTGTGTAGTTATCTAGTACGTACGTCATAATTTTGTCAATTAAGTTTTTATGGGAGACAGTCATGAAAGCCTTGCTAAAATGAAGAATCGGGTCGAGCAGAGCAGGCCCCCTCTTCCGCTCCTCAATCACTTGTTATCAGTTACAGTCAGTTACTAGTACATCATCAATGATGTACTTGAAACTACCTGTATTGCTTGTCCCTGCTGTGTTGTCCATCCAGTGGATATTGGGGTGGTTAAAGCCCTTCCTGAGGACCATAGGCTGCACACAGTAGACTTCTTTCAGTTGTCCAAAGAAGATCTCATCTACTTTTCCTCTTCAAACAGCCTGTAGGAGACACCCACCACAACACTGCCCTCATTGGTCTGCCTCTAATCCTAACCTGTAAACTGTCAACTGGTTTACACTCCATCCCAAGGCAGAGCTCCATGCATGCTTGCTTCTGTCAGATACAGGACAATTCCACCTACTTGCTGACCCAGCCTGTCCTTCCTTAAGAGCCTATATCCACCCAAGGCAGAAGTCTAGTAATATGAGCTATCCCACACCTCCATGATCTCAATGAGATGAGAGGTCTGTGATTGCACATAGACTTCTAATTCCTTTTATTCTTCTCTTAACCCCCACGCCAATGCATTAGGAAGCAGTTAACTTTTTCAGTGGCAAGTACACGAGTATCCAACATCTAAAAGCAAAAACTAGGGGCACTCAAATTTTTGATTAATTTATAAAACTGGACTAGGAAGAAGACTGCTAAAATACTGTTAAGCTGTGATAGTAAGTAGAGGAATCAAGGGTAAGTACAGGAAAACAGTGCTTTTTCACACCTCGATTACTGCATTGAAATAACCCAAGGTCAGGTGTAAACGCAGTCAAGGTCTCTTGTCATTTTTACATCTCCTGGCTGACATTCCCATTACAGAAATTGTCATGTCTCTGCCCACTTTTATTGGCAACCTCAAAAAAAAGAAGGACTGTATCCTGGCCATTTATAGACCAAGTTTTTCCTTTTGAAGAAATGAGGAGCAGTATATTTACAGAAGAGAGATTTATTACATTCAAGAAGCCTAAAGTATCTGGTTAATTGCAGTTGAATTCCTGGAATAAATTGACAATATTCCAAACAGGACTTTATCAGCTTCTTTGCAATAAAGTCCATTTTACTGGCATGCTGTTCAAAGGTTTCTATTGCAACTCGTATTTAGGAGAGTTACGTAAAACTTGATGTAGGAATGAGTGACAAAGGTTTTATTTATTTCATATTATTATGTGTTGACTTTTAAAGACCTAAGTAACAAGACAGGTTAAGCAACAAGTTAATGATTAAACTGATAAAATGAGTATCAACTATGCTAGTTTTAAAAGAGATTTAGTAAGTATGAAGTATAAAAAAATACAGTTCCCTGAGTTTTAAATAAATTGAAGTACTAACATTTTTGTTCTACTGCTTATTTACAGTCTCTGATATTTATTTATTATCCTCTTTCTCAGGAAATTTATTTTTGTGTAATATTTAATGTCAGAGGAGAGACCTATGTTTGGTAAATTCAATGTTTAGACCAACTTTAAAACACCACAGGGTTATGCTTTGTCAAATTTTCCAGAAAGGTTCAAGAACTGATGTTTCTTCAGAGCAAACATTTTTTTTTAATATAGAGGGTACCATGCTATAGCAGTGACAAAGTATCGTATAGTTAAGGTTACAGTTCATCACCTATTTGAATAGCAGTTCAGTCACTGGGAAAATAGCAGTTCCCTCACATTTCCTAATTTTGAGTTCTTGGGACTGAATTGAAAGCAGTAAGAGCTAAGTATACCTTTCCTTGGCTCTCTCTGGAATGAATTTGATGTGGAGGACAAATAATGCAGTTCCAGGGTGTATGTACATTTTCCCTTTGATATCACATACCCAAGAGAAAAATATTTTGTTTTTAAACAGTAATGTTGCTACACGCATTTTTTTTCCCTATCAATTTTTTATTTAGCAGGTTGTATGTTATTGGCTGCACATTAATGAGACACAACCTGAAATACAGAATCATTTGCTAGTATCTGGGTAATTTCCATGCATACAGGAAGGAATCCCTTTTGCTGTGTTCACATGAGGGTGACTTTCTGGCAGCCTGCATTCCATGTTGGAAGTCCTCAGTTTAATGACGTTATAACAGCATCAGTTTTGTCTAATATTCGTACTAATACTCCAGCATTTGATACCTTTGATGCTGACATCAACTTCTACTGCAGTGTGTACCATCATCAGACATTACAGTGGAAAGGCAACAAGAAAAACAGTAGAGCATGATTTTTGCCCCTCAGGTGCCAGTGATGTTAATTTCTTTGTCAGTCAGTCACATGGACAAATTCTGTTTCCTTTGAGTAGAAATAGCAACTCTTACAAATAGGCACACACATATGCTTCAGCCAAAAAAATTTTTCATGTGGAAGTTTGCTGAAGCTAAGGCTCAGCTGTAGTCCCCAGGATAACCAGAACAGCAGCTCCTAAGTTATCAATCTTTGGTGCTGTCTTGTTTTAATTTTTCACTAAAATTAAGAGGTCAGAAACTGGAACTTCATTCTCCACACTACGTGGCAGCTGGTTCTTGTGGTCTGGGGATATTTTTGTTAAGTAGTTCTGTCTGAAGCCCACTTCTCTGCTAGTTCGTGCCAAAACAAAGTTAAAACAGAGTTAACATCAGGGCTGACTGCTTGGTCAATCACTTGCTCTGAAGAACTTCCTAGCCAGTATTTCTCAACAGTTAACACCTTCGTTTCCCCTTTGCCATTGTGGTAATCAGTTTCTATGACCAAGAAATACAAATATGTCTAAAATAGGCTGGTGAAATGTAGGGACTGATCCCACAGTGTCTTCAGTACCCATTTCACCATAGGTTAGCAGCTGAGAAAGGGTTGTATGTTATGATCATGGCACAACCTCTGAGTGAGCAATTCCGTTGCTCATGGGAAATATCAGTTTGGGGACAAAGTTTGTAAATTCAGAGTCCCCTGTCAGCTTAACATAATTTTGAGAAAACCTTGAGGGAACAGATAGAAACCTCTGAACTGGCTCCATATTTGTGAGGAGGCAGTTCAGATGGAGAACAATGACTTAATGCTGCAGAGCAGGTCAACTGCTGTGCTTTGAACTGATTTTTGACCTTTTTCACACAAATTTTCTCATCCTACACGCCTATTTAAAGAAGCAGTTAAAGCCTAAAATTCATGATTTTGTAGGACTTGTGAGGGTTTGGCAGGAGAGATCATCAAAGGCAAGAAACAGAACTGGAAGTTTCTCATGCATGTAATCTACTTTATCACTGTTCTCTTAGATAACCTGTTTTTGTTACACATTCTCTGTTGTGGGGCGAGATGGAACATGAAATGTATCTGCCAAGTGAGATTTGAGATAAATGAGGGATCTGCCAATGCAAATTATTCATATTTTGGGATGTGACCCAATTTTGGACAAAAAGGGTATTCAGATTAGGTTCTGATAAATACAGGTTTTCTTCAAAGTAAGCCCAAATTAATACTGTCCTGAGATAACTAACCTCTCCATTTCCTGATCTGTGCTGCTTGAATTAAATAAACTTTATACTGCATTTAATTTCTTTCTTCCAAAAAGGGAAGTAATTTATTTTCAGAATGCAGTCATGTAAATTGAAGATTAGGAAAGAAAGGAAAATAATTTTCCTAATTCTAATTCTCCTGAGGTCTATTGTTTAACATCCCCTTAACTTTCTCTTCAACCACCACATTTTTCTTTCCCTCCTCAGTCCTGACTGTTTTTAATTTGACTGAATCCAAGAGGATAATCTGACTAATCTGGGCCCTAGTACATGAAATAAGGACTCTGTGCCCACTTGTCTGCAGTCTGTATTCCTCACCCACCTGCATTCCACCTCTGTGTTTCTTACCCCCCACTATATGGGCACTTCCTGTTCACTTGCTTGTTCCTGCTAATTATGGCAGTAAGTACCTTGTGCTTTCTTTGCAACTCTGTGGCTAAGGAAATGCTTGTCCTAGGACAGCTGGGGCCATTTCACAGCTGTTTTGTTATAATGTGCCTAGGAGCTGTTCACTTAAGAGTGTGATGCAATCATCCCACTAGCATCTTCCACAATAAAGTGGGAACAGCCCCACCAACACAGTCACGGCTGACTTTGTTGGAATTAAGGTAGAGGAAATTGAAAGATAATATTTTTGTGAGTTTGACAATATCTCAGCTATGTCCAGGACCCAATGTTATCTAATTTTTAGCCCCTAGCAGGCTTTAACAGCACTGACCAGCATCACCTGGGGTCTCCTACATATCTTGCCCATAGAATCAGGATGTTATTTAAGGTCAGGCCTGGGCCTCTGGTCCTGGCCTGTGATGAACTGAAAGTATGGTTGATGCTGCCTTCTCATGTCCTGGATCACTGGCGGATTTGTCCCAGGTGAATGGTAGGTATAAGCTGTAGCCTGCATTTTCTCTAGTGCTGCCTCTGCTTTGTTTCCTGGGTGGACCTCAGGCTGATGCTACAGGTGTTGTGTCTCCAGTCCTGCATATGGCCTTATCTCTCTCTTTTGCTCGACTGTTTTCTAGATGGCCTCTGTTCCTGATCTACCGCCTTGCTTTCTCTGAACTTACTGCTGTCAGCACCCTGGTCCTACTTGGGTACAGTGGGGCTATCCTCAGCTCCTGGGCAATCCTCCTCATGGAGCAGCCTTGCTCCTCCTTGATGTGATGGTCTTCTTGGGGCAGAATGGGTCAGTTCCCCGGGGCTTTGTTCTTGGTATTTGTCTGGGGTCTGATGCCTGCTTCACAGTCATCCCCCTCAAAAAGAAATGACAGCAGTCATCTACGTGCAATGCTTCAGAGCATGGTAGGGCCTCCTTTAGAGAAATGAAGAATAGAACTAAGGGTTTAAAAAGCTAACAGTGACTGGCTTGCCAAATAGCATTAGCAGAGGTTTGTCTTGTACCTCCAATGGCTCACACTGTTCGTTTTGTATGATGCTTAGACTACGTTTCCTCTCCCATCCTGAAAGAAATGGTTTCTTGTTGGCTACTGAACTAGTCTTTTTAAACAGCTTTCTTTTTTTCTCAGCACTAGATCCAATATAAGAAACAAGCAGAGGTTTGAAAGTTTGTAGAATGAGTTTAGTTAGTGTGAATGCTTTAGCAATTCAGAAGCCCACCTAAAAATAACATAGTATTTATTTATTAATAATACTTTACTCATCACCTTTGACATTCAGTTTGAAAGACCTACTTATTAATGAAAGGACAGCGCATTCATTTACTGGAATAGATCAACATTTCATAATATTTTAATCTTTTCAAATATTTACACAAATGAAGGCTAACCCTTATTGAACTCAATCACTATCATACTGTATAACATCAAATGTCAAGAGGAAAAAAATTGGAAGAATAAAGTATATATTTACTCCGAGGCCTCTAGGAGAACTTCTTATCAGCTAATGCTGTGCAAACATGTTTAACTTAAAACTGTGATTCCTCTAAGAACTTTTAAACTTGTAACCCCTAGCAGGAGGGGGGAAAAAAAAAGGCATGTAATATCAGTGACTTAATTAAAATTTAAAATAATGTTAAGAGAATCTAATGTGGAATAACCATAACTTAGTAGTAGAAAACACATTCTGAATTTCAGTTGGCCAGCTAGAAGGAGGTAGACCTGTTCTGCATGCTGAAGCTTTGTATCTGATACTGTAGCTGGTTCCGCATATGCTTAGCTGTCCTCTTGCATTCAGGCAGCTGTAAGATGCTATCTTGTTAATAACATATATGCTTTTGCTAGAGCATGTTGACTAACTATTAACTGCCTGCCAAAGATTGTTCCATGGTTGTTTTACCCTTCATGACACTCCACTTCAAGTATGTGAGTGATAGAGACAGAATATTGGACTCATTAGGGCACAATACAAGATTGTTGAGCAAATTTCGCCCTGTTCAGAAACCAGATGATCAGAGAGAAACTTATAATGGAGAGGCTATGATTAATGAAAGGCTTATTTGATAAGCTAATCTAATCTTTAAAGTGGAGTTCTTCTGCTTTTGAAATGCAGCAGGAAAATCAACAGCTACTAGAGTTAATTCGCTGAAACTTTGCACCCCATACCTTTCCAGTTTTTTAGTCTGTACAGAAGCATCCTTATCTATTAAGATTGCTTGATTATCTTCATATAATAAAATTTATTGTAAGCTGGTGATAATTTTGGCCATCCTTCAAGAAATTAGAAGCTTCCTTTATTCATTAGAGTGGTGAATAGTGATATTTCTGAGAGTGATCAAGAATAAAACCTGGCTGGTCTGGGGAGACAGACTATGCCCCAAAGTTCTGTAGATGATGTGTGTCCTCTTGTGTAGCAATAATAAATAAGCGGTGCTGCAGGGATGAAAGAAAAGCTGCAGGTGACTGCTTTTTAGTGGCAACTCTTTATAACCAAGTCAAGAACACTTTACAAGCTGTAACTGATGGTTGGTTCTGGGGCACAGTTTGGATAAGACAAGCCCCCAGGTGTCTGCTGAAAGCTGTCCCTACAGGGGAAAGAGGTTTTTGTGCACAAGTACATCTCAGTCAAGACGCATGTCCCTCAGCCTATCAAACACAGATCCAAGGTTTCTCACTAGTTGTGACAGGTTGTCATCTATTCAATGCTGGCGGAGCTCCAAGCAGCTGGCTTGGTGAGTAGGCAGAAAGATGTACAGCTGTTGACGAGATTTTTCTATGCAAAAAGAAGAAGGTACTGGTCATTTGTGTGCGTTATTTCCATTTTTTTTTTAAATGTGGAGTAAAGCATTCATAGGGGTGTTCTTCACCCTAAAGCTGAAGGTGAATGCCCAACCTGCCTTTTCTTCCTTTTCCCCTATCTCCTGTGCTAGATTTTCCCATGCACACTTTTGATGACAAACTATTTTGTTGCCAGGATTTGTCTTGCCTTGACATTGCTGAGGTCATGGAGCTACCTTGTTGGTGAAAGCTTGGGATGGCAACTATTTCAGTGGAGAAAAGGCAGGGTATCAGGAGGAGGAGCAAACAAGAGCTACAACACCACCTCCAGGGAGTTTGGAGTTTATGAAGAAGAAGAAAAGCCTTTATTTTCAAGGCAGAAAGATTGCTAGCCCTGAATGATTTATAGATAGATGTATGTTCCTATTTCTGTAGTAGATCATGTATTTGCACTGATGATGGCATGGATGTATTTCAGGACACATGCTATTTGTCAGTTACAGAAGTAATGTTAGCACTGTCCAGAGAAGTTTTAGGATGTCAATTTTCTGAAATATTACAAATTACAGCATGCAATGCTGTCTTTAAAAAAGGTGCACTATTTATAAGAAACTGGATTTGACACTTTTCCTTCTTCTTCTCACCCTTGATGATGTGTAGGTAGTCTTTCGTAACACTGCAGAAGATTGATTTGATTTGCTTTAATTCCTTCCTGTTCAATCTTCACTTGTACATCAACCTCAATAAAATAAGAACACCTGGCTTGAGGTAGTAATGCTACATGTTGTTGCTACAGCAACATCCCCTCTTTTGATTATGTGGATCCTTTCTTTGCTTTTTCCAATAATGTCTTGAAAATATTGATTGGTGGACCACCAAAGCACCACTTCCTTACAAACCACTTTTCCTTGCAAAAATAAAGGCAAGAGGCAAATATATTTTAATGCAACTAATTCAATAGTGAATAGGGATATTAAATTCAGTTTGCTCCATGGTGAGCTTTTTGCTGTCTGGCAAACAGCATCCACACAGAGGAAAATGCTTTTTGGAGAAGAGACTTTATTGAAGGTTGGTCTCCAGGGACTTCTAAACAGCAATTTCCCTGTGCCACCAACTGTCCAGGACCAATGCTGCAGGAGGCTGAAAGCTGAAAAAGAGATGTAAGGTGTTCAGAACAAGTGAAGAGATGGAAAACTCCATGAGAAACGATATGGCATTTGTTGGACTTCTTGGCTCTGCCTCCACTTCTTCACCTGGATAAATCCCATCACTGGCCTCAGGGCAACGAAAGAGAGAGAGTTTTGGGGTTTTTTGTTTTTTGGTTTTTTTTGGCATATATTTCCTTGACACCACTAGAATGGACATTTATTGGAAAGTGACAGAGGAGATGTTGGCTTGGACTTGTGGAGACCATGTGTAGGGTAGGGTTATCTTGGAAGAATTCTCATATTTGAAATTATTTTGTCTATTTTGCTAAACATGAATTTGCAAACCAGAAATCTCAGTGCTTACAACAGTGATGGCTTTCAGAGAGTCAGAAATGAGGACTGAAGGAGCCTTTGTCTTAAATGTACTTACATAGCCAGTGCCTGGTGGAATGAACTGTAGGCATAAATCCCTGAAAACAGTACCACCTTGGGAGTGCTGGTGTCCAGACAGCCTTATGGCATCTTTCTCCCACTGGTGTCTTCAGAAACCTGTCATACCATGTGTGTTTGGGTGGTTACCATGTGAATTTTCAAGGGATAAAACACACGGAAGACCCTTTATTAATCCCACTTTGAAGAAAAGGATGGAGTTTGTTTCCTTTGTATAAGCTTGAGGATGAATATACTTTTCTGTTTGTTTATTTGCTTGCTTTTTCTTTTAAGCTGGGGAAAAGCAAATTAATTTTACTTGGTAATTTCAGGGCCAGCAGCTGTCACCTTTCTCCTAGAGAGGACTGTGTTTGCCCAGTGCCTCTCTTCTGGAGTAGAAGGTACAGCTTGTGTCTCTGTGTATTCATTCTTGATCAGACAGTGCAAATACACAGAGAAGGATCAAGAGCATATACCATGTGGCAGGCATGAACCTGCTTACCATGAGTGATGCTGCCAACTGTCCCCGCTGGCTGAAATTTGCCTCATCAACTCATCCTCACTGGAAATGTTTAGCAATGCAAAACAGGTATTATTGCCCTTACTGTGTAGGTGGAATGTTGAAACAGAACAGTCTGGATTCATTGTCCTTTACTTGAAAATACAGGGTAAGTGGGGATGTAGTGGTTCAAGGTCCTCTTTCTGTCAGTCGCAAGAGATCTGCATTTTCAGATGCAGAGCAGCCCACCCAGGATGTGATTCAGCATCTACAGGTACCAGCTTCTTTCCCTTGTGTATAAAAGGTTCACAGGTCTACTAGGTTTAAAGTTAAGGGCTTCAGTTCATGCCTAAATCTTTACGGGATGAGCTCAAATCAAAATGATGCTGTTTGTTAGAGTGTCGCAGATCCAGAAACTGAACTTTAATGTACACAAAACCCTGTGATGCTGCAATTTGTAGCCTATTCTGCTTCTTCAGTATTCAGTGTAATGCTCAGTTCCCCTAAAAAATGTAAATAACAGAAATACTTAAAAGTCAAATATATGTCTTGGAATGACATCTGTGCTCCTCGGGTAGGAAAGACAAGGAGGCTGAGTGTCATAAAAATGTTCATGTGCAAGAAAAATGTTACAGTCAGCAAGAAGGTACTGTCACCGCACTATTTGAGCCGACTTCCCCTCTGCACTCAGCCAGAGTATTAATGGTCATCTCAAGCTTCTGTGCTGATGGACAAGCTGAGAGTCACAATGTTTTAATACAGCCTGTGTTTAGAGAGTTTCGCAAAGAAAGAATTGTTAATGAGTAATCTTTGTCCATTAGGGCACTGAGCCAAAGAGCCCAAGCTTTGATTCATTGTGTTATCACTACAGGCTTCTGCTAAACTTAAAAAAGAAAGAAAAACAAACCAAAACAAAAATTTCCTCTGTGAGAATCATTAGGATACTGAACTGAGTGCAGAGCTGTCTTACATCCTGCTATCCGCATTCTACCAGAAGAACAGTAAGTAATAATTCCTTAAACTGATAGCTCTTGCTGTTGGGTAGTATAAACGCAATTTTCTGACCTGAACTATTAGTGAATGTTAGCGAATGTTTTACAAGAGAAAAACCCCAAAACATTTTTAATGCTAGTATTTTATTGAAGAAGAAGAATAATATAAGAAGTCATTTCATCTACAAAATTAGTGCAACAGCAGGAATTCCCCTTGGGAAAAAATCTTAAGGTCATGAAAAATACTGACAGTGCTGGAATTTGTCTTTAGAAAGCTGGCTTCTGTGTATCACTGGTAAAGAAAATGTAACTTTTATACCGAGTCTTTCCTGCAATAACATGATCTAGTTAATTATGTGCATCAGCTTTAAAATTGTACTGGTTTGTTACTTTTTCTTGTACTTTTAGGAACAGAAGCTGTTGTAAACATGATTAATGGGAGAATTGCCACTGAGCGTTTTGGTAGAATTTTCAGTTCTACTTTGACTGACTTAAAGATATTTATTTGCTTTTCGGAATTGAGCTGTAAAAATATCCTGTATTTTTTCCTGTCTCTTTGCTGCTCTGACTTTAAACGTCATATAGAAAATCTAAACCAGTAAATTTTGAGCAAACACAGTAGCACCAGTCCTGCCTCTGGTTCTCAAACTTGCTCATTTTGTTGCTTGTATTCTGCATCAGCTGCTGTGTAGCTGCCCGTGGTGCCGTGCACACCAGAATGATCTGACGGCAAAAGGCTAGAAACAAGGAGCACAAATCTTCCTAATGCTTTCAAGTCTCTTTGATATACTTTAAAACAAACAAGCGAGCAAACAAAAAAACCTCTCAGATAAGTGAGGCACTGCATTAAATATGCTATAAAAAGGCTATGAGGCCAGATCAAAAGCCTGTGAACTAGATGGAAATCTTGCCATTGATGTTAACAGTGTTTGGATCAGGCCATAGATAGATTGATGATGTTACTGAAACTTCTCTTTGAGCAGTCAGTGGTGAGATGTGTAAAGAATAGGATGATATTATGGGGCAGAAGGAGGGAAATGTACCCCACTAATATTTGTGAAAAATTTTGCCAGTGCTTTGATACATCTTCCTTCACTGAGTAGTTAAAATAGATTCAGTCATTGCTCTGAATGTAAATGCAATTAAAATATCATGGAGCTTTTCTGATGATTAAACATTTTTATTTTACCTGAAATTGTGGGGCTACAATGCTTTTGTATTTCAGTTAATTTTAACTCTAATCATGTGATTTAGAGGTTTGGCTGTGCTCAGACTGATGACAGGGGAAGCTTCCCTATTGACCATAACTGGGTCAGAGGTAGTCCACTGGTAGGAGTCCACAAAAAATCTGAAACCTACACCCACACGCATTGTGCACACATATATATTTGTATACTCCCATGAACATATATCCCGTAAGAAAGCTGAACAAATATGCATACAGGCATGTACATATGGTGAAAGAACAAGCCACATATATAATATACCTCTCAATTTTCTCAGTTAAACATAGAATGCATGCATTGACTGACTGTCCTGAAGTATGCTAAAGGACACATTTAATAATGAAGTATGTAATTTGGAGCTCTTACTACACAACTGATGAAAAAATCTCCAGCAATTTGGCATATATTTTACTTTACACATATTAATCTCTATTTTATTTTGCTGTATATTTTCAGCCTATGAAAATATTCTCAAAATGTGGTGGAGAAAATAGGTTTATTAACAAGTTAACTAAAATAATTGGGGAAAAAAAGCTATGTAACTTACCCCATGCTTTTTAATTTCTCAAGAGGGGATCTTATTTTGGAGAACAATATTGATTTCTTGTGCACTTATTGCCTTTATTTCAGCTTTTACCTATCTGATACATCTTTTTGTTACACCTCAGGATGGAGTATCGATCAAGTTGTCTAAGGTAGTCTGGATTCATATTGATAGCAGTAGGTATAAGGAAGCAAGCATGAGGTAGAAATACTTACGAATGTTTAGTCACACCAAAGGTGTGTGAATATCAGGAAGCATTCCACTATCATGTGATATTGGTGGATAAAGATATCTGAATTGAGAGAGGGGTTACTGGTCCCAGCTCATGTAGGTTAACTTACTCCATAGGCAAGGTTACATAGTTTCATGTTACCAGCTAAAAAAATGCCTCAGACCCTATAACTTTGTAAGGAGTACTTCTGCCAAGAGGCCCTGTGCACAGGTGCTGCACATGGCACCCTTCATCACCCAACCATGTTGCTACCAGTTTGGGTGCCTGTGTATGTCTGCTGGGTGTGACTATCCCCCTGGCGAAAGCAATGCTTCTGCTCCATGGGAGTTGCAGCCAGCTGGGACCACAGTTGCTTAACTGGGAGGATTAGGCTGAGAAGATGCTGATGATGGGGTGTGGGCTGTGGAACTGGCTCTTTGAAAGTAGAGTCCACCCCTGGGTCTGTGATGCCGTGTGAGAATGACTTATGGTGACCTATTTCCCAGGACTGAACAATGTGTGGAATAAGTGGTGCTTAAATGCTCTATATTGTGTACCTGTTGTAGGTCTGAAAGCTGGAAATCAGTAGCTGCTGCTTTTAGATACTGGTAAAATTAATTGGATATATTAATTGGATAAGCCTAATGTAGGATAGATGGCTCACAGAAGGCTGGATTCAGAGACAAATCAAAGCAAAATGTCAATTAGAATTTAATGAAGAGTTTGATGTCCAGGTACATTTACAGTAGAAAAGCTACATGTAGTAGAAAATATGTTTCTAGCCTTTTTAATGGTGATCATGTTCTGTGCCTTGCAGAAATCCCCAGAAGATAGAATTCATTTCTTCCATGAAATCCAGTAAATGGCCTACATCAGCTGAATATATTAAAGAAAATGAAGTATTAAAAAAGGTGGGAACTGTAAAATAATCCTTAATATTTGACTCCATCAAGATCAAACTTAATGTTGCAGGAGGGGTAGACTCACAGAATGTGTAATGTCCTAGCATACTGGGAGGTTATGACAAATACATACTCAAGCTTCTTACTGTAAACAAGGCAGTATTAATAGCACCAGAGGCTTCTTCTGTGTGCATGTAAAGTATAATAGATTCTAAGATGTCTGTCTTGAGGTTAAAGAGTGACATTATCTAATGACATGCTAAAACATGGTGTAGCCTCAAAGAAATAAGAAAGAAGTTTATAGACATTTCAAAGACTGTAAAAAATGGACACTTTATCAGCATTTAAAAATATAGCTTGCTTGTTTTCTCCTTTATTTGCACCACAGGCCACACAGATGTAGGATATATCCTACAGGCTAAGAAGTTATGCATTGAAAGTCTGACCGTATATTGACAGTCTAACAAAATACTTTAAAATGGATGCCATCTTGGGACAATCTTTAAAGCATTTTGATATAACAATATTCCCTAGGAAAATAAGTTCTAGGCTTTGTATGAACCTACAGAAATTCACAGTCCCAAAGCTGCCATGCTAGCTGTTGGCAGTGTTAGCCTCTCA
The DNA here is from genome assembly GCF_037157495.1 of Lathamus discolor. Taxonomy (NCBI): domain Eukaryota; kingdom Metazoa; phylum Chordata; class Aves; order Psittaciformes; family Psittacidae; genus Lathamus; species Lathamus discolor. Next base: position 53,321,140 of record NC_088884.1, read on the forward strand.
TACAGGGTCTGAGGAGAAAACATGAGGAATCATAGAATAGTTAGGGTTGGAAAGGACCTCAAGTTCATCTAGTTCCAACCTCCCTGCCATAGGCAGGAACACCTCACACTAAGCCATCTCACCCAAGGCTTCATCCAACCTGGCCTTGAACACTGCCAGGGATAGAGCACTCACAACCTCCCTGGGCAACCCATTCCAATACCTCACCACCCTCACAGTAAAGAACTTCCTCCTTATATCCGATCTAAACTTACCCTGTTTAAGTTTTAACCTGTTACCCCTTGTCCTGTCACTACAGTCCCTAATGAAGAATCCCTCCCCAGCATCCCTATAGCCCCCCTTCAGATACTGGAAGGCTGCTATGAGGTCTCCATGCAGCCTTCTCTTCTCCAGGCTGAACAGCTCCAATTCTCTCAGCCTGTCTTCATACGGGAGGTGCTCCAGTCCCCTGATCATCCTCGTGGCCCTCCTCTGGACTTGTTCCAGCAGTTCCATGTCCTTTTTATGTTGAGGACACCAGAACTGCACACAATACTCCAGGTGAGGTCTCACGAGAGCAGAGTAGAGGGGCAGGATCACCTCCTTCGACCTGCTGGTCACGCTCCTTTTGATGCAGCCCAGGATACGGCTGGCTTTCTGGGCTGCGAGCGCACACTGCTGGCTCATGTTCATTTTCTCATCGGCCAGCACCCCCAAGTCCTTCTCTGCAGGGCCGCTCTGAATCTCTTCTCTGCCCAACCTGTAGCTGTGCCTGGGATTGCTCCGACCCAGGTGTAGGACCTTGCACTTCTCATGGTTGAACTTCATAATTTTGGCATCAGCCCACCTCACAAGCGTGTCAAGGTCCCTCTGGATGGCATCCCTTCCCTCCAGCGTATCAACCAGACCACACAGCTTGGTGTCATCGGCAAACTTGCTGAGGGCGCACTCAATCCCATTGTCCATGTCAGTGACGAAGATGTTAAACAAGACTGGTCCCAACACCCACCCCTGAGGGACACCACTCGTTACTGGTCTCCAGCCGGACACTGAGCCATTGATCACAACTCTTCATGTGCGGCCATCCAGCTAGTAATGATAGAACATAAACCTCAATTCTGGCTGCAGGGAGAGTTAATCCTGCAAGGAGACCCCATGGGCTGTAAGAAAGCTATTGAAGAGCTTGGGGAGTTGAGATGGCCCCTCTCTTCTGGTCTTCATCAAGAAAATCCAGAGAATCATTCAGGAGTCTTCTGAAGATGCCGCATTTTGATGTTTTTCTTACTGACTATTACAAGTGTCCTGACTGCGCTGCTCTCTTCTCTCATCACAAAACCCTTCTAATGGGCTGTAAAAGGAACCCCCTCTCAGGCACAGTTCATGAGAAAACTGGCTGTCAGGAGTTGTAAGACCTTTGCAGCCATGTGGGCAGCCCCACCTCTTCATTCTAGCAGATAACTTCCCCAGCCAATATGATGGTGAGGTAATTAAATGGTTGGAAGTAGATGTGGGCTTACTGGGGTGGCTGGGCTGGTTGCCAACCCACATCCCAAGATATATGGAGACTTTTGCTGTTGCAAAACTGTGTTTCTCTGCTAGATTTGCAACTGTGTGTTTACATCTTATTTACCACAAGAACCCTATCTGGTCTATGATACAAGTAGCTTTTGACATTTCCAAGTAAACTGTTTAAATTATCTGTGGGCAGACATTTAAAATGCATCTGTCTAATTAGAGGGCCTTTGTTTATGTTAAGAAATAACTTAATCAATCCTTACAGGCAAATCTGAGTATAATTACACAGTGTGCTTGCCACTCTTACAAGATAATTCCCAGTCTGCTCAGCACTGGGGCCTCCTGCTGCATTCACATATTTGTCAGATGACTTCATTTCTGCTTGAGAAACATGCTGAGACCTCACTGGGGAGCAGACTGGACTATAACTCTCAAACACCTTCAGTAAGTGGAAACACAGTCCCAGGACCAGTTCCATTGGGAACAAAAGTGAATAAAGAATCAAGACTTAAACAAAGCAAAACAGATTTACTGTCAGCTTTGTGCAGAATCCCCTTGGTGTCTGCATAAACCCTCGAGCTGTTTCCTTTCTGGGCCTGTATGTGATTCTGTTGCTGATGGTCTTGCCTCCATGCAGTCTTGAGTTACCCTATCCCACCTACATGAGCCAGATTTGGGCAAGGGAGCCTCATGCACACCTTTGTCTTGGATGGAGTGCTGCTCAAGGTATAGCCTCCGCTCAAGTAGGACGCATTAGCAGGTCTTTTGCCTCTTATTTAATAGCCAAATGGGAAGATGACCTGGGTACAGTGCCACTGTCAGCCTCAGGCAATGGAAGCTGCTCCATCTGATGGGCTAGGAAATCACACTAACGAGAGGACACAAGCGTCTCCCATCCTCCCCAAGAAAGAGTTACACAGCTGCTTGAGACCATAAAGGGAGTGGGTGGGATTGGGTGGTTATTAGACCAAGGCTTCGCTTTCTTTTCTTGCCACTATTTATCTTGTTCGAACAGTAATTACAGAAGGAAAGATAAAGAGCCAGTCTCTGGAAATTAAACTCAAGATTCTTGACGGGATTCTTCTGACCTAACCGTAAGCTTACACTTTTTCAGAAAGGGCATTCAAAATATAATGCAAGCAACTGGTATTCTCTGAAAGGGGCACTATGCCCTCAGCAGGTCAGGCTAGTGCTTCAGTCTGAATATTTGGATAAGGTTGAGCATAAACTGACAGTTTTGAATGAACAGCAGAAGGATAGAAAATAAAACATACCACAGCAAGAAAACAAAGTAGACCAACATTTTATTTAAGGGTTAAATTGCAATAATAAGCCAATGTTTATTACAGCAAGTATTGAAACAACCTGCTTAATACTGCCATGAAATAGGTACATGAAAATTATTTATCTTGTTTTAAATATTCTTTTTTTTCTTTATATCTTTCAGGGTTTCCTTTCAACCTATTTCTTAATTAGTATAATCACCCTGAAGAATAAATGGGATCTGAAATGAATTTAATAGGACATCACCAGCTAGCCACTGCTGATGGATTTGCTATTGGTGAAGGTCCTCATTTGTTTGGTAAGTCACTGAATTGGTTAGAATAGCAAGCTGTCCACTACTCAGAAACCTAGAAGAAAATGCTCTGAAACCTCAAGTCAAGGATGTGCGGTTGACATGTGCCAACCTTCCTGAATCTTCAATACCTATGGAAGGAATAACAAATAAAGGGTCTGTGGTATTAACACAATCCTGCACACTATTGCTGTCATCACTGCTCATAACAGACCTTGTAGGTTGTTTTTGTAATGCTATTCCAATACCTGAAACCGTTCAGCAAAGATGAACCTTTGTATGTTGGCTGGATGCTATCTTAATGTTATTCATTTACATCAAGCTGAACAGATATATTTTCAGTTAACTTGTAATAAAATTATACTGCAATGTATCTGCATTGCCATATTCTGCAAATTTAACCTGAATTAAAACCATTGTCTTGTTGAGACTGTTAAAACCTTATGCTATTAACTTCAATACACAAGAAAATTTTTAAGGAAGGCTGGAAAATTATCCTTGCTCCAGTTCCACTGAATTTTTCAAGGCTAAGCATGGATTTGTTAATGAATGAAGAATTCTTGGTCAATATTTTATAAGCATGGGGAAGCCATCTTCTGTTATATGTACTTCTAAGGAAAAAAAAAAAAGAATAATTTTCTAGCCTTTCTTTTGGCAACAGAGGGGGACCTTCCTTGAGAAACATGATACCTTCAGGGCCTCACACACAATACAGACCTCCCCCTGAAAGCTGCAACACTTTGGGAGTTTCCAGTCCAAATAAGACCAGAATTCTGTCTTTTCGAGAGCTGGAAAAATAGAAAGCATTTCAGCTTCATTGTTCTGAAACAAGAATAGTGGCTTGGGTATGGAGGGTCTCTGACACACACAGCCACTCTTGCTGCAGAGCTCTTAGAAGTCAGGAGCAACCAAATCAGACCACTTCAAGTGCCCTGGCCCCATACAGCTGAACTGAAGCACTATCACTAATGATAAGCAAACCCCATTATATTACTGTGTTATTGGTTTGTTTTTGTTTTTTTTTTCCTAAATGGTTTTGGTGGGAGAAATGTTTTTGCACTTGTCAAAAAAAGCACATGTAAATAGCTAAAATGTTTTCTTGCTGTTAAATCCAACCGCACGCCATGATATATAGGGAAGAAAATAATTATCAAATCTAGGGTGAACTTTATATCCAATCATGCCTTTGAAATTCCTGCATAACTGAACTTTTTTGGATTGTCAAGGAGGTTTTCCCCCTGATGTCTACTTTTTCACTAATTATCTTATTATTTTTTGAAGAGTAATGATCAGGTAGCTTCAAAATTCGAGGAAGCATGTAAATATAAAATACTTGCTCTCCACACTGAAATCTTACTCAGAAACTGTGAGGTCTTCAGAAAAGGGATTGTGTCTCCCATTATAGGTGTTCAGAGTTTAGCACATGGAGATTTAATTCAAACTGACATTTCTGTAACAGAAATAATGTATTAAGGGGTTGAATCAGGGGACCCACTAGGAAAGAGACTTAGAGCTCCTGCTGTGTTTCACTTAAGCTGACTTCTGTTTTGTATAGCCACTGGGTCCTGTTTTGCAGGATGTCACTCAAGTCTCAGAAGCAAACTCTTTACAAATTTGGTGTCTTGCTTTTATAGCTGGAAAACATCAGAAATGTCAGAAATAATATGCAGCTGATTACACAGAGGAAGTTGCTCATTGTGAAATTATGACTTTCTTCAGAATGCTTGTAGGAAATGGTTTTGCCTCTTGGTTTTATACTTGCACACTATTTGCATCTTTTGACATTCAGTTTTGGCAGGTAGAGACTTTGAACCCAAGGAAACAGGAAGAAAGCTTTTCTTTTAAATGACCCTTAGAATATACATTTCTCCAAGGACTTTGCACATATTACAGCTCTGATGCAATACAAGTGAGAAATTGCTGGCTTACAAACATCAGCCTTTATACAAAACAGTCTTCTTTTTTCAAAGATGCATACTCATATTCTGTAAAAAACCTTGGAGATATCTTTTCATTATGCTTCCTTCAGCCTACAGGGAGAGTGTTCTTAGAACTTCAAAAATAAGGCTAAGTGCATCTCCAAACATTAGCACCAGGTCCGGCTCTCTCAAAAGAAATGTCAGTTGTAAATTTCTTGTGCTGTGAGCCTCATCACCATGGTAATTCCAGGGTTCTTCTATGTACTCACCCTTGAGATTTCTGTTTGTGTCAGGTTTCAGAAGACCTTAGAGGAAAAAAAGGTTTTCTGCCTTTCAGTAGTTGCAAATTGTATGTTGCTATTTTAGCAGTATAAATCTAAGGGAAAGTATCTCTTTGTGTCTTTGGAGTTGGTGTGTTTTAGCTGTAGTTTTTCCCTTCTGTAATTCTGAGACCCTTCAAAAAGGGGCTTAAAATGCAAATGAAGAAGAATCTTAATCCTAGCAGAAGTGAGGGTCTTTCTGGAAAACAGCTTCTATTTTCCTACCTCACTACTCAGGTGATTTAGAAACATCCTAGATCTCTTTACAGAAAACATCTTTTTGATGAAGTGGCCAAAACTGGATACATGAAATGATACATCCTTTATAGCATCTGCATGGAAGGTCAACTTTTTCTTCCTTTCATCTCTTGTTTTCTCAGTGAGGGAAAGTGAGACTTGATGACAAGAAATCCTGGAGGTGCATGGAACCTGTCCTGTTGAGATACTTCTCTTCCTCAGTCAAACCCTTCTTTTATTTTACAAGCCCCACTGAGCTGAACAGGGCTAGCTATGTGAAGACCAATCCAATTTCATATCCTGAACTTAAGAGGAAGTTATACACCTACCGATCTGCATTTTTGAACCCATATAATTTAGAACTGAAATCTTGGTCTCCTTCAAAATCTTTGGAAGCTTTGTAGCTCTCTGTAGAGCCATTAATTTAGTTTATCCTGTGGATACTTCTACCATGATAGACATAGACTGACGTGAGCTCCTCTGCTTTGCTCCAAAGCGACCGGCCACAAGCTGTGACCCAGAAGATGCTGAGGTGCATTAGCAGTGCACAGTGTTGATGCTGACAAGCTTTGCTCTAAGGCTTGGCAATTCAGCTGGGACAGCAAGACTTGCAAAAAGATATTTGATTATATCTTTCAATTACCTTTGCAAGTTTTTCATGTTAGGGCCAGCACATGTTAAATATGTCTAGCTCTATTATCTTATTTCTTCTAATGGTTATCACTTGCCCTTTTTTATAAGGGACTGAATTAAGCTTCAGACACCAAAGTGTCTTGTTCATACTTTAAATGTGGAGGATAAGCTTATATATTTGTGTAGCATCTGAAGTATATATGGCATTTGTCTGTCATTTATATGATAAGTAAGTAGCAGTCCTTTAAAATACTAGCCCCATTCTGTTTTCTGTGAAAGAAGCTTGTAGAGGGGTTATTAATATGCAAGATATTAAGTATGAAACTTCAGCTATCAGACATGGAATTATTTCTGAGAGTCTGAAATGATAGGTCACTACTATTATATGTTTAATTTGAATAAAGACCTATTTTAAGTATTTTTTGCTGCCTGACAATATTTTCTTCTAAAGTGACATCAGAATATAACAAGGCAAGAAATGCTACCTTCATTGTATATGTCCCTAGCTGAGAAAGAAGGTTTTTAGCTGACAGCTGTGTTGAAATTGACAAGAATAAACAAAAAATGACATGTAACAGAAGGGAAAACAAAGCGCTACAGCTAAACTTGCCCTATGCATTTGACAATGTAAGAATAATAAAATGCCACTGAAAATTTTTGTAGGCATAAAACAGTGCCTAAAATGAGCTTCAAAGTCTCTTCTTTCAGAAAGGTAGTAGGATCAAGTGTCCAAACTGATTAAACAGCTTCAAGATCATAAGATACGTTAAATAACTACTTACTGTTAGCACTACCTGGCAGATGATGCAACATCTGGCTTCACCCCTGCAGAGAAGATAATTAGGCCTGTAACAAGCCCCCAGATCAAAATGAAACAAACCAACACAAATTAAAATAGAAAATGGGGCATGTATAATAATTATGAAGAGAGCCAAACCAAACAGAGCAGCAGTCTAAAGAAAAAAAAATAGCAAGAAGGCCAGGTTGGATGGGGCTTTGAGCGACCTTCTCTAGTAGAAGGTGTTCCTGCCCATGGGGGCAGGGGGTGGGGGGGGTGGGGTGGTGTCAAACCAGATGATCTTTAAGGTTCCTTCCAACCCAAATTGTTCTATGTTTCTATGGGAGGGAATGCAGATGAATGGGGCTCTGAGGGTGATGGTTGCACTGCTGAGGAAGGCAAAACCAAAATGCATTTGAGGATCTTAGCCTGGAAAGGAAACTGTTTCATGAAATGAAGGGAATCTTGTGGTCTGAGGCTTGGTTCTCTGCCTGGTCTTTTTCCAGGAGTGATTCTTAGACATCTGGTCACAAATCTGATGTTGAGTCTTAGTGGGCTCATGCACAGTGCTAAATGAAAGTCTGAAGACTGAAAGGCATAACACCTTTATTGTCCATCTTGACACTATTCAATTCTTACATTGTTCTAGAGCTCTGTTTTGGTAGGTGTCTTTGGTAGGCGTCTTTAAGACATAGGCTTACTCAGGGACTGTTCCCAAAAAGACATCATGGACAGCACTACAGTAGGTTTGGGTCCTTTTACCCTACATTGCTTTTTTAACACTGTCTCAGCAGGATTTGTATCTTCTGACTTCATGCTGTCCCAGTAGTGCTGTGGTGGCATCCAACACAGCCCTTACAATGTTACCGATGCTTTGAATTGCAATGCCATATATTAATAGTGTCTATCTGAGAGCCACAGGGAGGATACACGGGCCTTAAAGAGGTCAGCAACAAAGATTACATAGTGCAGATGTATCTTGCCCATTCTAGAGTTAAGAATTACCTCTAATCTACATAGATGAGAATCGATCTGTGACATTTGGCCTTGGGGCAAGGACAAACCTCTGGCATTCTTTTATCTTGTTATACAGATGTGTCTAGCATAGCCTGAGAACTTTGGTCTTTTTCTGAGAATACATTTCTGTGCTTAAACACAACTGCTAATCCAGTCAGCTAAAACATGCTTCTTGTGATATTGAAGTAGTTAATCTATTGCACAGAATCACTTGGCATTACTAAATATTTGCTGATAAAGATTTTGTTGTAAATAAGCCACAATAGATACAAAATTATAATGGCTGGGCTACTTGGAGGCATCCTCTTGAATAGCAATCCATCAAATTTTATCCAGTTAAATCCACACTGGGAACAGACATATGTATTGTTTCAGACATATCCAGTTTCTCTGTAATGAAGTTAATCAGTAAACTATATAACCTCTGGCCTGTGTCACTCCTTTGCTAATCTTAAAGAAAGTTCTCACCGCAAAGGAGTCAACAGAATACAGACAAACCAGACTCAAGAAGTTCTATTTATATGTAGTATTTGGGGCTGGGGAGAAAAAAAGAGGGAAAGGAGGAGTGGGTGCCTTAAGGAGAGTATTTTTCTTCAAGAAATGGTCAGGCTGAAGACAGCCTAAGGTAGGATATTGTTGTGTTCTGTCTTGGATATGTTTGCCATCTATTCTTGCATTATTCCTTGAAATGGGACGCTAGAAGTTTGTTTAAACCAAGTGATCTTTAAAGATCTGTGAATAATTTGTTTGGAATTAAATCAGGATTTCATTAATGGTTATGCTACAATTTCCAAATGAATTAATCCTGAATCTTGTGTTTATTTCTTTAGGTTCCTTTATTAATAACCTACAGGGAGCCAGAGGTTTATATTTTAAACCTGATTATGATTTTTTTTTCCTTTTCAATTTTCTTTATATTAGTGGAACAATACATTTTACATTAATGTGATTTCATTGCAATTTCTATAATAGTGTGAATAAAAGCACCTTCAATCTGCACATAACCTCAGTATAGTTTTGCGAACTGAAACCACTTTCTTTAGTCCTTACAAAGAAAATTATCTTTAATCTCCGCAAGTGGTTAAGCCTATGTCAAATATTTTTTCAAGTCTCACATAAAATATTCTGTGCAGAATTTAACGGAGCAAAAGCAAAACTCTGAGTTTCAGTTGCAAGTGCTACTGTGGACAAAATATTTGTAAAATGATGACCATATCCACATGAAGGTTTCACTTTGTTATTAGGAAGCTTTCCAGATTTCTGTAAAATGTTTTTCACTGAAAAACATTTATTTGCAAAACATAATCTTAAAGAGCTACAGCTGTAAGTAGCATCACATCTCTGTGTGCTTAAGTTGTCTTTCATCAAAAATATAAAAGTATGCTTCCAAAAGAAAGAAACCCAGATGTTTCAAAAGAGTTAAGACCACACAAACATAAAATCTTTCTGTATTCTAGTGAGCTTATTTCTGATTTCACTTTCACTGCTTATATTACTGCAACTCCTGTGATTTCATTGGGCTGGCTCATGCATTACAGTGGCTTGAAACCAGCCCATCTCAGTCTTCCACTATGTATCTGGGTAAAAGCATACGTATATTCTGGTTGTCAAGATAAGATTAGTTTTCTTTTGAGATAAGAAACTATTTGGTCTAGACTCACATGTACTTTGCAAAGCATAATTTCACAAATCAATGTGGCTTTTAAGTGTCATGCAGAGCAGAAATGTGCACACTATGCCCCTGAAAGCAGAACACCTTCAGCTTTAGTTGGAAGCCTTGTGAATGCAGAGGGCTGAGTACCAGAGCTCAGACCACACTTTTTGGATCATGTCATAGAAATACTTTGTCCCAGCAATTTCAGAACATTTAGTTTCTCTTTCCACCTCATCGTATGTTTCAATTTTTTTAGATAATATTTCAGAGCAGAAGAACATTGCAACTAAAAAACCTGAAACAGTTTAGTTTTAAAATCAACTTTCTGGAACAGATGCTCAGTTTTAAACAATTACTTTTAGTTATTTAGATCACTAATACTTTGGAACAGACCATTTCTTGCAATGTTTAATTCTAGACTCATTGACAATTTCGTGGAAAAAGAAAAATAAAATTGAAAGCTGTGTTTGATCTGCTCTGGGTAGAGCAATGTGCCTCAATGAGTCAGCCCAAGGTGGCTGATTTCTAAGGATGAAATACAGATACCCACCAAGCCCTAGCATCTGAGCACTTCCCATATTTTCACCTGTAAACCTGTTTTACATAAAACGAGACCATGTTTTCAGTTTCTCTTGACCCTACCTGCTCGTTTTCCTTTCCACTGCTCCAAGAATGGACTTAATTCAGCTGAATTATTTAACTATGTGCCTGACACAGAAGGAAAAAGACATATTTAACTTCATGCATTAAGACTCAGATTTTTTTTTCCTCCAGAAACAGATAGATGATTAATGATTGAGAAGATTTTTCTAAACATATCAGTAGCCCCAATTTATCCACAGTAGTTTAAATCAACACTCAGGATGTGCTGCAGCTCTTTGGAAGTCCTCAGATTTTTAACAAACCCTGAGATTATTTTTTTGCTGTGAAGGAGTCGTTGCCTTCTCTTCTTGCTCTTTCAGAGGCCCAAGCAGTTCAGAAACTTGTATAGAGCTTTTGTGGAATTTCTTGTGTATGGCACGAAGTTAAAAATCAAGTTTCCTTCCTTTCATTTTGGGATTGTCCCACTTTTCTCTAGCAAACTCAACCAACTAAGTAATTACTAACTAGGAAAATGGCTACTTAGGTCTCCATGGTAAACAGATTCCTTTCAAAAGAGACTGAATTATTTGTACAATGATTATTTATTTCACAGTTAGCTCCAGTTTTTGCACCTGAAGTACCTAAACCAGTCTTAATGAGCAGAACTCTCAAGAAACAGTAAATACAACTGAAGAAGACCACCTGATCATTAAACCTATACCGATCAATAATGGTCAGCATCAAATCATTGCTGTCCTCTCCCTTTACATGTTTTGCTATTGCTGCAGCTGCCAGGCATTGATTACTGTTTTCATTTGATGCATGAAGCTGCAACTTCCCCTCCAGGTTCTTCAATAGAAACCCCAGATGCCTGTGTATTTTGCCTCATGCCTCTTTATATGTTTATGCTGCTTATTTAAATGGCATAAATTTGGGTCTGAGGAGTGCATTCTGCTATCCTGCTTCTGCTAGAGTAGTACTTGGGGCCCTGGCCTCTTCTGCAGCAACTAAATGTGACCACAATTAAACTAATTGTTAACAGTAAATGGCACAATTATTCTCATTTGGGTTTGTGTCACACTTTTCCAGACCTAGATCTTGCTGCTTATTCTGGAACTGGAACCTCAACATTTGTTACTGTCAAAAATGTGCTGTGGAAAACACAGCAGTCACAAATCCAAAGCACTTGTTTGGCTTCTGCAGCACAGTAACGTAGGAAGGGAGAAGGCTGCAGAGCAAAAGCATAAGACCTTGAAAGTGGAAAAGTAGGTGAAACTAAAAGGTTCCCTTCTACCACTAATTTAACGAGATAAAAGAGAGTGAAGAATTCCCCACTATAGATTTTATTTATTATTGTTACTACAGATGTTCCCTTTTCTTAACTGTTAGCATTTCTTCATTGTTTCTGATTCTTCAGAAGGGAAGGAGACTTGCCAGGGAACCCATTTTATGTCAGCAAAAATGTTTTTGGAGTGCTTCTGAAGCACTGTTAATGGTCACCAACATTAACATGAACATTAGTCTATGATCTCCTTGTAAATACTGCTGTTGACTCCAATATAAGTGGGAGTTAGCATCTTCCTGGAAATATGTGCTATTTTTCTCTTATTCTCTTCTTGGAACTAATGAAGGAATTGTGTCAGTGTTTTCATGAAACAGAAGGATGTGGTTTTTTCCAACAGAAAATATGAAGTAGTTTGCAAATAACTTTTAAATAACTCTTTTCAGCTGCTTTATATGGGCTTGATTTTAATTGCACCATCCAGGGACTGCTAGATGTGGTTGTAGTTGTAGTACAGAAAAACCACCAACACTTATTTGTATTTTTAAACCTGATAATTAGTAAGCAAAGTTAAGGCAACCTCCAGGTACTGTGTCAATCCCAACAGGAAAGGTTGCTGTACCTTGTACCACTGCCAGGTTTGTTGTCATCTCAGTGGTGAATAGTGCTGGCTTATAGAGGTGTTTCATATGAAAACCATACACCTTCACTGAGTGGCGCAGGCCTTTAGGGGCTAAGGACCAGACTGCAGAGGCTGGCTGGGTGGCCACTGGAGGCTGGATAGTGAGGTGGTGATATTTCACCATTTGTATTAGGAATACCTTCCTTGGTCCTTCACTTTCCACTTTCAGGCTCTTCTTGAAGGTTTCGTTTATGTTCTTAGTCTTCCAATTAAGCCTAATTCTTGTTGTCTTTCTTTAGTCCATCTTTTCTCTGTCACGGTGTACTTATTCAGAATTAAATAAAACTAATACGATGTTTGCATCTTGATCTAACTTCCACTGCTACCATAAAGTTTTTGGCTTTTGTTTGGATTTCTTTCATTCTGCTGTAAGACCTAATTTGGGTTTCTAGTTTCTCTGTGGTGTGGATTGCTCTTTCTTGTGAAGTGAACGTTTGTATGATTAGCTGCATGATATCTTTCAAGATTTTCTTTTAATGTAAGTGCCAGCACTGTACATTTCTACCAATAATAAAGGAGTGGCTGGGAATGGCTAAACTACTTTAAAAATATTTTGCAATGTATTTGTGTAGGATCAGGACCACAGGAAATCTAAGCTCAGATAATGCAATCTCTACAATTGTGCCTTGTTTCTGAGATGGACATCTGGAAGTTGAAACTTCTCTGATAACTGCAGTTTCATGGTAGTAATAGAAATTGTTTTTGCGTTGTTATTTTGCAGGTGTCTTCTCAGAGCCAATGAGTTCTCCAGTGCAAGAGGCAGATGTGTCACCTTACACGCAGTACAACAGTGTGCCATTTCCCCAAGTTCAGCCTCAGATCTCATCGCCGCCTTATTACTCCAACCTAGGGTTCTACCCTCCACAGCATGAGGAATGGTATTCCCCTGGAATGTATGAGCTCAGGAGAATACCTTCAGAGACCTTTTTCACAAGGGAGACAGAGATAATGGATATCCCTGCAGCCAAAAAGCCTAGGCTGGGTCACTCCACAGGAAGAGTGAAAGGAGAAGAGCTCTGTGTGGTCTGCGGTGACAAAGCCTCTGGGTACCACTACAATGCTCTTACTTGTGAAGGATGCAAAGGTAGGATGAAATCAATTACAGAATGCAATTCAGCTAATAAGCGCAGTTTCTGGGATTTTGTTTTTCTTTTTAATTTCATCCGAGTCATTAAGCATTTTAGACATTTACATTTAGATCTGGTGTACACTATTCTGTATTTTCCCCAAGACAGATTGGCAGCATCATCCACCTTTGTCCTTGTGATTATAGAGCACACTTGGCCAACCTACAGCTCTTGAGTCACCATTAGCTCTTGTTAAACCAAAGAACAGCTTCTATGTGGGAGCCTGGCAGCCTGGCTCTGCTGCCTTGGAGGCTGTTCATGATGATCTCTGCTTGCGGAAGGAACCAAACCCATGGAGCCCTCTGGGAGTTTAGCATGAGGCTGCCCTTCAAATCAGCTGCAAACCCAGCCCCAATGCCTCCTGTAGTTCGCAGATAGGAAGTGAAAAGGAAAGTGAAAGGAAGTGGAAGCTGTCAGCTCCCACCTGTAAGCTGTTCCCAGAGAATCTTTATTCCCCAGCTCCCAAAAGATATAGTGGGTGTCTTCAGGTTTGTGAAATGAAAGGATTTCTAATTCTAGACTTTCTACTAGAGATAGCCCTTATTCCTAGTGAGACAGCTTCTTCAGGAAGCAGATGCTATCTGTAGGATAAATATCTTGCTTCTGAGAAGAACAGTTTTTACAAGTTGGTGTCAGGATAAATGGGATATAGGAAATCATTGCCATTATTGGAAACAGGATTGCCAGCTGTTTTAGCAGAGAGAGACAAAAGGTTATGCTAATGCTAACTATTGCACCTAAAGATGGTTAGTCTGCGACAGGGATGAGGTACCTCACAGAATGAAAATATCTTAGTTTTTCATTCTATTCTGTGAATAAATATTTCATTATAATTTCTGTTCTAGGGGTAAAGCATGGAGATCAGTGAAGCACTGAAATATTTTATATGGAACTCCCTGTGACTGAGAGTAGACTTTGAACTAATTTGGGGGGTTTATGTATTACAAATTCGTTTCTGAGGGCACAACAGATCAAACAAGTCAACCACTCTAAACATGAACACAGTCAAGGGTCATATAGTTTATCTCAGTTATTCCAATAAATGAGATTTGTTTCTTTCTGCTGTCTGTTTTAATAGTCCAAATTCAAAAATATGAATTAAGTCATATGAAGGCTGTCATTATAAACCAGATTAAACTCAATTTTTATGTGAACATTCCAAGAAATTATACATTTGTTAATTACTCTTTATTAATTTAATGATTAATTGTCAGCAATTTTTCAAAGACTTATAACTGCAAACTATGGAATTTGTAAAAAATGTTTCTAGGGGAGAGGTTAAAACCACCAGGTAAATACCCAGACTAAAACCCATGGTGAAAGGAAATATGTGTTCCTCTCTCTGCTGATTCAGTTTGAATCACTCTATGTAACCATAATTTTACTGCTTTATTGGGACAATCTGTTTTATGTTTTCACTCTGTTTCATGACTGCAACATCAATTACAAAGAATAGTACCCTTGATCAAACATAGTAAAAGTTGAATTATTTAAAGATAATGCATTCTGTTTCTACAATAAACTTCAGAGGTGATTAAAGCACCAGCTGATTCAGTAAAAAGATGTGCTGAGGATAGTAATTCTGTTCAACAAGGTGAAGGGGATACTATGTTTTCTAGATCCCTGATCTTGTGTATCTGTGGTGTTTTTTACATGCATTATCCTCAAAGCACAGTGGCCAGAAGTGGGCTTGGGTACTTGGGTTGTGCTCTTCTCAGTGCAGTAGAAGAGCTACCTCACATGTCTCACATCCAAGTATGAGATTAGCCCTTCTTTTTGTCAACAAGACTGTTAATTAGTGCTCAATATGTATACAGAATAATATGCAGATCCCTTTCTGCAGGACTAGGGCTCACCTTGCAGCACCCTTGCTCCACTGATGCCAAAGACACTCTTATTCAAAGGGGGAGGCTTTGCACATATTTTTTATGTGATTCAACCCTCTGTGTTGAATATGTTGGGTTTTTTTTTAATTTCTTTCTTGGGTAATGCATTCAGCAACACCCTCCATTCTTTTTGTCCTTCTTGGACAGAAGAAACAAAATTAGATATTATTTCCTATCCCTCGTGAGAATATTAATGCAAAGATATGGGCAGGAGTATACACTTATTCTTTTAATATATTACCATCCATCAAAAAGTAAGTATGAACTATTTCATTAGTATTTTACATATTACGCAAAGGCAGATTAAACAGAACATTTTCTCTCATAGAGCATTTGCCCATGGTGCTATATAAAAACAGAAGATGCTTCCTTGAGTCTTCTCTCACCTCTAATACATCACTTGAGAAAATGCTGCCTTGATTAACAATAATAATCAGTAACATTAGAGCAGCTGTAGCCATAATTAATCATACTCAACAGTAGCCAAGAGAACAAAGCGAAGTCAACATTTCCAGCCAACATGAGATTTATGTAATCTGGCAAGATTGTATAAAAGACTGTGTCAGAAAAACTTTCAGGTTTGGTGGCTACCTCTTCATTAGTCTAACAGATGCCATATAAAATTTACCTCTGAGTTGCTGTAAAACTCCTGGTATAAAAGGTTGCGCATAAATATTTTAGGCAGTTTAATTTAATTTTGAATTATTAAGGAATAATACATATGGAAATTCCATTCATGACAAAAAAGCTAATTTCAGAATTAATTATGAAGAAGTCTGTTCAAGAACACAATGCTTCAAGAGTCATTTTATGATAAAATGGAAGCAAGAGTAGGGTTAAAACCACTTTTTGCCAAAACAACTATTTCACTTTTCCTTTTACTTAATTTCACATTTTCAGAAAATTTATTTTCAAGAGAAAATATTTGACTGCTTAAATCTGTTGATTCCTAGCTTTTGCATCCATATTTTTGCATACTTCTTTCACCTTGTTACATACTTAAAAAAAATTCATTTACTAAAGCTTTTTTCTTTGCTCCTCCATGTAAAAGCAAGTGCACACCTTCTGGGGAGGGTGAGTGATAGAGTCACCAATCAGACTTACAAGTTATAAGCATTTGTACAGAGCATTTCAACATTTACTATTAATTAATGTGCATTAAATTACAGGATTTGAATTTAATTAATAGAATTCATAAATGATGTAAAGTTGGTGCATTTACCTTTAACTGACACTGAAAGCCTACAGCTTAAATACAGGCCTTTTTCTCTCTTCCCTGACTAGTAAATGTATTAAACAACACATGAATGATGAATAAAAACAATGCCTGAGGCTGCTGGAGGTTCTAAGCAATCTGCATTTCAAAAGAGACCGATGCCAGTCAACTGTATTTATCTGAAAAGCAACCAATAAAACTGAGAGCATAGAAAAGATTTCAAGCAGGAATTAGAGTAGATTTAGAGAAATGACAGATTTTTTTGTGACTAGATAGTTGAGTTGTTTTACTGGTAGCTACACATTGGTGCTTGGACGAGATTATACAACTATAAAATCATAAGACAAAGTTGGGAAAGTTTCATCTGACAATGGCAAAATCATGATGCCATCTGTTATCTTGGTAGATTCAGCAGGACAGTATTTTAGCTGATTGCATTCTGAAAACACAGACAAATCCTGCAGTGGACAAAAATTCAGATTCAAATCTGAATTTGCCCTGTGATTTGAGTATAGGAGACTGGGTCTTACCTGGTGCCTCCCTTAGTGCCTCAAAGTGCCAGGCTGGAAAACGATGGTGGTATTGTACCAGCCAGTGGCTATAAGAAAGCAACAGCTTTGTGAACAGCTCTGGTTAATGTAAATTCAGGCAGAGCTCTAGTCTGAAGTGCACTTAAATCAGTGATGTGCCAGCTGAAGCTCTCAGGAGTCTATTTCAGAAACCTGCCCTCAGATAGGGAGGAGAACTGATTCTCTCTGTACATGATGCTAAATTGTCTCTGCCGTATGAAGGACAATGTAAAAAGGCACAGTGATCCACACTAAAAATTCAAGTCATCGTTGTCAGCAAAGACTCTGTTTGTGATGACTCTTTTATTCAATTGTGTTTAATACCTTTAGCACTCCACATTTTGCCCACAGTGCCGCTCTCACGGGTGTGCTCAGCAACAGCAAATAGGAAATTTGGACAGGCTGAGGAAAGGTCCTCTGAATTTCTAGTATCGGTTGCTGTTGCAGTCACCTCTGTGCAAGTTTGGAGTGAATCCAGTGACGATACCAGTAGAGCTGCCTGTGCAGATGAAACTAGGTGACTGCTTAACTCATCAAGTGGACAGTATTTAGTGAATGAGGCTGGAATATCTTGTAAACCAGGGAGGAGGCCACATGTACAATAGGCAGATATGATGCAGCTTCCGTATTAAACGTGGAGGTGGGTAAGCAGACCAGTATGTGGAGCTTCTGCAGCTCCCATTCTGCAGCTCCCAGGAGCTGAGGGCATGAATAGTGATGAGTTACTCAAGTCTGTGCATCCTGTACCTCAAGAGACTTGTAAGTTTTCACTTGCTGTTTGTGTGGCACCACCCTACAGCTCTAGTGCTGGTGCTCGCCCTGCTCCTGGCAGGTTTCAGATTTGGGCTGGATTTTTCCCAACATTCACAGTTCCAGAACCTTACTTTGGGCTAATGGCTAATGTTTGGGCCTGTGATTTATTATGTTGATTTATTAAATTACATTACTTTGATAATGATGTCAATACAAATATAAAGAATATAGTCATCCAGGCACTGAAAAAACCTCATGGTACAGCACAATGTGTGTCATTCAGAAAACCCAGTGGAGATGGAGGTGCTCTTCAATTTGATTACTTTTGCTTCTTTCAGTATTTTATCTATGTCACTGCTGTCTTATACAGGGTTCTTCAGAAGAAGCATCACAAAAAATGCGGTATACAAGTGTAAAAATGGAGGCAACTGCGAGATGGACATGTACATGAGGAGAAAATGCCAGGAATGCCGTCTAAGGAAATGCAAGCAAATGGGCATGTTGGCTGAATGTATGTATACAGGTATTTGCATCACATAGCCAGAGTGTCCCTATTTCTTTAATTAAGCTGGTTTTAATAACAAAGCTATACAATATGTCATCTGGCAGGTGGAAGGCACATTAAAGATGATGACATGTGCACCAAATCCTCTTGGAAAAGTCATATATATGCACTTATAAGCAATGGGATTTAGTTGTTGGTCAGGGACACAAGGGTGTAAGAGCTGAGCAAATGGTGAAGGAAGAGCTGTCCTGCACTAGGTAACAGCCATTAGTCTGCTTGTGTAAGAACAAAAAGCAGGCGGGGAAGTGAGTCTAAGGGAGAATCCCCAGGACCTTGAAGTTTACAGTGCTGTAGAATCCAGAGAATGAAACTCCTGGCACTTCCCTGTGCTACTCTTTCGGGGGCTTTCCCTGTAAAGTTCTTGCTAGCCAAGTCCAAATTTTGGTATTCAAACAATCATATTCAAGAAAAGAGGAGGAGTGCTGCTAGCAGGAAGTTTCTCTGGACTGGCTGAGTGTACATTCCCAGACCTCACCCGGCAATCAGGCAAAGCCTGCTAAGGGCTAGCCCTTTTTTATAATCTCATTAGCTCTGCTCGTGGCACTACAGATTTTCCTGGGTTGCATATAGGCATATAGGTAGAACCGTCTTCAGAAATGAAACTAAGGGACTTTAATAATGTCTCATATTAATGAATATTTTATTGAGACTAACAGCTTATAAACTTCATTGAGCTTCACACTTAGAGCATCAGGAATATTGGAGTGCAACTTTAAACACATTTAAAACTAATTTTCGAGTAGAATCCATTATTTTTGCAAGCTTGCTCCTGAAAACAGTCTGTAAACATCTGCTCTTCTGCCTTCCATGAACAGGGATACAATTTATTTTTCTTGATGGGTCCAATCATTTTAGCACACACATATGTGTGAAACCAATTTAGGTTCATACAGGAAATTAATCTACTTGGAATTTTTAATATACTTCTATCCCTCAATCTGATCAGAAGATGCTATATTAACTGTTGGTTTTGTGAGAAACAATAAGCTCCATCAATATTTGGAATGCATTGGCAGCATAATGTAATTAATCTTTCATTCTGCAAATTGAACAGGCTACAAAGATCCTGAGACCTGATATATTCTTGTGCAATATGTAAATATATGAGCAGACACCACCACTGTGATGACAGCACTCAATATGTCCCTAAGTATCAGAGGAAAATAACTCCCCTGTGGTGCTGATCCCAGATCCTTTGTTCCAAAATTTGGAGGGTTCAAAATAGTCTGAGTGACTCACCAGACAGAAAAAAACAACCCACCACTGAAAAATATAGGTCGGAGTAAACAATACTGACTGGGCCCACATGAAACTTTTAAACAGGCCTATCACTTTCACAAACTGGCATATGTGAAATAAAAGCCAGTGAGTGGCACTGCCATCCGACTCTCCCTCTGCAATGGAAACACTGGGTATCCCGTGTCACTCATGACTTAACCATAAGTGTGCTCTAATGCACTGCAATGAGGATGTTTAGCAAAGTACTATTTAATGGCTTTTAAGGAGGAGCGTGCTATATAATCGCTTTTAGTTCAAGGCAATCCGGGACAGTAAAACACGAAGCTTCTTGTAGTAGAGAGCATTTATTTAGAAAAGAGTAGGAAATAAAAGGTTGCCTTGAACTTTGTTTCACTTACTCATTTTGTAGGATTGTAATTGCAAGCTCTGTGTATTCTTTTTTCCCTCTGAACAAGGAGGTAAAGTCTTATAAATTTTTCTGGCATGGCTACTCAACAATCCTACTCTCACCTTTTATACACAGACTACAGACAGATCAATATTACTACCCATCAATTTAAGCCATTTGCTGCCATTTTGATATAAACTGCAAGTTTCTTGGGTGAAATGTCTACCTAGATTCTGCCACTCTTCCTGGAAGGTACTACCCATTTAATATCCATTGAAACCTAGCTATCTCTGAGGTGAAAACTGAAGTCCTGCCTCTCACACAAGTATTCCATCTAATTTAAATGCAGCCAGAAAAAGATGCCAAGGTAATACTCAGTAACAGAAAACATGAGGAAAAACTGTCTTACTACTTAAGGCAAATGTGAACCAGATTTTCCCTAGGAAGGTAGTAGACCAGATCATAAGCTGGTGGGAAACAGTACAAGGCCATTAACACTGCCAAAAGATGCACTGAATAATTTAGAAAAAGAAATCTATGATGCTGTGCGGCAGCAAAAATTACGTGGCTCAATACCAGTTATTATCTCCATCATTCCTATTCCCCCTTTCAAGGTATTATTTGCAGGTCTTATTTTAATCATGTAAATTTCCTCTTCTCTCAGCGGTTCAGGTAGGTTATTTTATATAGTGCTTAAACAGGAAATTAAAAACATTCACAAACAAAAAATCACTGTTTTCATGGTATCTTCCTCCACCATCACATACTCACTGAATGAGCCTCTATTCCTACTCTGCATTTTCAAAGGTGAAGAATGGGAAGGATACTTGAAAGAAGCTCAAAAGAAAGAAAAAAAGACCTGTGCTGATAGGTTTATTTTTAGATGAATACTTAGCTGTTTACTTTTTCATTTGTTCTTTCTGGCTGTCTTCCACAGGTTGTGCAGGG
This sequence comes from Lathamus discolor, assembly GCF_037157495.1. Lineage (NCBI taxonomy): Eukaryota > Metazoa > Chordata > Aves > Psittaciformes > Psittacidae > Lathamus > Lathamus discolor. Next base: position 53,342,005 of record NC_088884.1, read on the forward strand.
TACCTATTGTCCCTGTCTTTTGTTAGCACAAGCAAATTACTAGGTTTTATGATATCCACACAAGGATGCTCCCTGGTTCAAGGTACTGAAATGTAGTCTAGAACAAAAAACAGAACAAAACCAAACAAAACCCCTGCCAAACACAAATGCAAAACTTTCCTTGGGGCAAGTGAAAATTTATAGTAAAACCAGGGTTTTATTCAGTCCTCTAATACAATGAAATGCAAAATAGCTAGAGCAGCTAGGTAACATTTTAAGTAAATACATTTTAAAGGTACGTTTTCCAGCCTGAGTTACTTATGAGCCTACATTTTAAGCTGTTGGTTTATCTGTATAGTGACACTGTAATGGCTAAAGCCCTAGAGTCCTCTCTTCTGAGTGGGCTTTCTGTGCACAGATTCTGTTCCACAGCCGTAATATTGCTTAAAGATTACTGAAAACATCCAGTGTCCTTTCTGTAAGAGCAGCTGCACCTTGATTACTGTTTTGAATCAGACGAGGAGCACACTTCTGATGACAGTCTTCTAGATGTTCCCATTTATTGCTCTTTTGGTTCAAGTCTTGGAGCACATGAAGGGCTTTTCTTTTGAATGAAACTAAACCAAAGACACACTCCAGTGTACTCCCATGGCTAATGGGTTTTCTACCTGTAAAATCAGATTAGAGCTGGTCCAAAACAAGACCCCTGAAATGCACACTGTGTGGATGCTGGTAACCAGAACCAACCATTTTGCTCTGAAAATGGGCTCCTGCTTAACTAGACTGCTCTTTAGTGTGTATTTAGTGTCTCATTAGACTCACAGCAAAAGATAATGACAGGTTCAGGAAATTATCTGCACAGGTAAATGGCTTTGTTAATGTAAAGGGCATCCATAGGCATGTTTATGTACCTATTCAGTGCCTGGGGCATATACAAATCAAATTCCTATCTGCTGTGTTATGCGTTATAGGTCTACTAACAGAAATACAATGCAAGTCGAAAAGACTACGGAAAAATGTGAAACAGCCTCCAGATCAGACAGTTAATGAAGATAATGAAGGCCCTGACATGAAACAAGTGACATCTACAACTAAAATGTATACGGTAAGAAAATTCTTGTAATAGTTCGTGCAGTAGGGGTGATGTTTGAGCTAAATGTGGCTAGTACAGTGAATATAGAATACTTGCAAACTCTTTGGAGCTGTCTGTGTTAATTAAAACTCCATGTCCCACCAAAGCAAGGGAATACCTCGAGTACGGAAGTAGTTTTGATATTTTTAGTCAAAACTCAGTAAAACATGAATAAAATCCATGAAGTACTTTTTTTGTCAAGTATATATCGCATACGATGAGGAGTGAAGTTTGAGCATACCTAGTTATTTGCTATTTGTTTCCTTATTTCTAGTAATAACCAATACAAATTCATTCAGTTTTGAAGCATTATACACCTCTCTTCTGTATACTTCTATAGAAATCTCAGTGAAAAGCAAACCTCTTGTCTGCTTGGTCTCCAAGTGTGAGAAATAGAAGTATAGCTTTTGCCTAAAGCAAGAGATGCCAGATCATTTATATGACTGCATTTCATGATGGGATTTTTTTATTTATTTTTTTTTTTGCCAGTGTAGGAGAAAGTAGAATTTACCCCAGAACAGCAGAACCTTCTTGATTACATCATGGATTCATACAGTAAGCAACAAATACCACAGGAGGTGTCAAAAAAACTAGTAAGTATGTTGATTAATTGATTTTTGAGATGTGGATAATGAAGCTGAGGATTACACAGCAGCAAATATTTGTACTTAGCATAAATAATTGTAATAAGTAGTAGAGCAAACTATTGGTAGAAACTTACACTTAAGACATAGAATCATAGAATCATAGAATAGTTAGGGTTGGAAAGGACCTCAGGATCATCTAGTTCCAACACCCCTGCCATGGGCAGGGACACCTCACACTAAACCATGTCACCCAAGGCTTCATCCAACCTGGCCTTGAACACCGCCAGGGATGGAGCCCTCACAACCTCCCTGGGCAAGACATGCTGCAAGTGGGACAGAATCTCTCCCATCAACAGACCACATGTTTGTTTATCAAACTTAAATCCAAAGAAAAAGCTTTCAACATCCTCAAATCTAGCTTTTGCTGATTGGAGTTTCGACTTTTACATTGTAAGTATAGGCAGCGGTTTGAGTGTTTGAGTTTAACTTGCAGCCAAGCTTCCTTTCCATAAGAACACTAGCCTGGAAGCTTGAAAACATTTTTTATTTTAAATTTTTTTAACCCAAATTTGCAACAATTTTTTTTTTTTTTTTTTTTTTTGTCCCCTCTCCTTTCCTTTTCCTCTCTACCTTTTAGAAATTTCATTTTTCCTTTAAGATCTCCCAGTTTGCATGGTAGGATGGAAAAAAGGTTGGGAAGCAGAAAGAAAAGGAAAAATAGGGCTTAAAAGAGGTGGGTTTTTTTTTTTACATAACTGTCATGTTTAACCTTAAAAACAAACAAGCAAATCCACAACAAACCCCAAAGAACCGTAAAAAACTGTTTCTTAAGTCATTGGCTTTGAAAACTGAAAGGAAGACACTTGCAGGGGGAGGGTTGAATTACTCATTATTAATATATGGAACTTCTTTCCATGGGAGGTTAAGGAAGTCAAAACAAAAAATATACTAAAAAAAATATATTACGGCACCCATAGAACCTCTAGCTCAGGATGTGCCTAAATCATTGATTGCTAGACATGACACTGAAAGTGAGACAGACATTCCAGAGGAAAGGACACTGTCTACTTCTTTTACTTATGTTGCCTTCAAAAAAAATAAGTGGTTTTGAAAACCATTGGAGACAAATTACATTGTTAGAGGGGCCTCTTGCCTTATCCAGTCTATAATTCTTGTATTTTATACTCTTCAATGTGAAGTGACAATGAATATTAACAGATTTTGTTTGGTTTGATCTTTAACAGTTACAGGAGGAATTCAGTGCTGAAGGGAATTTTCTGATTTTAACAGAAATGGCTACCAGTCATGTGCAGGTTCTTGTGGAATTCACAAAAAAACTACCAGGTATATTCAGTGTGTTGGGGCAAATTTTGTTATTGCAAAGTTTGCATGCCTTTTGGTTGCCATTTGGTGATTGTTGTGTATATTTTGAAGACTATATAAAAATTCCTCCTCCTCTAACACATATGAATTCTTCAGACATTGTCTAAAGAAAAAGAACCTTGTGATCAGAGAAATGATATGTTGAATTCAGACTCTGCCACCCTGAGATGTGGCACTCTTTACCTATTGACAAACAAAATGCTCAGAGAAAAGGTTGTGTCTCTAGAGAGATTTTATTTTTATATATCACTGTAATGCCGAATAGTCTGCCTCTACATTGCCACAAATGCTTGCCAGCTGTCTTCACTCCCTTTGCTGCCTTTCTAGCAAAGTCTGTAGGTCACGATGTCCACTGAATTGTGAGTCCTAAACAAGAACTTTCCCTAGTTGGTGGCACCAGTGTTTACGGTCCTTGCATGGTATGTTATGGACAAGCACTCAGGAACACCTGAGTTTATCATTAGTATTTTTTTAACTCCCAAGTTCATGTTACCTCAAGAGGTAACACTGGGCATCATACAGGTTCCTTTTTATTAAGGAAGGTGCATTGTAATGCTTGGCTGTATGAAAACAGTATTTTCCCTGCACTCCCATAATATGGACCCTTCCTCTGTGTGTTACAGGCTTGCTTCAAAGCCTAGCACTGAAGTTGTAACTATATTTTTTATACTAACTGGGATACTGGCCTGCCGGAAGTGAAGACAGGAGAAGCTTTGTAATTGAATAATGTATTAATTTCAGTCTTGACTTAGGATATATCTTGCAAGATTTATCACTTTTTTTGTTTCATTATCTGAATTATCTTCTGTGCTTCATCGTAGAATCAAGGGGTGGGTAAAAAGTGGGCACCTGCACTGGAAAGTATGAGGAAAGTTTCTGATGATTTTTAGTTTGCCATTCTTCAGAGGAGCAGCTGTGTGTTCACACAAGTCACCAAATTTGTCCTGATTTCTTCAGTGGGTTTTAGAGTCTCTCCCCTCCAAAAAAAGCAAATATGTATTTAAAACACAGCAGGAAGCCCCTATGTAACACAGGATATTAGTCCAAAGGCAAGGTGAAATATTTAAAATTAGATGCTTCAAATGCTTTTGCCATCAGGGCATGGAAAGAGCTGAAAGCAGCACAGCAGTGTGAAGTCATATAGAAAGCTCAGGTGGAAAGATGGCAGATGTTTGGGAGCAGCATCAGGCTAGACAAAATTCCCATATTGGTTATGCTATGTCACTCGATTTCACTTGTCAAGTTCCTCCCAAAGTACTATGAACACTGAAACACAAGTCTAATTCTCATAAACTTTGCTGACATCCAGATTTGTGTAATTTTCTGGAATCTGGGTGTTGATTTCCCAACTATTTGGCACTCCCACTGACATCAACACTGAGGTTGTACAGATGTGTAGCACCTCATGTGCAAGAACTTCAGGATACAAAATAAGAGGGACTTTTCTGTTGCTGCCTTTCTTATTTCCAACATCTCCCCAGGCTTCCAAACCCTTGATCATGAAGATCAGATTGCTTTGCTGAAGGGCTCAGCAGTAGAAGCTATGTTCCTCCGTTCAGCTGAGATCTTCAGCAGGAAACTTCCTACAGGACATACTGTCCTTTTAGAAGAAAGAATTCGCAATAGTGGTAAGTATCTTGTTTAACAAGGGAAAGCCAAGCCACGCCATTGTACTTCTGAGTCAGTATTCTGCCCTTAGAAAGCTAGTAAAATTGTTTATTAGCACTGAAACAGGTTTATCTGAATGGTGTTCTTTATATTAACTAGAACAAATCTAACTCAGCCTTGAGGCTAAAGGTCATAAAGTAAAGGCTTATTTATAAATACAAGTATTACAAGTAACACTGTATCAAACAAACATGTTGCAACTCTTCAATGATAAGCATGAAAGAACAATGAAGAAGAAATACCATAATTTTAAGTCACATAAAATATCAGTATTTATGCTTTCAAATGTAATCGTTATAAGAAGGAAAGAAAAAAAAGATTTCAGGGTGTTACTGAAGATAACTGAAGAGAACCACCTATTGTTAGGGTCATTTTGGTAGAACTGAATCACAGCACAAAATGCATTGAAGAATTATAAATGTGACATGTTCTCAATATGTTTTCTACATCTTAAAGTGCATCAAAGGCTCAGTAGCTATGATAAATTCTTCTGGTTCTGGACATAAATCTTTATGACTAAGAAAAGCCAAACAGGGCTGGATATGGTTTGTTCCTTAAAGCAGGCAAATTGGTGTTTTGCATTGTTATGTACTCTTTGTGCTCCACCAATGCAATACTGAATGTTTTTCCTTCTTTATGTATTGACCTGCAAACTTTATCTAACCCACAGTCACCTACCGTTCAAACTTCAGGTGTAGCAACAACTCTGAATCAAAGAGTCTCTCTATAGATTATGGCCTTCCTTCTTTAATGGTCAGAAGGAGAAGAGACACAAGAACATTAAACCTCAATACTAGTCATAGAAATGGGCTTAAACTCATTTCTGAAACTCTTAAAATCAGTAACATGAAGATACTATAGATATATGTAAAATTAGGCCAACACTTTTATATTTGAAACCTGAAATCTTGAAAATAATACTCTTGCTGAAGGTATGCATTTGGTTTGGCTTAACATACTAATTTCTAAGTTTATATTTTTTTAATATTTCTTTCATTTTTATTTATTATAAGAGGCTATTGTTTGATGTATTGGAAATGGTGACTTCCAGAGTGATATGAATGGCTTCTGGTCCAGATTCTGCAGGAAGAGAAGCACGCTAAGAAGGCCATAAATATTTCCTCGAAACTGTAATGAGTTGGCATGGATCCAAATGTCTTCATTAAGAGATTTTCTTTTGAATTATAAGCTAAATTTTTGATAAAAATAGGTCTTAGAGAAATGAATGCATATGAATACATAATTACTGAAAGCTTCTCTAATCTATACAGTGAGCATCATTCTTCTTGTTCAAGGTGTCAACTGTTCATAAAAAATAGAAGCAGGAAATACTTTGATCTGGAACATTACAAGATCCACTATGTCATACCAATAATTTTCTCCTTAGTCAGACTTTTTAAATAGCGTGTTAATTCTCTACAGTTGTTGAATCCAGATGAGATGTATTATTATTTTTTTGCAAGTTTTTACTAGAATTAAAGGTAGCATTTCATATAATAACATGACTATCTAGAATACGACACTGTATCATGCAGTAATATTTTTTACCTGTCACGCAACAGATTAACAAAATAGCATTTTGTATAGAAATTTTAAGACAAGTAACAATTTTAAATATGGTACCATTTATTCCAAAGGAAGATTTCCTGCAATTCTTTTTTTTTTTCTTTTTTTTTTTTCTGTGGGGAAAAAAAACCCTCCAACGTAAATTAAACATGAGTGCTAGATCAGAAGAAAACTTGGGTTGAATAGTTCCCAAGAAATGAAACACAGTCACTTTTTTAAGTGTGCGTGTATACAAATATATATCTTACTGCTCTTGGAAAAGGCTCTCTAAAACATCTTCCCTCAAGCCAGGGTCAAGCTGGAAACATAAAAGGAAATACTGTTGCTAGAATTTCTCCCACCCTGTATTACAGCTTCCTTGCTTCTGGCTGCATTCTTTCCTTTCATTAATATCCAGAAGAGAGGACAAAATATCCTTTCCCATGTATTTCATTTCTCCACTCTGAGCAAATTCAAGCCTACTTAAAACCCATTTTCCTTGGTTGCACTTCATAGGGCTGTGACAGTAAACAACAGACGCAGTTTGTAAATCTCTATGACAGTGTTAATTTAATTGCTGCTACCGATGCTATTTAGCTGTTAGTGCTACTGCGCAGACCCAGAAGCCACTCAACATTTTTGGTCTCTCATTTTGGACTGACACTGCTGCCTGCTAGAGTGTTTCAGTCCACCTGGCAATGTCTCTTGCATGAAAGGGCTAAAATGTGTTTTTAAATACCCCTCTGCCTGTGTTTTTAGTACTGGTAACTGCCTGTTACTGGTATCACTTCTTTTGCACCAAAAATGCAAGCAGATTATTTTATCAAAGGAAGGACTTCTACTGGGTTTGACTCTCTCCTGCTTCCCCAGCGTGTTTCTCAGTGTTCAGTGAATTTTCATAAGAATCCTGCTCATCATCGCATAAGCTACCAGAGTTTTTTGTTTTAAGAACCCTCATGGTGCAATTTTTCTGTGCATTTTGCCTTAGTTCAGGGTAAATTCCAGAATTACACATTTGGGCAAATCAAATAATTTCAAATTGTTTAAAAAATATAAATACCAAACCAGATTATTTTTGTGGTTTAAATCCTGCTCATTTTCAGGTGTCCTGAGTTTAAACAAAATGTGAGAAAGGCATCCAGATTATTCTGTTATCATCTCTTACACATACAGCTTTCAAAAATATTGAATAGGCACTTCACACCTCTGCATGTCATAGGGCTCTAAGCTGAATAATCACCTGTACCAACTGTGATATTAGGGTAGAAACCAGCAGCCTCTTGCAGCCTTAACCAGTAAGGACAAATGCTACCAAAAGCTGCAGTTGGTCATTACCATGTTATAGACTGGTCCAAGAGCTAAAAACTGGCCAAAAGAGATTAATTGCAAGTCAAAGAAGATAACTCAAAAGAATGACACATAAATCTGGATAGGTATTTTTTTAAAAAATACATTTTACTAAAAAAAAATAATAAAATAATAATGCTAAACGCAGCGAACTGAGACACCCTGAAAAGACAAAAGAGAGAAACAGAGGAAATGCAGATAGTTGAGTGAGAGTTTAGAAAATATATTTATAGGTAATGAATAGCTCTTAGTAAGGTCCTAAACACTGTCAGGCCATCAGCCATATATTATTGCTGTTAGTCAGATCTTCTGTCCACATAATTTTAGGTGCAGACATATTTCTGAATGTCACATAAGACCTATTGTCAAGCCTTGACGTCTGTATCCATAAAATCAGAGAGGGCAGTGGAGATGACATCCTGCCTAAAAGTCACAAGCTGTCCAGCCTTCTGTCACCTGCCACCATGTCACTTCAAAACTGCTCTTTCCTATTAATATTTATGCTTTCTCCAGTCTGATTGGAATGGATTTTCTTTTTTCCTTTCTTCTCGATAAAGAAGTCAGAGATCTGGTCATGATGACCTTTGAGCATTAGCAAAATCCATTTTTATTCTCATGCTGATGAGGTGTATTTTTATTTCTTAGCTTGCGCATACTGCTCAACTCCTGGTGCATCTCGGGGACTGCCTTTTTCTGTGCTCTGGTGGTCTTCCTTCTTAAAGTGCTATGGGAATTCTTTCATTAGCTTCCATTAGCTCCTGAGACTGAGCTCCTCTTCTACTCACCCTAATATTGAGACTTAATGAGAAATACATACATTTTATATAATGTTAATGAGAGCTTATGCCACTTACTCATCTTACTTGATACTTCACTATGCATATACCATGTTATGACTGATTGACTCATTCCGTGAAAGGCTGACATCTTAGTAATTTAATACTTAGTTTCTTTGTGTTATTTTGAAAGCAAATTATCCCCATTATCAAGCAGTACAATATTTTTAAAAGCAGTGCTGAGACACGTTGATGTTTTGTCAGTGAGCATTTATATCTTGTATTCCTACAATATAGCTTTCAGTAGTCATGAAGAGACACAGATGTCTATTTTGTCATTTTATTCTATACAGCAGCTCTACTAATTTCAGTACTGGGGAATAAGATACTACCTGATATGAACAGAAACAGAAAAATCTGGATCCAAATTTTCAGTTAGCAGCAGGACACCTGACATTGTAAAACATACTTTTGTCTACCTGGACAGGTTACAGTAGCTGAAGAAATGTGAGACCCAAGGAATACAAGAAATATCCACTATTTCAAAGCACTGGAAAGAGGCCCCCTTTTGCCCTTCAATGTGGGATACAAAGTTCACGTTGATTTGGACAAGAGGCTCCTGCAAACAAAAGCCAAATTTTGGAACCAGAACAGTGGATACCTAATTACCTCTGTTGCCTTTGGCTTTTATTATTTGATTATTAGTACTGAGTAACAGTAGTGCTCCAAAACCCTTTTGCTGAAGTGTGTGCAAAGAAACAAAATGAAATTATCTTCGCTGCCAAGTCCAAAGTGTCCCGCGCATCAAATGGTCATGTGCATCCACAAGGAAGGAGACACCATCCTATGACCTGACCCAAAATTAGCACACTGCCCCAGACATTTAGAAATTGGGAACACTTTAAATTGCAGAGTACAGGAAAGAGCTTTTCTGTTTGCATACAGTCTTGTACAATCTACTGCACTGAGTTAGCCAGTGCCATGTTCCTGAATTACTAATGAAGTTGCTAGAAGTGTTTAAATCATATCTACAGAGTTAATTTATACCCATGAAAAAAAAAATAAAAAACAGATGTCAGAGGATCCAGTCTCTTCCACGTAAGTGTACTGCCACAGGCCAGAAACTTACTTAGACTGGACCTATAAAGTCTAGCTTCAGGCAGTGCAGGTGCTGCTGCTGTGTGCTAGTCCACACTTTGCTCCTGACTGTAGCCACTCAGGCCATTGCCAAAGAGGGGTGTGTGGCAGTGTGGCAATGCCATTTACATCCTCCTCGCAGGTCTGGTTTGTTTGTTGTTTGTTCTTTTTTTTTTAACTGAGGATTCTTTGCTTTCAATGATGGCTTCACTGCGGTCCTACTGATTGCTTTTGAGAAGGTGGGGTTTTGTTCTTCTTATTGTGAGTTCTCCTCAGCACATGCTAACTTCTCATTCAAGTTGGACATTTAAAGTCCACGAGATGATGACAAAGGGCCACTGATGCATTTGAACAGCCTTAGCAGAGAGATTTCATAAGCTGGTGAGAAGGCATTTCTGGTAGATGAAACACTGAAAGATAAGATATAATTTTGCAAGTAATTAATATATTTTATTTTCATAAAACAACACTTGTTTTCATATCCACTGGCACCTCCATGTTTATCAAGAAAAAAATCTCTATATCCATATTAATCACACAGTGCTAGTTACTGTTAATTAGTAATGACTCTCAAGCTTTCTTCTTGCAATATATTAATCTATTCAGTTTTACCAAACAGCTAAAATAGAAGAGAGAATGCTGTCTCCAAAAGCTGGCAATACTGACTAAGTATCACAGTAAAAACATTTATATCAGGACTGCATTAACCAGATAATTATTTACAGCCTGCAACTGCAAACCTTATGAAAGCAACAGTCACCCTCAGTGAGAAATCCCAGGAACAAAACCCTAAAAAAGGCCAGTTCTAAACCAATGCTCTCTCTTAAGCTACAGTCAGGAATGAAATTGTGCAAGAAGTGGTGCTGAATGAATAACGCTCATGGGTTTAAATCTGCTCCAGTCTAATGCTGCAAGTACCCAGTAAAGCTAGTATTTCCCATTGACTATGCTGGAGTTTACAGTCAGTCATGCATTAACATAGTGAAATAAATCAAATTAATTGCATTATCTTCTGCAGATGAGAGAGTTAGGCTGGTGGTTAGGTAGAAATCCGTGTAATTCAGAATGATGCACACTGCAGCGAGAAGGGAAAGCATGTTCTTATTGCTGTAATGCTGCATGAAAGAAAGTTTTGAAACCTTTTTGAAAAGAAGAAGGAAGCACTGTTAACACTGACCAGGAAGCTCTGCCTAGTTGACACAGTACTCTGCAGGGCTCTTGTCTGATCTAAATAAAGAGGGTTAGATGGGGTTAACTTTCTGTTCACAGTGAGGTCAGGAATATAACTTTATATATTTTATTTTTTCTTTTCACTTTTGAAGTATGAAGTATGAAGTATGAAAAGTCATAGAGTTATTTCTCCTCTAGCCTTTCCACTTATGAGCACCAAATAGACTTTAATTCTTTTTCTGATAACCTGAATTGAAGTGACAACATTTTGTATAGTAGATAAGAGGGGAAAAAAAAAAAAGGCAAGAACTAGAAACATCTGTTTCCTGCTTTTTTGCTTTCGGGTGTCTCATTAAGTCCAAACTGAAGCGTTTTCAATCACGTTAGAAAACAGCCCCCTCTTGTGATGGAACAGTGGTCTGTGTAACGTGCATGCAAGATGATGAAGTAACAGGGAAAATCCCATAGAGATGGGATGACAGCAAAATCAGTAATCAAGTAAAAAAAAAAAAATAAAATCCATTATCCTAATCTTAAATTTGCAAATTTTGCATGGTTTTATTCATAAATGTCCTGTGACATATTTCTGTTTAAAGATTTCAAAGTTCTATTCTCTTTAGTAAAAGCAGTAAATCAGTTGCATTGTTGAAACGTCATTTTTCACTTACTTTCACTTCTTCTGTTTTATTTCTCTCTTTGGAGTACACTAATCCAGAGAGAAATTCTCTTCTGTAATTTCACTTGCTTCCACATTTATACTCTTTTTTTTTTTTTTTTTTTTTCTTCAGCCGTCCATGCTTTATTTTCTTAATGTTTGATTATAAGCTTTCTGGGGGAAGGATTGTTTTACTGCATGCTTATACAATGCCCAGACCAATGAGGATCTGAATTAGTCATTCTATGCCCTGTTTGCCACTGTCATTTTCATCTCACATCTGCTGTATTGACAGCAGGACTTGACTTGAAGAGCTTTGTGGTCAGCAAAACAATAAATTCATCCAGCTAAAAACTAATCTGCCCCCCCCCCAAAAAAAAAGGAGGAAAAAAGAAATTGAACTATGAATATGAGAAATAAATGACGGGAGTCTTAGTCACAAACCGCTTCCTTCCATTTCCTTTCTGCTGCCAAGACGATCATGCCCAGTGTCACGTCACCTTGCACAGACTTCTAAAAATATCCACTTTGTCTTGGGCTTTTCTCGTGTCATTCCTCAGCTATTCACTTCCATGAAAAATAATCATTTGCTCTGCTTTAGGGCTCAGCTAGATGGGTGGTTTTTTCGCCTATTTCTAGATTCATGTGAACTTCAAGACTTTGGTGCATCACATGTATGTGTTCCTTACATACGTCATATTGTAAGGAACTTGGGCATTTATGTCTGCCTGAGAGAGACAGGCGGTTCCCCTAAAGTTAGCATAACAAGTTTTTAAAATTTTAAATACTTAATGCAGATGACTAACAACACAAACCTCACAGAACATTAGATGACTATGCTATTGTTTGCTCTGTATAAAGCTCCAGCTGTGTTACTAACTTCCACACGATGAGCTGACCTGAATTATATATGTCTGCTTAATTGACTTAGACTTTTCTCAACAGTATTGAACTTGTTATAAACCCCAGATTCGTGGCTTGTAATCTGAAGTGAACACAGGTTGCTTATGTAGCATGTTAAACACATTACTGAGCCACAAAATAAACCACACCCTGAAATACCATACTTTCACTGATGGGACACATGACTATTCCACTGACTGTAGTTAAGTTCTCACTGTCACAGCAAAATGCGACTGTTTCTTAGTTAAGTCAAGTGACTTTATGTTTCCTTCCTTTGAGTTCCACCTGCTGAGTTTCATTTGAATTTCCCCTACTGGAGGCAGTCCAAACCTCACCAATCTGGGACTTCAGCTTCGTGTTTTATACAATGCTCAAAACCGCATTATTTCATGTGGTTTCCACACCAAGATATCAAGGCTTTCCTAGAACAGTTCAAAATTAAAAGTACAAGAAATCCTATGGCCCTCATCTGTGTGAACAGAGGAGGTTTCGACCCTTTCAGCCAAGGAAGGCCAAAAGGCTCTTGCTGCAGAACCACTGATTTGGATGTGTATACCCCATCGGTGCCACTGCTTCAGATTTGCAAGCACCCATTGCCAACGGTCTAGTGCCTGCTCCAAGTGACTCACACAGCATTTAAAAAAAATAGTAATTGTTGTCACAGGATCTACTTCTCCTTTACACCAAAAAGCAGAATGGAGCACATCTGTAATTTAAGGCTAAGTAAGAACATTGTGACTAGATGACAAAGTCAGTAAGGGGAAGCCCCATCGGCATACCCCAGTTCAGTAATCCCAAAGGGTTTCACTGATGGCAAGAGAATCACATGATCCCATCCTTAAGTTGGGCTAGGTTTTATTTATGGCTCTGTACTTTATAACACACTAGTTTATGCTTTAAAGTAGTAGCAGTTGCAAGCAAGTTGATCTTGGACTACAGGTAATCCTAGACCTAGGTAAATTTTCAGGCTACATAAAAGATGCAATTAAGCTTTTTTATGGAAACAACTGAAGCAACTGCCCAAGGCAGTAGCAGCAGTTAGTAGAGTTGGGCTAGAACTAAACCACACACCCTGAGAGGTTTCCATATAACTAATGTAAAGACAGAGAGCATGGGGGCTGTTTCACAAACTGCATCCTGGAAACAGAAGACAGCTAGAATATCAGCAGACAGCAAGAAAACCACCTATAAGTCTTGTCCTGAAGAGCTAGATGGACAAATCTGTAGAGGAAAAGGAACTGCTTGAAAGACAGACTTTGAAACCATGTGATATTTCCAGTGCTTGCTGGTTTCTACTCTGAACTGGAAAACAAGGATGCGCTTGCAGTTTTGTAACTAAGTGTCTTGCATCAGGCCCATTTGTGTAGTAATTTTTCCCCACCAAGACAGCCAAGGCTTCAAACATTAAATAATTGCTCTGTGGCCATAAACCAGATTATTTCAATAATTTAAAAGAAGTATAACTTTTTTTTTCCCTTTCACAGGTATCTCAGCTGAATTCATAACTCCCATGTTCAACTTTTATAAAAGCGTTGGAGAGCTGAAGATGACACAAGAAGAATACGCACTGCTTACAGCCATAGTTATTCTGTCTCCAGGTAACTTCTCATCCAGAATTAAATATTAGTGGTTTGGGAAAGAAAGCAGGAGGAGTATCACCTGGGACTTGTAAAAACTTACATTCTACATAGAGTAAGTGACCGTACATGCTTATGCGGTATATTCAGTTGTTAAATCAGAAAACAAACACACAAATCCAAGCTCCAAATGTCCTCCTACACCATCTGGTTTTTCATAGAAGGGAAAAAGGTGCCTAAATACTATGCTTAAAAAAGTACTGGCATGTCTTCATTGCTTAACACGACAGGCTTTTTCCTTCAGAAAATCCCAGTTGTGGTTACACACACAACACTACAGACCACTGTGGAATGTTACTGTTTTCTAGAGGGAAATTGGGAAACTGTGTAACTTAGAGAATAGCAGTAAAGATCTTCAGCCTTTATCGAACAAACGCTAGGGTGTCAAGAGCAGAAGGACAGTAGCAGGTTGGCCTCTTGACTATAAAGTGTTGGAAACTGACCTTTCAGAAGTATCAGCACAATAGCGTCTCAGCCCTGATGATTTTAGAGGCTTTGCTGTAAAAACTAATTCTTCGACAACACAAAACTAGCTCTGCCTATGAAACATGGAGTAATCGTATAGTGACTCAAACAAATTGACTGTCATAGGAATGGGAGAAGCTTCAGGACAAAAGACAGACACTGAGGTTTCATGGAAGATGGGAAGGTGAAGCAATTGCATTGCTCTTTCAGTCAGTGTGGCTCAAGAAATTTCATCAAAAATTTCAGTGAAAAAAAAAATAATAGTTCTCTCTTTTCCTCCTTCTCCAAATACCCAAACACACACAAATCAGCAAATTAAAAGAACAATTTCTAACAAAGAAGTTTCACTAGAGGTTGAAGATATGTGATTCTCCCTGGTGACCAGCATGTACACTCTTCTGTACTGGCCAAATTCCCCACCTGTACACCACCTCCAAGAACTTACGCTGTACAGTTCAGCTGCTGCAGTGCACCACAGGCTGTACTCAGGTGCAGAACTGCACTGAGAGATGACAATTCAACCCCAAAGAAATATATCCGAGTTAAAACTGTTCAGTTTTTGACAAAGTCGAAAGTGTTCCCCAGATAGAAGTAGGAAGCTTACATGAAAACCCCTAACAAAAAAAAAAAACAAACAAAAACAATCTTAACTATTTTTATTCGCCCTTATATTAATAGAAATATTCTGTGTGAACACCAGTACCCAGTGTAAATACTGGAATATTTTTATATTTATTTACCACTGAAAATATTTACATTGTATCAGAGCATATATTTGTTAATTACTTCTTTCCTTTTAAAACTATAACCAGATCGACAATACATAAGGGACAGAGAGTCCGTGGAAAGGCTTCAAGAGCCATTGCTGGATATACTACAGAAATTCTGCAAACTTCACCACCCAGATAACCCTCAACACTTTGCATGCCTCCTGGGCCGTCTGACGGAATTACGGACATTTAACCACCACCACGCAGAGATGCTGATGTCGTGGAGAGTGAATGATCACAAATTCACACCTCTGCTCTGTGAGATCTGGGATGTGCAGTGATGGATACTTTTATTTTAGGAGAAGTACCTTTTTAAAGGACCACATAGCATTTATTTTCATAGAACGATATCCCACAGTACATTAAATTTTCTTTACTGCATTTTTATAGAAACATACCACGGATTCATAAAAGTAATTCTGTTCACTGTACACAGAATATTACATAGCTTTCAGATCTTCACAGTAAGTACAACTTTCTCTGTATTTATATTCTCCGATCAGAAAGAGTCCACCTGCTCTCCAGAGGAACCCTGGTAATTCTGCTGCAATTAAGCTGACGGCAGCTAAGAGTTCCTCTTGATGAATGGGGATAGCAGGTTTCCATTCATGTTTTTTCAGTGCAGTGTTTTTGTGCTTCGCCTCCATTATATTCCACATACTTACTTAATAAACCAGCTGAAATGGTTAACGCCAGTCATTTGCTGTTCAACTGTGAAATGTGTTCATGTGAGATGTGCAAGATGTTATTTCTTCATAAGATGAAAAATGATGCAATGGGGAAAAGCCTCATACACACACAAAGAAACCCCAAACAACCTTTTCATGGTATAAACGTGTAACTTCGTTTGAATTATTATTTCAAAGTAAAAATTATACAGTATGTAAACTTTGTTCAAATGCATCACAGGTTATTTTGCTTTAAGACTTTGACTGTTGGTGCGGTTGTTGGTGTTCAGTGGCTGTGAACAATACCACCGCCAACATCCCCGGAACAAGAGTGCCGTGCGGGGCTGCAAGCAGAGTGAGCGGTTTCCTTGTGCCCGGGTCCGTTCCCAGAAACCCAGATGGCCGGGGTACTGATGTGACCGCGCTCTCCAAACGCTGGCCCTGCGCGGCCGGCAGCGCGAGCTGCACGGTAAGGCGTTGGGCGCAGAAACAGCTCTCCGCCTCGCTGCCAAAAGGGCAAGCCCCTCCGCGGCCGGCGCTTCCCCTGACCGGCGCGCAGCCAGCACCCTGCGCCCGCCGCCCGCTACCAAGCCCGCCACCGCCGCCTCAAGGGAGCGGAGCTGCTGTCAGAGGCGGTTGGTGACACAAGCAGGGCATGCTGAGGCAAGTGATTTCACCTCAGCTGGAGCGGCCGGTGGGCGGGAGGACCATCTGCCGCAGCGACCGAGCCAGCAGCCCTCCGGCCGCGCTGACGCAGCGGCCGGGGCACCGACGCCCGACCTGAGCTCAGGCGGCGGGGGGGTCCCGGGGAGCCCTGGCTGCCAGCGGAGCCGTGACCCTGCGCCTTGCACCGCCTCTCGGGAGGCCGGAGGAGAGGCCCCGCCACCCAGCGCCTTCACCCGAGCCAGCGCGGGTTGCGGTGGAGACCCTCGGGCTGCCCCGCATAAATCGGGTACCGAGAGCTGAAGCGCGACGAGAACAAGGACTCGCCCCGGGCGCAGCGTGGGTGCGGGACCGCGGCTCAGGGCCAGGTGCGGCAGGCACGGCCCAGCTCCGCCCCGCGGGCGCTGATTGGCCCTTTCGAACAGAGCGGCCGGCGCGGCGTGAGCGCTCTGCTGCGCGGCGCGGTGGCAGCTCTCGGTCTCTGTCTCGGTCCCGGTCCCGGTCCCGGTGGGTATGCGCGGTGCCACGGAGCGCGGTGGCGGTGGCGGTGGCGGTGGCAGTGGCAGTGGCAGTGGCAGTGTGCGGGTCTCCCCGTAGAGGGGTGTGGCTGGGGGGCGGCAGTGTCCCGGACACGGCCTGCGGGACGGTGAGGGTCGCCCGAGAGGCGGCAGGTCTGTCCCCTCGTGGGGACCGGGGCTCCGCTGCTGCTGCAGGGTCACGCTTGCGTCGGTGTAAGGGGCGCACAGGAGCCGAGCGGTGGCACTCGGTCAGTTACGCCTGTCTATAGAGGTAGCGCTGGAAACAGGCTGAGCATCGCGCGTCTCACGGAACGTATTCCGGTATTGGGCTAAGGCTGTCATTGGGATGGGTCACCCTTCCGGGGGCAGCCGCTCTCGTCTGGCCGAGTCAGCTTCTCTGGCATGGGTGTTGGAAGTGAAGTGCAGTGAAACTAACCTTGGGGAAGGGAGAGGGGAGAGTTTTTGCATAACAGCCTTTAAACCAGTCTCTCCTGTGCCTCACACAAGCGTTTGAGGATGCTGTGCTGTTTTTGTAGGAAATCTGCCCTAGTGCTGTTGGCTAAAATACTCTTTTATATTGTTTAGTAAGCTGAAAAATGTCCGTCTCTTTCATTTGCCCAAAAGCTGGCTGTATTCCAAGGATACAGTGTGTCATCTTTGCCATAGTATAAGAACAAGGAATGGGGAAAAAGGGCATGTGTACCTTTAGAACCTCTAAGGTACAGCTGGCCTATGCATTTGTAATTCTGAATGTACTGGGTGGATCTTTCATAATAAGACAGGATTTTATATTTAAGTCAAAACAAACTCCTTCTGGTTATGGCCAGCCAGCAGCTTATTCCCTATTGAGTGATGTTCCCCTCAGTGTTGCTCTGCTGGGGAAGAAGTATGGGGTGGAAATGGGAGAGAGAGGAGGGTTTGTCTGTGAGCGTTACTGAGCGGCAGGGGTAGCAGGGTGGCGTGTCTCCTGTTAACAGCCTCTCCCCAGACTGGATGCTCCTGTGGTAAAGGAGCCGTCTGCACGTCTGCTGCAGAGATGGCGGCTGTTGCAATGAAGTGCTCCTCCCTGATTTCAAGTGGATTTCTCTGCCCTGACAGGTGAATCAGGGCCTTTGCCATCCTTTGGAAGGGGAGGGTGGGCTCACTGCCACGGGGAGGTACAGAAAGGCAGTCCTGGAGGAGAGCAGTCAGCATGCCTTAATGTAAGTAGTTGGTTGCCACCTTAAAGCCCATCACCTTGGACTGACTAGTCTGGTTCTTTCTCTTTTGTGCCTTTGAGGCCTCCCCAAGGGAACAGAGCTCCTGCTGACTCAGTAATGCAAAAAAAGGGCTCTTTAATTGCTTAGTGACAAAGAGTACCTGTGCTCCAGGGATGTCTCTTGCGCCTACCTCTTTTTTTCTGCATGTTAGGATATGTGTACCAAAAAAAATCTTGGGTATCCTGTAGTAGGTTTCAACAGATACTGACTTGACAGCTTCTTTCATTTCAGAATGTTTGAAAACGTGGGTTTCAGTAGGTACTGTCAAAGCTAATCTACAGTTTCCAGCTGCTCTGGGTTAGTTTGTTGTGACTGCCTTTGGGTGTTGATGGAATAGAAGAGGATGCATTATACATCTTAAATATAGGGTGAAGATGTAAAAGTGTTTCTGCCTAAGTTTTTTTTAATGGGTCTGTGCATTCAAGGCCTTTTAATCAGTCTGTGAATCCCTTTAGGTTCCATTTAAGCTAAGTCAGTGGCTGCTTCATCTCTGTTTTAGGCATCCGTGAACTGTGGATTTTTTGTTTATTTCTTTGTAAACTGTGCAACCAAGTAAAATGGGTCTTGGACTCAGTTCATCTTGTTCTACAGAGTGTAATTAGTGTAGCATGTCTTGCTGGTTGCGCCGCAGTGAATGGTCTGTAAAACCTGATACAACTGATACTAACCAAGCTATCTTGTGTAGCATCTAACAGCGTGTGTTTAGCACCCTGAAGTATTTGTATAAAGTGTTTTAGTATTCGCTGACTTTGCTGTTTCTCAGCTTGCCTGAGAGCAAAGTGGTGGGCATCCCTTTGGAGAGTAGAGGCAGACTATGGTCTTGCAAGGCTGTCCTGTGCAGGTTCATGTCCAGGGTGTCTGCACCCCTTTTCCTCAGAAATGCCTTTCACTATGCCACGTCAGTAGATAGCTATATTTTTCTGTCTTTCCTAATGCTGATCCATAGCTCTAGTCCTTTATTGGATGTTTGGCAGTCAGCCAGACAAAGGCAGCTCCTGCCTTCCCCACTGTATCGTTGGGAGCTGACCTCCTGTCTTGCAGTAAGTCAGTGTTGTTGCATTGTTCTAGATGTAAGGTACCACTAGGACTGGGCAGTGTTTCTACTCTCCTCCCATCCTGTGGAGCCTGTTGGCAACAGGAGTGCCCACAGAAGTGACGTGTTCACTGAGTGGCGGGGGAATTCTGTGTTTACTGAGCTTGGAGCTAGGCTGGTTGTCCCCCTGATTGCGAAGTGCTTGCAAGTTTCTGGTGCTTCTCGTGTTTTAAGGGGTGAAGCAGATAGAGACTCCTCCTAAAGACCATGGGGACATCAGCTGGCTGGGAAATAGGAATGGTATGGCCTGAGGCCATGCATGGGACATGATATGATACAGTCTATTTTCATTCTGTGGTATTTTCTTTCAAGCTGTGATCCCTGAACACCAAATGCCTGTTGAATGAAGGTGAGTTAATAAAACTGGTATGTACAGAAACTGATACTGTTCTAGCTGGAGCTGCCTGAATTCAATATCAACTACTTGATCCATTCATTATGTACAGCTTTTTGATGCAGGAAACCCAACTGGTTTTAGAAGTCAGATTTGGTTATGACTCCACACAGTACTGTAGTATTCGCCTCAGCACAGCACATTCTGCACCCTTGCAGGCCGACTTCTTGAAGGTGGCAGACTTCTGGGTCTTCTCATCCCACTTGCTCTCCCTGTAAGTGATAAGGCTACATAAATCTGTATTCTCTGCAGTCTCAGAGCTGGACTGTTCAGGCTCTGAAAATGGGTAATTGTTACTATATTTTTCAACTCAAAATTTGTGCAGGGTAGTTTATATCATCAAAGGGTCATTTATTAAGTGTTATTCAGATGCCCTGATAAATGAATCTTTTTGACTTTCTAGAGAGCCCTTTGGCATATGGGCTTACAAAATAACTTACTTTAGAAGGGCAGGCTTTTAAAGTTCAAGTGCCACAATTTTCCTCAATCCCTTTTCTTTTTTCCTCTTTTTTTTTTTTCTCTTTTTTTTTGCTAGTTTTTGTTAGGCATGCCACAAAACTGCAGATGCTGAGCATTCTTGTGATAGCTGCTGCGTGAATATTTTGCTTTGTTCGTGTTTTGAGTGTTCCCTGTGAATTAGGCTGCCTTTTGTTTTCCTGGGCAGTTAGTATGCTAGAGCGCTTGTTAGCCTATATGGAGCTCCTTATTTTAATGAGACCAACTTCTCTACTGGCTGTTCTGCTGTTGTTTTATTTATTTTTTTTAATCAATGGAGCCTCTTATTGTGACTCTCTTGGGACAATAGCTTTCTTATGCCAAAGGAAAATGTATTGCCCTGGACAAAGCTGTGGGAAGCATAACTTGCTCATTAGTAATACTTGGTATATACACTGCCCTTCTCTTGTTCATTCATAGAGGGAAAAATGACATCAAGGAGAGGATGTCTTCTTTTTTTTTTTTTCCCTAGAAATAAAAGGAAGGGAAAAAAATATCACTTGGAGTGTCCCTGATAAAGTTTGAGAAGCGCTAACGCTCCTGGTACAAAGAAGTGGCTTCAGCCTGAAAATAAACTGGTTGCTTGTTAGCTGGTCATAGAGGTAAGTTGGTTGAAATGCCTGATGTGTGGTCCTATGTAGTGTGAGAGAGAAAAATGGGAAGGAAACAGCACCATTCTGCTTTCTGGCTAAGAGGAAGGGGGAGAATTCTTGCAAGAATGTGGTCTTCTGTGGTGGGCTGTAGGGCCTTTTGTTATAGGAAGGCCAGGTTGCACATCAGGTGGAGAAGAATGCCGTCTACATATAAAGCTTAAACATCTGGGACAGGAGAGGGAAGTTACTTATTTTTAAAGGAAAACAGATGAGTTTAAACTGCCTGATAGTGTCTGCAATCTGGTTTCCAGCTCCATCAGCAAGATGAAGTTTTATTGCAGCTATTAAGTGATGGAGCAAGAAAGCTGTTTCTAAGTGGCTTCAGGACACAGATAGGTACATTTTGAGGTTGTAATGCCCTCCACTACCACTTTGGAGAATTATGCTGAGGAAATTCCTTCTGGTATGTGTGTATGCAGCTATCCTGGTAATACTGTGCATTTCTAGACCTGGAGCCTACATTAAGAGACTTACTGATTGAACCCAAGCCCAGTGTAGAGTTTGTGCTGAGTTTTCCCATGATTGAAAGCATTGCTGTAAAATACTGTGTTGGCTTTGGGAGAGAAAAGCCAGGGAAGTGTCCTGATACCCATATTGCTGCAACAGTTTGCAGCATTCTGTTGAAAACATAAGTGTGTGCTAGTTGCCTGGAAATACAAAATTCCAACAGTCATTAATAAAAATATTGATTTCTCTTATGTATCTATGAAAGAAGAGGTCTCATTCTTCAAAATTACTCTTTGCTATAAGATTTTCATAAACTTTAAAGTGTTTAATATAAACTCAGGATACATAGATGTGCATGCATGTGTGTACAAGATGCACTTGTGTGGTAGCTTAGAAAGAAAGGGTGAATGCCAACATTGTTACATCCAAGAATGGTTTGGAGTACTTATATTTCTCTTTGGTAATGTAAATGCCTTATAGCTCCTTAAAATCATGCAAACTTTTGACTATTATTTATGCATATGAAGTTAGTTGCTTCTTTGTGCTGTAATAACTGCCCCTTTACTTAAGGGCAGAGAGCTGACATTGACTGAATACTGCATGAAGACATTACCTACTCAGATATCCCTCTTTCCTCCTCCATTCCCAATAAGACTTGTTCCTGTTTTACCAAAGCAGCACTGGTAGGTTTTTCTTGAAAGCAGGGGGGACTGTATTAAAAATACTCTTCTCTTTTTCTAGGGGGAGCAACTAATGTAAATGCAGGTAACCATGCAGAATGCAGTTCAGGTAAATGGCTTCTGTAATGTTTGTATCCCCTATAATATTTTTTTTTTTGTTTTAATGCAAAAATGTACCCTGAAGCAGATGAAATGCTAGAATCCCCCACCAAGTTATCTCTATTAAAAAAGAGTAATTATTTTCCCTTTTTGCTAATGGTGAAATGTGAAAAGATGTATAACCTGGTGTTCTCTTCCTAAGTGCTGTTACCTAAGGTTTTGAAGTCAAATGCTGAGTTATTGAAGAACTTGTTTGTTGATTAAGAGGTATTTTTAAAACTCCTATTTAAGTGTAAAAAATTATCTTTCTTTTTTTTTTTTACATACGCTGAACTGAAGGAAAGTATTTAAGAATACCAGAAGGCCTCTTTGTCTTCGGGAATTTTGTGCATCAAATTTCAGTGTGGTACTTTTTTTGAAATATAAAGTACCTCTCCAATATGAATATATGAAATCCTTAAGGGAAATGCTAAGGATTCGTGTTCAAGAACTGTGCTATGTTCTTGTATGGAAATATGTTTCCTCTTAACGTCATCATTTTAATGATTTAAACACTGAATGCTTCTGAAATGAACATCAGAGAAATCAGTAGGCTGTAGTAAATTATATGACAAACTTCAGATTTCATTACTTAATTTTGTTGAGAAAAAGAAAAAAAACCCCACAAATTTAATGCACATTTTCTTCTTTTAGTATTCAGGAAAAATATTTAATTTTAAATCCAAAGAAGTCAAGAGAATGAATGTAGTAGTACTTTTTATGCAGGCATTATTAATGAGAGTTGCACCATAGTGATTACTGCTGTGTTGGTGTATCTGTCTGAAGGGGAATGAATACTTACTGTTTGAATAATCTTCAACATAATTCAAAACTGCAAATTTTTGCAATATGTCTGCAAATACTAGAGCTCACTCTCTGCAGCCTCCTGAACATCTTCTGCAGGTGTGGTTTGGAGATGACCTTCCCTTAAGTCCTCGAAGTCCTCTAACTCCCAGACATGGGCCAGGTTTGGCAGATGTGTGCCTGTATGACCGATGGATATCTGTGCGGCATGAAGCAACTTTGGTGCCTATGCAAGAAGATCTGTCAATCTGGCTGTCTGGCTTGCTGGGTGAGGTTAAAAATCACTGTCTAATGAATCTGAAAGCACTTTCCAATATTCCAGTCAATGCTGACACTTACACCAGGTCTTAACAGTACTATAGGTATTACCTGAGCCTGAATGGCTAGGAGAATTGCATTAAAATGCATGTTTTGGTTTTGGATTTAATGAGCTGCCACTTCTTAGAGGTAGGATGATTAACCATTCTAATTTATTTGCTGAATCTTCGTAGTCTAATTAATTAAATGGATATTTGATTTTAGTTTACTTATATTTTTCTATTAATTTTCAGTGTTTAACACTGGAATACTATTTGAGTTGCTTCTAAGTTCATATGAAACTTCTGTACCTTCTTTGATACCTAATATTGATTTTTTTAGGAATAGAAGTCAAAGCAGAACAACTGCTAGAAGAACTTGATAATGGGGTACTACTCTGCCAGTTGGTTGGTGTTCTTCAAAACACAATTAAAGAATGTTGTAGCTTGAATAATTTAAGGGTAAGTCATGATTTTTTTTAATGCATACATAAACTTTTTAATTGAAAGTAGTAGTAAAAAGAGGCTAATTAACAATAATGTGGCTTACAGATGGGTAAACTTTGTGCAAAAAATTATATGCTTTGTTAATAAAATCCTAAAGTCCTTACTAGGTTTTTAGTTTGATTCCAGTAGAAGTCTTGTTTGAGGAAGATCTAGTCCAAGTCGAGTTTGTTCCCCTGACATCAGTGTGAGTTGGTAACAAGATACCCATTGGCACTTGGGGGTATGTTTTACGCCCGAAACTGGTGGCTAAACTCTAGAATGTAGGTCAGCCATCAAAATATCCAAACTGAGGTGTATCTGGACATGGGCTGTGGTGTTTTTGTTGGGAACCAAGACTGAGTTAAAATGTGAATCTCAAGAAACTTCCAGTCTATGTTTGTCCCATGAAAAATACTGATCTATTACTTTAAAGTATAAAGCCATGTAGGTAGCATATGTTCAACCTACAGGGGTATAGCTACAGCAGCGCTTAGATTTGTCAAATAGTAGATCACCAGCTAATGTGCCCTGATTGGTAGTGTTTCCCCTGAGGGCAGGAGGAACTGCTCACCATATCCAGACCATTTTTATTTTGTGGTTACTGTTTACTGTTTTATCTAGTAAAACAACAGTTTTAAATAATGGATATTTACCAGTAAGTAATATAACTACTAATATTAGAATTATTATTAACTGCGGGAACAAGTTTTAGGATGCCAAAGGGTATTTATTCAAGAGCCATATGAATGCTCCAAATCCTTAGTTGTTTGGGTTTGGGTTTGGGTTTTTTTAAAGGAAGACAAGATGCATAACTTGTCTATCTATGAACTCATTTTTTAGTTCTGAAGATATCAATTTAAAACCAAATAAGTACTGAATTCCTTTAAAGGAAATTGCCCCTCATTCCATTCTGTTTCCCTCTGCTTTCTAGAACAGGCTCCAAAATAAAGTCTAGCAGCTGAGTATATTTCAGTTTAGTTGGAGTTCTCTATCTGTGCTCATTCTGCTGCTGTGAACAGAGCTTGGGAAGGGTGAATAATTATCCAAACCTGTGAAACCACCAATGAGATTTCTACCCCAGCATATGGGGAAGTGGGGGAGCAACTGTATAGTTAGCCTTTGGGAAAGGCTGCAGAGCTAAGGATTGTTTACTCCATGACTATTCACAACAACAGCGTGGAATGCTTTCTACATTAGTGTGGCTTTTTTAATAGAATGCCTGGTGGGTTGCACGCAAAATAGTTACTAACCACTGTTTCTGTACTTTGAATTGAGGGTTTACTTTCCTTCGCAAATATGCTTTGAAATCTGTTGACAATGTTGATGTGCACAATGTGCTTTTTGTTTTCTTCCCTTGCCAGAATTTTCCTATGAGAAAAGTTCCATGTAAGAAGGATGCTCCATCAGGATCTTTTTTTGCCAGAGATAATACAGCCAACTTTCTTAACTGGTGTAGGGCCATTGGAGTTGATGAGACTTATCTCTTTGAGTCTGAAGGTTTAGGTAAATCTACCTTTTTGTAAGACTTGTTTTGATCTCTATGTGGATAACTACCTAGTCTGGGAGATCTCTTGTGTACAGTCTTTTGAAGTCTTTGTCATGAATATGCCTGTCTCATGCAAGCTATTAATGCTTTTACTTATTTTAAGGAAGTGTTCAAGTAGAAGCCTTGAAAACTCAGTTTAGTGACTGCTCTAACTCGCATGATGCTTTTCCAAACTCCTAAAAGTTGCTGTATGGGACGAAGTGGGGAGTGACAGTTGTGCAGCAAACTTTCATGTTTTCCTTCAGTGAAAAGGCCCACTGAGAAAAAGAGAAGAAAAGTTTGTTTTCACTTTCCCTGTGTGGGAAGACCACAGGGCCATGGAGTCAGTTCACAATAAAATCCTTTATTTGGAATTGGAGCTCATTCTTGTTGCAGAAAGCCCTCAGAATTATGAATTCATGACTGCTAAATTTGGTAACTACAACAAGGCGTTGTGCCTGAAGTGGCAACAGTCTGTTGGTAATTACCATATACTTCAGGACCTACTTGACATGACTAAACCATTTGTGTTTTCCCATTTAATAAGATAGTTATAAAAATAAATATTACCAACTGTGTGTGTACGACTGCCCCAATGCACAATCTGTCCCTAATAACAAACAGCTTCCAGACTGATACTTCCAGATGGAATAAAACTTGCTTAACTGCTAATTAAGAGGAAGTGTGCTTTAATAGCATGGTAAATAATGAAATGCTCTTCTACCAGCTATTATGTCAGTAAAAATTAATTAGTACAAACCTTTCTGTGGCAAGCCAAAGACTGGAGGCTTTTTGGTTGCTTTTTTTTTTTTTTTTAAAGGCAAAATATCTGCCTGTCAGCAGAACAGCAAAAATTTGCAAAGTACCTTTTGTTTTCAGTAATCAGGTGCAGTTGTCACAATATTTACTAGATTTTCTCAAAGTCTTTGTGCCATTTAATGCAATTTAAATGGGAGGAACTGTTTTCTTTTGCTGCTTTTCTTTCAAGTTCTCCTCCCAGCTAGTTGGACTGCCCATGCTTTTTCTATTGGATAAGACATCTCTTAGAATAGTTGAGAAAAAATCCTCATTTGCATCTGTCTCAGTCTGATTTAATTAGTGAGTGGATCTCTTTTCAGTGCCACGAAATACAGATGAGCAGGAGAGCTGAGATACAGGAAAATTGGTTTTAATTTGTTTTTTTGCAGTGCAACTTGTATGAACCACATTGCTTAAACATCTTAGTCCCTGTGAGTGGATGGGTAACTAGAACCTGTTTAGCCTCCCTGAGATAAGCAGACAGGATTTCCTAATACTGTGGCTTTTGCTCATAGCTAAGAAGTGTTTTGAAGTCTGATTGTAACTCTTGACACAAGCTTGCTTTATGGCATAAATATCTTCTATGAGCCTTTTTGGCAGTTGATATGAACAGACTTGCAGCCTCCTTGATGAAACATTCTTTCCACTGGTGTTCTCCATCAAACCTTCAATCCATTCTTTATGAATGAAATAGCGGAAAGACAATTTAACAATTGTCTCTTTCCCATCAGATATTTAGAGCAATGCCTCCTGAAAAGTGTGGGTAGCTGTGAAGGTAATAAACTACATGGCTCCTGAGATGGTACAAAGGGAGGGTAGCCATCATGGGACCTCCTCTGACATCCAGCCAAAACAAATTTCTTGATCTCTCTTAGGGGTAAATTTGCATTTTTCTGTTCTAGATTCGGGCAAATAATGCCACTTCTGTTACAGCTGGCAAAAACACACACCAAAAAAAAGGGATTATGTGATCCCTAGCACCTTTTATTTTATGGCTGTGTCAACTTTCTGTTTTAGAGTTACCCTTCATAATCAGATGCTTTTAAAAAGTAGGCTGGTGTAGGTGATGTAAAGAAGAACATCTGCCCGTACTCTGCTTATACTTTAGGAAACACTTCAGTCTCATTTAAAGCAAAGTTGTTTTAAATTTAAATTGAGCATCAGGAAGATGTTAGATTTCATCTGCCGATATAGAGCTGGCTCATTATATTTCTCTTCAGAGTGAATTTACAGTTTCTACTGAATATTGTTACTGCACTTTGCAAAGAAAGTCTGACTTGTTCGTATAAAAGTTACACATTATGAATATCATATCTACAGCTTTTCCCATTTCTTACACTTACTGCTGGTTGGGGAAAGAACTCTGCCATGTGTGTGAGTTGAGGGGAGCTGAATGACCTTTCTCTCAGCCTTTGGCTTCTGAGTTATTAGGCAGTATTCCTGGTTGGCTAAAAAATTGCAGGGATGTTGTTTTGGGGTTTTTTTTCCAAAGCCTTCATATAACTGTTCGTAGAACATTTTGAAAGCACCTCAATTTGAAGGGTTGGATTGGGACAGAGGAGGAAGTAGTTACTTGTGGGTGAGATTTTAAACTATTTTCTTTCTCTGTTCATGGCCTAGCTTTTTTTTCCTTGCTCACCTAAAGATGGAAAGATGCCAAAACAGACATTGTTTTCCTTCTGCCTCTTGCATTCTTCAGTGCAGCAGTAGAAATGATTAAATGTTTTCATTTCAAATCTGTCAAGAAAATCCAGAAGAGCTGCCACAGTCATCTTCACGCTGCTTGGTCATCACTTTGCTCTTCCATCTCGTTGTTCAGCTCTCCTGATTGTCATTTCGTGTACCTACATGGCCAAGTAACATGCACCTGCTAAAGCTTGTCTGAATTGAGGGGTACAAAGCAGCCTCTGCATTGGGCACTAGCTGGGTTAATGTGGGCACAGTCTTTAAGAAGCAAAGCCTAATGCAAAAATCAGTGCTGCTAACATCTGAAATACAGTTGCTTCTTCTCTGTGATCACAGCCAACATCTGCTGTTTGAGTATTTATCTCTTCAAACCACTGTCATTCTCGCCTCCTTCTTACAGTTGGGGGTTTTGACCATCCTTTTCAGACACAGCCTCACAAAGATATCAAATCCTGAAGCAAACCTCCAGGTGGATGGGGCAGGAGGTAGAGGCTGATAGGGTGGGGTGAAATGTGGGTATAGCATGAAGTAGGGTAGCTGGCACAGGCAAAGTAGAACTGGGTGAATCTGCCAGCTCCTGCTGGCACCCAGAGCTGGCCACTCTTAAAGTGATAAGAAAAAAGATATATTGCTTACTGAAATGGTAACAGCCATCCAGATTATTCTTTCACAGCCATGGGTTTAAACCACTTGGGCTGACTGGCTGCATAGACATCCACTTGTCAGCGGGGCCACTTGCAGTATATTCTACAGCTGTTCACCTATAGAGTGTGTGGGCTTATCTGTGTCTGTATTCACAAGCAAGGACAGATGGAGTATATTTTCCTATTTGCAGTTGCTGAATACTCTTCATCTTTAAGACTGCAATTGTGTATTTGGGGATAGCAAAGGGAAAGCTTTTGGATTTTCCTTCTAAGCATAAGAGAAGTGTATTTCTCTTAGGAGGTAGAGAAGAATTTGATTTCAGGAGTGCCAGGATGGGTTTAAACCCAATTTTATGGAATAGAAAATTAGATCTGGAAAGCATATGGTGCTTTATCAATGATAATGTAGCTTGTAGAAGCAATAACTGGGTAGAATGATGGCAAAGTTTGTCATCTATTCCGTATCTTCCCTTCTTCGTGTACTTAATTGCACAGGCCTCTCTACAGTAAATACAAGCTGTAACTCCCTTTTATTCTCTTCCCTTTTAGTTTTGCACAAGGATCCAAGACAAGTGTATCTTTGTCTGTTGGAAATTGGGCGCATTGTGTCCAGGTATGTGATCTGCACATGTTCCTAACAAGACTGAAGAACACATTCTATTAAGTAAAAGCTAAGATAAAGTTAAGACAGTCTGTCGCCAGTAAGTGCAATGCAGTAAATGTTAATTCTGTGCAGAAAGTAGGGATGAACTTTTCTAGGACCATTGTACAATATAAGTATTTTTTCAAATATTTATCAGATTTTTTCCATGGAAAGGTGCTGATCCACTGGTGTTTATAGCTGTATGTTTAAATGCTATGTTCAGCTTACAGATATGTGTAAATCTTGGAAGAAACTCGCTGACATTAAATACAGTTTTAAGGTTGTTACTTTTTAAGATTTTTGGCAGATATCTCTATCATTCTCTAATTTTAGCCTTTTAATTTATTTCAAGTGCAGAACTGGAAACTTTAAGATTGTTTATCTAAATTGAATGTGATCCCAAATTATGTAGTTTTGACTATATTTTTACTGTTGTCTTTGGTAGCTCCAAGACACTTTAGAGGGGGCTTCTACTAGAAACTCAATCTGTTCTTTCTCTTGGATTATCAAGACAGTTATTCCTCTGACTGATTTGGTGTTGTTCCCTGTCAGTCAAGCCACTCAAAATTTTGCATGTTTGTTATCATCACTTTTTGTTTTCTTTAGTAAATTAGCAATTAAACTGTCCACTTATGAATTTGAGGTATGGAGTTGAACCTCCTGTGCTAGTAAAACTAGAGAAGGAAATTGAGCTAGAAGAAACACTGCTAATGACCTCTGAACCACCAGCACCTATTAGCACAGCAAAGTCATGTTGTCACCATGGGGAGCTACATGAGGCAGTAAGTACTACTTATTTATTGTGTTCTGAGCTTTACATCAAATTCTAAGTTTGGTACTTCTGCGATGTGACTTGGTAAGCACTTATTTTAAAGGTCCTCTATGTTGTAACGTGAAACATCTTCTTCTTTGGGAAAGTCAGTCGCGAGATCCTCGCTCTCTCTGAAAACTCACTATTTTTCCTGCTTGGCAATTTAAGTTTCTAAGTGTCTGTAAGAGGCACATCTTTTCTAACCCTGGACTTCTCTGAGGACCTTTTCACCTTTTTTAAGTGGTTTCCTTCTTGGGTGTCACACAGAAGATTAACTTGGAAAAAGTTAGGGAGGACTCTGAAGTACTCCTGGGTGAGGTGTAGCAATGGATTTGGTCAAAGGGGAAACCCAGGCACTTTTTTCCATTTTTAGAGACCATAACAGTGTCTTTACAAGGTTGTGATTGGAACCGATGCTGCTATGCATGATGTTATGAACAAATCTTTAGTGAAATTAGAAACAACTTCAAATTGAAGAAGTTGTGAAAATTGGATTGGGACAACTAAAAATGTTTGTGCATACAGTTTGTTCTTTAATCTTTTATTTGACATTTTGAGGCTCTGTGTAGCTAAGATTTATTGTGAAGGAACAAAATTCTAGGGTTATCTTAGATTACAGGATGAAGATAACAGTATCTTTTTGCATATTAAATATCTCAAACTGTTAAACACATGCTTCTGTCAAAGTACAAATGCTTTCATTTTTAATAACTAGGTTAAACATATAGCAGAAGATCCTCCCTGCAGTTGTTCCCATCGATTTTCAATTGAATACTTGTCAGAGGGACGTTATAGACTGGGAGATAAAATACTCTTCATACGAGTAAGTACTTTCTTAGAATTCCAATTTATATTCATGTTGGGAAGAGAAATGCTTTTAAGTGACATGCCTCATTTCTGTGGTATTGTTTTAGAATTACAGAATGATTTAGGTTGGGACACCATGCCATCCAATTCCCTATTCAGAGTAGGTGTAGCTACTTAGATCTTACAACCATTGAGTTTACAATCTTGTAGAACTAAGTTACTCTTCTCTGTGCTGTTTCTTAAATTTCAGTAACAACTCGCAATATAAATAAGGATAATGCTATAGAATATTCTGAGAACATTGCTTGTTCAACATCTGGACACTTGGTTTATAATTTGTAGGATACTTGATCACTCTTTTCAGCGGGCATAAGAGGTTGTGTTACAAGCACATCCGTAATTTGGACAAAACCTGTATCCAAAGCTCTACACACTAAATAAAGATGCTGACAGAAGGGTTAAAGTGTCTTCTGAATATATGCTTGCATTATTTCCTGGCACATAACAACTGTCTCTGCAGGAGAAACTGTTTAATAAAAGAACTGGGAAGCATAAACCTTATTTATCACATAATTTCTCTTTAAAAAAAAAAAGTTTCTCTGTAAGAAAGGAGGTCCTATTTCTGGTCAATTTCAATAAATGTTAATGTAAGATGAAGACATAATGCTGCATAAAACAAGATAGAAACATCTCTTGTTCTTCTCCTCCCCTCTTTTTCCCGCCTCCCCCTCTTCCTCCATTCTCAGATGCTACATGGCAAGCATGTGATGGTCCGTGTTGGTGGAGGCTGGGACACTCTTCAAGGTTTTCTACTTAAATATGATCCATGCCGAGTGCTTCAGTTTGCAACTCTGGAACAAAAAATCCTAGCATTTCAGAAAGGAGTCACCAGTGACAGTGTCCCCAGCTCATCAGCTAGACTTCAGGAGCCTCCTGTTATGAATCCAATGTCAGCTGTCAGTATGTTTCAAAAGCAGCCATCAAAACCCCCGACTCCTGTTTCAACTCTTGGGGCCAGTGCCAAGAAGGCTTTACCTAAACGTCCTCAGTCCCCTGTCCTGGCATCACCAAAAGTTCCAGTGGTTCCATCCTCCACAGCCAAGTCACTGACAGTCAGGTCCAAATTGCAAGGATCTTCAGCGCCAGGCATGCAGTCTCCTCTGAAACCATTAGCTGGCACCTCAAAGAAACTGGAGTCTTCTGCACACAGTTCACCAGCTTCTGCTCCTTCGCAGCCTGTAAGCAAAAGCTCTTCATCTGCAGGAACAAGAACAGCTCTTGTTCACTCTGAAACTTTGCGCAAACGTATTTGGTCCCCTGATGCTCCCAAGATGAAATTTACCCTGCCTCAGGGCTCCCCAGCGCCAGCGCTACATCCTGCCTCCTCATCCCCTAAAAACCAGCCATCTCCCTTGCCTGGGACAGCTGAAACAATCACTTCAAAACAGAAGCGTGTCCCTGCTAAATGCAAACCCATATCTGACACGAAACCCAAAGTGAATTCAGTTGGTCCAAAGGCTGCTCAGCCACCTGCGACAAACCTGCATGCTGTTGCCAAGTTTGCACAATCTCAGCAGCTCCTTGCAAAACCTCATTCTGAAAATGCTATTCAGACCTTAGGAACTAGGTCTCAGCATCCTCGGAAAGCTCCACAAACAGCCACTGACCGGGTAAGGAACCTGGAAAGACCTTCAGTCCTAAAACACTCAGCTTCTGCACCTTCCCTTTCGGTTAACAAAGCATTAAAATCACCACCTACACTGGTATCTACAAGCAAAAATGTATCATCAGCTGTCAATAAGCAGCCTAATGCCAGTAAACCCCCTCGGGTTGGACCCGCTCCATCCAAGCCTCCTGAACGCACTCCTTTATCTGTTGTACGGCTTCCTCAGACTTCAGCCAAAGAGGCAGTGACCAAAAAGCCAGCACAGCCTTCAACAAAAAGCTTGCAAGCAAACGAAAGCTTGGCCCCAGCAACCAAGAAGCCTCTCCCTAAGGGAAAATCAGCAATGGCGTGTAACAAAGGAATGCCTGGTGTATCAAAAAGTCCTCTTATGAAGAGCAGGCAAGATGATCACTATTTTGTTATGACAGGGAGTAAAAAACCCAGAAAGTAAACATAATTGTTGCTTTCTGTGGAAGTCTGAATTGTGTTCCTGTGGGCCTCTTGCAACTGCTACACTAAAGACAAGGAAAAATGTTTCATAACACTACGTTTACCATGAAATATTAGGTATGACCTACATTTTGTTGCATAACTTAGAGTAAGAACTATTTTGTGGTTTTGGAACTTCTATTTGGATATATTTAGAAGTGAGCTTGCTTGCTGTGTAGCACTGCAGAATAGAGAGTAACATCCCTGCTTGCTGCTAGGCTGACCTGCTGCAGGGAAGTTGCGAGAGAGGAAAGGGGAGCTAGGGCTGCTGGTTTTGCTGCGGCTCATTTTCAAAGGAGCAAAACCTGCCCAAGAAACATTATCTGTGGTTCTGGCACATCTGCATTGAGGCCCTTGGCAAGCGATAGAGCTGTGCACAAGCTGTAAAATTTATGATACCTCAAACAGAACTGGGTTTTAGTTCACTGTTGTCCTGGAACTGAAATTTGAGTAAT
Organism: Lathamus discolor; assembly: GCF_037157495.1. Classification (NCBI taxonomy): domain Eukaryota; kingdom Metazoa; phylum Chordata; class Aves; order Psittaciformes; family Psittacidae; genus Lathamus; species Lathamus discolor. Next base: position 53,375,277 of record NC_088884.1, read on the forward strand.
CTGCATGTATTAGAAAGAGAAAGAAATTTCTAGTCATGTTTAGCTTTGACAACTGCCATTATCAGTGTTCACTGTGCCCTCCATATGCCTTAAAGTGGCTTCCACTCACTTGGAAGTGGAGCCTTCTTAGTTTAAGTTGGATGTGGAAAATCATGGCCTTGATTCCTTGCTCTCATTGTGCCTTAGCCTTTCAAATTCAAGACTGATCTCTTCAGTGAGCAATGCTACTTTTAAAATCCTGGGCAGATAACCTTGCTTAGAGCCCAGTCTTTCCTAGAAAGCTCTTGCTACATGGAGAGAAGCTCCTGAGTTTTGCTGGGAGGACACTATCCCGTGGGATAGAGCCCCAGAGCAACTCCTGCTCCAGCAACACAGAGTTGGCAGTACTAACTTGTACTGGCAGAGCCTTACTGCTCTGCAGGAGTAGCCTTTACATGTAAAAGTATTTAGTGATTCTAAATTTGGTTTTATCAGTGTTACAGGTTAATTTTTATGGGTAGTCTCAGTCTACAGTGGCTTTTTTTTTATTTATGGAGACCTTTTTACTGGCTCTGCTGTATTCCTTTCTGGAGGTAAGGAGTAGCTTCCCAAAGAAGCACCAAGGAACTGCATTTGCTTTTAAACATACAAAGTGCCAGAAATGTATGCACTGTTTAGACTTTCAGCTCCTGAACATGTTCAGGTTTAAATATCTGCAGTGCTCAACACCTTTACCCTTAACAGAAGTTTAATGGTAGATTAATAAAAATTATTGTCTTTGGGAGTAGCATTGTTTGGGATATTTTGGGTTTAATGAACAGTTGTTCCTGCAGACACTTGAGGAGCTCTCAAGGTCTGTGAAGAGACACTGCTGACTTCTACAGATCATCACTTCTGCTCTCTGTTCCCAGGATATTTACTTACGGGCAAGAGAAGACATGCATGGAAACTGTAGTTTATGATGTTATTTATTTAATTATACTCTTTTCCCCCTTGGAACTAGCATAAGCAAGCATCATAAACTGAGTTCTCATGTGCAGTGGCAAAGTGATTGAGCTGTCTTTCTGAGCACCTTGTTAGCTTTTTTATTTATGATTCTATTTATGCATATCTACTGTACAATACTGCGTACAACCTGCTGGGAGTAAACAGTAAATACTAATATCAAAACTGCACCAGGAAAACAGATCAGTTTTAATAATGAACACAAGTCCCACAAGCAAAGTTGTATGTTTGGGGAAGGCCTTAGGCTTACTTGTTTTATAAATAAACTGGTCAAAGCCACTACTGCAGATGTTAAGAACAGTATTGACTGTAGCGGACTGCTTTCACGTTTGATAAATCTGGCACACAGTTTCATATGCTGGAAGCATTTTACAGTAGTTAAGTTGATTTTTATTTTGGGCTTCCAAATAGCAAGTTATGGTGTGCTATATCTCATGCAGATTAATAGCTGAACACTTGGGGTTTCTTTGTGCACTGGGTCTGGTTGAGATGGAGTTACCTTTCTTCATAGTATCCCATATGGTGCTGTGTTTCAGATTTGTGGCTAAAAACCAGTGTTGATATCACACCAATGTTTTCACTGTTGCTGAACAGTCCTTGTACAGGGCTAAGGCTTTCTCTTTTTCCTGTTCTGCTCCCACAGCAATTAGGCTGGTGGGGGGCAAGAGACTGGGAGAGACACGTCTGGGACAGCCAGCCCTGACTGGACTAAAGGTTATTCCATATTGCTGAGGGTGACGATATGTAATAAGAACAGAGTAGAGGAAGGAGGATTTTGTAGGGAGGTTGCCTTCCAAAGTGACTATTGTTTGCAGATTTGGCTGGGCATTGGTTTGCCCATGGAAGGTAGTGAGCGATTGCTTTTGCATCACTTGGTGGTTTGTTTTTTAACTCTTTCCTTCATTTATTAAACTGTTTTTTGTCCCAGCTGGTGAGTTTTCTTGCTTTAGCTGCTGCTCTTCCTCATCTTCCTGGGGATGGAGAGGAAAGGAGAGTGAGTGAGCAGCTGTATGGGAGCTTGGCTGATGGCTGGGGTCAAACCCACAACACCTTCTGAACCGTTGACAGGCGCTTTAGTAGTCATTTAAGCACTGAGATTCTTGGATCTGAGTGTTAAAGCTCTCTCAATATCTCTTTTTGAACTATAAATTAAAGAGAAAATGAAGCGGATGTCTTCATCTTTGTGCTCCATTATTTTGGGTAATACAGTAAAGGGTCTGGTTCAAAATTAAATAAAGAGTAAGCTTTTACAGTTGAAACCTTAATCAGCCAATTTAAAGATGGTTCTCCTGTTGCATGTGGGTAGGTTTGGGTTTATTACAAAAATAGTATATTTGAGCATGGACCAACTTCTGTGAATATTGCAGTTTCCAACTTCATAGTCATATTTTAACTAGGGCTGTCATGTACAATGAGGTGAGCCAAGAATTAAGATGTAACAAGTACCTCCTAATGGAAATACATCTTTTGCAACGTTGACATTGCGAAACAGCAAGTCTAATATTCAGCTTGTATTACTTTTTGTGAGAGAAAGATAACCTGGAGCAAGAATCTGACTGAAATCTCCATGTGTATTGATGCCCTTCTGTATCGGTACTTATTTTAAATAAACATACACTCTGCCTTTTTCACATGCACAGATTATTTTCTGCTGTCATCTTTCTGGGGGAGGGAAAGAGTTGATTTCAAGAGACTTATATTTTAGCTCTACCAACATGTAAATAGGTTTTATCTCAGGCTATTATAAAGACACAAATAGCTGCTTCTAATCCATTGCTTTGTTGGGCGTTCAAGACCTCTTCACTCTGACCCTAGTTTCAGTACAACTGATGACTAGAAGGGGCTTCCTACTCTTCCCTAGCTGTGACACTGCCTGAGTAGTTTTGGATAAATCTCAGACAGTTTTATTCTTTGCAACTTTATTTGAAATGTGTTTGTGTACCAATATTTCCCATGCTTACATCTTGTCAACAAACTTTAGACCCATCTAACAAACTTAATTGGTTTTACTGAGGGGAGAATTGGGTCATCTCATTGGAGTAACTTCATTAACTTTTTTTTTCTCCATATTTGTTTTTTAAAAGAAGTTTTAATAGCTGCAGTTCCCTGCATGTTCCAAAGTGGCTTCAGTTCCTGCCACTCTGATGCTGGTGCCTAATCATATGTATATACTAATCCTTCCACTTTAGCTTTGTCTCTTAAGTGCATTCTTGTGGCATCTACCATACTTGTTCGTACAAGACCAAGCTCTTCAGAGATGTTACTTACTACTTTCTTTTGAGAGATGGTAGCATTACAGCTGGACAATAAAATACAAAGACAGCCCAAGACTCCTTCAGGTAAGTATCTTAATCATCAAACTATACAATGTCATACCTTCTTGTCCCAAGGAATCTTAAATCACTACCCATGAGTAAAGCTTTGAAAGGAGATATGGAAGATGTTTTTCCCTCCTACTCCAAAACTGCCTTCATTGTTGGTAGGTGTTACACATTGTGGTAAAACTGCATGTTTTATTCTCAATGAGGATGAAGTTGAGATTTCCTCCTTCCTGGTCTAGCTTTCTAGCTATTAGACCTTGATAGAAAAGATGGGATCATTAACAGGTAACCTAATAGCCTCTCTGGCATGTTCTAGGTGATTTAGTTAGGGTTCCAATTACTACTCCCACATGACATTCCTAACCAGGGGAAGCCGTGCTTTTCTGCACTTTAACCCTGTGCTGACAGTGGCAAAATTTCCTGCAACCATATTTCCATTTTTTTTGCTATAAGTACATTGCGTAGTGCAACTATCATGCTCTACACAAAGTTGTCCATACTTTTCTAGTAATTGTATGGCTACTGTATTGTCTTGTGCTTAACAGGTTTTCTATAGTAGTCACCAAAATGCTCTGTCCCTCATCACACACTGCAAGTCTGGCTGTCAAAAAAGCAGAATTTATTATATTGTGACAATTTACTGCATGCACTCAACAGAACTTAATGGCTGGACTTGATGATCTTAAAGGTATTTTCCAACCTAAACTATTCTATGATTCTAGGAAAGTTCAGCTATCCAGTCAACAGAACACCTTTCTTTTCTCCTCCATGTTCTCATCATGATCTTTCTGTAGCTGAAACAAGTCAGGATGCCCTATGGGTTTTATACCTTTAACTGCAGCCCTTAGATCTCTTTTTGGATCTGCTGTTCTGAAGAGAAGGAAGGAAAGACATGTGAAGTTTGCATCTGTGCTCCCTCTACTTGCTAGTGTTTAAGCTGGAGAAATGCTGCATAAAGTGATTCTGCTTGTTACTACTTCATGATAGTGCGAGTTAGGTGAATGAAGTTCATGATCTGCTTTAGTAAGATTCCCTTTGGTACAAGGAGAAACACATGCAATATGCTGTTGGTATTTGCTTCTGGAATGATGAGCTGGATTAGATCCTGTTCTTCATGTTGATGACAGTGTTGCAAATTTGAGGTAGATTAAGCATACTCATGCTGAAAGTTCCCACCTAGTCACTTCTGTCTAGTTCTTTCAGCTGGTACAGGTCTCTCATTTGGACCAGCAGAATTATCTTTTTGATGCCATTGCTATCAAAGTCCTTTGGTAGCCAATGGCCTATCACCCATTACAAATGTATTAACTGGGCCAAGTACCCTGAGGACAAGTTCCGAAGCCCTACTGAAGTGCGTGAAAGAGTTAATGTGAAGCTACCCATGAATTTTTTTTCTGTGGCTGGGTTTTTTTGGTGTGTGTTTATGCATGATTTTATTTGGGTTTGGTTGGTTGGTTTCTTGTTTGGTTTTTTGTTTGTTTGGTTTTTGGGTTTTTTTTGTTTGTTGGTTTGGTTTTTTGTTGGTTTTTGTTTGGTTTTTTTTTTTTTTTTTTTGTTTTTGTTTTTGTTTTTGTTTTAATTTCTTTCCCCAAAGCCCCACATACTTCACACAGGGAAATCTGGCTGTGCTACTAATGGGTGTTTCGCTTATAACAGACAAAGCCAACTTGAACCATCCGGCAGGCAAACTCTGTTCAGAGCAAAATGAGAAAAAGGTAAAGGCCAGCCAAATGGATTTTGGGCCCCATAGGAAGATGCCTTGAGATAGCTAAAATGTACCTCCTTTAGGACTGACAGCAAAAAGCTTGAGAAACATCAGGAAAGCCACTGAAAACTGTAGTTTTCTGAGACTTTGCTGTGGTTGATAGAAGGGCTCTGCAGAACTGGGCTGCTCTGTGACACTGCAAACATTGATTTTCCTTTCTATGTCAGTATCTGATATAAAAGAAATACCAAAACATGAGAATCATATATGTAGTAACATAAGGAAAACTGAGTCTAGAGAGGTGAGGTACACATGCGTGAATGCAGAGTAAAATACATATGCAGCTCAAAGATCTTCAGTTATAGCTGAGCAATTACCTATATGTATACACACATGTATATAAATCAGATACAATCCAAGGCAGTTTTCCTTCTAAAACTTTAAGCAGTCATAGGTTTGAGAATCAAGCTATAGCGCTACTTTATTTCCCTACAGGGAAACTGGAATCTGAGTGCTCTGGGGCCATCTGGTGTCTGAATTTAACGGAGGCCACTCTGGCAATGTAAGACCTCTTAACTTCTAAAATCCACAGGCAAAACCCTTCTCTTTGATTTAAACAAAACATTTTAGCTAGCAAAATCCAGATGTGGCATGCAATAAATAATGCAAGAGATGCCTTATTTTGCAAGACCCTTTCATTTCATGCAAATGCAGTTTTGAAAGCCCGTTTTTCATTATTTTCTGAAGAACCAAGGTTCAAGACTACTTCCTTACTAAATGTTTTGAAAAATAAATAGTGTGAAATTTATATTTTTCATATTTTTATATATTATTGATTTTATGATTATATATTGTATTTATTATGCATTTTATTATACTTTTATATATACTTTTATACTTCATATATATTCTCTTATATCTTAAGAGAAAGTAAAACACTAAATATTTGAGAAGTGAGATCTACTTACAGTACAGATTAGCTAGCCAGTAATCCCCGTTAACTCAGAAATAGACTTTCAGTTGTGTCACCTGGAGGAAATGCCAGAAGTGGGTGGCTTTCTAGTTGGAGGGGAGAACTGATGTCAAAATCAATGCTGTTATGGCACTTTCTGCAAAATATTATGCTCCAGATGGAAGAAAAGCATTATAGGATGGGAGCAGCTCATTTCTCTGAGGAATGTAGCTAGGCAGAAACTACTGACAGATAATTTGTGCTAAGTTTTTAGGAACTGGGACTGCAGTATAAAACTTTAGTGCTGAGTCAGAAAGTATTGTGCAAAGCTGAGGTGCCATAAAACAAAGCAAACTTGCATGTTCCCTCAAAACCCAAAAGATCATGTTTCTGTATTCACACAGGAAAAGTAGCAGGTATTAGTTGTTTTTTTTTAAGTACTTAAACATGGCACCTCGCAAGAACACAGAAGTAACAAGATCAGTTACATGCACATTTACAGTGTGAAAGCGTGTGCTTTAACTCTCTTACATTTGAAAATAAAACAAATTGTTGGAATTCTGGCTTAGAATCTTGTAATTTGCTGATCTTTTACATAAGCATTATAATTTTTTACTATTCTGAAGGGAGGCTGCTGTAACAGAGAGTTCCTTCTCCTGGAACCTCTGTTCCCAGCAGACCATAAATAATTACCACGGGGTGTCATTCTGATGAACGGTATGCTCCCTCACAGCTTTTTTTCCTTTTTGCTGAGTACACTGTTCTACAGACACCTGAGAAGCAAGACCATAATAAATTACTTTTGTTGTGTACACACTGCAGCACTGACCCTTGCGGTACCTTGGCATTTATTGATGCATCCAAAGAGCAGAGCAGCAGAATGAGTTTATTTAAAAATCAAACTAAATATACATGCTTTGGGTGTACAGTCCTGGAATTGGGCTCCTTTACAATACATCAGATTTGAAAGATTTTTTTTTAATACAGCATATATCAGCTATGTCAAATTTTTTACACATATATACAGGAGGAAACATTTTTGGCATCCAGTGGTCAATATGAAACTGGTCAAAGGATCATCCATACTGACCTATGGGTGATCTTGATTGTGTAAAAAAAAATGTTTAGAAGTTTTGTTTTGTGGTTTCCTGCTTAAAAACCCACTAGTTTTCTCCAAGACCTGGGTCCTTAATCATAGAATCACAGACTGGTTTGGGTTAGAAGGGACCTTAAAGCTCATGCAGTTCCAAATCCCCTGCCATAGACAGGGACACCTTCCACTAGTCCAGGTTGCTCCAAGCCCCAGCCAGCCAGCCCTTGAACACTGCCAGGGATGGGGCAGCCACAGCTTCTCTGGGCAACCTGTGCCAGTGCCTCAGCACCCTCACAGTGGAGAACTCTTTGCTAATATCTAATCTGCCCTCTTTCAGTTTAAATCCATTCCCCCCTTGTCCTGTCATTACCTGCCCTTATAAAAGGTCCCTCTCCATATTTCCTGTAGGCCCCCTTTAGGAACTTAGTTACTTGAAGTCACAGTCCATTTATATTGGAATATGAAAGTAACATATTAGGACTGTAAAGTGAAACATTCACAGTTTAGAAAATGTTATATTTCAGATGGTAAGTGCAACTGTTTCATTTGCATGCATGCAAGCACCTGGAGTAGAGGACTACAAGCGATTCTGACCAATTTAGTTTTGTTATTTACTAAATTTATAATGTCTGACTCCTTTACATTATCTGTATTTTTTAACATGGTTTTGTATGTTGCTCGGCAGAATGAAACCTGAATTATCTCTTCCACAAACTCTGGATCACGCTGTAAATAGTGTTGGACTAGATTGTTGTAGATCCCTTCAACTGAGCTGTTCTACTCCATATGTCAGTGCCACAAATGTTTCTGTTCAAATCAAGGAAAAATAGGTTCTTGTGTCTGCAAAAGATTAAGCTTGACTCGGGCGGGGTTTGAGTTACTCAGATGGGTTTGAGCTATAAGGGGACAGTACAGTGCCTGTGCCAAAGGTGAAAGAAAGGAAACAAGTAAGCAAGAGTAACTACATACAACACACAGCTGATGTTTGGTTGTTTGTCATTTTTTGATTACTTATCTTCATAGCCAGTGCCTACCAGCTTAGTTAACAATCTTCCTGTGAACATTCTAATGGAAATTGGTACCTGGAGAACTGTAATTAGTGAGAGGGTAGTGCTCTTGCTGCGCCTTTGCAAAAACGCATGATTGGCTTTCCAAAACCTGGCTTTTAGAGTAACTTATAAAGCTTAAGAAAAAGCATGTAAACTTATTTTAGGTCTTACAATGAGTCCCACCTTTCACAACAAAGCAGTTCTATTAATCTGTCCCAAATTCACACCTATGGTCTCAAAATGCTATGATGAAGTTTCTACAACAACATTCTTCCAGACCTTGACTTCTCCCTCTTCACCCCCAGCACAACAGTCACAATCTACAACCACCTCAGCCATACTGTGCTCTGCTCTCTGGGACAAGAAGCATTGTACACTAGGAAGATTAAAAAGCTGTATCTCTACGGCAACTCTCAAACCTCAGAAATAATAAACTAAGAAATTTTGACCAAGAAACCTGATGACGAGGTGACTGCCAATGGGTTGGATTAGAGGGACTTTTTACTTCATTGGGAAGACTCTTCTTTGGAAATGCTCATCACCAAATGTTCTAGTAGGTAACGAATTAAGCTAGCATTTGGCTTAGCTTGCCTTTCACTTGACACACAGATAAACACAAAAGAGTTTTAAAAACAATGTAGCAACCTGGGCTTTGGAAAATATTGCAGTGTCTGTAAAAACAACTGAACCAGTATTGTGGCAATAAAGTGTCTGCTGTCAGCTGGACAATTACTGCCCTCAGTAAAATCTGATTCTGCAGAGACAGACTAATAAAACTTCAAGGGCATGTTCTGTTATACTGCCTTAGTTTTCACAGATTTCTGCAATTCGTAAAGTATAAACCAAACACGAGATATAATGATGTTTCTTGATGCTAGGTCAACTCAGTATTTTAAACGGAGCAGAACATGGAGTGGTGGTTCGATCGGCTCTTTGTCTGCACGCTTTATTCCTGTGCAGCAGGATTTCTCCAGCTGTGCTCAGGCCAATGGGATCCTTTTGTGTGTAAAGCTAAGCACATGCTTAGGAGGTTGCACTAAAATGCAGTGAAAATTAGGGTTGTATTAAATTCAACATGTGCAAGTCAGTGATGTCAAATGAGAGCTTGTTAAGCTGAAAGCAACTATTGTTTACGCTTGTTATTTTGCTCTTAATCCTATACCAGTGACTAGAAATTATCGCTCAATTATTTTGTTTTTTTTTCTTGAACAGTGAAAATTGCCTAAGACTCATTTTGCCTTCATAAACCTGGGTGGTACCTTATGGAGCCTGCTGCATTCAAGTGATGCTTCTCTTGCAGAGGAGCAAGAAGGATTGCCCTACATTCAAACTGCAGGGTCTGCAATGTGGAACAGACATACCTGAGCCTTTGGAGGCAACAGAGACTGTTAGGAGCTTGTAGAGAGCTGCGCAGAGTCTATTGCAAGTCAGGGAACTGGTGAAAGTTGCTGAGCTGAGGAAAGGACCAGTTCTACACTGGGCAATGGGGAGGCTTTATTTAGTCTGTCTCACGGGCAGAGCAAAGTGATCTCTCTTCAAAGGCTTACCTTGTACTTCAGTCTCTTATAACTTTTAGAAGGAAAGCTTGCTGTGCAATTCAAAGCCCCTGTGGGTCTCTGGGTGTGCTTATTTTCAGGCAGAGGTAAGACCAATGGTGCCACAGGTCTTGGGACAGGACCCAAGCTGGGAAAATTACTCTGAGACACTTCCATATCTGACAGATATGAAAGAGCCTGAAGTGTGGAAAGTGAAAGGAAAGGGGGGAAGAGGATGATGTGCAAGCAGGTGAGGAAGGAAAACGAGGAGTCTCTCAAGTAGAAGATGAGGAGACTCACCTATCTGCATAGGTAGATAAATTTAACATTTGGATCTAGTACTGATATTGTACATTTACCCCTTAAAGATACAAAAATAGGAAGACTACTGAAAAATGTACATGCTTCATCAGGTCTGATTATGTTCTAAGCTTTTGCTCTTAATTTATTGTTTTTAAATCCTTGGGGTTATCAGAATAAGGCTAAAAATATGAAGGGAGAGCAGATTTCAATGTAAAGGGCCAGAGGGGAAAAGTTGGAGAAAACTAATTGCTCAAAGCATACAAGAATTTATGCCAAGGTAGAATTTCTTTTTCTTCTCTTTAAGTAAAAAGTTAACTTTAAACTGATACGTAAATCATCTATGATGAATTTAGGTTCTATATTTCAGGCAGCTGGCACTCTGCATCTAACTCTTCTTTCCTCTTGACTGAATGCTTGAATTAGGGAGGTGTATTCATAACTTTGCATCTAATCCATAGTAAGAGTTCCCAAATAGATTGTGATTGATGTTATCACTTATTTTTTGCCAAGGTCTATAGCAAAGCCTGCGCTATCCATTTTGCAGAACTTCTAAAAGGGCTGGTTTCTGAACAAAGGTTTGGGGCTTTTTATATATGAAAACTTCATTAGATAGAGGGGACAGAGTGAATTTCATGATGCTGTGAAGTCTAATCTTTATTCTCTATTTTCATAGCAAAAATTAAGTTTCTCGTATTTACTTTTATTCAGCTAGAAGATCCCAGTTACTGATGCAAAGCTGTTGAGCTTGTGCGTTTTGGTACTGTTAGATGTCAAAGCATTTAAAGGTTTCTTATTGTATGGGCTACAGAATGCAGCAAGCCAGTCTCTTCTTGAACTATTTGTATTTTAATTAAATTGCTAATGTTTTACCAATAAAATATGTTTTTTTAATTAATACAAATTACTTAAGCCTTTATAACCGCTACTGGGGAAGAGGATGACAAATAACTCCTCATCTTCAGTCATCTAGCTTCCAGACCCTCTGAATTCTTCCTGCTAGAGATTGTCCTTCAGTATCTTGGCCTTACTTGAATGCACCTAGCAAATACATGTCACAAGTAAGAACATGAACAAGAGAGAATTAACGTAAGATTAGTGGAATGCTTTTTCCTATTAAATGCTTGAAAAAAACATTGAACTACAGGTGGAGTGATGACCAAAGAATGAGAGTTGTGTTCCTGACTGGGTTTGTACTTGGGACTCTGGGCCAGAGAGGGGGAAAAGTACTTGGGGGTGAAGCAGGAGTCAGAATATTTCATTCTGCCTGCAGTGCTGGAGACTTGAGTGCATATTAGCTCCAGCATAGGAGAGGGGTAAACGGGTTTTAGAGATTCTCTTAGGCAGTGATTTTGCTGTCTCAGTAAGATATGAAAGATGTGAGTAAGAACTCCATTAAGCTGTGCATTAGACATTTTCAGGGATGTTTGTAATGATTGTTCTCCTGAGCTTTTCCTGCAGTGGAGATTTTTAATGAAATCACAGTCCCTGGTGTAAATATGAATTATTGTTGTGAATTAAATATTTTCCCCATGCAATATGCTCAAACTCTTCCCAGTCACTCTACTACGGTACGTCTGTAGCAGTGATCTGCAGTGCTCCTACTGTATCTTGTGTAGCTAAACAGACTACCAAAAAAATCCATCCTGTCAATCCCACCACTGATACAGTGAACATCCATAACAGCCTACTCTATTGTGCTAACATGAAAAGACTCGCCAAGGGCGTCAGTTAAGTTGAAGCCATCTGGTAGATAAACAGTCTGATTTGATCAACAGAAGACCAAAGCTTTTGTTACTGACATAGATCCTTCTGTTTAAGCAGAGCAGAAGTTTTTGTTATTTTTTTAGATGTTTCCAAACCTGCTTTTTACACTCTCTCCTTCCACAGGATCAAAAATCCTTGAGTAAGAAGGCAAGGAACTCTTTGAAACCTTTGGCTGTTCTGGCTCTGCCAGGTGGTCTGCCCACTACTCTGCAGTGAGACCTGTAAAAACAACACCTTGTTCTTGATACCATATTTTGCCTTGAGCTGTATCGATAGCCAGTGTGACCTCCATCATCTACTTGTGATTTGCACTCTGTCCTCATCTTGGTGTATACCCTGTTCAGAGGAGGACAAGTTGCAATGGTGGAAGCCAGTGCTCTTCCTTCCCACAGAACTGGGAAACGCACTTGTGGAATCACCTCTCTGCAATAAGCTCTTCAGTGCTTATTGAATCAGCAAAAATTGGAAGGAGACTGAATCACAAAATAGATACTTGGAGTCATTGTTTACACTGCCCATCTTCGGGAGACTAATTTACCCAGCTAAATTAGGTAGCTAGTTCCTTTGTTCTGCATCTGTACTTAATGGAGACAGAGAAAAGCTCTTACCAAGAATGATTCACAGACCACAGTTATAATCTCACTACAAATTAGTCTTGAGTTGATGCTTGCTCTCTCCATTTATTAGAGGAACTTACGCAGACCAGCCATCTAACTCAGCTAACTGAAGTTAGGCGGTAAGAATATGCCCTTTTGCTGTACGCCATATGGTTTACTGTCTGTCTCTTTTGTGGTTGAATGCAAAACTGTCGTTCAATGATGTGAACCATAGGAAATTACTCATGCGTCAGCAGGTGCAATGTGGCCAGTGTATACAATAATACTTTTTTTATCTGTTTCTTAAATATATGCATGAACAGCACTTAGCTCTTTAGTAAAGGAAATGTAAATTGCTGTGTGGCCACTGCTCCAGCTAAGCTGGAGCATAAATTTCAGTTCTAGTCTGGTCTAGGTGTGAAACAATTAATAAAAACAAAGGGAAACCTGGTTTGCCCCTGAGAGCACGTATCCAAATGAGAGGTGGCTAAAGGATAATTCCCTTTCCACAAAGGGGAAAGGATAGAGTGATTGCCAAGACAGAAAATAAATTAGTCTCATCAAATCCATGTGTTAACATGGTCAAGCTCTTCTTTGTATTGGGTTTGGTGTTATCCAGTCTACCAGCTAACACCAGTATTTGAAAGCTGGGCAAGGAGGTGTTAAGCACAAAAGCTTGAACTGGGGCACATATAGATAGTATAAAGCTAAAAGCAGCTTTTCTGCTTAACCCAAACTTTGAAAAATCCCACGTATGCACTTTCAGTTTTATGCTGTGTGCAAATGTCAAAAATGCTTAGCTGGAACAGAATTTCTTGAAAGTAATTATTGTCATCCCATGTGGCTAAATATATTTATATACATACCAGAAATAGGCAAGAATAAAAAAGGCTGATATTATTTATTTATTTATTTATTTATTTAAAGACTAGTACTGTTGGGTCTGTTACTGTGATTTTTGTTGCCATGTTACCTATATGTCATCTATGCCCAATATGTATCTTTCCAGTGGAAAGAAATATAAAGGTTTACTTGGAACAATTTTTTTCAAAGAAGGAAACTAAATTTGGAAATGAGATGTCTCAACTGCTTTAACTGCTTAGAAGAATCAGAGAATACAGAGAATATTTTCTAGAGTAGGTACCCCTAAGAAGTATTTCAGGTCAGGTTTGTAAGCAAGCTGAGCAGGGAGCAAAGCAAGCTCTGATCCTAGACATGGTCCTGCTCATGTTCTGCCTTACATCCCTGCATTGCAGAGCTTTTAATTAGCCTCCTGGGGCAACCCCAGAGGTGTTACTACAGTGGTGGGAGTTCTACCCTAACAGGTAAAAATAAACGGGGTGCCCTGCCTTGCCTGCCTGGTCCAGCAGCGATAGGTCCTCCCCAGCATGTTGAGGCCTTTCAGAAGGTTCCTCCGTTAGAGAGGTTCAAGTGGGATGGTCTAGGGAGCTGTTTTAGGAGCTTCCAGCAAGCTGGGCACCCACACCTGGCCTTAAGCTTTTGGAGTAAAGCAACAGGGTGTGCAACTCAGTTGGCCACAGTTTCCCTCCTGTGGCCTCAGAGGAGAAGAGGAGCTGGATGGGTCCTGACCCTCACTAAACATCAGGCCCAGCTAATCTGCTGTGCTTTCTGCCTACTGCTCTGAACCCAGGCAGGTGAGGTGGGAAAGCATCTCAGGTGGTAATGCACCAATGAAACTTGTCATCCAAGTCCCCTGGACTCAGTTTCCTTCTGCTGCACTATGTACTAAGTGGGGGCTTTCTCCCCATTTATACACTTTTTTTCAACATGCTGTCTTTGGTGCAGATGCATTTGGGCCATGCTGCAGCAGCCTCATGTCCCCATGCAAGCTGTTTGTATCTGGTTATCCTTTACCACCATGGCTCAGGGAGGGGTTTGCCTTGAAAAGGTATTAGGTGAATAAATACATGTGTGTCTTTGCAAATCCTCCTGCATGTGTTGGTGCCTTTCACCCCCGCCCCCCCCCCCCCCCCCCCCCCCCCGCGGGAGTTCAGTTCTCTATGGAGCAGCTTGGCTGGAGCAGCAGCCACATGCACCACGTGAAGAGGCAGCAGCTTGTGCTCCACCTCAGCTGCAGGAGGGGAAAGGTGTGCCTGATTGCTAAGATCAGGACTATCTGGAGAAGTGAGAGCGGAGAGGAGAGGAGGCAGGGGGAAAAAAAGGCTTTAAATGACAAAACTGAGTTTATAGCATGTGGCCAGTATGGGTCACACAGGCTTCAGGAAGCAGTAGGAGCACCCAGAAGAGGAGGCTCTGGCTGGGCAGCAGCACAGGGCAGAAGAGATGTTGCAGGATGGGGGATTCCCAGGCACCAGCAGACAGGAGGCGTCTGCAAGCACAGCAGACACGCCTGATGGTCAGCTACCCTGCAGCAAACTCAGCCTGGAGCCCAGGTAGGGCAAGAGCATGGACTGTGCAGTGTATACATTAATTTGTCATCTCTCTTTAATAGTTTTGGCTCATGATGTTGTGGGGCAGAGGCAGGAGTTTACTGAGTTACATGGTTACTGTATGGCATTATTGTGTTTGCAGGGGAGGAGGGATATCGGGGGTTTGGTTCTGAGGTGTGCTGCTTCAGGAGGATAGATGAAATTTCAGGTTTTCAGGGAGAGTTTCTGGGCATGGTGGCATCTGTTGGAGAGCAAGCCTGGGGGCAATCCAAGCATAGCAGGGACAAAACTCAGAGATGCAAATTAACCACTTCACAGAAAACTGCAGAAGAAAGGGAAACATCTGTAACAGTCAAGCAAGTGCATATAAACTGGTTACCTGATAGAAAAACCTGAAAGAGTGGGATAGCCGGGTTTGTGTCCATTTTCAAGCTGTAGGATTTACTCCTCAGGGCATTGCATCTGCAAACTCTGAGGTATCATCGAGCCCCTTTCATTTCTCTTCACCAGGAGAAATGGCTCCAGGATATTTAGTTTCCATATTGCTAATAAAGGGTGCATGCGCTTGTTTTTCTGCAAAGCATAATTGTATCTAAACACCTGGGAACAGCATTGAGCCTGCCGCAGGAACGCTGCCTGCGGATTCATAGGTGTCCCTGTGTTTCCAACTACATACTATGTTAGGCTAGTAAGCAGCCTCCTTGGGCATATCTCAGCAACCCCTTCCTTGCCTTGCTGCTGACAAGCTGTGTTGAGAGCTAGATACTGCTTTCCTCTGCTGTTATAATTTTGAGACTCTTGGCATAACTTGAAAAATACATAATTGCTGCAGAAGTTTAATTTTTGAGTGCTTGCTTCTGTTTCTGCTGTCATTTGGTAAAGCAAGCAGGCAGAAACAGACTGTGCATGTATCATGCAGTCAAGTGTATCTGTGTATACTGCTGTGGCGTTAGCCAGTGTTCCTTGCGTTTCATGATGATCCATGGTGTTGTGCTTACGTTGAAAGATATGGTTTCGAATGTTCACAACTCTTTAAAGTGGCTTTTGCTTTTTTTTTAGGTGAAACATCTTCATGACCTCCCCTACCCCAGAAACCCCAATCCTACTTGGCTTTGCGATTTAGTAATATAAAACAATTACATTGACTTTCTGAGTGTCACAGGTTCTCATACACATGTACACATTTCTGCACTTTCCTGATGGGGGGTGTGTATATATATATATATATATATATATATATATATATTTTCACATCCAGGTGCACATATATATAATCAATATAGATGCATTTCTGAATGTATTACTTTTATTAGACAGTTATTTTAATGTGGATGCAAGAATTGGTTATGGTGAAAGCTGTTATTAGCCTCTGGGACTAATGAGATTAAACAAACTCAAAAATCTGAAGAACTTGCCTTCACTCAAGAGTTCTGAGTAGTTTTATATAAACTTTTTATAGTCTACCTTTACTTTTTCTGTATGTTGTATGCTTAGAGCTGCAGCATATGCTCTCTTGCAGACAAAACTGAAAGTGAAGCTGGAGGGTTTAGTATAGGCAAAATAGCCTTCTACTGGTGAACAGATAAATCAGGCAACTAATAGTCTTTTTGATGTGATGCATCCGTGTTGGTTTTTTTTTTTTTTTCCTCAGAAATGTTTAATTCCATGTACTTTCAGATGAGTTTGTGGGAAGACTGTTGGTAAAAGTGGAAATCAATGTCTACTGGAAATGATACTGAAGAAAGGAGTGACTGCAAGCATGTTTAAAAAGTCTGACATAAAGTAGGACACTAGAAATGCTTATGGATTTTTCATGATTATATCAACAGTTAAAATCAGCCATAAATGTCTTATAGGCACAGGTACATATTAATTCTTTTGCTTCCCTGAGCATTCATGATAAAGGAGTCAGGCACTATAGGATAACTAGTTTATAGTTAGTGGATATCTGTATATAGAGAAATCCACATTACAAGGAGGAAAGCTGAATGTAAAGCTTGTGTCCTTTTAGGTACAGCCAGACAAAGCTACATGTTGCTAGCTCCGCATTCAGTATTATCAATACACTCAAATGTGTTGTATGTTAGCAGCTAACTCCTTAAAATATCCATCAATATTTTTCCGAAAAGGCATGAACCAAATTTTTGTGTAAAGAAAAGGAAAAATGTAGGAAGGATGGGGGCTTGTTGTTAAACATGGTGTCTACTGCAATACTGGCTAGTATTGAACATTTTATTACACTTCACTGAGCGTTCTTTAGTGCCACCCAGCTCTTTTTCTGGAGTGGACACACTTGACAGTCCTTGATGTATGTATCTGTCTATCTAGTGGGCAGCTCAAATAACTCTTGGTGGGCGCACATTCATTTATCAGAGTTTATTTCTGAACTCCTAGAGGCTCCTCTTCTGAAAGATCTGATGAAGAGTTTCTGTTCTGTTACTCCCTTTTAAGGCTCCTACATTTAGACAACTGCCACTTTTCATGTTGATTAGTTACAGTACCTGACAGAACTGTGCTTAGAGCAATTAAAACGTGCATTAGATTAGGTGTTCTCATATTGCTCTTGCAGAAGTTATGAGCCAGTAGTATGGCTTACCAGTTCCATTTGGGCATGCTCTACCATTAAATACTTTGTTTTCGGTAGAAGAATTCATTACATGATCCTGTCTGAAGTCTGAGTTGTTGAATCATATTTCGGTGCTTGATGCAACAGTGCCTGTAGTCACAAGTGCGTGTTGCCATAATTGCCTGAGGGTGCTTGTAGGACCATCACAGATTTGAAGCATTTGTCTTCATTTGAATGTCCAGTTTTGTGGATGCTCCCAGTCTTGCACCTATCACAAACCTGAGAGTTTTGAAAGTAAGATAATACTTGTAGGAGAGACATATAGAAGTCTCCTTATTTTGCAGTTATAGATAATAAGTGCTCCAAAATTGTTGTCATTTTTCTTCTGTGTTTTGGGGGGGGGGGGGGGGGGGGGCAGTGGAGGTGATATCACTTGCAGTGGAGCGATCTCTACAGGGTAGCTCTCCTCCACAGTCCTGTGGCAAACTGTCATAATAAGCCCTATGGTTTCATGTCACAATGTCACAGAAGTTGATCGGTTATGGTAGATCATCTTAGGGTAAGATGGAACATGAGTCTTCAGAAACTGGAAAAAAACCCTACAGAATGTAAAATGAAGAGTAGTTTAAAGGAAATGTGAAATAGAAAGAAAAAGATTCCAAGCCATTCATTGGTGGGTAAGAGAACTGCTGAGAACCGTAGCAGAACAAATTTGTGTTCTGGCAAAGCCTATGCATCTAACGGCAGAGCAGGATCTGAAGTGGCAGTGGAGTGACTGTGCCTTCCACTTCCCGATTTCCACTGAGCTGTGAAACTCATGGGTCAGAACAATGGGAGTAAGATGTTGATTAAGAAATAATAAAATAATAATAATAAAATTTCATTCTAGTGCCACTGAGAAACACTCAGGTTGTAATGTGTGAACAAGGCCCTGCAGAAATCTGGGTGTAAGCAAGACTGAAACAAATTGTAGATTCACACATTGGAATTATGCTGGTTTATTTCATGCTAAATGCTGTTTTGTTCAGTACAAGGAGAATACGTACTGAAAGTGTGCTTTCAGTGTTAGACCAGCATTTAACAGCATTACTGATAGGGGACCAGGATAAAATATTTTCAAGGGGCAGGCTAACTTCATGATCAAAATAGGAATTGATATTACCTTATTATAGCTTCCTTCTCCAAAATTATAAGTTGCTACAATACAAGGCCACAGATTTTAACTCCTCATATCTGTTATTAGGTTCTGATGCTGTTGGCCCCCTTGCAATAGGACTGCTTCGTTGGAGAAATTCGTATGTGTATGGGAACCTTCACCTCCCTCCCACCTTCTCTGAAGATGCCTGTGTTCAAGTATTTCAGTATTTTACTACACCAAATGACTTCTCACATCCATTATCCTGCCCAGCTTCACTTTCTATCACTCCAGTGCCTTCTTACAGTAGCAGTAGTCAAGAAACTTTGAGTCAAGACTCTACAAGTAAGTGGTTGTGTTTTTTTTTTTATGTGACAGAGCTCAGTTTAATCAGCAGTTTTAGTGCTGAGGTTAAATAGCTGTTTCTGCTGCCAGATGCTTTGACTGCTCTTAAGAAAGGATTAGACCACAGAAACTTCATGAAAGAATTTATGTTTATGCCAAGTAATCCTTGTTGAAACAATTTGCCTAATGGTTTAAAAAGTATCAGAAACAAAGAGTATAATGTTCTCGGCCTCAATAACATTATTATTAGTGTAGTGTGTGTTTGTTTTAAAACTGCAGACCGTTTGATGAGGGTGGATCCATGGGAGTGTGTGGAGGCATTTGAGGACAGTATCCTCTCTTCTGTGCCTGTCATAAAATTTCACATGATGCAGGATACCCTGAGAAGTCCATAATTTATTCAAAATGCTATAAGCATCTGGCTAATCACAAAACAGGGTGTACAAGGAACATCCTGCTACGTGCATGGGAACACACTTGTGATCCCACCCTGTTAAAAGGGTTATGTCGGTAAAAAGCTGTTAGGAGAGAGCAGCATGCTGGTCAGAAGCATGATGAGGCCCTTCCAGACTGGGGTTTGGAGGTCTCTCAGAGTCTGCAGGAAAGATGATGTTGTGGTGTGAGACCACAACCCACCACTTGGCCCACAGTCTATTCCCTTATGTCTCTTGAGTTTTTGATCATGATGATTGTAGGAAGTGTGTCATGACCTCAGCAAATCTTTCTGGCTGGTAAACGAGGCCCTCATCTACATGCTTCCTAACTGAACCCCTATAATTACATTAATTTTGATTCAGGCTGCCTTTTTTTGTTTGTTTTGTTGTTGTTAAGTGGAATTAGCAAGGTTCTGCTTAAGTGCCAGGTGGCAGACAGGTATGTATGGAGAGTGGGGTTTTAGAGGATTCAGTATTGAGAAGGATAATGCTAGAAAAGGACTGGTCTAAATATCTAGTGCTGACCTAGTTCTTAAAATTGTAATAATTGCTGACAACAGTGGCTGAATGCAATCTAAAAAGTAAAAAGTATAAATATCTGTATTACTTTTGGTATTTATTACTGCTTTTTTCAAGGTAGCGCACTAATGGCAGAGTAACAGCTGTAGTGATTACTGCATGTTGCCAAAAATAATGGACCTAAAACTCTGTTGTGGTGCTGAAATAAAAAAGAAAAATAGATAATTGATTTCTCCCTTCCCAGAATCTTCTGATCTAATGGTGTATCATTCAGAGCTGGTTGGATGCTGATGGCAGCTGAAGGTTCTGGGCTCCTGCACTTCAAGTACCATTCTTAATGCCTGCTCTCATGTTGACACTTGAAAAGCAGGAGTGTTAGAGCAAATGCTAAACAACTCATGCAAGGTTAAATGTGATTTTCATTTATCTTTTCTTCTGCTTCCAGTTAAGAGCAGTGTAGATCTGCACCTCCTGCTCACAATCCAGTGTTCTTTGTATGATCTCTGTGACTATATTCTGGAGGCTTAATTTTTATCATAGTTTATTTCACCATCTATTTTAGTGATAGAAATACTGGATCTGCTGTGAGATACTTAATATTTTCCCCATGTGATGAGTGACAGCTCTAGTTTTAATTGTGAAGTTGTTTTGGGATAGCAAGGTGTCGAGTGAGCCTTACTGTAATGTTCACAGGCACCTGCCACCTAGAGGTGCTGCTGCCAGAGAAGGGGAGAAATGTTAGTTTAAAATAATAGTACAAAATAATAAAACTAATAAATAAAAAAAATAAGTAATAAAGTAATAAAATAATAAAGCTTGTTAAGGAGCTGCTAGCACTGCAGAACAATTTTCCAGCTCTAAATTACGGATGCATGCAGCCAAAGGTGCCAGAATGGTGTTATATTAGCAAGTCAAATCCAAATGCCCTAATTCTGATCTTAGTTTAAGAACCTACAGGGCCTCTGAAGAGTTCACAGTGAGATGTTTATAAAAGTATTGAAGCATAGCAGCATGGTGACTGGTTAACAGAGAAGTAATGTCAATTTTCACAGGGCTGGGAGGTCCTGCTGCAAAGCGTGATTCATAGCACAAGATAGTCTTCGTCCTGAGGATTTAATGTCCCAGTTTCTGCACCCAGTGAAACAATTGATGATTCATGGGATTATTTTAAATCTAAATGTCTCCTGCAGCAGAGGAGAGGGTGCTGCATGTAAGCAGGGTTAAGTGTTTCATATATATTGATTAGAACTGCTTCACCCTATTTCATAGGTGTATGAGAATGTTGTGTCAGCGGCTTCTCTGTATGACTGGATGTTGTGTCTGCAAAACCAGTATAATCCATATTGCTGTTATGATGCTTCTAATGCAAAGATTTTTCAAGGTTTTTTAAGTGTTATCAGTTTTCAGGGACTGTCTTGCCATGATTGAAAACTCTTTGGCAGCAGATAACAGTTGTTCAGCAGCATAGAGCATGGCTGTGGAAGCTCAGGCAAGAGTATTGCATCAGCTGAAATGGGGTAGTCTCTGGAAAGACAAAGGGTAATTTAGAGATTGATTAATGAGATAGGATATACCTTAAAGTTATATCCAGGCTTATTTATGTCCAAGACTACTTCACCAGCTCATTTACAGGAACTTGATGTGCAGAATACCATGCTACAGGCTTGCTGTGCTGTTTCTTGTGAATTTACAACAAACTCTATAATATTTTAATAGCAAATTCTTAAAAAACAAACTATGCTAAACCACCAGTATATAATGCATACATTACATACATTGTCGTTTCAAAAGATTTCTTTTTTAACTGCTGATGGTGGGAAAGTTCTGTCTGCTTCCTACTGACCAGGGCATGTTCAGGGCCTTGTAATAAACTGTGCTTGGGGATATCTGAGCTTGAATTTTCATGTTCAGAGCAACAAGACAGTGATGTGGAAAATAAGGCATCAACACAGTGAAACACCATCTATTAGGATGGATACACAGTATGAAGGAACTGCAGCTAATAGTATTTGGGGAGCAGGTTTTAGTGGGTGCTTTGCATCCTACTTGGAAATACTACTTTCAATGTAGTGTTTTTGCTGCTTTGCACCCTTCTCACAACACTGGATGATTTATAGAGTAGTGTCAAATTTTGTCCTTGGTGATAGGACTGTAATTGCCATCAGAATCAATCAATTTCACTTACACTGGAAGGGAATTCTTGAACTTTTACTATTACTTTGTGACTTGAAATAATGTGTTTTCCTAAGATTGCACTGCTTAATAAAAACCATGCTTCTGTTGAAAATGGAACAAAACATTATTCTGGACTGATTTCCTAATCTGAAAAATCTTGTGAGGGCATACCAGAGAAAAACATAATTTTGATAGCTATCTCATAACTATGTATGAGTTTTTGGAGCTGAGCTTTGAAGAGTTCCTGTTGATTAACTTTGTATCTCCTTATGATCATTATCCTAATTACCTTGAACAATATATTCCAGAATATCCAGAAGAATTTGCTAGATAAATTGGAGTGAGATCAATAGATTTGCATTGGATAGGAATAAGTCAGGAACTGAACAATACCTGTCAAGTTTTTGTCATCTGCAAATCTTAAAGAAACATAAAATATCACGATTCGTTAAAATATTGACTATAGCAAGTCTTCCTGAAAGAAATTAACGATTTTTAACAATTATAATCTGAATCATAGAATAGTTAGGGTTGTAAAGGACCTTAAGATCATCAAGTTCCAATGCTCCTGCAATATGCAGGGACACCTCACACTAAACCATGTCACCCAAGACTCCATTCAACCTGGCCTTGAACACTGCTTGGGATAGGGCATTCCCAGCTTCTTGGACAACCCATTCCAGTGCCTCACCACCCTCACAGTAAAGAATTTCTTCCTTATATCTAACCTAAACTTCTCCTGTTTAAGTTTGAACCCATTACCCATTGTCCTATCACTACAGTCGCTAATAAAGAGTCCCTCCCCAGCATCCTGAATCTTTTCTTTCAACCATTTCTGACCTGAAATTAGTGCGCCTTCATCTAGACTGTATTTCTGTTGTTTATTTCTTACAAGGACCTGTCTCTGTATGCCAGATCAGCTGTTTTGAAAGCAATTATATTGATTAGCCATTAATAGTTCCAGACAAATCTGTTGGTTCTTTGTTATCATCTTGTTTTCTTCAAGGTGCTTACAGACAGCTTGATTTATTGCTTGCTTACTAATTTGTCACCGTGTCTTTTCAAATATTGATGGGCTGTAATTACCTGAAGTACTTTGTTTGCCCTTCTCCACTGTTATGGGATCTTCATCTTTACTTGGATGGAGTCCCCCTTATAATGTGTTTAGGCTCCTAAATCCCAGCAAGGTAACTGAAATTTGTAGCAGGCATCTGTGTGTCTTTTCTGGGTCTGTGCTTGATCTCTAGTGTGTGAATGTATGGAATAGATCCACTTCAGAAGAACTTTTACTCTCAGCAGAGAGAGGGAAAATGAAGAGAACTCGAGCCAGTTGGACCCCTTTCAGGGATGCTCCTCGGCTTGTCTTGTCAGAAACACATGCTTCTGGAAAAAACACTATTCTTACGATTGTGGTACCCAACTTTTTGCAAACTTAAGAAAATCCAAAAGGGTGTTTCAGCTTCATTGCTCAAATCTCTCGGAAGCCTGGCTGCAGCTCAAGTCCTCTGTTTTGTTTACGTAAATTCCTATAACCTCTTCATTTTATTTTGCTGGTGAAATCACAGCATCAGACCTTTTCCTTTTGTTTTTACACTGCAAGATATTGCCACCTGCTGTGACTGCTGTATTTGACATGACAAAAAACCAAATTAATTTGTTAGATATTACTTGATTTGTATGTTAGTGCATACTTAAATGAATACTTAAATGGATTCTTTGATTCTGCAGCTTCAATGTATTTTTGACACAGATGTCTTGTCTCATGTAGTTTTTCAGACGTCTTTTGAATCACACAACAGCAGTAAAAAGCTATATAAAGAGATCTGTGACACTGACTACTTTTTAGTAGGGTGTAGGACTCCAGTTAAATTTATTTCATAAGCTAGATGCAAAGGAAGTGAGTGCAATAGATATAATGTTAGCTGATTTTTTTTTTTTTTTAATGAATGATATTTGCCTGCCTAGGAAGTTATTTGTTCACCTGGAGAAAAAAATGAATTATTAAAAGAATTATAATGTGAATAAGGAGATGATTGAGAGAGACATGACAAGAGTCTTGGGAGCGGGAGTACTAAATGGAAAGAAGATTAATAGCATTTTCCCAGTACTGGTTTGGAAACAGGGTTAATATTTTTATGGATGATTTCTGCCTGGAAAGGAGGAGTGTATTGATGAGATGTGCTGATGGGTCTGAGCTGGGAGACACCATTACTACAGGGGAGAATCTGAATGTCAGGTAGGAAGAAATGGATGGCTTTGGGCAACAGAATAAGGGAAATCTGATGAAACGCAACAGTGCAGGTTTCAAGACTGTGCATAACAGCATTTCTCTTTCTTTTCCCCTCCTGTGAGCTGGGAATCCTCAGCTGGAAATGGTAGAGAAAGATAAATCCGGCTACTAATCCAAAGTGTGCTGCAGCTGTTAAAAAGCAAATGGAAACCTGGGATGTCTCAAATGAAATATTTGTTACAGAGGGAGAGTTATTTACCCAAATTGACTGCTTATTTTCGAAGAGGACAGAGATGTACTGGAGTTTAAAAAAAAAAAAAAAAAAAAAAGTTTGGTTTCTGTTTATTTAATAATTTAACTTTTATAAAGGTTGGGAAATAGCTGGTTCTGAAAAATAGGCATCTGATCCCTTCACTTATCCTGACCAGCAAAGAAACTGTAGGTGACTCAGAGATGCAAGTGGTGGTGTTAGCACTTTAGAATTAATGGGTTCCAGTTGCAAATCTTAATCTGAAGGGATCATAAACTGTGTAACTCCTGGGGACTGCATACAAAAGTGAAAGCCACAAGATGGTGCTGACACTCTTTATCACGCTTGAAAGCATTTACAAAGGCCTAGAGTAACATACAGTGGCCTGGGTGTAAAAAAAGTTTCCACAGAGCTCGGTGTGTATTAACCTGTAAATAAGCAGTATAGTCAGTGGTTCAGTTTGTTTTACAGCTTGTAGTTATGCTTTGATTTTTTTGTTTAGGAGTCCTAATACAGACTGTATGTTGGAGGGAAAAAGGGAGGTGAAGACAGAACGAAGGGAATTGGAATGGTTATGGTTATTTCTGAGGTTGTGCCCTTTTTTTGCTTGTCTTTCATCTAGAAAGGGTTTGATGAAATTACAAAATTGACAAGTAGAAAGAAATCACATCTGTGTTTTCTCTGATGAGAATCCTCATTTGAATTTCTGCGCTCTTCAACTGCCAAGGGCAAAATCTGCTGTACCTACAGTGTTGCTGACTGCATGTGCTTCTCTGCCTATTTTCTTTTTACGTTTTCATAGAGGCAGGGACCATTTTGGGATATTTGTTTGGTGTTCTCTGTACAGTGTCTTAAAAGAGAGCGGAATAGAGATAGACTTCTGCAGTTTGTGTCTGACTAATAGAGAGCTCCTAGTGATGTTTTAAAAAGGAAAAATGTAATTGCAACAATGTTACTTGGGACCTCTGAAGTCAGCTCAACCCAAGAAACGATGCTGCCTATTGACAACTGCATAGGTTTAGCTCAGTGCCCTGACTGCCAGCAGCCTGCATTTGCTACTGCCCTGTCGTGTCTGCTAACACAGGCATATCATGTCTCTGTTATTCAGTCTGTCCATGAAGAGGTTTATCTTTCTCAGTTCTTTCATTCAGCCACCAGCAGAATCTCTCAGTGTTACGAATAGCAACTGCTAACTACTTTAATCAAGATTAGGGCATGTGCAATTTGTTACGGAATACTTTTCCTGCTGTGTCATCTTTTGCTCCTGAAATGCAGTGTATGCATTTTTTTCCCCTGAATAAATTGAGACTATGTGTGTTTAAGTCTAAACCTAAAATGGCTAAAAAGCATGCTGCATTCAGTAAGTATGATAAATTAGGATCCTAAAAAGAACATTAAGTATTTTGGTAACATTAGTGTCCTTGCTGACTCTTGAGACAGAGTGTGCCAGATGCTTCCAAAGACCTAAATATGCGTATTTAACCAATTTCAAGGCTGTTGCTACCAATAGGGTTGCTTTTATGATTCAAAGATTTGTAATATCATTTACTCAAACTTCTGTCTTACATTAAGTACACAGATCATTCTAAAAGTCTCATGTTTAAAAGGAAGGAATTAAAAATTGTGAAACTTCTGTAGCCTTCTGACCTTATGATAGGATCAAGCCTAGAAGATGCTGAGCTGCCTGGTTCTGATCCAGCAAAACAATTAAGTGTATGCTTAATTTTGGCCTTGAAAGCTGTGCCATTGAAATCAATTTAGCTGATCCTTCAATGGTTCTTACCAGTAAGAAAGCAAATTTGTCTAGGCACAATGAGCTGGTATTTCCTGTTACAACATGTATATAGAAATGCTAACCAGCCACGACTGTGCTTTGTTGAAGGCATTTAATACTGGCGGTGCTAACACATGCCTCTTGTAGTGCTGTATCTGTGTGTTTTGGTCTTGTCTTTAGAAAGCATCTTTAGAGCTGCAAGTGCATTTGCTCTCCAGACTTCTCTTTCTGCTGATTTTGAAATTATATACAAGCCCTGGCTTCTCTCTTTGTGTGGAATGTGAATATTTGTCCTTTTTTTTGATCTGAGGTTGGCACATTTGTGCAGAAATCTAAACTGGGCTGATACTATCACTATTTACTCATTGCTGTTGCTTCATGTGAACTTAAACTCAAGAGGGTATGTAGTGTAGAGTCTCGTTTTCAAATTGCTACTTAGCTACCAGTCTTGGTTTTATAAGTTTTCATTCTTTTTGGTTGCCTTGTTCTATCTTCAGTACATTTCTACAATGTCTATTGACTACAGTTGGTGCATCAAAAATTGATTTGAACATCAGATGTCAAGAAGATTCCTTTGGGTAATATTTTGGTTTTGTATGCTAGTCACTTAATGCAGAAATGGTTAGGGTGGAGTTCTATTCAGTAACAGAAGAAATGCTTTTTACATCTGTACCACTCTTCCAACTGCAGCTTGCTAGTGCTAGAGAATCTTTAAGGCTAAGTGCAAGAAGGAAATGTTTAATTAGCTCTTTAAATCTAATATGGGTTTACTGATGCTGTGCAAAACAGCAATCTGTTTCACTTTTCTGTCAATGACATGCCTTTCTTTGTGAACAATGTACTTACCTTGCATATTTTAGAACCAAAATACTAGTGTATAATAAAAGACAAGCATTATTACTCTGTCTTCTTTTTCCTTCCTGCACAGCTCTTTCTTCTGTGTAAATATTGTGAATCTGTCCTTCCTTTTTTACCTGTTAGTTTACTTTCTTCATTTGTACAGTTCCCAGTAAAAGACACTTCCAGCTATGTATCTAATTGCCCTCAGCCTGCTTCTGCTCAGCTCTGATGAGGAGACAGCTAGAGGAACCTTCGTGTATTTTTTCCTCTCATGCTGCTTGTTGCAAGAGAAGTGATTTCCCAACCTCTGGCTTACAGGCAAGGTGCTTTGCTTAGCTTGTGGCTTCAGGAAACTAAAAGACATTTAAAATCTCACACTAAAAAGAAGAGCAAATCATGGTGTTACCTGTGGTTCCCTTGATCAGGAGGGATGTGTATGGGCTGGCTGCTGAATTGACTGATTAGGGCTGAGGGGAGGGTGGATCATCATGCCCTATAGAGCTGGTCTGTGGCCAGCTTCCAGCTACAAGCCTCTGTTTCTGTTACAGGTAAGCAAGTGGCCAGTAGATTATCTGCTGCATTTTTTTTTTTTTTTTTTTTTTAGAGGCTGGGGGTGTGGGGAGAATCTCAGACAGAATTCCTAAAGCTGCTGACATGCTCATAGTTAAATCCTAATTACCAGGGTGAAATTCAGGACTTTGTTTAAATTCCATTATGATCGATGGGAAGATCCACTTGCACTGCAGTATAAGGTAATCTAACCCAGGATGAACAAAACTGTTGTTCAAATAT
Organism: Lathamus discolor; assembly: GCF_037157495.1. Lineage (NCBI taxonomy): Eukaryota > Metazoa > Chordata > Aves > Psittaciformes > Psittacidae > Lathamus > Lathamus discolor. The sequence goes on from NC_088884.1 coordinate 53,403,050, forward strand.
AGCATAACTTGTTTACACACATTTTGGAACCACCCCCTGCTGCCTCCTCTCTGTTCATGCATTTGCTTTTAGTATTACTGTGTTTATAGAATAAGCCCTGTTTTGCTGTCACACAACTTCTCTCTCTCTCTGTGCAATCTATGCTTCCCTTTGCTGTTGTTTCCTACTCCCTTGTTTCCCTTCTATTTCGGAAATAAAGCTACAGAAATCCCCTGAAATGGGTGCTTACTCCCTGTTGTCTGCATAGGAAAGAATACAGATGCACATATCTGGTACCATTCTGGGGTTATAGAAGTAATTGCTGCTTTGCAAATGGCAAGTTCTCAAAGACCAGTTATCTTTTCCACATCAAGACTGAAAACTCATGCTCAAATATGTACATGCTTCTTTCTTATTTCTTTTAAATACATCCCCTGGGTGCTTTTTTCTGCCTTGACAAAAATACTGTCATTCACATCCTTGAAAAACTTGAGTCTTTCAGGCGAAAATCCTGCAGAGTGAAAATAAATTACTGGAGATTAAGGCTGTGGGGGAAGGGAGAGCATTAGTGCAGCTCCATACATAAAGAACATACTGCACCTAAAGCTTGTTGAAAACAGACCGTTAGGGTTTTTACTTTTCTTAGGTAGTTATTACACTATGCCATTGTGGATGGTAGGTGAGGGAGGAAGAAGTAGAAAGGTGGAGTCATTATCCAAGGTTTCTTCAAGGTCACAAGGGTAGTGTTTGATACAGTCAGGACAGAAATTGGACCTCTCTAGGTGATCTTTGGGACAGCAGATGAAACAAAATATTATCTCTTCTGGTATTAGTACAGCTGGTAGCTTTGAACCTGCATTAGTAAGCATCCTCTGTTACACTGGAGTAAAAGGCATCTATGTCATAAATTATGAGCAAGCAATGAAGCTATAGCAGTAAAAAAAATTTCAGCTGTATCTTTTGTTGGGTTGAGTTATATAATAGTCTTGAACTGAGACTGCGAGAGGGTGAGGATGAAATTAAATGAGTCATTCTGCAAAATACGATTTGGATCTGAATTAGATGTCGAGTGTGCCAAGTAGATGAGTAGAGGATGCAGGTTTTGTGAGGAGTAGGCTGTGTCTGTACTATATAACTTTTGAATGCTATGTAAACTCATAGTGATTAAGGGTAACTGGTGATTTCAGATAGTTTAAAAACTACTTGGAAACTGAAAAAATTCAAGAACTATGTGTATTTTTATAACTGGTGGTGTGGGGACAAGAAAAACATCTGACTGGTCCAGTGATAGGTGTTTCCTCCTGTGCAAGGAGATGAGGCAGAACACTTAATCTTTCTTTATTTGAATATCATGAGTTGCAAGTAGGGAAGAGACTATAATAAGACAAGTGGATATAGAAAAAGTAAAAAGCAGCTATGCTGGTGTATATGTAGGAAATCATGAACTCAACTTGGTTTTCAGCTATAGCTGGTTAGAAAGGGGTTTCTCTCACGTAGTATGAGTTTCTCTCTAGGGGTTTCTCTCACGTAGTATGAGTTTCTCTCTAGGGGGTTCTCTCATGGGTCTCTCTCTAGGAGTATATGATGATTCAGTTTATAGGGTGAGGGAGGAAGTGATGACTTTTAATGAGTTCACCTGCTTGTCAGTGTCATCCAGATGGCTTTAAAGATTTTTTTGACAAAATATTTTTGTCAAAGTATTTACTAGTAACTCTGTGGGATGGTTGAGTTTTCATAATCAGATCATGTTGCTTTAGATAAAAATCACCACGCATTATGGTGTTGCTGTGTGGGCATCTAAGTCCTACATTTGATTTACGTATTGGGGGGGAGGGGGGAAATCACATTTCTTTGAGCTTATTTTGCACCCTAATTGTGGGGATGGTTGACACTAGAGAGCAAGACCTTTAGAAAGCAAAAAAAAAAAAAAAAAAATCAGAGGATGTGCTGGTCACCATGGAAACCGGGCTTTTGATGGAGAGGTTGTATATCTGGTAATACTTTTATACTGAGTTCTGACTACACTGAAGATCCATGTTATTTTTTCAAATTCTTCAATTTCCTCTTCTGCTCAAAAGTTTAACTTTTTTAGATGATAAAAAGGAGGAAACCGCAAAATATGGAGATTTTTCTTTTAAGTACAGTAAAATACTTATTTCAGCAAAATAGTAACTTATTTTGCTGAAACAGGGTTTTTATGTAGGGCTAGAACATGCAAATGGAAGCTATAGCTAAAGAATTCAGTTCTTAACAAGTCTTTGGACATGCATCAATTTTAAAGGCCAATTACTTCAAAGAAAATGTGGAAAAATCTGTCAGTAAAGCTGTGGCTAAAAATGGACATTTGTAGAAATAATGCTTCTGCATTTGTAAGCATCCAGATATACAGCATGGCGCTTCACGGTCTCAGAGAGGTTATTCATGCGTGTCGGCACACTTTGTGCCCCTAGTCCCGAAAACACGGTATTTGTATAGCTTACCAACCCTGAATTTTGTGGCTACACATTTTTATTACAAACATTACTGAAACTGTCAGTCAAAGGTTTTCTGAGCTCAGGTATAAGAATTTGGCAGTAAATATTTGAAAGCTGCACCAGAAGAACCATCAATGGCTGAATAAAAACCGCTTTAAGTAAAAATCTCAGGATGTAAGCTTCAGTGAAACAGCTTCTGAGACACTTCAGAATAACATCAGATAACCTTATTTTCACAGAAATGGGCCTCCAAAATTCTCATTTAATGGCCTGATGTGTATAGGAGAATCGATACAGGACTTGGGTAGTTTCAATGTGTATTTTAGGATGCAGTCTTTCCGTTGTCTGCAGGTTCATGAGCACAGTGATGCTGTTCTTGGATCACAGAGTGTTGGCTCTTTAGAGCAACTTACTAACGAAACATTAAAGTAATAGTAAACCCAATGCTGAAAAGATGTAAATGCAAATTTTAATGCATGTAAACTTTTTTTAACACACTTTTTTTTAAAAACACAGATTTTGTTTTTATCAGTTATCATCAATATTAGTTATGTGTATTAAATTTATATCAGAGTATAATTCTAATATGATACTTTTTAGCATAATATCTACTGATGATGTGATAATACTGCCAATTGGAATTGTATCGGACAGTGACACCATCTTCTTTCACTACTTCCTGTGTGCATTCAAAGTTTCATCTTCCTTTAGCTGTGGACAGCACTGTTGGATATTGCCATGGTATTCTTTCAAAAGAAAGGGTGTGTTGAGGTTCTATTGAATAAATTTCCTCCTGTGACCTCTAGCTCAAGAGTAATCAAACAGATTCTCATTTTTTTTTAACTGATAGAATCCTTTCTTTGGTAGAAGACTATAGTACCTGGTTTTGTAATTCTTTGAATATCTGTATGAGTCTCAGGCACATACAGAGGAGGGTTTGGCTCAGAGAAAAAAGCTTCATTTTTTGTTCACAGGCATACTGTTTGAAATTGGCAAATGAAGGGACATGACGTAGAGTGTGGCAGGACTTAAAAAAGTATATTCTTAACACTGTTTTACACTGATTTAGTTTTCATTATGAAGAAACATAAATATGCTTTATACTTCAAATACATCAGTTGTCTAGAAATTGTTTGCATGCATGATTACTTGCAGATTTTGATATTTCATTTAAAAAATCTTTTATACCTGTTTCAACAGCCGTGTGATACACATTAATTTCACTCTGCAGGTCCTGTGCGTGGCTGTCTTTAAAAAAAATACACACACACACATCCCTCCAGCTCTATGTACAGTAGTTTTCTTTACAGAAGTATTTGGTTTATTGCAATTAAGGCACTTATTTTTGTGTTAAATTCCTCTCTTTCAATCTGTTCCTTCATTATGCAAAGTAAAGATGATCTTTCTTCTACAGAGCATTTACTGAAAAACTGTAGATTTGTCTATGATCGTGCCAAATGTATTAACTTAAAAAGCTGGGCTGTCTTTCTATATGAATATGTCTTTATGCAGAGCACATTGTGAATGTGTTAGTAAACCAGTCTGAAAACTAATATCTGACTATTCATCTTCACATTATTTAAAGTTATTAGAATAGTTGTTTGTTTCTTTTCTTACCAAATGAAAACTTAAGCATATTTGAACTCTAGATCTCATGTTCAGTCCTTTGATAAATAAGCCAATTAAACATACTGCTAAGACCATCATGGATGATCTAGCAAAATATGTTAGCAAATATGGGGGTGTTAGCATGCGAATAATCTTTTTACTTCAGTGGTGCTTTCCTGTGCTTTAGCATTAATGTTAAAATGTTTTGATCGATTAGATCTTGAATGCTTAGTAGCTTGGTTGGTGTCTCTCCAATGAGAGCATTTGGTTCTCTTGGGATTTGGCCATGATCTCTGATTGGAACTTTGCTAGTTGCAGGGAAACTTGTCAGTAGGAAACTTCTGGGAGGTTTTACTTATGAAAACCATTTTGGCAGCTTAAGCAATAAAAGAATTTGGTCTGTATTGGAATAGAAAAAAAGTCCTTTCCTGATGCAACAAATTTGTTCCAAGAGGTTGGACTTAGCAGTCTCAAAGGCTTTTATTATTGAGAAACTTTGATATTCTGTAATAATGGGTACCTGCATAAACACTTGCAGGTATTAAAAAGTCTTGAATCATAGAATCGTTGAATGGTTTGGGTTGGAAGGGGCCTTAAAGATCATCTAGTTCCAACCCCCTTGCCATGGGCAGGGAAGTCTTCTGGTGATTGACTTCCACTTTCAGACTTCAGAAGGTTTTTCCTCTTCATTTTATTCAATAAGCAACTTGCAGTTGAGAAACTGTGCTTTACTCCACTGTGCATGAAGGGAGGAAGTTAGTCTAACTTCTCCAAACTGTAATTCAGTGGGACAATTGGAAGGCTCCTTTTGCATGCAAGACCTGTCCCCTGCATTTTTATTCTGCAGTGTAGTTGGTCCCTGTAGAGGCTGAAAGCAAATCAGGCTGAAATGACAAATATTCCTGATGTTTTGTTAGTTATGAAAAAGCAGGATGGTCCTGAGGGCACTGAAACCACCTGAAAATCTACGTAAGGTTGGAGAAACTTAGAAGAGAGCTTGATAGTACTGTGTGATCAGAGGGATTGCAGGGACAGGAGGGCCTCACTCCTGTGCTTTTGTATCCCAGAGTCTGTGGATATGAAGGAAAAAAAGAGACATGGAAAATGGTAGCCCCAGTTATCGAAGAGGAACGTGAAGCCAGGAGTGGCTTTCCTGCTTGTTAAGAAAGCAGGTAAGAGCAGCAACAGAAAGGTAGGAGACTGGAATAAGTGCAGGTACAAGGGAAGGATCTGTCATCTTATAAATCAGGTTTTGGTTCTTTTGTTCTCCTTGCAACTTTTGTCATCAGGAACAGGCCTTGGCTCCGACAGAATAAATTGTACTGCTTTCACCTTTTCAATCTTGTTATTAAAAATAAATCCCAATGAAGCTGGCAAACTTAATGTACGTTATTCTTCCAATTACAGTGAGTATGTATAGGCAGCCACCTGGGAAGTGTAAGGGGAGGGGATGGATGGCTGCTGCCAAGCTACAAGGGCACTTTAAGGACTGGCACCATGAGAGGCCAAGTTACAGGGAGAAACTTTCTTGTCTGGCATAGATTAGCACATCTTCACAAGAACAGGTGGAAATTGGAAAAAGCTCAATCCTTCCTTGGCCACCACATATTGTGTTTGAAAAAGCTGCTATAGAAACTGAAATGACTTCAGTTCCATGCCAGTCTGTTGAGAGGCTTTGATTTTTGCACTGAGAAGACCCTTGTGCTGCCCTGGCACTGGCATTGCAGTCTCTTCAGCGTGATTCGTGGTCTGCAGCCCTGGTCCCTGAGAAAGTGCTGCTGCCCCAGCAGAGCATTTGGATAGACAGAGATGACAGAAACATGCCATTCAGCATGAGCATGTGCAATAGGGCAGAACAGCTCAGCTGAACCAAAGATGAAAGCATGGGCACAGGGTTCAGCCTGCCTCTGTCCCATGGGGGTGCCCATGTGTAAGGATAAGGGCCTTCTGCCCTGAAGCAGGGCAGCTGGGGGACATGAGGGTAGCCCTGGTCAGAAGGGGAACGCGGAGAGGGGCAGGCTGAGGCTGGGCTGGGATGTCAGCCCATGGTGATGACAGGATCAGGCCTGGCGAGGGCATCTACAGGCTGATGGCCTGGCCAACCCTGGGCCCCTCTATGAGCCTCATGGTGGTGGTCTCCCAGTCACTTTCCTCACTGACCTGACTTCATGCCGGAAGGCGAGTTTGTAATTGCTTTGGTCAAATTCAGGCTGAGATGAGAAAATGGAGGTGTTTCATCTAGTTGGGAATTTATCACTTGAACTAGCATCCCTAAAGGGGAAAATGGTGATAAATGGGAAGACACAGGGAAGCAAAATCCATCTCGCTTTCCTCCAGCCCACTGTGTAGCAACAGCAATCCAGACAGCATGACCCCATGTCATTTTGGGGACACATGAAAGTGTGAATGTAAGCTGCTTTTCTGACTTTTCTAACAAAATCCTTGTTTTCAAGCCTCAGGCATAAAGTGACTGAAACATGAAGGAGGAAGGTGAAAGGAAAAATAGTTTTACAGTATGAGTTGCTATTAATAATTTGTTTTATTTTCTGCATGTCTTACATTATTTTAGCCAATTGGTCAGTCTCATCTGATTTTCCATATGTGCAGGTGAAACATCTTTTTTCTGGCTTTTCATTACTTCTTACTAAACAGCCACATATGGTGATAGTTTTTTCTTAAATTGATCACTTCCTGATCATCTTTGTTCAGTGTGGAAATGGCTATTAATCTGAATAACAAAACAATTACTTCTCCCAGGGCCACACTAGCATTTCAAGTCCACAACCGTAAAGTGTGTAAAAAAAAAAAAAAAAAAAAAAAAAAAAAAGAGACAAAACAGCAACATTAGAAAATGGTTGCTCTGAATCTGCAGCTTTAGGAAGCGTGGAGCGTGTCAAAAAGTCAGGCTGGGGAACCTGCTTTCAGGGCTGTCTTCAAATAGTGTTTTACTTGAAATGATAATAGTATTTAAACTGGGAAAAAATGTAACTGTAAATGGCAGCTAATACTTCTAAGTGTGCACTGGGCATCAGTCAGTCTTTTGGTGATATTGGGGAAGCTGAGGTTTGTTTGTATTTCTGTTTGGTTTGTACTTCCAGGATCTCTTCGGCCAGTTATCTCCTGTACTTTGCACAGGACATTCCCCTCACAGCGTGTGCATGGGGAGCCACTGATGGAGCATTGTGACGTATCATTAGCGCCAGCTGGACACTGCTGCTTGCATGATGCTTTAGCAGCAGAGTAATCAGCACCTATGTCAGCAATCTATCCACCCAGCCTTAGTTTCACATAGTAGCAGCAGTTATCAAATCTTTAAGTAGCACAGCAGCATTTTCCACCATGGATATTCATGCCCCTTGAATCTTCTTTCCTTGCATATGATTTATTGGTCTCTCAGGCAACTTACTTAAGAACTAAAGCAACATTAATTCCAGATACCAATATCAATTCCTTATAGTCAGCTACAGCAGCTGTTGGGCTGCATCTGGATTTTCTTCCCGACTCTTTCTGCTGAACTGTGTAGGACTTTATACTTTTACTGTCTTCCAGAGATGGCACATCAATGTGTAGCTGTCTTCCATCTGATATTGCCAGCAAGTGTCCAAGACTGAACTGCTTCCTTTTCCTCACTGCATATGAGAAGGCACTCTAGAGTACATGAAGTATTTTAAAATTAAATGTAACACCAGTTACAATGACAGTAATAAATTATAGGCTCACCACCAGCAGGAATTTGGATGGGGAAGGGTGGAATGGGAACTAAAACAAAGAATACAGGTCAAATTTAGTAAATAAACTTATTCAAGGAGAACTGTTACAATGTCAGTGCCTTTTTGCTTTTGAATTTTTCTGACTGGGTTGTTTCACTTGAGAAATACAAGTGTTTCCCCAAGATTTTGATATTTTGGGTGCTTTTTTCCCTAGGTTAAGATTTTAGACGTGGCAGAACTCACCAAACTGCCTCAGCTGGTCCTGTGCATCCGAGCAACGGCCCTGTGATTAGGCGCAGGACGTACTGCACTGCACATTTGGATCCTTGGTGTTCTGAGGTTATTAATTTCCCACCAGGCTCCTAGGGTAGGTGCTGAAGCTGGATGGGCAGAGCACAGTGTTACGTTACAGACGTCCTTTTTCAAGGTCTCTCTTCCAAAGATATATTTGGAAAATTTGAAACCCAGTTGTCAGCTGAAGCAACGGTTGTGTTGACATTCTGAGGCTCTTGCCTTACAGTGACTTTCTGCACTGGCGAATCAACAATGGTCTAAAAATATTAAATTGCGGTTTTTAGTTCACACATTTTTATGTGTCACTGTAGTATACAGAGGGATGGTCATCAGTAAATACCCACAAAATACTGAGTTCATCACAAACAGATACTAATTTTATTACATTTTGTCCATTATATTAGGTTTTAAGTGTCATGTTATGCTATTTATTTCTTGGTCAGGAGCCAGTTCTTTTGAGCTTTTTGCAAAACATCTTTTAAAAGGGTTGTGAGCTACTATTAAAAGGTTGTTTTGAAATACTGTTGTCAGTGGCTGTCAGTATTCATGAATGTGGCCTGGAGTGATGCATTTGTAAGTACAGTTCCAACCATATCCACCACTTCAGGATTCCTTTTCATTTCCTCTTGCTTTTGGTAGAGAGCCAACAAAATTATTAATAGTGACATTTCTGGAATTTCTTTTGCTTACACTAAAATTCTATTAAAAGTTGGAAAATTAGAGTAAATAATAAGTCTTTGTGCTTAATTTATGTCTGTTGCATTCCTTAAATTTCAAAGGTTGAATGTCCAAAAATGGAGTCAGTTTAAATGGTCTGTGCTTCTGAATGAGCTGATAAAATGGACCAATTAAATAGGTAGTAAGTTAACTAAAAAATAGCTTCCCTTTCTAGGAAAACACCTGAAAATAATCCTATTAGTTAAGATGCCCTTAAAGTATTTCTATAGAAAAAAAAAATCCATTAAATTTTGATAAAGGACTAGGATATGGGAAATTTGTCCCAGCCTTAGTAGGTGTAGTGGTATTTAAACGGTCATTTTTAGATGGAGTCACTTTCCAGAGTCTGATCAGCTAAATTTTGGAAATTCTTGGTATGAGGCCTTTTATATGGGTCCTTGTTGGGAGAACCCAGGCTGAAATTCTATTCTTTCCTTGATTCTGCTGGAAATGCCAGTTAAAGATATTCAGGCTCTTTGGTTATGATGTATGTATGTTATTATTATCAATTTTGCTGTTGCATTTTTTTTTCTATATGAAAGATTTTCTTTGGTTGGGTTCCTTTTAGAGTTCATTTTGTTCAGTCCCTCAATGAAAGAAGGGACAGCTTAGGTCAGTTTTGATTTTGACTAGTTCACATTAAATTCATATCCTTTAATTAAAGGAATGGTAAACCTCAAATCAAGAGTCAATAAAATACTCTGTCTCTTCAGAGAGATTATGCATTCTTAGTTACTATGTTTTATTATAGGTGATTCTTTATCTAAACCTTTTAAAAGTTACCAGTGAAGGTGCAAAGTGTTTACATGCCCAGCAACACTGTCTACAGTTGTAAACTCTCAAAAACTAGTCCCATATGCATGTGTGCACATACATCTACTAACTGATACTGGTTTTGTGTTTGCTTCATCACTTTGGGGTGTCTGATGCCAGTGGTCCTGCACTCCAAATCTGAGTAGCCTGTCCTTGGCATCTAATGCTCTCTCCAATATCCCTGTGCTATTGTTATTTATTTTTTTTTTCCTCTCACCATCTATTTAGAATAGTTAGGGTTGGAAAGGACCTCAAGATCATCTAGTTCCAACCCCCTACCATGGGCAGGGACACCTCGCACTAAACCATCTCACTCACGGCTACGTCCGTCCTGGCCTTGAACACTGCCAGGGACGGAGCATTCACAACATCCCTGGGCAGCCTATTCCAGTGCCTCACCACCCTAACAGGAAAGAATTTCCTCCTTATATCCAATCTAAACTTCCCCTGTTTAAGTTTTAACCCGTTACCCCTTGTCCTGTCACTACAGTCCCCGATGAAGAGTCCCTCCCCATCATCCCTATAGGCCCCCTTCAGGTACTGGAAGGCTGCTATGAGGTCTCCATGCAGCCTTCTCTTCTCCAGGCTGAACAGCCCCAACTTCCTCAGCCTGTCTTCATATGGGAGGTGCTCCAGTCCCCTGATCATCCTCGTGGCCTCCTCTGGACTTGTTCCAGCAGTTCCATGTCCTTTATATGTTGAGGACACCAGAACTGCACACAATACTCCAGGTGAGGTCTCACAAGAGCAGAGTAGAGGGGCAGGATCACCTCCTCCTTTGCAAGTAGCACTAGAAATAGGGCTGAATGCAGATATGCAATGGTGTCAAGGAAACAGCGGTGCACTGGTTACAGGGCACCATTTACTAGGTGATACTCTTCTGGGGCCATCCTGATGCGTCTACCCATGCTGGGTCCTTCCTCTCTGCTTCAGCATTGACTTCAGTTCATGTCTCTGCTTTCACGAAGATGAATAATGATTAGCATATGATCACTTCCGATTTGACTAATAGTCTGGCACAACTCTAAGCCACCTGCTTTAACAGTGGACTGGAAAGCCTTTGTGTGTGTGAGTATCTGGGGGTATGTCTGTTCCTGGTATCTGGCCCTATGCTTTCTAGGTGGCATTTTTCTCCTGATTCATCTTAGCAGCTCAGTATTACAGCCTCTCCCTGCTGTGTGACCTGATGTAACGTGCTTGTCTCCTTGCAGGTAGAAACATCGTACTCCACTTTGGTCCGCAATTGAAAATTTGAAAGGTATCTGGGGATCAGTATGTGAAGAAAATACTTTATTGCTGCCTTTTTTTTTTTTCCTTACATGCTTTACTGAAAGTTTGTCACATTTGTTCAGTGCAGCACACTGTTATCTCCGAATCATCAACTTTTGGGTCTCGACAGAGAAGGACAAGGAAGCTGGTGAAGGGTCTAGAGTACAAGTCTTATGAGGAGCAGCTGAAGGAACTGGGGTTGTTTAGCCTGGAGAAAAGAAGGTGCAGGGAAACCTTATCTCTCCCTCTCTACAACTACCTGAAAGGAGGTTGCCGTGAGGTGGGAGTTAATCTCTTCTCTCAAGTAACAAATGATAGGACAAGAGGTGACAGCCTCAAGCTGCACCAGGGGAGGTTTAGATTGGATATTAGGAACAGTTTCTTCACCGAAAGGGTGCTCAGGCATTGGAACAGGCTGCCAAGGGAAGTGACGGAATCACCATCCCTGCAAGTGTTCAAAAAACATGTTAGACAAGGCCCTCAGTGACATGATTTAGTGGTGGACTTGACAGTCCTGGTTGGACTTGATGATCTTGAAGGTCTTTTTCCAAACTAGTTGATTCTATGATCTAGTGCTGGTAATTTAGTGCTTAAAAATTTTCATAGAATCCACCCTTTGTTCTAAGGAAGACTTTAAGTATTTCTGTTCCGCATTTGGAGGGAAAATGGTATCATAACCTGAAACACTTTATTCCAGTACTCACAATAGTTTCAAACTTGAAACCACAAATTAAATTATCTTAGAATCAGCAGAAAGAGTTCTTGTTTTAATGTGTTTTGAAAGAATTGGTTAAATTCCTACATGACCTAAAAAAATCCACCAACTTTCTTGAAAAATTGCAAAAGAACCATGTCACAGACTAATAGACCAGAAAACATCTAAATGTACCAAAGCAGCAACTAAGGAGAGATCTTTGTCACTCCTCAATAGATCAATGTAGAGGTTAAAAATCAGATAAACTGAAAGCACTTCAATCTAATGGATAATAAAAATAGCAAAATCAGAAAGTTGATGGTTGTTCAAACTGAGCATTACCAAGTACTGATTTTCCTTGGTCCTTCAGCCTTCACCTTCAGCCAAGATAAAGGTAGCAGGAACTTTCCTGCTTTTTTTGTTTTCATCAAGCTCCTCAATACTAGGCACCAGGGCTGTGCTTGAATGCGCTGGGGAGGCTCGCAAGCACTCTGACCAAACAGGGAAGGAACATTTTACGCATTTCTTACCTTTGTGCTTTTACTCTCATTCTTGTCTGTTTCATTTAGTTCAGAGCATGGAAATTTTCTTCTGCATGCAGGAGTCATCCTGGCAGCATGGAGAAACAAAACATTTGCACCTAAATTACCCATTGAAAATTTAAACACCTCTCCCTGAAATCTGTGCTTTATTCCTTTATACTTAATGCTGCTTCTTCCCTCTCCTGTCTGCAGAGTGTCCTATTCACACATTCACCTGCTGAGCTGGGATGCACACTAGCAGAACCTATCATCCCTATACCTTCCTAAATCTTTCTGAGCAGTTGGCAGTTCATTTGAGGTTCCAGTAGTGAGAGCAGAGCTTTATTAAATTCTGGGTATCACCTTTAACTTCCAGCTCAGGAATGTGGATTTGAACTGTTGACCCATAAATTATTGGATAGGAGTAGAGAGAACAGCTGTGGAACACTTAGTACTGAGTTTGTTTTGCTTTTCTGGATGAACAAGTAGAAAGGTGGGATAGAAGCAGTCCCAGTTTTGACTGGCAGCATGCTCTTGGTTCTCTTTCACAACAACATGTTAGGTGAGCTTTTTCTCTTCTGTAACTAGATGTAGAAGAACAGCTGGTTTCAGCAATTTTTTTTTTTTTTTTTTATTTTTAGTTTTTTAGGCAGCAGTTGTTTTACTGAATGGAAAAGAGAATTTTCTTCTTTCTGGGGACATATATGTGCTTCTCCCCCCCCCCCCCCCCCCCCCCCATTATCCTGAACCTCTGAAATGGTTGACACTAAAGATAACTCTTAAGTAAGTTGCCAGTGTCCCTGGAGTGTCCCTGGCACGTGGTTACAGCCTCACCAAACATATCTTGAGGCATCTTGAGAGGACCATCTGCAAATGAAGGAAAGGAAAAATAGGGTTTCCAAAGAAATTTCCTACCATTCCCTCAGCTATTCCACAAAAAAAATTGCAAACTTTTTGTTCACCAGAAACACAGACCTACCCCCTCACCCCCCCTTCCCCTCCCACTGTCAGAGACTTCTTCCAAATCCTAAAAAGTAGCCTCAATAGGAGCTTAAACCTAAATTACTTAAGTGCTCAATCCTCTGCTTTTTAGCTGAAAGCTTGAATTAATTACTCTATTAGCCTTTCTTCATATCTTTTGGTTCATGGTAGCTGTCACCAGACAGCATGCTGATGGAATCACAGCAGCTTTTCCTACTTTTGTAGGTGCAGAGTTTGGGTCCAAGTTTCTTTGCTATGAGACTCATTGCAAAATATTCATGGCAGTGTCCACTAAATTCTGCCTATGACCTTTCTTTCTTCTCTCCAGAGAACTGCTACACCACTGTTTGGGGTTTTTTTCATGTATCCTTATAGGAAAAAAAGGGGAATTGAGAGCTTTGTTTACAAGGGATTTATCTCTGATTTCTTCTCTGTTTATTGCCTAGTTCAGGATCTTGACTATAAACATAGAGAGCAACACTATTACTGTTTGGCTGTGGGATGAGCATAAAACATGATCTCAGAAGTGTGTGTGGATGGGCTTCTGTAATGAGTATCTTAAGACATTTTTTGAAGGTCTCCCATACTCAGTTTCCTGAAACAGAAACTACCTACTTCACCAAGGGTGTGGTGTGTCAAATAGTAATCTTTCTGCTAGCACTGTGGTATGTTTTGAAAGCTTACTGCAGAGTTTAAATGTATTTTCTTCTGCTGCTTCCTCCTTTTCTTGTGCTCACTACTGTATTGGCTATATTTTAGACTTCAGTTATCTTATATGCATATGTGCTGCTATCTGTATATATCCCATGTTCATTATTTGTATATGGTAATTGTCCTCCTTTGTTATTTATTATTTTCATCTGTCCTTCACCTGTGCCTTCCATCTTTCGTACCAGTTATCCTGTAATTTTTGAACTGATAGGGTTTATGAAAGGGAAGGAATAGATATCATGCATGTTTTGTTGATAGCGTGGAACAAGCCTATTAGAACCTGACTGAAATGAGAGAATGTAATGGATCTTCCAGTGTCCTGTCATCTGAGGAGAATAGGGGGGTTTGTGGTTTTTGTTTTTTTGTTTGTTTTGTTGTTTTTTGTCTGTTTGTTTGTTTGTTTGTTTTTGGGGGGGGTTAAGTGAGAAGGAAGAGAGAATTTTGGTTATGACCAACATGGTGCATCAGCCCAGTGTTGTATGAAAGTCACTGCTGCCAGCTAGTGGAATGTCTATGCTCTTGCGTTATATTCACACTGTCAAACACTTACATTTTAGAACAAATTAGTTGTAGTAAATTGTACCTTAAATTGGGAGTCCTCAGGTCATAGAATTGACTGATTTGTTTGTTTGTTTGCTTCATTTAGGGGTTTTGGTTGCTTGCTTTTGTTTTCTTATTCCCCACCCTGCTTATGTTGTTACCTGGTATGTTCTACAAGGTCTTGATACTGACCAAATAATATGGGTACCAGTACTGGGAATGCTTTGAGGTTTGTTCTCCACACATTTTCACCTGTACTTTATATAGCCTTTTCATCTTCTGAAATGTGACTATCAGATGGATGATATTCATGTTTACTTTGTGATATGGCAGAAATCCAGGACTTACTGCTTAAAAAATGTTTTGAAAAGGTAAGCATCTGACTTCGTCTACTGAGAGAATGTCCGCTTTAAGTAAATGCAAATTTGCATGCTGCATTTAGGTTTCCTCCACTGTGGACTGCACTGTGCAGTAGGACCAGGTGAGTTTCTCCCCTATAGTCAAATGCAGTAAATGTATTTCAGAATTAGGAGCATCCCCTGGAAGGTACAGTGTTTGGCAGCTTTAATGTTAATTGCATCACTTTCTTGTGTGGAGTGTTTGATGGGTTAAATGCCATAGGAAGGTTTGTCTACAGATCCTGGATATCCTTATTTCTAATTAAGTTGAAGTCTTTCTTTTTTTTTTTTTTTTTTTTTTTTGTAGATAACAGCCCAAACATCTGATTCATTTGTCATCCTGGCAGGTGGGGGGAGAGGGACCTTGGTTGTATATTTTCCATGAATCTGGTGCCGTCAGAGGTCTATGATGTAATGTCAAAACAAGCACTGGCTCTAACAAGGCAATTCACAGCAGTGGGGCTGTGCTGTAGAATCTCTCAGACTTCTTTCTCCTCCAGAAAGAAGTCTTTGAAGAGGAAGCAATGGTTAATGTATGTTTTATATAGGGAAGCTGATGGATAACAAATTGCAAGTGCAATAGTGCTGATATTTAAACCTCCGAACTTTTCTTGCTTTTGTACTGTTGCACAGATGTAGAAAACAGCCTGTCAGAGCAGCAACCCAGAAAAGCTTGTCGCTTTCAGAGCACTGCTCCTCGGAGGAGAAGACAGTGCATGAAGATACTGCTTGTGTCTGGGCACAGAAAACCTTGCTGGGGTTAAGAAGCAGATCAGCCCCATCAGTGGTCTTGTGCAAGCCAGGAATGCGCTGGTGGCTGGCGCGCCAGGCTGCCCTGCGTTGGACAACTGTCACGCTGGCACCACTCAGTTCCTCTGATTGGGTACCGCCAGCACCTGATTAAAAATGCTGATGCTGTTTCTGAGCTTCTTTCCACTTGGAGGAGAAATCTCTTTTCCCCACCCCCAAGCCCACCTCTAGGATGTAAGTAATGGTGAGAAGATGAAGATGAAAACAGTGCGGTCTGAGTGACTGGAAATACAGCAGTCTGTTTTAGCTGCAGTGTTATATAGGAGTGTTCATCAGACTTCTTGTCTTTGGTTTTTCAGCACAAACTGCTTGCAGGTTTTGGAAGGCTGTGAAAGGACTTGCCATCTGTGTGTTAGTGTTCTCTGTGTATCATCACATTACCTTGCTTTTCCCTGGACAGCTGTGTTCAGAGCTTCATGTGGAAATCTTTCTATTGAAGAGAGATAAAAAGGATCCTTAATCTGATTCTCTTTGGATCTTTCTATTTTTATGGTAAGTGCCAGCATGTATTGGCTGAGCATAGCTTCTTTGCTGCAGTGCTCGTGCGTTCTCTCTCTCTCTCCCCCTCCCTCCCCCTTTCCCTTCTGTTTTTCTCCCCCTGTATTCTTAGATAAGCCTCGTGACCTTCAGTCAATATCTAGACATCATTTTTAGCATCTTCATAGCAGATGCTACCTAACTACATACAAGTTTTCTCTTCATTTTGTTCTTCCCCCTTTCTGACCCGGAGCTCTGAAGTACAGATTGCAATCTGAATGCTGCCTCTTTGTCCTTGAAACAGGAGGCTTGAGTATTGCTCTCAATTGCCGGTGGCAGCAATGGGATAAGGTTCTGGGGAACTGGAAATACAGATATGCTAAAGGTGACTCATTTCTGTAGGTCTGTAATACTGTGCTGGAGTGGCACAGAAAGCCCCTGCTTGACTTAGCATCTAGAAAACTCTGAAGCCCCTCAGTGCTCAAGTGTGGGGTATACATGTGGTTTGAGCTGCTATTTGCTGTCATTGTCTTAGAAAGGATGGATTCTTTCAGCATCTTTCAATATAAGCCTATGTCATCAGGTGTTTGTAAGTTGGACCTTTTGCATCTTACAAGTACAGAGTGGCTGGGACAAGAAGTTACAGAATAGGCAACCTAATAACCCTTGTCCCTGTCTGGTCTATACAATCGCAAATTCTTAGCCTTTTGAAGTGCTTTTAAAATTCTGCAGTAGAAAAGAAGTGCATTTAAATGTTTGAAAATCTTTGCTTGTGTAATTCATGCTCTAAGCTATTTCAACAGCTCTTCTTTTGTAAATAGGAAAGGTCATTATTTAGTCCTGTGCCCTTAGGCTTCCTGTGCCCTTAGGCTTCCTCTCCAACTCCCTTAGTTTGCTGCATGGATTTAAAGTAAATGCAAATATATGATTTCTGACAGATAGCTACATTCCTCAGTATGACAGAACTACAGGAATGTTTCTTTTAACTGAGATGTGTTTCGTGTTCTATCTCCATTATGTGGATTGACTATGCATAGTCCTTACACACTGCAGGAATAAAAAAGACTTTACTAAATTTTTGAAGGCAAAGGTACAACAGTAGCTCAAGCTCATCAAGCTGGTTTCCCTTTAAAGCAAGGCAAAGAGTGATGTGTTCTTACACCTTTGTTTTACTGAAGTGGGATGAGAATAAAGCTTTTATTCTGTCTCCGCATTGCCTTTACTGAGTTTAAGCAAGAGATATGCTGATGTCCGGAAATTGTTTTCTTTGTTTAATGTGTCTTATATTTGTGTGGCTTAATAAAACAATTTTATTCCTGATTTATCCTGTAATTCAGAGGGTTTTGCTTCACATGAGCTGTTTAATTCGACAGAGTTTGTGTACTTCCCCCTCCCAAAAAACTTTAAAACACTGCTGTTATTTTTTATACCCTTAATTTCTTTTCTGTGCTTGGGTGTAATGTCTAGTTGTGTTGATAGCATATATGTGTGCTCTGGGGGAGAAAGCCCAGGTTAGGCAATTGCAGAAGGTACTGGGGGGAGGAGGAGGCTTACACAGATCTGCATGTAGAGGACTTCATGGTGCAGTGGGGTACCTGCTGCATTGCCTTCACCAAAAAGCAGTAGTGGCCAGCACGTAGTCTAGATGTCACTGATCCAAGTCATTATCCCATCAGACTATGCGTTTTGGCATCATGTTGTGCCTGCTGGTGCAGCTGATCAAGAGACCTGTGCTCCTTCTCACTGATGTGGTGAGGGCATGCTGCAAACCTGCCTCCCTCCCTCTCTGTGGTAAGGAGCAGGTCTGGCACCTGTGCACCTATCGGAACTGTTTAAAATCGTGGACCAAAAAGGCTTCGGCACTTTGTAGGGTCTATATGTTACTTAGTTTGTTACAATCAGTAATGAAGGTACCTGAGTTTGTTCTCTTCCAGTTTCAGGAAGTGCTCACACAGTGGCAGCAGCAAAGAAACTTTTTGCTGTGAAAGGAGACCAGCAGGGGTCTTGTTAACACACATGGGGAAGTGGTCCCAAGTGGCTGCAGGTTGTTACAGTGCCATGGGGAGACTAGGCTTAGGCTTTTCTTAATTAAAGTAATTGTGCATATTATCTGCATGGGAAACTGTTTACTGTACCATTTTGTTCCATATAAAATTACTGTAAACTTAAAAAACGAAGAGGGTTTGCAAACTACACGCACAACCTAAATAACTCTGAAGATCACACATTTAAGTATGGTACAGCATCTTTTTATGTTTAAAATTAATATTATGAAGTCAGATATTCCTGTGCCTTAAAATAATGTGCATTCTTGCCTCACATTTAATTGAAAGGACTGTTTTCGCTCAAAAAATGACTCATGTCTGACTTACAAAAGCTAGTTTTTAACCTAAGTGCATAATCATACCTGTCTTTTTCAATAGAAGTTTTAAATCCAAGGTGTATAATGTCATGTGCTTTCTAAATAGCCTCGAGGCAAAAAAAAAAAAAAAGGGGGGGGGTTGGGGAGGAAACCCAGTAATCTTGAAGTATTTTGTCCAGTTTAAACTACAGGAGTTTGCAATGGGATGTTTACTTTGGAAACCTGACGTCTGTGTACAGCAGCTTAGAAGTCTATGCACCTAAAATCCTTGTCAACACATCCTGTTGCAGGCCAAGGGCTTAAAAATAAAGATGCATTCCTCTCTAAAAACCTTGAGAGGTGGAGAGAAGAGCAAAATCCCCCAAATAACATGAAATTCAAGTAGCTACCCTTGCTTTTCATTTCTTGGGAATCCTATGAATGCTCTGGTAGGGGAATGCACACATAGTACTTCCTTGTTTCACAGCATGGTGTCATGTTAATTCCTTTGCACAGTGGCTGAAGACTGCATAGAAAACAACTGCAGGGAAAAAAAAACAGCTGTTCCCTAGCCAGCCAAAATCACCCTGTGGTCTGAAGTCACTGCATTCTTTTTTTCCTATGTATGTTCAGTATTCATTCTTCACTCGACTTGTCCACAGAAGTTCCTTAAAGCTTTGTACTCCACAAAGATTTAACTATTTACGTCTATGTTGCAATATAAATGGGTATGTTTTTACAGAAAGCTCACTCATTTTCCATACTGCTTCAGCAGTTTTATGTTTTCTATCTGCTATAATATCCTTTCCAATAAAGCCTGTGCAGGCAGCTATTGATTATCACAGGCTGAAGAATCCAGGTGGTGGTGTATGAGCCATGCCCCAACTTCCCTTTGCCCCAGACTAGAAAGTGATACTGGGATATGCATTGATGCAGAGCGGAAGTCCTCAGGACCAGGCAGTGCTCTGGCTAGTGATTTTATGTATTTTTTTTCTTCAAAGCTCCTTCTGAAAACTGTTTACAAATGTTTACAAAAGTAATATAATACATCATATTTTTACAAGGTACACATAATTGTAAGTTATAGTATACATATTCTATGTACCTATTGCATATTATATTAATTCTGGTTTTACCTGGCTTTTTGTTCATGCATGCTTTACCAACACATGGCTAATGAAAAGTTAACTGCAATTTCTCTGTTTTTCATAGAGCTAGCTCTTACTCTTTCCCTGGACACATTCTCTTGTTTAGGCTGCAGATTTTGTCCAGGATGATTTCAAGGACTTTATAGCTCTAACACTGCAAATACTACAAATCTGTCTTTATGTTTGGTGACCTTAACAGGTGAGCTGTCTTCAGTCCAGCTGTTACTTTGCAGTTCATGGATGTCTGGAAGTCCTGTGTGTGAACGCTGTGATGTATAACCAGTCAGAAAAGGTTTGGTGCTTTGGGGAAGTACTGGGCAGGGTGTTACTGCACTACATGCTTTCTCTGTACCTAGGTGAAAGATTAGGTTTCAGGCATTGTTAAATGTCTCATGTCTTCTGTGCATCTGCTGCCCTTTTAGTAAGTGCTTGCACTCTATGCCAGTCATATCCCGCGGGTGTGTGTGTGTGTGTGTCATATTTTCTGCATTTGTGCAGCTAGCTGCATGGTGCTTGTATACATCTGTCTGATTCTTTGTGGAAACTGTGGCCTTTCAGTTCATGCCATGCAGATTTTCTCACATACAGTTTCCACATGGGAAGTACCGGACAATAAGGTGAGAGGTCTTCCGTATGGTAAAGAACTTTCTTCTGCATAGCGTAGGTCACAGTCATGTTGTTCTAGATTCAATGTGGTAATAATAGAACAGTATTAGGCCTGCTTGTTTTGGAAAATATCAAAGAGCTGACGCATTCCCAGGGGATCACTGTCTCATAGACTTCTTGAACACCTGAATATAAAATTTAATAATTTTTTTGTAAGGTAAAGTGTGTCATTTCAAGTTATTGTTGAAATATCCATAGTCTTTTTTGGTGGAAGGTGTGGAGAGGGCAAAACTCTATCCTAGATTGACTCAACCAACTTTTAAGTTGTCCCATCCTGGTAATTTAAGATTACTAGGATTAAGAACTTTACCTTGTTCTGTTTGCAGTATAAAGCAAAATAATAATCTGGTTAAAAGTTATGGGCTAGTTCCTTGGCATCCCAGTGGCAGGGATCATGTGACTGGAGCAGGTAATGCAAATGTTCAATCTTTATGAGCAACACCTCCGAACAGGATGAATATCCCTGAAGCTGCAATTAAATTCCCAAACAGTGGAGTTAATGGCAGACAGCTTTCTGTCCACTGGGTAGATTTTACTCCAGGAGGGAATAAGTTTGAGAGAATATTTTCAGGAAAGCATCATGTTTCTAAGAGGTTTATGATAGTAGACACTTAAAATGCTGCAAGGCCCATCTCTCAAAATAGTTTACCACCTAAGGAGGAGCTATGGCAAGCAAACCTCCAAATGTGTTTCCAAATTCAGCCCAGAGAGATCACTGGTCCCCACCAGATGGTGAAGTCTGAGCATGAGTTCGGAGATTTCCAATGTCAGTGTTTGCAATCTGACTGTCCAAAGGCAGGCTTGCTGTCCAAGAATTTTGCACAACTTGGTCCTTCAAAAGCACATACTACCCACAGATAAATATTTTTAAACAGACAAATCTAATGAATTATGCTGGATGCACTCTCTGAAATCACTTTGGTATTGGTGGTAGGTTTTTGTAGTGGTTGTTCCATGGCAAATAAGAACTCTCAGGTCATCCACATGAGATTAGAACCACCAGCACATTGGGCCACTAGTGTGGCACAATAAAACAAACAATTTTCAAACAGTCAACATCCAGATGACACCTGCCAGGATTAGACCCATGTCATGTTGGCTGTAAGTATGCTCGAAGATCCCAAGACTATGAAGGTATTGAAGATGATTATAGGAGGTGGGCTCCTCATGCTTTCTGCAGAGGTAGAATAAAGAAGTTAGAGCTTCTAGAGCATGGTTTGAAAGGCGTCTAAGGTAGATGTCCCAGATCTCCTTTAGAAGCCTATTGCTGTTTGGTATGAAGCTAGGAAGAGTAGACTTCTGTATAATTTAGTTTATCTGTAGGGTTCATATCACTACTGCTGTGAGATGATTGAAATAGATGCCTATTTCAGGACAGCTTTCTAACTTCAACCATTTGCTCTTGTTTGTAGTTCTCTGCAGTACTGATATTTATTCCTTATTTTATATGGTGCTTACAGCCTTTAAGTATAAAAAAAAATGATTGTGCTTCCCTTAATTTTTGGAGGAGGAAGTTAATTTGCAAAATCAGTTGAGAAGAGCAAGACTGAATCTCCTCTGAGCCATGTTGTTGTAAGGAAAAGCTAGCATAGCAATTAGCTTTTTAGGATCACCAGGAGGTATATTCTCATTTCAAATAATTTTATTTGACCAAACTGTTTTTCGTTAGATTTAAGCATAATACTGTAACACATGCTGTATTAGACTCCTAGAGACTTCTTCTAAATGAGCTTGGTACTTCTTGGAGAACCACTGATTATGGAATGCCAGCTGATACATGCACCTTTGTGAAGTCAATTAGGTATGTCTCCATTTATGCTGGCAGACATGCAACCTCTCTACATGTTGTTCATCTATACCCCAGGCTCATTTTTGATATTTTCCTGTTGGGGTCTTAGTCACACTCTCTCACACCTTTTTGCCTCTTCAGATATTGATTTACCTTCATGTTTTTCTTAGTTTTGGTTTCCTTTTTGTTGGTTCTTCTTTGTTCTTCAGGGAGATAATACCTGTGTTTGGTTGTTGGATTTTTTTTCATACTGATTGTCTTCTTACTGCTTGTTTCTGTTAGTTCTTTTTTCTACCATACCAGTTGCCACGCTATGCTGTGTTCAGTCTAGGCAGAGCCTTGTTCTGATTCAGTGCCTTGGGAACAGCAAATACTGTCTTTTCTAAATGAAGCATCTGGCCTGCAATACCAATATATTGTGAAGCTGGTGTAGAAAAATGGAGGAGAGAAGGCAATGATAAACAGGTTTCACAGGACAGAAGGGACAGAACCTGAGAGCCAAATAAAATGTCAGCCTCATTAGGATGAATACTCTTTTCCTGAGTCTGCTTGGAAAATAGTCTGTTCTGTAGTGCTGGAATCTGAGGACAAAGAACCCTAATGAAAAATAATTACGCAGGTGATACTGGTCAAAGTTGTTTCAAGCTCTGCAGTTTCATGCAGTCAACACTGCTTTGGCTTATGCTTCATGTTTTTGAGGGTTTTGCCATTGAAATTCTTTATGTAAGAAGGGGAAAAATGAATTAAGTTGAAGGCTGCTTGCTCTCAGGAGAAGGAAAAGAATTCCTCTTCTAATTTCTTATTATCCTTTGTTCCCATAGAAACACCTGCACTATTTGATTTCTAACCTGTGGCATTTAGATAACAAACTCTTCCCTAAATAGATTGGGGAAAATTCCTTATCCAATTTAACTTAAATCTAGGGTAGACAAGTTTCTACCCATAGATTTATTTTTGTTTTGTATGATACTAAATGTTGATAACAATTGTCCTGTTTTTTCTCACTGCATCTTTATGTTGACTACCAGGCCAACTGAAGTTCTTTCTAACTGGCCACACTGAAATTCCTGTTGAGCCATAGACAGAATTTCCTTATTTTCCATGTGAATGCAGAATGTGTGTGGTGTGGATTTCAGAAATGACTTGGCAAAAGATTATATAACCTTCTGCTTCAGCATGCTTCACAAAGTTTACTTAGTTTACTAAGTAATAATAGACTCTGAACCATTCTGATTAATATGCTATGGTAAAATTCTGGCTGCACAAACAACTTTTGTGAAGCGTCCATCAGTACTTGATGTCCCATGGTGAAGTTGTTACTGCAACTTATCATTGCACTGTTGTCACTAGAAACAGTTCTGCAAACAATTTAAATAGTCTTGTGTAAGAAAATATTACTTTATTTTCCTTTTCACCTAAAAAGCAACATGACTCAACTTTTTTCATCAGTACAGAGTCATATATTAACATACCACACCTAATTTATATGTGACAGATTTTTAGGCCTAAATTATCCACTCTTAAAGCTCAGTAAGATCGGCACTTAGGTAACTCTTTCTCTGCAGTTTTTGTTCTGTCTCTTCTTTTTCAGCTTCTCTCTGATCTTACTCCTTTTAATTCTTCTGTGCCTCTGCCACTTGCTGGGCCTCCTGTCCTTTGACTGTTCTCCAGGTTCTGCTGCATTCCCCCTCTAGCACTTCTCTTTCTGCTCCTTCTGTTCTTTACCTGCACCTCAAGGCTATTTCTGTGTCCAGGTGTCCCACTCACATACCAGTGTTTATTTTTTTCTCTGTAGTTCTGAGCTGTGAGAAAATGAACTCGGACCACTGAGTCAAGGTACTTCAGCAGTGCTTGTCATGCAGGTTAGCTTTCTTTGCAACAGCAATAGCAATTTTCTATTAATTATAGGTGAAACAATGCAATGAGGGAGTTAAAGCTGACGTTATCAATGCAGAGGCATATCAAAGCAGAAGTGTGGTGACAGATTTCTATATGGTAATTTTATTTCCTGAACTTAAGGTAAAATGTTCAAATTGAAACTTAATACATGTTATGGTGAGGATGAATTATAGGCCTCTGCTTGCCCTGATGCTTCTCATGTGATATTGGCTGCTGAATGGTATCACCTCTGCTCATGAGTTATGTTGAGAAGAGAAATACTGAGGAAAAGGGAGATAGGTTTAGGGTATGTGTGCCATTTCAGTCCTGAGAGGGAGAAGAGTGAGAAGCGGCAAGATGGATGTGGCACAGATTCACAGATTTGTTTCTTTGGTTTGGGTTTTTTGTTTGTTTTGTTGGGGTTTTTTCATTTGTTTGTTTTTGTGGGTTTTTTTGTATGGTTTGGGGTTTTGGTGGGTTTTTTTGGTTGTTTTTTTATGTTTTGCTTCAAGGTCATGTTGTGATGAAAGAAACTTTGTACATCTGGGAGCTGCTGTGTGCTTTCAGCTGTCATCTGATAGAACGACAATTACTGCAGAGAAACTTGTCCATTGTGAATGATTTAAGTGTCTCACTGCAGATTATACAGAAATGTATGTTTTAGTTCAACCCAAGACTCTTGAAACCCATGCCAGGCTAGCTTATTTTTCCTGTGGGGACAGTACAGGGTAAAAAAGGAATTCTAATACTGATAAATAAGAATAATAAATAAGCTGCATTCTAATGCACAAGGTAAAAAAGAAAAAATCTTAGAGGTTCAAAGCCAAATAAAAGTCCTCAAATAAATTTTAACAAGAAACAATTTCCATATTGTTACAGAACGTGGAGTAATATTTAGGGTATTTGGTAAATAACTTCGATATCATTGCTGCCTGTTTGAAAATTCCCAGTTGTTTGCTTTGTAGGGCTTACCGTGAAGTCTGGTTAGATTTTGATGTGCTCTGATTGCATAACACTCCGGGCTAAGTAACTTGCAATTGATGTGGTGCTTCTCCTTCATTGTTGTCAAACATATGTCCTCTTTGCTTTATAGACTGCAGGGAAAAAACATGTTCTGGGGACACACTGTCAGCACTAGTATCTTTTGAACTGCATTTTTATAAACATCTGTAAGCCCACAAATAGGTTTTAAACTTTGGGTATGGCTTTGTGAATACTTCATTGAATTCTTGGGTGTTAGCACTGTGCAATCTAGAGATGTTTTATTATACTAAAAGGCACGGGAGGGTGCAGCTTTGAGTATTTAAGAATTAATAAATGCCAGAAGTTAGTTTGCCTGCATGTAAGCATTATCCTGCATACTTTAGTCATGTGCTCACATGCTGTGTTTTTCATTGAGTTGTTTCTTTTTATTTTCTTTGTGAAGTATTTTTGTTATGTCTCATATTTATTGTATATGATTCAAACCATGCTCCAAATGAAAAACACACAAGTATCTCCCAGTAGATATATTTTTATGGCAATCATCACAACTTCTGCTAATGTCCAGATGGCAAATAATTATTCTCCATGGAAACGATGAGTTGAGATGATATTTCCTTGCTGATGTTATTTGTTCTTACTACTTCATAGATAAGGAGCTGAGGTTTAGCATGAAAGAGAAATGCTCATTAGATTAAGGTGCTGAAAGTGAAATGCCAACATCATGACTTTTTCTATGTTTTTAACACATTATAGCATTTCATATAATCAGAAGGGGTTGAACTGACATTGACCACAGCTGTGACTGCCGTAACATTGATTAATCAGGTGTCGTAAGCTGGATACTTGGACACTGACCCTCACTCACTGAAGCCACTTCCTTAGCAGCACTGAAGGCGGAGGTGGGTATGCAATCGAGTACCTCAAATTACAATTCAAATTCTTTAATTCTGAGACCAACATTTCTGTTTGTGCAGTTTCAAACTGTGCTTCTGTACAGCTGCCTTCTGCACTGAGGCTGGGGAGAGCACATGCAGAGCTGATGTTAATAACAGAAATGTCTTTTCGAAATGCACACTGAGGATAAAAATTGTGTGGTCTGGAATGAAAGCCCATACTGTATTGCATAAGCACAAAAGTACTGATCATATTTCACAGATGCAGCCTTGATTCTGGCACTTGATACTGCAAACTCAATGGCCTTCTGATACGGTTGTATTGTATGTCAACACCTAAATATTTTAAAAGACAATATAAAATCCAGGAATTTCATACTCTGATATTGAAAAAATGTTGTCTGTATATGAAGGATATCTAAGAGCTTCTCCATTGTGTGGAGTCAGCATGGCATCTGTGGCTCATTCCACAGCTGGTAAACCAGTTAGAAGGGGAAGTGCGTCTTTTGTTACAGAGCTCCCTAATAATCCGTTGAGGGTAGTTTAGTGGAAGACCATGTCCTCTACTGACACAGACCTTTCTACCTTGTCACTGTGGTAATTCTTCCTTTTTTATGATGTGGTGTAGCTGATAGCCATGGGATCCCAGCATAGAGGTTCTCTGCTCTTCTACAGTTGCAGTGACACGCTTGAGCTATAAAAGGGGCAAATGCAAGAAAAAACAGTAATTTGCCACATCTGTTGCTGAGGGTAAAAAAAATAATAGGCACCCTATAAGTTCAGGTAATCTTATTTCTTTTACAATAATATCTATCTCTTTAGGTACAGATATGTAGATGCTGATAGCATACATCTTCAGAATTGACAAATCTTTTCTGTGGCTGGGATGTTCTAAAATAACCTGAAATATTTAAAGTTCTCCCTCTGAATGTCAGGGAAGCTGCTTTTAAATTTGTCAAAGCTGATGTCCCAAGTCAGAAATGGCATTTTAAATGTTGAGATACCTCTGTTTGTGTCTTTGTTGCTAGTGATTTTATGGCATATTCACTGATGTGGTTAATTCTTTTAAGCTGGTCTAATGTTGACTAGCAATTATGTGAGCACAAATTCTGTCTTTACAGTTTCAGTGTTATAAGTAAATCCAATTAAATTGTGAAAATGTTTTCATTCTACCTTACTAACATAGTTTTTAGTAAAAGTCATAATATAAATGGTATACTTTCAGTCAGTGAAGAACAAAACCTCAAGAAATCTTCTCCTGTCCTGCTTTAAAAGCTGTGAATGAAGCAACTAATACTTTCCTCATGTGCCCTTGGAAACAGCACAGGCACTGCCTTGTTTTAGGTGCTTTGCCAGAGGGTCTGGCCCATGAGCCAAGGTTACAGGAATGCAGAGTTTAAATAAGCAATGCCTGCTAAATGCTGCTGGAATGCTGTTGGCAGGAAGATGTCACAGCATGGTGTCCTACAATGCCTGTGGCTTTGTGGTGATTTGTCACCTGCGATTTGCTGTCCCAGGGCAAGAACAAGAATTGCATTTAACGCACAATCCCAAGATTATGAATTTACTAATCCCAGAATTATTTAGGGGCTGAATTCATCTCTGCCTTTTGGACTTAAGTACACACCTTACTCTGAGTTCAGCTGAAGGGAAACCATGTGTTAAATTTTCCATGCTTTAAAATAATTTCTTTCAACAACTTCAGACTCTTCCTACATTGAGATATACCAGTGGGTATATCATGGGTTTAATATACTCTGAAGCCAAAGACAGAGACTTGCAGAGCTTGGTGACCAGTACTAACGATGTTCTTCCAATCATCATTTATCACTTAAAAGTATAACTTGAATGTACCATTTAAATGTTTTTACATGTAATCACACTTACGATTGTGTGCTAAAAATACTGATGCTCAGAAGGTAAGGCAACCATTTGCATAAATAGAAGCATAGAGAGCAAGATGGTAGGTTTAGTTACTCTATATGGCAGTTTTAAGGCAGTAAGTACCTAATTTTGTGTCAAGGAAATTAGAGACTTACTGATTTCCACTGAAGGATATACAAAATGCTCATTTTCCCAAAAAAACCCATTTCCTTTCAGCGTAAGAAGGTACATATTAGTTGATCTAGGAAAAGTCAGGCTTGCGACTTTCAATACCTATGCA
The DNA here is from genome assembly GCF_037157495.1 of Lathamus discolor. NCBI lineage: Eukaryota > Metazoa > Chordata > Aves > Psittaciformes > Psittacidae > Lathamus > Lathamus discolor. Next base: position 53,430,909 of record NC_088884.1, read on the forward strand.
AAGGGTCACTGCTGTGTTGAATTTCACACTTTGTGAATGTCTGGAGTAGTCCTTCCTTACTCTTCGTATGAAGCCTGACACATCACTAATGTATCCTGTTAGCTGTCAGATGCTCAGCACTTTGGTGCAGTGTTAATCCTTCTGGGTTTAGTGTTGCTATTCTGCTGAGCAAGCTCAGGCTGCAAGTGCGATAAAATTATCCAGAGGCAGGTGCTTTCGATAAATGGAGTCATGCAAGAGACATTGCAGATCTTCTGATCTTATATAAGAACACCAGTAGGAATTGATGTAATAGAAAATCTTTGAAAGAGTGAAATAGAATCCAGTGCTTCAGTTTGTCAGGAAATCAATTATAAGTAAAAATTCATGCTTTCCATTTTCATCCTGCTCTTGCACCAGCATACTGCCTGGCTCAGGCAGAAGCTGAAATTTGCATCTTGCAAGTGATAGCTGTCCAGTTGATTTTAGAATAAATCTTTTAAAAAAGTTTAAAATTCAAAGCTTGATTTGGTGTAATATTGTAGTTGCATGTGCCTTACTGGATTGATATTAGTTTTTATAAAACACATCTTATTATTTCATAAGCTTCTGTGAATGAGTGAAATCAAGTTAGGTTTGTTCCAATTCCTGCTTATCTCATTAAGTGCATCCTAGTTTCACTCTTTTGCTTAATTAATCTCCTTTATACAAAGAGAGTAAGCATTTGAGATGAGATTTTTGTTTCTTAAAAGCATGTGATATCTAGCACCTGGGATTGTGGCATCCTGAATGATGTGGGAATCATATTTTGTGCCGCATGCATATTTCTAAGATCCTAAATTTTTTTTGACTGTTTGGGTAATTTCAAAGTTTTGAGAGAGAAAGATCCACTGCTTACTGAAAGCCCCCAGTAATACACGGGTCAGCAGCCTGTGCAGTGGGGCCAGGGACTGAGCACTGTGCCTGCTTTGGACAATCGATGGTAACAAGTGGATGTGTGAATGATAAGTAACAGCATCGTTTGCAGTTTGTGAGCAGCGCAGATGTATTGACCTTGGAGCTGGATCTTGCTGAAGATGTTAAAGAAATCAGGTAGGTGGGAAACAGGAAGGTTGGGGTTTTTTTTAATTTACCTTGCCTGTGCTGAAAGGATAACTTGTGATTGCCAGTTGGCACTTGTGGTTATGACTGGGTCTCGCTCCATAGGGCATCTGGCCTCCTGGAGTGTCTGGGACTCCTCCTGGGATAAGAGCAACCCAGCCTCCTGTGCAGCCCTGGAGGCAGGACACTTTAGGATGCATAGCAGCACAGTCTGCATGGAGCAGTTACTCACTGTAGGGAAATTACATAAGGCCAAGGATTCTGAAACTGTGTGTTTTGTGTTTGTTTAGGCTTTTATATTTCTCGGGGTTAAAAAAGAAAAGGGAGGGACAGTCAGGACTTTTCTCCCCTTCTATTTCCTTAGAAAGAAACACATTTTGTTTTCAAGGGTATTGAAGGTAGAGAGCAATGAACTAGGATAGGAAGCATTGTTTAGATACTGCATTTGCACAGAAAAATTGGAGTGTGAATGAGGATAGGATGTCATTTGCTGAAGCTTGCATTGTTCACTGCTGTGAAGTTCTCACTTTTCCTTGAGGTAAATTTTTTGTCTTTCAGAAACATCCTCAAGCCAGCACAGGGGTTATTACAGCCAGATAAATGGCCTACATCTTTGTGTTACAATCACTGAAGGTCCATGGAAGACCGTTTTGTAGTTCAAAGAAATATCACAGGTCCCACACATTGACCTGATCACAATCACAAGAAGATGGTATAAGAAATATAAAATATAGTGGTAATTTCAAGACAAAAGGTCTTAACAAAGTGAATGTTCTTGAAAATCTAGATTAGGTGAGTTTTACTTCTCTAGCATGTCACAGAGCACTTCTGATAAAGATTGCTTTATTTCAAGCTTCTCTCTCTGACTCCAGATCAATTTCCCATTACAATGAGGTTAGTGCTTTGAACTGCAGTGAATCACTGTGGCTTTTTCTTAATTATTTAACTGCTCTTTGATTTTAAATATTTATTCTAGAGAGAAACAGAAAATGAGGTAGTGGCCTGATCTCAGCATAGTATAGCGGGGAGGTCCTTACTGATTCTGCCAGTATTTCGCACTGCAAAGTGAATTAGAGAAATGCTCTGTCACACTGTCAGACCAATGACATCCAAGAACTTACTGAGCTTCTGATAAAAAGAAATTGAAGGTCATTTCTTCAGATCAGTGGGTTTATCTCTAATCCAGTGCAGTAAACTAAATGGACTGTGTATTTTGCAGCAACAGCAAAAGCTTCACAAGGCCTGGAGTATAGTGTTTCATACACTGCTACAATAATACACATTTGAGAGAAACGTAAGCAAAGGCCATAGGATTTCCATGATGTCTTAAAACTAAAGAGCTTTCAGGAGTACAGGCATTTGCTTTGACTTTCAGCTTAATGTCTGGTCTGTTCTGACAAATTCACTCAAAGTCAGGTGCTGTTGCTGGTGACAGGCGGGATACACCAGTCCCAGAGAAGAAAAAGGGTTTTGGGGCAGGAGTTGGCAGGGCTTATTGACAGGGCTTTAAACTAGTTATGAAGGGGGGAGGGGATTTAACTGGGCCTGTTGGGGACAAGCCCAAGAGGAACATGCTAGGGATTGAAGGATGGCGGGCTAAGGAGGACTATCAATCTCTTGTTTCACTTGTGGGAAAGGATAGCTTTTTAGACCCTGTCCCGCAGGGGAAAAAGGGTACTAGGACTGGCTCCCTGAAATGCCTGTACACCAATGCACGCAGCATGGGGAATAAACAGGAGGAGTTAGAAGTCTGTGTGCGGGCTAAAGGTTATGATCTAGTGGCAATTACAGAGACATGGTGGGACAGTTCACATGACTGGAATGTGGTCATGGATGGCTATGTCCTTTTTAGGAAAGATAGGTCAGCAAAGCGAGGTGGTGGAGTTGCTCTTTACGTGAGAGAGCAACTAGAATGTATTGAGTTCTGTCCGGGGTCGGATGAGGAGCAAGTGGAATGTCTGTGGGTACGAATCAAGGGGCTGACTGGCACGGGTGATACAGTTGTGGGGGTCTATTACAGACCTCCTGATCAGGACGAAGGAGTTGATGAGGCTTTCTGCAGGCAACTGGAAGTAGCCTCGCGACTACATGCCTTAGTCGTAGTGGGGGACTTTAACTACCCCGATATTTGCTGGAAGACTCACACAGCCAGTCATTCACAGTCTAGGAGGTTCCTCGAGTGCATTGATGATAATTTCTTAATGCAAATGGTGGACGTACCAACTAGGGGAGCAGCGCTGCTAGATTTAGTACTCGCCAACAAGGAGGGTTTGGTCGAAGTGGTGACGGTCAATGGCAGCCTTGGCTGCAGTGACCATGAGATGGTGGAGTTTAGGATCCTGTGTGGGAGGAATAGAATACCTAGCAAAGCCACAGTTCTGGATTTCCGAAGGGCCAACTTTGGCCTCTTCAGTCAACTGCTAAGGGAAGTCTCATGGGAAAGTGTACTAGGCGGTAAAGGGGCTCAAGATAGTTGGTTAGCATTCAAGGACCGCTTCTTCCAAGCTCAGGATCGGAGCGTCCCAATGAGTAGGAAGTCAAGTAAGGGATCTAGGAGACCGGCGTGGTTAAACAAGGAGCTGCTGGGCAAACTCAAGTGGAAAAGGAGAATCTATGGATTATGGAAGGAGGGGCTGGCCGTTTGGGAGGAATATAGGACAGTTGTTAGAGGATGTAGGGAGGCAATTAGGACAGCTAAGGCCTCCTTGGAACTCAATCTTGCTAGTCGGGTTAAAGACAATAGAAAGGGCTTCTTCAAATACATAGCAAATAAAACTAAAACAAGAGGCAATATAGGCCCACTGCTGAACGAAGTGGGTACCCTGGAGACAGAGGATATAAAGAAGGCAGAGGTGCTGAATGCCTTCTTTGCCTCTGTCTTTACTCCTGCAGACTCTTCCTGAGGGCCCCGGATTTCTATAGCCCCAGGAGGAGTCAGGACAAAGGAGGAGTTTGCTTTGGTAGATGAGGATTGGGTTAGGGATCAGCTATGCAAACTGGACATCTGTAAATCGATGGGTCCGGATGGAATGCACCCACGGGTGCTGAGGGAGCTGGCGGAGGTCATTGCTAGGCCACTTTCCATCATCTTTGGTAAGTCGTGGGAAACGGGCGAGGTGCCTGAGGATTGGCGGATGGCAAAGGTCACACCAATCTATAAGAAGGGCAAGAAGGAGGACCCGGGTAATTATAGACCGGTCAGCCTTAACTCCATCCCTGGAAAGGTGATGGAACAACTTATTCTTGACTCCATCACTAGGCATATCAAGGATGAGGGGGTCATTAAGAACAGCCAACATGGTTTTATGAGGGGGAAGTCATGTATGACCAACCTTATAGCCTTCTATGAGGAAGTGACTAGGTGGAGGGATGATGGTAGAGCGGTGGATGTAGTTTTTCTTGATTTCAGTAAGGCATTTGATACTGTCTCCCACAGCATCCTCATAGATAAGCTAAGGAAGTGTGGGCTTGACGATCAAGTAGTGAGGTGGATCGAGAACTGGTTGAAAGGAAGAAGGCAGAGAGTTGTGGTCAATGGCGCAGAATCTAGCTGGAGGTCTGTGACTAGTGGAGTTCCTCAGGGGTCGGTGCTGGGACCGGTGCTGTTTAATATTTTCATCAATGACCTGGATGAGGGAACTGAGTGCACCCTCAGCAAGTTTGCTGATGACACAAAACTGGGAGGAGTGGCTGACACACCAGAGGACTGTGCTGCCATTCAGCGAGACCTGGACAGGCTGGAGAGTTGGGCGGGGAGAAACTTGATGAAATTTAACAAGGGCAAGTGTAGAGTCTTGCATCTGGGGAAGAACAACCCCATGTACCAGTACAGGTTGGGGGTTGACCTGCTGGAAAGTAGTGAAGGGGAAAGGGACCTGGGGGTCCTGGTGGATAGGAGGATGACCATGAGCCAGCAATGTGCTCTTGTGGCCAAGAAGGCAAATGACATCTTAGGGTGCATTAGAAAGGGAGTGGTTAGTAGGTCAAGAGAGGTTCTCCTCCCCCTCTACTCAGCCTTGGTGAGGCCGCATCTGGAATATTGCGTCCAGTTCTGGGCCCCTCTGTTCAAGAAGGACAGGGAATTGCTTGAAGGAGTCCAGCGCAGAGCCACAAAGATGATTAAGGGAGTGGAACATCTCCCTTATGAGGAGAGGCTGAGGGAGCTGGGTCTCTTTAGCTTGGAGAAGAGGAGACTGAGGGGTGACCTCATCAATGTTTACAAATATGTAAAGGGTAGGTGTCAGGATGATGGAGCTAGGCTTTTTTCAGTGATATCCAGTGATAGGACAAGGGGCAATGGGTGTAAACTGGAACATAGGAAGTTCCACGTTAACATCAGGAAGAACTTCTTTACTGTAAGAGTGACAGAGCACTGGAACAGGTTGCCCAGGGGGGTTGTGGAGTCTCCTACACTGGAGATATTCAAGGCCCGCCTGGACAAGTTCCTGTGTGATGTACTGTAGGTTACCCTGCTCTTGCAGGGGGGTTGGACTAGATGATCTTTTTAGGTCCCTTCCAACCCTTGGGATTCTGTGATTCTGTGATTCTGTGATTCTGTTTATAGCCATATTGTTGCCAAGATCTCCATCATTATGCTATTCTTACTGAGGAATATAGAAAGATAGTGAAGGCTCTCTCTTTATCATACTGTTGTATTATGAAAAATACGTTCAGCAAAGTGGCTTCTGTAGCTGCAGCCTGTTGCTAAAGTGTGAAGAGATTCTTGTCTTCCTAAGGAGAAATATTCAAAGTGTTGGTCCAGATTTCCTCAAGTCCCATTCTTTGATTGGCAGAGGGGTAAAACCAGTTGGAGCAACAGTTCCCAGTTCTTGCATTGCCCCATCCTGATACCTGATTTAGCAGGTGCCTCTGCTTTGTCAGCAGCAGCAAACTGCAGGCGAGGACTTCTGCCTTCTGCTGGAACCCATTGCCTCTGCCCAGTCTGTGCAGGGCATAGCCCTGGCTACATTCCTGCCATCTGAGCGTTCCCCTCCATTGCTGCTGATCTCCATTTGGCAGCTAGGACCAAGTTATGTCCTATTTGTACTTTTCAGATGGTGTGCAGACGGGAAAGAACTGAGGCTGAGGATTTAGGCTTTGGTTTGGTCAGGACCATTGCAAAGCCTGTCATTTCTGTTCATTGACAGTCTTGATGAGCAGGATTTATTCCACAGGAGAGTGCTGTCACCCTAGGGGCCTACCAAAACATTTCTTACTCATTCCCAAAGTCAATTAAAAATGAGCATCATGGCTCTTACCAGTGCATGCACACAAAACAATAAAATCACTCGGAACATGGTGCTATCTGACTTCTCTTTATATGCTTAAAAGGGTGAGCAAAACAAAGGAGCACATTTCCAGCCTCTAGTTGAGTATAACACACATGATAAGCTTATTTTTCAGTTTGGATAGGATTTTTTGGCTATTGCATTCGTATTTCTGAAGCTTTGCTGATCAGCAAGGAAGCACCAGCAAAATTTTGAAACAAGGCTGCTCCACTGGGAAATCGGTCCCCATGTCAAACATTGTCAGGGCAGCGAGGAAAGGGAGTTAAGTGCAGTAAAATAAGCAGAAATTGACTCAGTTATGCTTTAAATCTTTTTATTCACATTTAGTAGTGTCAAGAACTGTTGTGAAGCTCCAGGAAAAATGGTTTGTGATTTTGGTCCTTCTTGGTTACTTTTGCTGGTTTGGATGTTTCAGTGTGTTTCTTTAGGAGCAAAGATGGTTGGAGACAGTATGGTAGTATCTGTGAAAGCATCCACAGTGTAAAGGTGAGCCTTCTAAACCAGCTCACAAAAGTGAGCAGACCTTTTCGCTGTTTGGTTGTGCACTGTAGCCTGGCCAAGGCTGGAGTTCACCTTCCTACTGGTAGATGGGAAACAAACTGGTAGTTTTAACACTGCTACAGTTACGTTTAGTTCCTGTGTGGTCTAAACCAAGAACTTGAGGTGCCTGAATGTTGGCATGTGTCTAGATTAGAGCCAATGAATTTGAGCATCAGTGCTTATACTGCAATGTTTAATCTGTGACAGCTTTGACATCACTGGAAATTGCTGACAGGAGGGAGACAGCAGTGAAGCAAATGCCCCATCTATATCCATCTGGGTTGTTCAGCTGCTCAGAAATGCAAGGCAACTGGTTTGGATGCTGTAAGATAACAATCCCTTTTGCTTCATGGGGTATTTGGGCCTGTTTGTAAGCTCTGGGAGTAAGTTCTGTAAGCACTTGATAAAGCTTCAATTAAGTGTTCATCTTGCAGCCAAGCACTAAATTACCTGTCTTTCCAGGTCACCAGCTATTTGCTGATTAAGAGCTGCTCTCCATTTTGAAAGGATTGCTGTCATTGAAACAACTGCTGTCTCCTGATAGCTGACATAGCACCTTCTCCCGTCCCTATACTCTGCTCAGCTCCGAGCAGGGAAACCACAGGAGCTGGTGGGGAGAGCAGGAAGCATGCCTATCTGATACACTGCTGGGAGATGAGGATGCATCCTTCCACCTAACTCACTTCCTGATTCCCTTATGTGTGTTGAGGTGCAAGGAATCATTTCTATATAATAAAGCTTGTGCTTGGTGCATAAGTATTGCAACATACATAAAAATTTCATACAAGCATAAATTCAAAAAATCATTTTTGCTAAATGAGAGGACTGCATCCAGCTGTATCCTATCCAAGACAGCAGCAGCTGTGCTGGGAAGACAGGACTCTTGAGATCACAAAGTGGGATTCATGAGAACAAATAGTGAAAAAAGGAGTCAGCACCACTGGGAAACTAGCAATACACAGAGGGCCGTTCAGCGCAAATAGAATAAACGTGCTGACTAGACAGAAAATATTGTTTCCTTCCTCTAATCATACTCATCTTTCAATAATCCTCTAAAACCCAAGGTCCTGATGGAAAACCTGAGATTATCAAGTCAGTACAGCAGATTAAGCAGACCTATGAATGTTTACAAGCTAGAGCAGAAAGTGCTAAATCTGACCATTTCTTCAACTACTGCACTGCTTTGGCAATCCGTTGCTCTTAATGCTGTAAAGAAAAATGAAGCTTCCTCAAGATACGTGTGATTAACACCATACGATGGTGATAGTTGAAAAAATAAGGCCGTTTTTAACCCTTCAAGGTGATTAGTTTATTTCTCTGAAGGACAAGGTCTATTTTCCCATGTGACATTGTCAGAACTTGGAAAATTACTCATAACGTTAAAGTGATCCAGTGCACATAGAAATTGTTTTGTACTGCTGGTGCTTGCTTCTCAGTGAGTCGTGCAGGTTGTCAGTGTAATGGATATAAAATGAGACAAAATCTGCTTATTGATACCAGTGGCTTCAAGCAGCAGTTTTTAATGTCATCAGAATCAAATGGGAAAAGGAGAACAAATAATAGGGAATGTCTTATATGAGCTGTCCTATATTTTCTTCAGCTGGCAGGACTCCTTTTTTTTCCTGGAGTCTTTGCTCGTTGCTCTGGAGAAAGCAGGTTTCTTTCTTCTTTTCTTCTCCTTATGCTTCTCCAAGATTTCTGAAGAGTCCTGGGACTTTTTCTTCCTGCTGCCTTGCACTGAGCAGTAAACAGTATCCCTTCTGCCACCACCCATCGCTCGGTAAGAGATATGGGGGAAGTTCTTCTCATCTGAAAGCCCAGTCCTAAGGTCCCTTCCACCCCACTAGCCTTGCAGAAAGCCATAAAAAGGAGACAGGAACTAATGCCTAGGATCTCAGAATACGCATTTCCATGCAGGGAGTTATTTTGGGAAGAGCTGTTCCTCCTCGCAGTAGAAGAGCTCCCACGATGTGCGTTTTATGAAGAGAAATGATCATCTGAAGTCTGTGGGGCTACTTTTATAAGTCTTCAGCTGTGAACATTTAGGCTGCATTGCCAATCAATTTTTGTCTAGTAGCTGCCAGGCCTGTAGTCAATCTAGCATTAGGCATATTTTGGTTGTTTTTTCTTGCCATTATGTTTCCTATGTTACTTTCTTATTTGAACATCAAAATTGAATGTAGTGCTGTGAACAGAATAAGGTATTCTGCTGCAAGGAACTTGTAGTCTAATTCAGGCACAGTGACGCACAGGCATACATAATATACAGGATAAGGATGCAAATTCAAAGTAATAGAGGTGTCTGGGGAAAAATCAGTGCTGCAGGCTAATTTACTACTCCTGAAGAGCTACCAGGCTGCAGAACACAGAGAAAATACTGAACAATAAAAAAATGTCTGTTCCCTTATTTTTTTCTTCTTCCCCTTCCCAATGTGTTAATACCTAGTGTGTCATCGAATAGAGGTGAAATGCCCAAATAAGACGGAGAGAGAATAAGATAGGGATCTATCTATGTTCCTGTTTCCTGACCTAAGGGCCCAGGAAAATAAAAAAAGATTTCTTGAGTCTGCCTCATGGAATAGGAACTTCACTAGAAAAAACCCATGTGGATTGAACGTGGATTATAAACCAGTATTGATGTAATTAGAGATGTGTTGACAACATACTGTGAGTTTTTCAGAAAATATTCCGTCTGTATTTATTGTTATATGTACTGATCAAATTGAGACATATGCCATTGCTTTTCTTGCAGAGTAAAGCTGCAGACTCATGAGGTAAAGATCATAAAAGGTTGATAGCAGGGCTGCACAAAGTCAGTGAATCCAGATTTGAATCTCTTCCCAATCTAAATGTCCAGTGGAAATCCAGGCAGCTCCACACACAAGTAAAACATGGGAAGCAGTGATCCTACTGAATTTGCTTGCAGTCTTTTACTTTGCATTTATACTGTTGTCTAAGCCTTGATTTTGTGCCATTTATGGTTGTTCAGGAATGGTATCAAATATTTCTTAGGCCCAGTGCATAGCCTTTCAGTACTGAAAGTGTTGATTGGTCTAATCCATGTTTCATTTAAATGGTCAGTGATGGCAGTGAAGGAATTGTCAAGCGGAACTTGTGCACCAACGTAATTGATAGCCATTGCAGTTTTGTCACTGATACTGATTTCTCAAACTGCAGCCATGTCTAGCAGTGACTGGAAGGTCAGGAGAAGCAGAAGGAGCACAGTCAAAATGTGCATGGACAGAGAATTTCCCCGCATATTTGCAGGTGGTGGCTGCAAGTCCTGACACCAGCTCCAACTCTGACATGCAGTGTGGTCTCAAACAAACTACCTAGCTTCTCAGCCAATACATTCAGGTAAAGAAAAATATGGACCTCAGGACAGTTTTGAAGGGCAACCACTTGAAATGCAAGTGGAGTTATGCACACACAGCCATACAAACACATGTGTACCTGTGAATTATTTAAACACAGAAACACAAATTAATTTAGTTAATTCCAAAGAACTAATTATTTCTAGTGAGATCAAGTGTACTGGTTTATTAGTGTTTTGATAATGAGATACAGTGGGAGTTGAGAGCTGCTTTAATTGTGTTGGTGGGCTTGTAACTGACTCTTGTGGTAGATGAGCAATTAGCATCACAGCCTTGAACTTTTTAACTTTACAGAATATTTTCATTCTGTTAGATCTATGCTTTGAAAATAATACATTTGAGAAAGCTGGGTGCACATATCTTTACAGTAGCTGTTTCTGGACTGCCTGTAGTCTTCTAGTGTGACCAGAGCGTTATCACAGAGGCTGTGTGTACCTAGTAGGATAAGATCAGTAAATTTCCTGTCTCGTGTTTTCTTTACGAGGATGTACCCTTTAAAGTCTTTGAGACATTTAGATCCTGTGGGGCTGAGCCATAGGCCTCTTTAAGATAGATTAATGCCGGGAACATAAGCAGTGTATCTTTCTCTGGCATCGTTTCATGAGGTTGCAGTAATTCCTTGTTATCTTTTAAAAATGTAGTTAATGTAAGTTATTAGAAACCTCACAAGGTATCTTAGTTAGTCATATTTACTTATATGCACTTGACAAATATCCTGTGGTCAGTGAAGTACTCCCACCTTTCCTCAGGAGTGAGAGTTTTTATGGCATTCTGGCCAACACATGCCAGATGCCAAATACCAATGTGAAAGTATTCATTTTCTTTTGTACTTCCAGCACAAGTGGCAGCATCACACCTTTGCCTTTTTTCTCTCAATGCATTAGTAAGCATTTTAACACTGTGATAACTGGACATTGGAGAGCAAGTGCATAAATCTTTATAAATACCTTTGAAAAGAGCGGAGTTATCTTCCTTTTATTTGCTTAAGCCAGCGTTTTGAAGAGCAGAGCTCCCATATCTGTATCTGTGGAGATTATGTAAATGGTCCGTTTCTCATAAGAGCTGAGAACTTTCCACAGACTTTATGCAAGACAGCAGTTACCTCTGTACTGAGGGCATTTCAAACACCTAGTCTTGCAGTCTGAAAACACTGCTCTTGGCAAACTTATGCTGCAAATAAATAGTATTTTAAGGGAGAATAAGACAATAAACAGCAAGCACAGACCCTTTAACAGCCAAACAAATGTCCATCTGGCTGTTTGCATTGTGTGAGAGCAGCATGCTGTAATTTTGCAAGCAGAACATTTTTATTATTTAATTAGCCTCAGAAGCTAAGTGGTTCAAAGAAATAAACTGAGTCTATGAAAAACAAAAAAAATAGTAACAGCAGGCCCAGTGCCTAAGGGCTTTACTCATGAATGTAAAGATGACTGGTTTTGTTACCAGCTGCGCACTCTGGCAAATAATGGGCTTGAGCTTCCAATTCCCTATTTATGTGAATATTTCCTCTGCTTCTCTATTAGCCAAAATTACTCATGTGTTTATGAGTTTGCAAGACCAAGCCTCTTTGAAATCTGAACATGATGGGAGATCATGAGCATCCTAAACCTCACTGCCTGGCACTGTGGAGTTCTGGGTTTCTGCTTTCTGGTGTGGCCCCTGTTTTGCTGTGAGCCTCAGCCTGCCCTACTTGGTGTGTGAAGGCAACACTTCTGTGAGGAGTTAATATGCTGGACTAGGTTACCCAAGGAATTATCAGCCTTGTAGGTTTTGAGGTGAGAGTCAGGTTCTAAGAAAAACAAGTTCAATTTATGGCTGTATATGGAAAATCTGTCATGGTAGAGGGTCAATAGGGGTCTTAGAGGAAATAGTTAATCATCTTCAAGGCAAATAGCATGGCCATTTTGAGGCTAGTAGGTTATGTACCTACTGCCTAGTTTGCAGCATGTGTGGAAAATGCAGTATCAGTTTTTCTCCCAGATTAGGAATCCTTCTGGAAGTAATTTTTCATTTGCAACTTCGGTGTCATTTTCAGGGATTGGTGTGACAGATCTATGTTTGAGCTGTTTGCTTATAGGAATGAGGTTTGGATGTGCTGAGGTTACTCACCTAAGCAAGTTGTAAATTAAGAAAGAAAAAAATAAAAAGGCAGTTTGTTTTCTATCTTAGGCTGTGCCTGCTGTGAGATGTTGCAGGCCTGGGCAAGCTGGAAAATGCCTGCTACTTTTTTGCCACATGTTACTGATGTACTTTCTCCTTGATCACCCATACTCCAGAGGTGACCTGCTGCTGAGACAAAAGCCGCAGTAGTAGGGGTAGCATGGGAAAGGGATTTCCTTAACTCGCTATAACAAATGCTCTTAGCCTACTTTCTGAAAGTCTTGTGTCTTGTACATTAGCACCAAAATTATTTTCAGGCAGTGATTGTGAGGGTCCAAGTGTGGTAGCTGCTCTCGGCAGTGGACTGTGACTCTAGGTAGTGGCTCATCCTGCTGATGGAGGCTGTTTCAGGGCTATTCCCAGTTGCTTCCAGAGAGGAGGGCAGGGCACTGAACATGGGGCTGGGCTTGGCAGCTGCTGCTCCTATTGACTGCAACCACAGATGGTAGGTGGTTTCTGCCTTCCTGTATGTTTTGACTTCCTTGTGAATTTATCCGCTGTACTGCTCAAAAATGCCTTTTCAACCTCTTTGGTCTTACAGCAATTTACTTTATCTGGCTGTTGTATCCAGGGAAAAAAATACTAGCAGAAAATTTGGATAAAGAAAGAAATGAGGTAAAAATTGCAGGCAAGTTACAAATAAGTACTAGACATGCTTGAGCTATTGCTAATATTGAATATAATACATACCGGGTGTAGAAGGACACAGGGCTGGAAAAGCATCTAAATAGCAATCATGGAGGAGCTTAAATGATGTTATTATGAGTAACTTAGCAGCAACTGCTGTAAGAGAGGGCTTTTTCTTAACAGTAGAAATTTTTAGATTTGGATACTGCTTATATTATTTTCAGTGCAGTATTTTTGAATCCCAAGTGACCCCACCATATGCTGTGAGCGGATCATATATTTGTTGGAGGATTGAGGAAAACTAGTGGCAATTTGGATAAACTGGAAACAGACATGTTTTTAAACATTTATTTAGAACATGAATATATTCATATTTTTGAATGTAAAGGAGTGTCACCATAATTCAGCAGAGCTCCCTCTCACCACTACTCCATAGCAAAACAAATGCTGATGATATGAAGTGGGCTGAAACACAGTGAGAAGGCAGAGTTTAATTAGCATGTTGTTCCTCTTCTCCTCTAGCTCCAGCAGCAGGGACTTACCTTCCTACTTCAACTTCTTTTGCCACCAGAGCTTCCTGAGTTATAATACCATTTGGCAAGGCAGAATGATGCCTGCAAGGAAAGGCCACAAGTTACTGAGGGGAGAACCCAGAAAAAGCTGGCATTGCTGATGTGTCTCTTTACACCCTCTACCAGCTGCTCCTTTCATTTCTTTTCTGATTATTAAAACTTGTATGGAAAATTCAGGAACTTCTGATAATACTTCCTCTTTTTACTCTTAGACCCAATTTCTTACTATTTCTTTGTGCAGATGTAACTGGTGAAAAGTAACATCCTGTCTCAGAAACTCCAGTTTTCAAGTACATTATAAATCACCCTAATCAATAGTTTTATCTCTTTTTTGGAAGAAATGTGAATGTAGATAAATGCTGTATGCTTAGTCCATCACAACAGTACTCATATTGCTGGTAAACTGTATCTGTGTTATTGCTTTCTTGTCTGTCGAGTGCCATCATCTAATCTCATTTTTTTTTTTCTCCATTCACTTTTTTAGTTTTGCTTCCCCAACTCCCATACCAAGGAGTATTCCATGACATTCCAGTTTAAGGGTCAACATAAGGCATATAAGGTTCATAATAAGCTGGTCATACTGCAATCTATTATGATCTTTGACAACAGAGCTGAGTATTGCTGAAGTCTTCTCCTCACCCTGTGAGAACATTTTCCATATTTTGTTCATGAATTGACACAAAATAATTTGTTCTTCTGCAAGCTGTCCTGGGGAAATGCAGAAATACTTGGGAAATATTTAAAACTGATTTGATTTTTCATTGTGAATACCTGAATAAAACTTTTGTTGTTTTTTTTTTTTTTTTTGCACAGTCCTGAAAACTTGTAATTATAGCAGTCATTTTTTCAGTTAAATGGGCTCTGTACTGCAGAGTGCAAGTGTATCTTCCCAGAGGAGCAAGAATTTATTCCCCCCAATACAGCTTTGCTGTAAATAGATATAAGGTTATATATAACATTGCAGAAGGCAAGCAGAATCCAATTTAATTAGTGAAAAGTATTAAAAATAGGGAAGACTGTTAGCTCTTTGGCAATATATTTGTATCATTTTAAGCTAATATGATGTAATGAGAATGAAAATGGCTTGGGAGGGAAGCTGTGCAAAACCAGACACTTTCAGATCACAGAATTAAAAGGTCTGGTGAAAAAGATTAATGCAAAGTATCTGAGCTAATCCAATATTTACTAGGAAAATTCAGGTCAAATTTGGGATTAGTGCTTTGTGTTCTCTACTGAAAGCTTTGATATTTGTCTACTTACCTATCTCACTCTTGTATAGTTAGTTACGCCCCATATTTTTCATATTAAGAAAGACCCACATGTCTCTTACAGCTGTTACCTGTTCTGTCAGCACTGACAGAACAGTGCTAGCCTGGTGCCTTGGAATTTTGATGGAAAAAGCCTCAGATGAGTAAATATCAGAGATGGCACTGAACAGCTGCTTCTCTGGGTAAAACTCATCTGTGCATCTGGGAGTAGGTGGGCTTTCTGTTATCTGACATCTGAGCAGCAGCAGCAAAGTGAGAGAGAAAGAAAACGCCAGATTACAAAAAAAACCTTTAGATTTTTTGCCAGCTATTTTACACCTCCAAAGTTTCTGCTGAAGTATTTATGTGCTATTATAGAAATACTGTTTTGCTAATGTTAATAAGATCTTCATAATAGTTCTGTTGAGCAGCTTTGCAAGTCTTTGCTTCTTAGCAAGTCTTTATTTTGCAAAAAATGCTTTTTGGCTGGGTGTTGTGGTCTTGCTGTTTTGACCAATAAAAAAAAAAATCCATGCTTTGCTAAGATATAAAACCTTATAGAAATCACAATTAATTCATAGGCAAAGCAAAAGTGATAAAATTGTGCTTTGAGGCAGAAAACAGGGACACAAAGCAAAAACTTCTGTGTATTTACCACAAAATAAATGATGCCGTATGGAATTTTAGGCTGCTTTGAATGATTTAACTTAAGTCAAATTCAGCACTTGCAGCCTCATGAAACATGGAAAATATTTGAGGTGATGTCAGTCTCAACAGAACTGAGGTCCTTCAGCATTGCCTCATTCACTTCTGCATCAGAGTGGTGCAGTGTTCTCAAGTGGAACAAAGGATAATCTCAAAACCCTCCCCAAATTCCCAAACGCAGGCGCTCGTATGAGAAGGTTACATTAGAGGGCAAATTGTATATTGAGAAGAAACCATGCATCTCTCTTTCCACAATGCCTGCATTGCAAAATTCCAGAGTCTCAATATTCTGGTAAGACTGAAATGTAAAAATAAAGAAAACACAGGGCAAATCACTGTTAAGGCCGGCTAAAGTGCCATGATAATAGAAGCTCTGGGTATATGCAGGTACAGCAGCAAATGAGCAAAACTCAATACATCAACCCCACCAGCCCTGTCTAAAAGCTGCTGTTTTTCTTGGTGTTTCAAAGAAAGAAGCCTTCTAGTGCAGAGTCCTGGGCAGTAAAGGGGTTACATTTTAAGCACCTAGAAGAGAGACATTTTCAAAAGCAGAAAGAACAGAAAGAAGAGAGGCTGGCTTTAAAAGTCCTATTTAGGGTAATGAGAGGGAGAGCACAATACTGCCAAGGCAGCTTGCCTGTCTTACAGTGCAGGCAGAAGAGTTAAATGGACTTTAATATGTTAAAGAGGAATTATTGTCTATCAAGACAGCACAGGAGTGTTTCACTAGACGGGAAAAAAGGGTGGAAAACAGCACTTTTATGGAGGAAGAAAAATGGGACCCAGGAAATTACTGACTAGTTTGTTTAGCAATAATCACTGGAAAAAAAAGCAAGACCCCTCAAAAAAAGTAACCCAACCAAACAATGGGAGGAGCTACTAAGCAAGTAAGCTTTTGATACATGTTTAGAAGACAACAAGGAAATGAGCAGCAGCCATCAGATTATGTCAAGAAGAAATTGTGTGAAAGCCATCTGATTTTCTCCTGTGACAGAAGAACACATTTTCTGAATATGGGAGGAATGGTGGCTTTTTCCTTGGCTTTGGGCATGGTTTTTGACAAAGCCTTTCATGATGCTGTCATTCGTAAGCTACTGAAGTCTGAGACGCATGAAACTCTTACATGGTAGGTACAACATTGTTCTGAAAAAAACAGGTATAGGACAGATATTAAACCTATTAACCTGAAAGGCTGTGTAGTACAGGACATCTTTGGGAGGTCACCTGGTGTTTGGTACTATACAATAATTTTTTTAGAAACTGGGATGATAGAATGTTATGTACTCTGTGTACATTTATGCATGACACAAACCTGTCAGATGTGCTGCAGATGTGTTGAAGGGCAGGAGTCAAACTCAAAATAGTCATGGTAAACTGGAAAAATGGTCGGGAAAAGAACGGGATGATCTTCAGTTGGGATGACCACATTTAGGGATGACCACATTTAGGCAGAAAAAAATCAGCTGCAACTGAGGGTGAAGCAGGAGAAGTGGCTGTGTTCAGGAAAAAGATCTGGGGGTGGGGGAACTACAGTGACACAAAAACTGAATGTGAGCCAGTAATGTTGTACTGCTGCAAAACTGGCAGCATACTGGGATGTAGGAGGAGGATAGCTGTCTGGAAGATACCTGGAGGAATCCTCCTTCTGTTGCTGAAGAAAGATCTCAGCTGCAGTGTTTTGCCTAGTTTGGGGCAGTACCCTTCAAGGAGAAGGTGGAAAAGCTGTGAAAAGAAATCTTGGGAGCGGGCAGCAAGAGAAGTCAAGATCTGGAAAAGAAGGTGTGAAAGAGCACCACTAAGAAGCTCTTGGTGCTCAGTCTGGCAAAGACTGAGAGGGTGCATGTTTGTCCTTTCGGTTATGTCACATCGAAGGCATGTTGGCAGACAGGAAAGAAATAGTCTGTTGTTTCTCTACAGATATCAGATCAAGAAGAGACCTTAACCTGCAACAAAGGAGCTTTGGACACTAAGAAAAACTTTCTAATTGTGAGGAGAGGGAGGCAGAGAGGAGATTGCCTGGGAATAGGGCAGGGGCCTATGTAAGCTGTCCTGGAAGCTTTCCGGGGTAGGTTAAAGTGGTTTATCCCCTGCATGACTTCGGTGTCCCGGTATAGAAGATAGAGGACAAGCTGGGTGACTCTGCAAGCTCCTTTCTGCCCTGTTTCCCATGTTGCTGAGACAGTTGCCCTGGTGAAGCAGGGTTTGTACTTCCCTGCAGAACCAAGTTGCATACTGAGCCCTGCAGATAGACATCTCAATGCAAGCATCACCCCAGCTGGTGCTGTTGGGGGTGTTACAGTACCAGGTCTTATGCACCATTCTAATATCATTACCTCCTCCTATTAAGCAAGCAAGGTCTCAGAGGACCTTCTGTAGTGCTGCAGAGCAGCTTTACATCAGACCTTTTAAATTCAGGCAAGTTGGAAGACTCTGAGCTAGGTGTACTTTCGTGCCTGTAGTGCTTGCAATGATTTGTGCCCATTATGATTAGGACTCTGTTAATGTTTCAGGTTCGCAAGGCTACGTGTGACTTCTTTTAGGATGCATGTCTCTAGGTAATACTTTAAAAGAGCCCCAGTTACTACTATGTAACCTCATTTCACATAATGAGGTTTATCTTTCTTTTGCATTCATAAATGTCTCTTGCTACATCTGAGAACAGCGATGGGCTAAGAAATTGTGTCTTCCCAAAGTATTGCAGTGGAACACCTCAGTGAGAGATTGGCTGCTGTTACTTGCACCTCATTGCTGAACCACTGCACAGTAATCTGCTGCTATTTGAGCAAGTATCACTCACTGTTCCAAAAGGGCTTATATGGTTCAGAGTGGTCATGTTTTAATGAGCAATTTCAGAAAGTTCATCATCCAGTAAAAGCT
The DNA here is from genome assembly GCF_037157495.1 of Lathamus discolor. NCBI lineage: Eukaryota > Metazoa > Chordata > Aves > Psittaciformes > Psittacidae > Lathamus > Lathamus discolor. The sequence goes on from NC_088884.1 coordinate 53,449,379, forward strand.
GGTTATAGTGTAGCCTCAGTAAAACTGAGTAGGTTTAAGCAAAATGTTGCTAATGCTTTAAACAAGAAGGGGGATAGATTCTGAGACTATAAGGTGGTAAATGATGTAAAACCTAGTGCAATGAACTTGTGATGACATTTTAGACCTGTGCTGAGAAAAAAAGATGAGCTTACTTGCTATTTCTTTCCTGCCATCAAGTCTTGTATAGGCTCAGTGCCTACTAATAACTCTGTCTTGCTATTGTGAATCTGAAGGAAAGTTTTATAACATGCATAGAATTAGATAAGCAATGCACTGATGCTTTCAAGAACTGTATAGCAAAATCATGCTAGAGGCAATCCAGGTGGTAATTATGTAGTCAAAAATCACTCTAGTCAAATTAAAATGAATCTTCCTTTCTGAGACAACTGATGACTGAAGAAGGCTCCATTAGTTCACTGTTTCATAGCCTCCAGATAACAGTACTTTTCACAAGGAAATTTGAACTTTGTTGCAAAGGATTTGGGAATAGTAATTTTAAGTCTATTTACAGTAGAAACAGTCATGCTAGAGAAAAAGATGTGCTCAAGAAGGGATGTTGTATAAAACCGAGTTTTTTTCCCCAGATTCTTTAGTGCACAAGTGACTTTTATTGTCATTTCAAATCCTACATGTCATTTCAAATCTGTAAGTCAAAGAAAATGTTAAAAGACAGAAAAGGTTGGGGTGGTGGTGGAGCTAGTGTTTTAGGAGGAGATTTTTCTTTGGCTGGGCTTTTTTGTTTGGTTGGTTTCTTTTGTTTTCTTTTAGGAAAGACCACATCAACCTGAAATTCCACAGTCAAAAGCAAAGAAAAATAAGATGTCATGACACTCATATTATGAGATATTGTCATATCTTTGAGGGCTTTGCATGTTGTTTCCAGGTTCCTGTGAAAATATTTGGTGAGAATTCGGCAGCTCCACATGCATGACCAGTATTGTTGATGATGCAGTTGAGGGCTTTGCAGCCCATATTGCATTGGTATCACAGTGTTCATGTGGTAAAATAAAGCACTGAGTGAAAAATGAAATGTAATAAGAACAGATAATATTTGTCATTGTGGTAGGACAGGAACCAGGTAACTATGAGACTGACTGAGGCTTACTTGGTTTATACTGAAATTAGTATTCCTGAAGTCATTTGATTTGGTGGCATTTTAAACCTTTTATTTAATTCTCCTCTGATTAATGTGTAGATAGGTAATGCCCCTCAGTTTATTCTAAAGAGGAAAGCTTTTTCACATTTATATAATAAAAATAAGTTCATGCTGCAGTATTACTGCAAACACATTAAAAGTCAGTATACTTTGGGAGTTTGCTATAAACAGAAGATTCAGAAGAGCAATCTCTTTTTCATGGCTTCCTCACAAAGAAAAGGTATTTTGAAAATAAGTAATGAGCTATTGTGCTCGGCCACAGAATATAGTAACTGATTCTTTGGTTGTTCAGTTGCTAACTAGCTCATTGTTAGAAAAGCAGAAAACAGGATTAGGAAACAAATCACAGATAGTATGCTACCATCAAACTGAAAACTGTGCTTAGACTGAAAGATTCACTTTGAAGTGAAAGATAGATTGACCTAGGCTCTGGATTATCAGAGCATACTAATATTAGATTTGCTGTTGTGCTTTTAATGTGTGAATGAAGAGTTGATGTTACGGAAATGTGGGATCTTCACGATTTTTCACGGTGATGCTTCTAAAAGCTCTCTCTAGTTCTATGGTTTTGGCAGACTGTGCAAAGTTTATCTACATGATCTGTGGCCCACAGTGGTGTTGCTTTCCACCTTGCAGCATACACTTCAGACCTGTCTTGGGCATCTTCTAGCACAGCAGGGCAACAGTTGAGTTGAACCTTGATTTTATTCACTTGTCCGTTTGCCACCCTGACTTCTCTGTATTTATATTTTTTATTAGCTTATTGTGAGCTCATTTACACCGGCATATTTTTCTGCCTTGAACTTACTTTTGTTGCAGTTGATTGCACAACAGCCATGTGTAGAACATACCTGTGTCATTAGAAATAGTGTGCTTTGCCAAGCACCACACAAGTTAGCAATCTCATGCGTAGTCTTCATCTCTGGTATCCTGTTTAGTTTTGTTTGGAGGTGTTGCTTTACCTTCCTTGTCATTATTTTTGCAACTTCTTTTGAAACAGATTGTCCTGAGGGAATTTTGCTGTATTGCTAAATTTTACTGATGCCTGGAAGATCTTCCTTCTTGCCATACTCTTCCCTAGGGAAATCAGCAATGTTAATGTTGTTACATTTAGATATCATGATGACTGTATTTTGCAGAGATGGCAAGTATGACTGATGCTGTAGTAATACTTACGATGACTGACGGCTTGTTAAATATATATGCGGTGGGGGGAGGGGTGTTCCAAATGTATGTAAAAATACACGCACAGAAAAAGAGAGGAGGAAAACTTCCTTATTCTGCACATTCAATTTGGTGTGGTTTTCCAATTAATTTACTATGGGTTGGACAGAGACTTCTGGTAGATGATTTTTAATCTCTAGTCTTTTTGTTTTGATTTGTTTCGTTTTTCAGCTGGGTCTTTATTGATTTCCTTTAAAGAAACGTCAGTAGTGTATTTTCTCTGGAAGCCAGATGTGTAAACCTCTCCAGTCTTTTTGAAGATAACTCCGAAATCAAATGCGTTGTGCCTGGAGTTCTCTGGAGCACCACGGTCAGAGAAGATTGTAATACTCTACTAGCTAATTCAAGCAATGACTGCGAAACATTTTAGTTGGTTGTAAGAGACTGAGATGATTTCTGCCTGTAATGCCAGAGCCTGCTATGGCATTTTGCTGAAAAATAAGGGAGGTGCAGTCTCAGCCCCTGGGAATGAACTGAACAGAGAAGGCAGAGATAAGGGATGGTGAACATGGCATGGATGCGATGAATGGAAACTGCTGAAATTTGTCTGATGCCTCGTCAATTTGCACGGAAAGGCCAAATCAAAAATACATGTTTCCAGTGTAGTTTGGGGCAGAGTAGAAGGTGCATAGCAGGGGGAGATTAGTCATAACTGGATGGCAGAGCCCCTTATGTGCACATGGGGAAGCAGGAAAGAGAGCAGATACTGCAGTCTCTGTGTAGGGTGAATACAGCAACACTTACATACAAGAAAGAATTATTTAGATAAGGCAAAACTAAAAAAGACTCTACAAATGTCCTACAAATAGGACCCAACAGAAGGAAGTTAATGGGCAGCAGGATGGTAGATGGATTTCAAAGTAGAAAGACCTCAAATTATGTATATGTAAAATGAAATAGTTTTAATTATTTGCAAGAAGTCAACTATGATGTTGTTATGATGTGCTAAGTCAACTATAATTAGTGCTTTAAAGATACTACAAAGCAAGTTTATTTTTTCTTGGGTTTTAATTTCTTTCATTTTTTTAAATAATAATTTTTTTTACCATGAGGATACCAGAGGAACCTTGGCTTTAAAATCCCATGTAGAATTTGATGTTTAAATAAGGAGTCTGTGGTGAATTGCAGAAATCTTGCCTCCTAGAATAACTGATGCATTAGGCAGTCCAAATGCAAGCTGGTATGAAATATACACAAACCTGTAGGCCTAAAGTATTTGTTAAATTTGCATTTATATTTTTTAACCTGTGTAAGCTATCTGCTAGTAAGCAGAATGACAGTGTTGGCACAGGAGTCCTAGAGTCCTGCAGCTGAAATCTATAAGGTTGTATTATATTAATCCTTTTGTATACACATTTGTCTGTGGTTGTGGAGAAGGTATTCTGGTGGAGAAATTAATTTACTGACTCTAGTCAGCAGCAACACACTGCAAAGAAAATGATGGTGGTCTCTGATCTTCTCTGCAGCCTGAGGTATAAATATATTGCATATGGATTTGCTATGCAAGGATTGCTCTGCATGCTGGGACAGCAGGACAGTGCTGTCAGCATGGGCCACACAGGCTGCAGAACAGACTTTTGTCCTGTCTTATGCCAGTCCCAGCAGTGCTATTTCCCAGCTGCTAGAGGAGAAGCAGGGGTTTGATTTTATTAAATACTATACCTAAATACTGTCTGGCATACTGGAATATTTGTGAATGACATACAGTTTGCCACCTGCAGGAACAATATTTCTGAATACTAATTTTGAAATATAATTAATAGATAATTTTAGTGGGTGCAATTATATGAAGATGTTTTCATTTTCTTTGGGAGTAAATTGGTTTTATTATGTTTTACACCCTTCATGGTGTTGGCATTTAGGTGTAAGACTTAAACAGTGGATTTAATCCACATCATATTTCAGTGCACTTTCATAATGACATCTTCATTTACAGCACAGTCTAAAACCCTTTCTATAATTAGATGACGTCCTGTAAATAAGCCATCTCCAGAAGGCTTTAGAGAATTAAATAAGGCGATACACAGTACAGAAAATACTGCAGAGGCATTGTACTTCGCTTGAACAAACAAAAACAGATTAATTAACAGATAAAAGATAGAGGAAATGGAGGACTGTGCATTATGATGGAACTGAAAGATGGAGAATAAGTGAAATGGTGGACTTTTTTGCAAAGAAGGGGAATCTCTGAGTGACAGATGAGATTGGGTGGGGAAAGGGTGGCAGGCTCCCGAGATAGGGAGCTCTGGAGGAAGCCTGAGTAGCCCCAGAGGTGATGCAGCATGGGCTAAAACTGACCAAACCCAGGGTCTATAAGTGCCAGGAGGGCAGGGCTGGCTCCTGGCAGGGGTACCGCTGGCAGCTGTAGGAAGGAGCAGCCAGCCTTGCTTTTTTGTGCTAGTGCCAGAGTCCTGGAAAGGCAGCCTGTGGGCAAGATGAGAGGACGTGAAGCAGCAGCATTGGAGGTTAAGATGTCTTCTCAGAAATGAGGTGGTTGTTACTCCACCCTTTGTCCCCTAGGCCACAGCAAAGTGACAAACCTCGGCTCTCCCTGTTGAAGGACTGGATTGACTGCCCCCTGACCCTAAGGTCATATCAGGGCTGGTATCAGTCTGGAGCCAGGGCTGCACAACACTGTCTGCAGCTCATTGCAATACCTTTGCTGCATGTGATGGCTTGTTTCATATCGGTAGTGGTCAGTGAGCCCCCCAGAATGACACTACTAACTTCACTTTTTAAACAGCATTACTCGGGTCTGGGATGGCTAACAAGAGGTAGCATCATTAATAGCAGAAGCGGAGCCTATTCTGGGAAATATGGCTACTTCCTACAGTGATCATTTGCCCATGATTTACTGCTTTCTTTTTATCTTGTAAAAAACACAGGTCAACATTATTATACCATTAGCATGATGTAGGTCAGTATGAAATAGTAAGTGTCTGCAGTCAAAGCAAAACAGTGTGTCAGTGGTGCTACATGATCTATTACAATGTGATATTGCTTATGGCATAGCACTGCCGAGGAAAATGACTTCTTGAGGACTGAAAAATGACTAACGAGCTCTCAGACAAGTGAAATTTCTTAACAAAACATATATAATTGCCAGGGATTTTGCTTTTGTTCAAGGTTGCTCACTATTTGTGGGAATGATTTCTCCCCCTCTCAGCTTAGAAGGTGGTTGACTTTCACAGGGGGATGTGTGAGACACATTATCAGATACTCACTTTCATCATTGTCACTTCTCTTGTTATTTTGTAAGTAGTTTTACAGTAAGTTTTCTGTGTCTTGTGATTCCAGGTAAACCTGGTGACTAGAATCTACGTTTTCAACTTTGCTACAGTGCTGTGTAGTGCTAATAATAATTAATATGAGAAAGTTTATTCTTGATTTCTCTATGACATTATATGCTGTTGCAAGTTGTTGTATTTAGTATTGCTCTTTCTGTTCTGTGGCTGTCTGACAACTGCTCTTGGACTGGTGGTACATCTAGCCTTTGCTTTCTTGTAACAGTCCATCTGTTACAGCTCAGCACACCACTCTGCCTGCCAGCAGCCTTACTTTGGCTGGTGGTAGGCTGCTGTGCAGTTCCTGGGGGTTTGCAGTGAAGTCATCTAGCTTTGAAAGACGTTGATTCCTTCCTACTTGCCTTGCCTTTCCCACTAAGCTCTTTTTATTGCTGAATATGAGTAAAGATGATGTGTGCATAATTGTCTGGGGTTGAACTGCTTTATTCTAGTGTGATGCATTTTGGCTTGTCTTTTAAGGTAGTATGTTGGATAGTACACCACCTGCTTCTGTTTACATGTCATAATGCTAATGCTTTTGCATATCCCAAGGCTCAGAATTTGGAGGAGTCATGTGCTGTGATTACATGCTTCCTACCACTGAAAGTGAACAGACCCTTTCTGTTTTCTCCCAGATTGATGAATCCCCTTGCTGCTCTGTTCCTCAGCTTACACCGTTTGACTCTAGGCATACATTATGCCCCAGATCTGATAACTTGACATGTACTTTGCTTTTCTCTGTCCTTTCATGTGAAAGTGAAGCACGTCATACCTCAATTCTGATGGGACAGTATGGAAATCCCCTCCAACAAAACCCAGCCTTGAGGGGGGCCTCATCTCTTACCTGGCAGGAGGAGGTGCAGTAGGTATGTTTTGCCTCTTGCAATCTGCCTAGTCATGCAGTGTAAATAATATTTGAGTGCACATAATAACTCTTCATTTTCACTGTTTGCCTAGGCTGCCTCCAGCTTTCTGCAAGGCATGATAAGTTATTGACAGAGGCTGAAGTCTTTATCTTCTGCTCCAAAGTACTATTGGTGTGGCAATGTAGAAAGTGCGTGCTTTTTGGTATTTCTACTGGCAACAGTGAGCAAGGTGTTTTCAATCTTTATATAATACCTTCTGTATTGTCAGGACCCCTATCACATATGCTGAGCTATCGGCACTCTGCTAAGGCTGCTGTGATTGACCTCTTGGACAGAGTGCTGCAGTTCTGGCTAGTTGTGGAGGACTTATAGTGTTAATCTTAAAGTAATATGCTAGGATTACTGCTTTGCTTATTTCTTTACTTATGCAGACATATGTCTGGTCCCAGGTCTTGGATCATCCCCACTGTTCGCTGGTATGTGTTAGCTGCCTTGAGCACTCTCAGGTTTTGCTAAGCTATGTGAAGGATATGGAGGTATAGCTGATAGTTACTTGAGTCCTTTTGTCTCTGTGGTCAGAGCATTTCCTGGGCAGCTCAGCTCAGGAGTCGTCCAGATGTCCTCAGATATTTGATGTTTGATGGGATAGACAGCCCCAACCCTTCTTGGTGTTCTGCTCCAAGTACTTGTTAAGAATTGGATGTAGCTTAATATCATGTTCCTAGATTGTCTTTACTTCAGCTCCGTTTTTCTTACAGGAATGTCCTTGCTGAAGCTTTGACACTTGATTCAGTTTAGACTTCACCTCTAGACCTTGGCTGGTGCTGGCAGTAGATCAACAGTACTTATGATCTCTCTGACAAATATAATGAGGAACCTCATCACCTTCTTCATTATGATGGGACTTCTCAATGCCACAGGAAGCTGTAATTTTGTTGTAGGGTAAATGGGTTTTTGTGTCCTTGACAGGTACTAAATAGAAATTACTCCTACTAAGTGGGGATTTCTATTCAGTGCTTTGGTCCATGGCTTTATGGTGTGAGCTTTTTAACAAACAATGGGCATGTGAGCGATCCAGGACTCTTGCTGTTGGTTAGAGTTTGTGGTAAGGATTAATGGCCTAGTTCACAGGTTACTTCAGGGCAAAGTTGTGGCCACATATGCAGAAGTTCTGCAGGAGGGAAACAACTCCCGGATGCTGAAGAAGGGACCAATCAGCTGCCTTTGCATATGTGTAGAGACCAATCAGCTGTCTTTGCATTATGTGTAGAAACCAATCATCATAAAGCTTAAGCGCAGGACCAAGCTTGGAAGCTATAAAGGGCAGTGCTCTGAAGTGAATAAAGGTCAGTCTCTGATTACATTAATCAGCGTGCTGTCCGTTGATCTTCCACAGTTTTAGGCCCATAAAAACTTTCTGCCAGAGGGCTTCCTCCCTGAAACTAGGCTGCTGACCATTTCAGTAGGAGCAATTGCATTACAGTCAGTCAGTTAGTTTTCAGATGGCTCCACTGTCATTGACACAGTCAAAAAAATTCAGGAAGCTTGAGGCTGGATAGAGCAAACCCAGAGGACTTACTGCTTGACCTTTAAACATCCAGCGCATGAGGGGCTCTGTGTTGCTTTTGTTTCCCAGAACTGCTCTCAGACGTCAGCTTACCCTGGCTTTCTGCCATGCAATGTGGAGGATGTCCCTCATGTCAACTTCCACAGACTCTGAATGCAGCAATGTCTGCTCTTTCACACATATCCTAGGGTGCCATACATTTGTGTAGTAGTCACAGATTGCTTCTATGGCATATTAATGGCACTTGGCCACAATCCTTCAGTCTAATGGTGCCACTTAGCAGTGCTGCAGGAAATAACATTGCAGTGGCTCACCCATCCACCTGGAATCAAATTGGTCATATTGATCTAATAGCAGAGTTGCAAATTTAGCAGCTGTGTTGCTAGCAGCTTGTTCTGATACTGCAGAATATGAGACATCTGCTACATTCACACAGCAGCTCACTCTTATGTGGAAATGGTGGGTAGGTACAACTGTGGTCTGGATTGGAAAGGGAGATATAACCTGGTCACACTGGCCAGTGCTAATGGGAAAGGCACTGGGAGAAGGGAAGAAGCTGTATTTTAGTTCTCCCTTTCATTTCTGGAATTTGTTAGTTAAAGACTGACTTCTTTGCTCTGTGCTACTAGCTACTCATTTTGATTCAGTGCCAGGGTGGCTCAGCTGGCCTTCCTATCTGGAAGCATTTCGTTGTGTTTAGATCTGTGTCTCTTCAGTGCCTTCTTGTAAGCTGGAAACATCAATTTAAGTTTTGTCACTAATTAAATAATTCCTTTATGTTACCAAGATTACCTTTAGCATGGAATTCCCAAGATTATAACAAAAGTATCTATTCCCCATGCTTTTTCCCTCTTTTCCAGTATCTTTATTCCGATTCTGTGTAAGATCAAAAATTCTCCAAAAGTCTTGCTATGTTCAACTGTTTCAGACACTGTACTCAGCTGTGGTGTCTTCATTTGCTTCTTTCTTTTATTTCCATGTGGGCAAGCTCCTGGGAAGACCTGAAATGTGTTTTAAGGAAGGAAGGGAGATAGTAACACAGTTCTGAGCTGGCATATGCCTGCATGTGATGGCCTAGGGATCTCTCTGGCTGGCTCCCCAGCAACCTATCCCCCAATACTATTCTCCCCTCCTTTATGTGCTGGGATTCCTTGAATTGTTGGGGATTTTTTGTGGTGTAAGGCATTGGTTGTAACACGTTGGTGAAGTCAGGAGGGAAACATCACCTGCTTGAGCAAGGATGTTGAAGGAGAAGTTTCAGCTAAAACTACAGCATTTTCCTTTGGTTTATTTGGTTCATTTAGCCTTGTCTTAGCTGAAAAACACACTTCCAACTCCAGGCAACATTTATGAGATCCTGCTCTTTCATAGTATCAAGAATTAGCCAGTTGTGCTCTCCTTGCTAGACAGCCTCCTTCACAGTATGTTTGTGTATTGCCCACTTGTTCTGAATGCTGACACCATCCTAGTAAAGGACACAAGGCCAGCACTCAGCTTTCATCTACATTCAAAAGCAGATACTTAACTGCTTCTATAATCTCTCTGTGTATCTTTGATTCTTTAGAGACAACAGTGCCAGTTAGATTAAGTTCTAAATTAAAGCTTTCTAGGCATTATTATTATTTATAAAACCCAGTACAAATTAAAAGTAGAGGATCATTACGCAGAATGTATTTATTCATTTTTAATCTACATATTCTATTGCATGACAAAGCTTAAACAGGTCAGCGCTGGTCTTACCCTTTCAATGCACAACAGGTTCACAGCTCTATGTGGTGGGCTGGAAAAGCTTCCACTTCTTCTTCTGGCTGTTTTTAGTGTTAGCTCCAAAACTTGCAGAGTCCCAATCCATCAGGTAAGGCCTGATCTATCTCTCTTTCACTTTTCTTCACTGCCAACTAATGCAGCTTGCTTGAACACTAATGTACTTTCAGGTGCTTTCTCTGCAAGTTGTAATTTTGAATTGTATATCATCTGGTGCTTGTTGCAGACCTGCGGTTGCCTTTCGAATGAAGTGACTGTAACAGGCTTTGTTGGTCTTTTTCTTGACTAGTATTTGAACTAGTTCCCACCATACTTATTTTCCTTCTAAGCAGTGGTGTTTCCGAAGCAATTCACAAACACTCTACTTAGGAAAAAACTGTTCTGCAATTTGCTGCAACCGAGTAAATCAGAAACAAGTCAAAGGAAAGAAAACAGAGAGAGAGGAAAGGAAAGAAGAAAGGAATGAAGGACATGAATGATGTTTCACTGCTGTTCTTAGCTGAACACAACATTAGTATTAGCTTTCAAAGACACGTCATGGAGCAGTTTAGCTCTGGTCATTCTCAGCTTTGTTCTGAACTAAAAGGTGCTACATGGAGACCTCCAGCAACTTCTCTGCTCCTAGGTAGAGTTTGACCTTTGTATTTGGAAGCAGCGGGCAAGGACTGAATGGGGTTTTAGACCACTGAAAATGGCTACAGAGGAGTATTAGCAATACACAGCGCTCCTTGCCATCTCACCTCAGTTTTATCCAGTGACATACGGAGTCTGGACACTTGTATCTTTGAAGATAAAGAAGAACACAGAAGTTGGTCTTTGACAGTGAGTAGCAGAGATAAGGAGTGGCTGGAGTCTTTTATCCCCCTTTTGGCATTTTTTTCTCAGTTCCACAAGTTTTGAGCCCAGCAGGGGTACTCTGTGTGCCTGGAGTTTAAAACCATACAATGGTAGCTGCATGGGGTTGCTGATCTCTCTGACAAGTGATTCTTGGGCTTCCTGGGACAAATAGAATCTTAATCAAGAAGAAAACAGAGCAATGTGCTTTTTCACTCAGTCTCTGAGAAAGTGCCACCTCTTGCAGTTTGAAGGAGTTAATATTTTGAATTCCTACCTGGTTTTCACAGATCTCAACTTTTTTGTTTCTGGAGCTTTGCAGGATTTAGAAGTCTTTTGCTTGTTAAATCTGTAGTTTTGCTTCTGTTGTGTGAACAGGCACTCCTGAAATGACTTTTTGATATTGTTTGTGGGGGGTTTTGGGGTTCTTTTGTTTTTCTTTTCACTGAGCTGAAATCTGTGTACATGATTTCAGGGCTAAGAGTAAAATCTCTGTGATGAAAACCACAGCAGGAAGATAACACTAGGGATGGGCTTGCTGGTTTTTCTTAGCTGTCTTTAATAATCTTGAAGACTTCTGGGCTTATTTCCAAAAGAGTAAAGGAACACTGGAAACTATCAACCACTACAGAGATTTAGGAATTCCTAAGTTTGGATATCTAGAGCATGGTTTGTTTCCATAGTTCTTAAAAAGACTTATTCAAGACTGTATATGAGGAACAGTTACAATTTCATCTATTTACTTTCTCTATAAAAATTAGTGTGTAAAAGAATTAACTTACTTGTTAATTACATAGATAACAATGTTGAAATGCTTGTGTTGGTTTGGCTCTTTGCACGTTGGGCTCCAGTTTTCTCCTTGGTCAGCAAATACGTTTTTCATCGCTTAAACTCTGTGTGCTGCAAAATACAATTCTCTAGGACATCTTGTATATTGGAACTAAACTGGACTTTAGTGAGCAGGGGGTTGCTGATAGGTGTAGTCCTTCCCTGTAGCTGAAGACAAAAAAATATGGGGACTAGTAATTTAGGAGCAGTGTTGCTGTTCTTGGGGCTGAGGAAAGATATGATGACTATTTCCTACCTAACTTCCATTGTGTTAGTACCTGTAACTCTGATGCCATCCAGATAACAGTTTTTCCCCTAGAAGTCCTAATGACAGAGCAGCAGTAGTAATTATTTTTGTGTTCTGCTATTTTTAGGAAGGGGATTTCTTTCACTGTCATCATGACCTTGTCTGTTTAAAATCATTTCATATAACTTGTAACATCTTACAGTTACCATGACTGATGTGGTAGCAGATCAAGTAAACAAGTCTTTCCTGGGTAGTCATTCAAGGTAAAATGAGTGACACCCAGGCACTGCTCCACGTGAGTTTCAGCATTTTTTTTCCTTCTCGCCTTTTAAACCATAGAGATTGAAGGTCAAGCAGGTCTCTGAAACAAATTTGATTGATTGTATTAAAATCAACTCTGTCTACATCAGACATTTTAATTGTGCTTGTATAGAAACTTCTGTCTAGAGAGATAAAATATTAAACAGATAATGAATAATGCAGCTGCCTCACAATACTGCGAGCTTTATGTGAATGAGGAAGTCATAAATTGCCTGGGTATTGAACTGGCAAACACTTGCTATTATTTCTGCAGTGACAGCTTATACAGTGGCAAGTTGCATGAAGTAATGTTGAATGTTGTATGGTTTTTAGAGAAGAATGGTACTTTTCCATCTCTCACTACAGGAACAGAGCTGCACCTTTGTTTGCTCCCTGGCAGTTAACACAGTTGTGTGGAAAGCCAAGGTTTAACGTAGCTTTGCACAGCATTGTGTGGAGGAGTCAATAGATGGGAGCAATCCATGTGAAACTGCATCTCAAACCCTGGAAAGAAACCTGAAGATGCCTTAGGTAAAGAGCTGTCCATTAGTGACCTTTAGCTTTTAGGCTCTTTCTTTGGAGATGTAGTTCTCTCTTTTGACACAAAATGAAACTATCTCAGCTGACTCTGCTGTTTTTCTGCTGAGCTCCAGCTACCACTACCATTCCAGTTTTGACTTTCTTCCTTCCTTTCACTAGTATAACCTAGCCTGCTGGCTGACTACTGGAAGATGTTGCTTTTTGTCCCTAAATTCTTTCTCCCATGGATGTATTTTTCTTTTATTTTTAGGTAAAATATATATTTTTCTGAAATTGTCTCTGTTGCTGAAGTTTCAGTTACACACAGGCTAATTCCTGTACTCTTCAAGATCAAGATGGGATTTTCATTCCTGTTTGCCTTGCTGAGGACTAGGCCCTAGTATGGAGCATTTCTTCTTTAAAGAAAAAACTTTAAAAGGGGAGAATTTCACTCTTAAAATTAATCACCATGGCAACCTCTACAGTGAATTTCCAAACATAGGAAGTTGCCTTTAAGAAGCATGCTCGTCTAAGAGGAAGGTGAGTTTTTACAGCTTCTAAAATTGTTCTCAAAGAATATAAGATTTTACAAGAACCAGTTAGAGGGACTTTTATATGCAGAAAGGAAAAGTTATACGATCTTGATTATTTGGGGTTTTCTTAAGGATGCTGCATGCTAACCAATCTCATAACGCTGGCTTAAAATAGATTTGGAGAACTAGATAGAGCCTGGCAGTGATACTTGTGATATCACTAGATATCATCTAGGTGAATTTATGGTTAGCAGTTTGATAATGTTTCCCTCATATTTAAAACATTATTTTTCCTTTTCCTGGTTCTGGGCTACCTCTTCACACATATTAAGAATCTGATTGGAGAACACTGTTTGGTTTTTTTTAAATAAAGAAAGTGAGGTGACAGAATGGGGGGGAAGAGAAAACAAATTGCTGATGCATTAAAAGAAGAAAATCCCTTACACATGACAGCTCAGTGAAATGTAACTTCAGCTCTCATCTCTGTATTCATTAGATTGCTTCAGTACTCAGCTGGATTATTATATATCCTGTTATCTGTATGTATTAGGGCCAAGGAACATGGAATTTGTTTTGCCGTTGGAAATTCCCTAGTGAAAATATTGTACATCAGATAAAATTCCAGTATTTTCACTGAAATGGGAACTTTGGTGTTTCATTTTGAAATTGCCAAAATAAAAGCATTTTAGAATGAAACTTTCCATGTCCAAAGGAGGTGGGAGACTGGGAGAAGGCTCTCTACAGAGAACCTTAGTCTTAGTGCAGGTTTTGGAGGGTGGTGCGGAGGCTGATGGACTGGCAAGAGACAGCTGCTTTTAATCAAATTGCAGAAATATCACAGAAAACCTTCTGCTAAAAAATTACAGTTGGCTCCACTGAGGTTGGATATAATGGTTCTGAAGTTTATCAGGGTGTGGGGGAGTGTTCCCCCACTCACACAGTGGGCAAAAGTGCAGGTCAGAATAGGACTTTCCTTTTCCCCTTCCATGCCATCTGTGATTGTAATTGCGAGGTCTTGAGCTGCCTACGGGTGGCTGGCTGATGCATGTCAGCACTCCAGAGGTATTTCTCTGTGTAGTGCATATCTTGAGGAAACAGATTATAAAGCACCTTTAAGCAGGGGAAACTTTTGGAAAGACTTTTAAAAATTTATTTTATTAATCTAGTAAGTCATTTAAAGGTGACAGCCTTAAGTTCAATACCTCAGTAAGTCAATTAAAAGTGCAGTTAAAAATAAGCTCAATTAGTGAATTATTCATGTTATGTAACATCTTTAGAGAAGTTTTAGAGCAAAGTTAGCAGTCAAGCTAGTAACAGTTATCTGAAGTGTGTGTTCTTTTGAGATGTCTCTGCTATCACGCAGTGATATTTTTATTTCATGTGAAATGTGGGTAAGTAAAAGATTGCATTTGGGCTTTTGTAATGGAGGATATGATCAGTGAGATCTGAAGGGTTGTTTTTTTTGTCATGCATACAGGGTCCTGTCAGGAACTTGATTTTAAATTCCAAAGTTGGTGGAAAGCTTGACAAGGTGTTTGGTCAGGAAACAGCTCAGCGGGTGGTACCTTTACAAAATACCACTGAGGCATGGAATAGTGTCTGCAAGAAAACTGATCGCAGGTCATGCCAAGTGGTCGCAAGTTGAACAAGGATCTTTCAAAGGAGAAGAAGCTGTTGTGAATTACCATAAGTTTCTGAAAAATTGGATACAAGCTGTCAGATATATTCCTTCCCCAAATCTTCTGATAGATGTGATTATAGCTAGGTCAAAATATTTCTCATGCTATCCATTAGCACATAACAAAACCTAGTACACAGTCTTTTTACTGAGGAAGTTGGGTTTGGGTTTTGCAGCTGTCAAAGGTGCGTCTTTATTGACATGTTTTTACAGACAACGTATGTTTGTTTCTATAGAAATGGTGAACAGCAGTTTTAAAATTAAGAAGAGCTGTGGCACAGTGCAATAAGAGGAAGAAAAAAACTTTGTTTCATACATTTAGAGTCTCTTGCACATGTATAAATTAGAAAGAAGGCAGTCAGGGATCCATCACTGTGTGAATTAAGTACTTATATAGTCTTTGTTTTCACTGAATGTGAATTTAATGTCAGAGAGAATAATCACTGAATTCTAAATTATGGATATTCACAGAGATTGGATTAAAGTATCTGCTTTGAGATTTATTTTTTTTAATTGAAGATAATATATAAAACATTTTGACATTCATTGTTAAATTCTAAGAAGGAAGAAACGGTTATGGAAACAATAAAAGTGCCATGTATCTCAAGCACATTTGGACAGCAATTTTTAGAACTTAAGAACCATCATTTTATTTGGTCTAATATTTAGGCAGTAGTGTTCCTCTGGATAGCTTCCCATCCCTCAGGCGTGTCAACTGCACCACTCAACTTGGTGTAATCTGCAAACTTGCTGGCAGCGCACTCAATCCTCCTATGTCATTGGTGAAGATATTAAAGCATACTGGTTCCAGTACGGACCCCTGAGGGACGCCACTTGTCACTGGAGTCCATGCAGACAATGAGCCATTGACCACTACCCTCTGGATGTGACCATCCAGCCAGTTCCTCATCCAACAAACAGTCTACTCGTCAAATCCATATCTTACCAATTCAGAGAGAAAGATGTTGTGGGGGACTGTGTCAAAGACTTTACAGAAGTCCTGATAGACAGCATCCATTGTCTATCTTGATTGGTTTAGGTCTACTTTTTTTAAGTCCAGGTGCAGACACATAATTGAAAAATGCCTTATAAGAGGAATAAGTTTGACAGTTGCAAAAGCAGGAGTAAAACCATAAATCCAGCAGTTTATGAAAAAGGGAGAGAGTGTAACAATCATTTCCTTGCTGTGACTTGATCACTGAAGAAGGTATTGTAAGTAGCCATAAAATGAAGACCATGCCCAATTTTCAGCAGGGAGAGATGTTACATAAGGAGACTGAAACATTGTGAACGCTATTAGGATTTGAGAAGAAATACTCTCTAAATGATTTTATTCTTATCTAATGTTCATTTTCTCCCAAACCTTCATCCACTCCAATTCTAACTCATCTAATACTTTCACTCCTAGGCACATATTGATTGAGGTGCTAAAATAATCTTTGGAAATCTATTTCCAGATTGCTGTTCATGCAATTGTAATTATAACTGCTATGATCCATTAATAGTCTTTGGAAGCAGGCTGATATTGCTTTGCAAGTGAAGAAAAACGTTTCTGGTTGGTGGTTAACTCCTCATAGAAATTTATCAAGAACATTGTCTCTAAATCCAGCCATATCAGGATTTAGGCTTGTATTCCTACAGGATTATGAAGGAACAGATGAATCTAGTGGGACCCATGATTTTCATTGCCATTTTGATTCTGAGGCTTAGATCTAATATAAAGAGGTACACATTGTTCTTTCTTTCAGGGAGTATATAAGACAGGTTTATGAAGTTATGTCTAACCAGGCACTCACCCAGGGATGGAATGAAGTCGGTGGTGTTGGTTGGTTTTCATGGTGTTGGGTGGGGTTTTTTTGTGGTTGGTCTTTGTTTTGCTTTGGGCTGGTTTTTTTTTTTTTATTTTTGGTGTGGTTTGGTTCGGTTTTACACGAAAAAGGATTTTGTATTTGGAAAGCCTTGATGTTATCTTTTGTGGTTTGTTTTGTTTCATTTTGGTTTTTTATATTGACTGGGCTGCCATCAGGTTTTTTGAGTTATAAGTGCCCTATTAACAGACTTTGCTATTACCTTGGTTTCTCAACACACTGCTGCTTCTGTATTTGAGTTTTCCCTTTGTAGGTGGTATATCATCATAGGAGCAGAGTTCACAACCAACTTTAGTTGTTCAGATACCGTGTATTGCTCAAAGGTAGTTCCCATTAACGACATGTTAAGGTCTTCTCAGAAACATTGCTAACAAGTTTCAGGATTGTATAGGCATTTCTCGTGATGAGATTTCAGTTTAGGAAGTGTTCATAAAAATTATGTTCTATGCATCTGTTTAACTACGAGCTCTTGACTCTTGGGAAAATGATATCTGTGAAGAGAAACAGTCTCTTTTCCTTAACTGTAGGGTTGTTTTGAATCCTTTGGTATTCAGAACAAACTCAGCATCATTCTTTGACTGAAATGTTCTTACAAATATAACTTGCAATATACATGCAACAGTAGAAAATACAGCTTACAAATATTTGCAGTATTTGTTACGTATATATATTTTTTTGGGGGGGGGTTGTTGTTTTACTGTCTGTTCATGGTTTTGGAAATGAATGGACAGTACTTGGACATGGAGGGTCAGAGAGATGAGTGAAGGAAAGTTTTATAAAAGAGTATTTGTGAATGTCCTTTCATTGGGAAAACATCAGTCACAGGAGCTAAATTTAGGCATTTGTTTCTTTTTATGGGTTCATCCTATAATCAGGCTGGTTTAGGTGTACTCAAAAAATTTGCATGTCTCCTGTGCCTCATCTTAACCTTTAGGGACATCCAACTAACATCCAGTGTTATATGTAGTGCATAAAACATGGCTTAAGGTCTATCTTGCATACTGTACATGTTTTTCTGGGTTGCTAATGTATCAGAAAATTATTTGTACATGAAAAAGTGGTGGACCTTGCCCTTGCACAAGGCTGTTGTTCAGTCAACGAGTTAGAGCATGGGATGCCTAGTGCTGAAATTGTATGTTATAGACCTCACATCCTCAAATGTAGTTACTGTATTTTTATAGCCTCCTATAATTTCTTCTGATTCTGCTATAGACAGAGAAAATAAAATGGTATTGATCAATAGAACACTTCTTTCCATCTCTATATACTAATCTGCCAAATTCAGTCATTACATGATTATTGTTGTCTTTCAGACTTTATTGGTCTTCGATTAAAAATACAATCTAGCTCAGAAGTGAATTAAGCAAGACCTGGGCTTTGTTCAATCCAGATCACCATAAGTTGTGAACAATCAATTGGATCCCTACGAGAAACGTATGAATGAACATAGCAGGTTTACGTATTCTTTTCAATAGCATCTTGTTATCGTTAATTGCTTGGAATCTTGCCTGAATGATGAGGTGGCAGATGAACACAGATTTTCACTGGCATCTGCTGCACACTACAGCTGCCATCTCCTCTGGGGATCACCCTCACTTTTTGACCATTTAGAAAGCTTGACACCATAGGCTTTATTATAACTGAAAGCATTATTTGCCAAGAGTGTGCTGGAAATTAATGATGCATGAAAGAAAGACAAGTGGTACACATGCCTCAGAATTTCTGACACAACTGGCCCTTGTTAACATGTCTTTTGCATAGAAGAAGCTGACTGCAGGCTTAGGTGTTTCAGTATGCGTGACTGTGGAGGCTGCTGCTTCTTCCTAGCAGAGTGATTCTTGTTCAAGCTCTGCTAGAGCATACCACAGCACGTTGTTCTAGCCTACAGAAGAGTCCCTTCCCCAGGCAGGAGTGAGAGATCCTGGGCCTCCCTCCAGCTGGGGTCCCATGTCAGACCCTGGACATGTGAGGCACTGAGGCCTGGGATGTGCTCATGGGACCCAGGCTGTAGGAACAGCATGTATATCCATGATGGATGGCTATTTCAGAGGTCAAAAACCCTGCTAGGTGTTGGGCTTAACCCAGCAGTTGTGACCTGTTCAGTAAGATATGCATCTGTCCAGATGCACATTTACTTTAAAAGTATTTTATCCAAGTAATATATACCATATTGCAGTAAAGTGTAAGATGATTCTTTCCATTTGGGGGAGGGAAGAGAAGTAACTTACGTTGTCTTGGGACCTGCCCATGAAGACATTGGTTGTATAGGGTCTAATTAAAATTATCAGCAAAGTAAAAGTCAGTTGATAGTTAATAAAACTATCTGCAGGAAGAGAGCATTTTGACACCAAGCCTGTAAAAGCTGGGGCACAGGCTGGGTGAAGGCAGGAGCTTGTTTGACCTGCTGCTTGTGGGTTCCCTGGAGAGCATGGCTGGGGCTGTCCTGGTGCTGCAGCAGCAAGAGAGTACCAGCGGTGAACCAGTCCCCTGAAACAGGACACAGAAAGAAAAAGTTAAATCAAGCCTAATTGCCATGTTGAAAATCATTACTGTCTTCACTGTGGAGGCAGACGTATCGTATCCTGGGCCTTTTTACCCATCTGAGAAGCTTCCTGGGTCTTTTCCTGTTTCACAAACGATGTTTCAGATTGATTGCACTGTTCTGCATTACAGAAAATATCTGATTAAATGAGGGAAAATGAGACTTGTGGTACTCAAAATGTAGCAGTTGACATTCACGCAGCACTATTAAGATGTAGAAAAAAATTAATTTTCTGCTTTTAAATCTACCTACACTCAAAATATACCTGCATGGAAGTGCTTCACTTCATTCTTCAGCCAGTAAAAAGCATCTGGGACTTGACTTGGCACTTCAGTTCACAGGGTATTGTGGTTTGTCCTGATGTTTGTACCACATATCACTGTTATGTGTGCAGTCACCTTTTACTATATGTATATAGACAAGAGGTGCAAAATTAGTGCAGATGTAATGAGAATGCTTTTGATTTTGAAAATCAGAGTAATTGCTAGTTGTTAAGAAAGAAACCAATTTTTCACTTGCTTAACACAAGTGAAAGTAAGTTTTAAATCATCCCATTGTTCTATTTTTAGCTAGTAAATGCTGTGCATTTATAGTAAAATGAATTAGACAAGAGTTACTGCATAGTTTCCAAATCAGTAAGTGCCACTTAAGAAGAGAGATCCAATCTTTATTCTTTTTATTTTCTTTGGAAGAAATAGCTATTGCCTAAAAAAAAAAAAAAAAAAAAACAAAAAACCAACAAAAAAATGCTGACATGTTCTTATTTATTCTGATAGAAATTGAGATATGAGTCTGTCGGGTTTTGTATGAACCTCCATTCATTCTAGCACAAATCTATTCCAATCGCTTATAGATATGGCCAGACAAAAGCCCAAATGTTTAATCCACAGAAATGCCAATATTCTTGCGTTTTTTTTCCCCTTTGAATCTCTTTAAAGCACTTTCTGAAGTCACTTTTCAGCATAATCCTTTAAATATTTTTATCAGAATTTGCTTCTGGATAGTTGAAATATTTAATCTTGTTTGGACTTCTCGTTTTCACTGTTGTTTAACTGTTTTTCTGGATTCAATTTTTATGTTTTGAATTATTTATTATTTGGATATTACAGTAGCATTAATGGATGATTGGTATTACAGATGGTGTTTTAGCAATTGAAATAATAATTGTTTTTTGGCTTGCTCAGAGGCAACTGGTATTCCAATTGATAATTTATATCCTATTTGACATGTTAGATTATACTTTTCATAGTGTCAAGTAATTACAAAGTAAAAAGCCACGATATTCCAGTCCAGATGATGACAGATTCCTTTTTCTAAACAAAAATTTTGACAGCAACTCTTGACTTTGGGACATTTTTCTTTTCCCCTAACAAATTGGCATTTTTTTGACAAAGAAGCATTCTACTGAAAATGTTTTATCAGCCTCAGTTTTTGATTTCTATTGTATTTATCAGATTTCAGGACAAAAAGTTTTCTCACTGCCATTTTCATACTGGGGCAAGCAAAGAAACTTTTTATTTTTTTTTTATTATTTTTAATTTGTCATCAGAATGTGGTTCTAATATTGTCAAAAGTCCAGTTGTAACAATAAAGTAAATCAACAAAAATGCAGGCAGCCCCAGTAAGAGTTCAGTCCTTTGGGATGGTGATAAATAACACTGCTTGTAGCTTGCTAGGTGAACTGAAGGGGGGCATGGTTTGCACACCATTTTTAGGCATTTATCCTAGTAGTCTAGAAAATATAGCAGCATGTATGGACTATACTGTGTGTTTTCTTTTTGTAGAGAGGAACTAAATAATGAGTTGCTAGACAGAAGTAAAAGTACAAGATTTATAATCAGATTAGGTATCTCTGGGAAAAATCCTTCCATTTAGTCACCTGGGCTGGCTCATACAATTTGTGTAGGCAGCACCTTGCGTTTGGCAAGATGGTCCTGTAACAAGCCCATGACTGTCACTGATGAGTCAACAGAAACCAAAACCAGTTTTATATTCACTTAACTAAGCTTTTCTCTTCACTCAGGCCTAAGGAAGACAAGTCATTTTTTATACTGTTCTGTAGACCATTAAAGAAAGATTATTATGACTCTCTCCAAGATGTTTTCATGGCTTCAGGTTATCTTGCATCCCTGTGAGCACTATGGGAATTTTTCAGTCATGCTAAATAATCGCTGCTGAATGCTAGCTTGTAATTTTGATAAACCACCTTCGGGGCTGTAGAAACAACCCTTTGATGGTAGGCCTAAGGTAAGTATGATCTTTTTATTCATTAGGACTTTGTCAGATTTAAATTAACACTGGCTCTGGACGCAGTTATGCCACACGTAATGTAGCCACTTCTGTAGGGGAGAATAAGCTATTCTTGCCTAAAGAACATTTGCAAATGTAAACACGTGTCCCCCTGGAGTCCTGCTCCTTAACTGTTCATTTGTAAATCAGTGCAGACAAAGCTGCATAAATTCAGTGTGTGCACAAGCCCCTTTTTCATGGGTCCTGGTTCTAGTTCAGACATACCTGTGATCACAGTTTACAATGCAGATCCTACCTCCAGTGACTGGCAGGTACAGGATGATGCTACCCTTCTCCCATTGAAGGAGGGTAATCGGGAAAAAAAATGTAGTGACAAGTAATGCACCTTTGTGAAGATTTGTTTTGCTGATACAAAATGGCTGTATGGTGATGCTCTTACAGAAGGGATAAACATGAGACCTAGAAAGCAACTGAAGTGGAGAAAGATGAGATATACAAATGAATGAAACAACGAAGTATTGTCTCCTGCAGATTTTGCTTAACATACGGACTTCAAGCAGGTGGGTTAGCAGGGAGATCCCTGTTTCACTGGAAATTTCCTGAAGTGCTGGCAAATGTGACAGGGAGGCAGAGACTGCCTGAAAGTGTCTTGGGGCAATTGAAATTACAAGGGAAAGAACAAAGCTAGAAACATCGTTGTGCCCCTGTGTAAATCCTTGTTGAAGGCACAGCCTGAACATCATGGGTATTTCCGGTGTTACTTCTTGAAATGTTCTTTTGTGCATTTTAGGTCTTCATTTCTTGAAAAAGCAAAGGAACAGAGAAGGAGTGACCAGGGATGACTGGAGGTATACAATACCTTATTGGTGAAGGCCAACAGTGTAAACCAGGTCTCTTAAACTTGGGAGAGAGCCAATAGGATATCATGTATGAAATAGAGAAGTAAAGGGAAGTGGTTGTTCATCATCTCTTCAAATATAAAACTTTGGGGATGATATTTTTCAGACAAAGAGCTGTTCCTTTACACCCTGTGTATTTAAGCTTTGTGGTTTCTTTCCATGGAAAATTAAATGTGCTAAAAAATACGTAAATTCAGGAACCAGCTGGACAAAATTTTTGGTAGAAAATAAGAGGGGAAGTAGCATTTTTGGAATAGTATCTGAGACTACTATGGGTCTTTAAAATCCTGTCAGCTCTCCAATTTTTGGGAGGGAGTGGCAGGGAAGAGCATGCAAAGCTCAGAAAACTGAATACGTGTGTCAAGATGCACAGGTTAGTCTTTCTGTCCAGCCAGTCCAGTTTCAGGAAAGTTCTATAACTAGTAGCATTTCTGTTTGTTTATTTAAATGTTTTCATTTGTGGGGCTTTTTTTTTTTTTTTTTTTACATCTGATGTGTAGTCAGAAGTGTTTAAACATTTTCAAAGATATACTTGAAGCATAATCTGGGCTTAGATAGGATTTCATGAATCACTTGTTTCCAATGGCAAGGGACTTGATACTGTGTTAGAGAGGTGATATTTAAACTTCTGAAAAATGATTTAATCTACCGTGGGAATCCTAACGCTGTTGTGACATTTTCCCCCGAAGTGTGGAGAGAGAAAGCCATGCTCTTCTGCATGTATTTGTTATCTAAGTAAAGCATAGAGTGGGGGGAAAAAAGGGAACTGCTTTTAGACTGTGCTTTGAGGCATGTGTACAGAGGACAGCAGATGAATTTTTCTCTTGTGCTAATTCACTTCCACCTAGGATTCAGAGTGAGCCCATCATGGCATCAAGCGTAACTGTCTCTGCTGAGTCTCAGATGAAACTGGGTTAGCATGAGAAACCTTTTATGTTGCTTGCTCTTTTTGAGTTCCCCCTTACCAAGGCTAGCTTCAGAAAGAAAAAGCTGAAGCTGTCTGCAGAGCATCATTGACTTTAGCGGTAAATGTGGCAGTTTGCATAAGGTGAGGGAAGGATGCTCAACTTCTTAAGGTGGGCAAATTAGGTGGACTTCTTAAGGTGGACAAATTTCCTGGGTGAAAAGGTTGAAAGGAACTAAATATGTAATGTGACAATTTATATACCGCACCTTAAAACCTCATTTTCATCTCCCTGCCCATGCTTCCAAAGTGTTTCTTTATGACCTTGCTCATCTGTGCCTTGATGACTGCAAGCTTTCCAGCACTGCTTTACTTGTCTTGGCCCTACATGGCACTGCATCTGAAATTTTCTTCCTCACTTCTTGCCCTGTGCTCCCCTGCACTTCCTCTGATCTGAAAAAGGCCTTGAAGAAGGGTTTATCTCAGTCGTCTCCTAAGGCCTCCACACATGGCTGAAGTAGAATAAAAGAACCACATAGAAGTGAGAAATAGCTGGAGTCATTTGTCTGCCACATGAGCACTGGCACTCTGATGATACCAAACTAAAATGACTTAACTGCACCTGCCAGGAGCAGCTTATTATCCCAGAGAAGGTCTACAAAGCAGGTCAGGGCACTTGAGGCTAATTAAGCACTATTACTTAATGGACTGTTTATACAGTGTAACTCTGCATTGCATTGTTATTGCTTACTCATGTGCATGTTATCTCTGCATAGAGACAGACATACCAGGAGGGAACCTACAACAGGAATTAATCTTTAAATAGGTTACCGAAGTCGTACAGGGTGGAACAGAACTGGAGCTGACCCAAACCTGACATTCACTACAGGAGGATGTCTCCCTAAATGGAGAAGTGTCTCAGTCCCAGCACAGTATAATTTAGATACAGTGCCTTGCTGATCAAAATTCTGGTGCTAGAGCTGTCTCCAGCAGTACCAGAGCCACTGCTCTGTGCCCAGATGAACAGCGCAGGCATGCTGCATAAGGTCCACTGGGTGCAGGTGTTGCTCCGTGCAGAGAGGTGCATGGTGTGCAACACCTACTGGCCATGGATCAGACAAGACCAAAGCAGGTGCCCCAGCAGATGCCTTGGCAGAGACTTCTGAATAATGCAGGATGTGGTCGTTCATCACTGTAGCATCTGATGAGCCTGAAAAAAACAAATATCACCATCACATAAAACTTTGGATGCAGTCAAACTATAGTGTTTTCTACTTTGAGTAGTTTCTCCCACCTTTCTCTTCTTTATGTTTGATTTTATTGCTTTTTGACTTGGAAGTCCTTTAATACTTCACTTTTAGTGTTTTCCTATGAGGTTTTATGTGGAACATTATAAATTCTTCAGTGTCATAAGTATACTACCACTTCGTAAGAGGCAAAATATGTTCAATGGAAAATAAATGCTGCTTTGGAAAATTTATAGTAAAAAGACAAAACTGGGAGCAATAAAAGTTAGCCAGAAGCAGGATAGAGGCTGCTCTTCCCTGCTTGTGAACAGCACAGCAGAGATGTGTTGATAGGGAAGGAGTGAAGGTGTTTCTCTTACATGAATCTGGAAGCTCAAACAGAAGCATCGGTAGCGAGCCAAAGAGCACCAAGAAGAGCAGCTCCTCATGGAGAGAAAAAGCTTGTATGAGAAAAAGGAAAAAAAAAAGATAAAAACTTAAGTAAGGAAAAGAAAGCCATGTGCAAATTGGAAAATACAAAGGATTTTTGCATGCAAGAAAGGAAGAGAGCTGAGTGATACATATAATACTTGAAGGCTCAAATCTTGTCCAGCTTCAAAACACTAAACTTCTACTTCCCACTGTTAAATACTTGGTTTGCAGCCAGCTAAGAGCAGGTGACTGAGCCCTGTCTAGAAGTCATTCCTCCACAGTGAACAGTCAGCTATGGCTGACTAGCCAGCCTTAGGTCCTTCACTTGAATTTGCACTGCAGCCCTGGGTCAAAATGGTGCTCGTGAGACCTATTTTACTCTAGATTCTGCTTAATGCTGATAGCTCATCTGATTTTCATCTCGCATAAGCTATATGTGCTATTTCCTATAGCTTTTCTACTTCTGATTTCCCCTCTCTTTGTCTCTGCTTTCCTGAATATTATCTGGGGATGTATTTTTAACTGCCAATATCTCTTTTAAGAGGACTTTTGCCTACATGAAAACAAGATATTACTGCAGCTTACTGCAGTATTACTGTCTTACATTTTTGCAGACTTTTAGTTTAACAATAGAAATGTTCAAAGAAAAGCAAGATCTAGTCTCTTTCTGGAAAAATCTGAAATGGTAATTAAATAAGGACACTTGCATCTTTGTCCTGTACCTGGTTCTCGTGAAAATAATGGAAATTCACTCTCCTAGTCAAGAGAATGTCTTCTGAGAAGGAACTAACTGCAGTGGCAAGGACAGCGGGGTGAAGAACCCCCAGTTATGTTGAATATATTGGTGACATACCTTTGGTGTAAACTATAGTAGTTTTTGAGAACTTTTAGGTTTTAAATATGTCCAAAAGATAATATGTAAAAATTCCAATAATGCTGGCACATTCTTTCTCATGTAGTTTGGTGTTGTAATTTTATAGTACCTCTCTTTCTCAGAAGAAACAAAAGGTTGCGTATAACCAGAGTCAAGCCGTTGACTGCACGTAATTTTGTATGTGATCCATCTGCAAATTTTGCAGTTCTTCATGATCTGACTGCAGTATCCTTTATTTTGATGTCTGAAAAAAAAGTGCTGCAGAAACTGTTTAGGGAGCTGAGTCACAGCTGCATGAGAGTTTATAGACTGTTATCAGAACACGAAGAAGCAATTGAACCCCAGAGAAATGTAGCAGTCAGTTTATGTTTGGAACCAGTTCCTAAAATATATCACTCATTTCATGACCAAATGAAATCACAGGCTTCCTGAGATGAAGCTAGTATATGCCCATGCCAGATTCATGTTTAGCATTGGCAGAGTAACTTAGTGACTCCACTGTTGGCTTCCAAGAGATGATTGTTTTAAATAATATGACAACCAGTGATGATAAAAGGAAATAGTTGCAGCTGATTTTTTAATACCTTGGGGATAATTGAGCAATAATTAGAGCATCACAAGCTTTAGTGACTGCACAAGAAATAAAGAGCTCATTTTACAGCTGGGGCTTAGCTGTTTGAAGCCACTTATGGCTAAGCTATATGGCTAACATGATCAAAGAAGTGTGTTGTTGGCTAACATGGACAAAGAAATATGTCATCCAGGCCTGCTCATTGTCATTCTGCTCACATGGGTTACTATGCTGCCTTTCCCAAGATGGGAAAAAAAAATGGGATTTGCTGGCCATACTAAAGGAGATGTGATTTCAAGAGTCTGGAGACATATGACAGTTACATTAGTTCTATAACCAGGATGTATGTGAGCAGTTGCTGCAGGTAGTCCTCATCCCTTCACACTTCCTGCAGGAGATCAGCTCTGCTGAAGTGCAGCAAAGTCAGGTAGCAAGTGTGCAGCTTCAATTCTGAATGAACAAAGACATCTTAAAAAAGACCAATTTGCACAGCTTTTCCTCGTGTGCAGCCGCACTGTTCTCACAATTGGCCTACAGAAGTGGCAGCTCTCTTTCCCTTGGTAGTATATTATAGGTAGAAGTGTATTAATATTTCAGAGATTCAAAGCCTCTTCAGTGACCTAGAGGTTCATTGTCTTTCAGTGTAACTGGAAGAGCAGAGTCATTAAGGCATTCTTGGACATTACAGTGAGTGACCCCTCGCACAGAAATGTGTAATCGAGTCAATGATGTCTAATGATTTTGAGTTACTGCAACCTGTGGTGTGCTTAGATCCACATTTCCAGTTTTTAAGGTCTGCTTTTTCATCTGTTTCTCAGTTTGCACATTTATACCTAGTTAGGGTTTTTCATTTGGTTTTCTAAAACAAAGGATGGTTGCTGATAAAAGCTGTAAGAGTCACAATTAAATTAAGCATAACGCATTAGCATAGGATTATCATTCAGCTTTGTTGCCAAAAAGAGATTTTCTAAACATTTTCACTAGAGTACGCTGAGAGTAATTTAAATAAAGTTGGAGCAGTTGCATCAATGTGAATGCAAGAAAGTCAGAAACTGCATTCTTTACTGTAAAATGGTGTTTCTTTCTAAGACTGTACAATAAATAGACACATAGCAAATGTCAGCTTTGCTTTTCTGTTTGGAAAAGTAAAGCCTGTTTTTTCATCACAATTTCTATTTAAAA